>NC_138193.1:40296475-40896475 GCF_964194105.1 Spermophilus citellus | reverse complement strand
TCAGCAGCCCTGTGCACAAACAGCATCTGAGTGGAGGTTTGTCTCCTAGTGGGGACAGGAAGAAGTTCAAGTTCTTTGAAGGAAGTGTGGCTGCTGGTGGCCAGAGTGATCAGTGTCCCTGCAGCATAGCCCTCTCAGGCAGGCAGGGTGTGCAGAGGGCAGCAGGAGGCAGCAGGAGCTCAGCAGGTAGGCCTGGTCCTCATGGTGCCAGGCTGGATGCTGCTAATGCTCTTTCTGGGTCTGTAGGGGACAGTGAGTTCTCACTCCCCAGCACTGTGGTAGGGAGAAGGGAGGGTTGGGGTCAGGTCACTGTGAGAGCACTGGCAGCATAGGGGAGGCCTGGGTTCTGTCCCCAGCACCACAGAGAAACAGCCAAGAAAATTAAATTAAAAACATTGGAAATCAGAAACTGAGTCCCCTCAATGCACTTCTGTTTTGCAAGATTATTTATCTCTCTGTCCCCTGCATTATCCTGTTAACTGTAATAAACAATTGACAATTATGCAAAAGAAAGAAAGAAGATGCAATTGCACTTTTGATAATTAATGCATTGAGTTTAACAATTTGAGATGGACTGCTATCTTATTGTACTTTTATTTTTTTTGTAATTTATTTTTTTGTTCCATGGATTGATCTCAAGGGCAGTCAATCACTGAACAACATCCCCAGCCCTCTTTTGTATTTTATTTAGAGACAGGGTCTCCCTGAGTTGCTTAATGCCTTCCTGCTGATGAAGGTGGCTTTGATCTTGGGATTCTCCTGCCTCAGCCTTGCAAGACACTGGAATGGACTGCTATTATTATATTAGGCCATTCAACACTAAAACAAGCAGACAAAGATAAATTTACTTTCTGACAGTCTCCTTCAATATCATTCTGTAACATTCAGTACACAAACCTGTGCAAAATAAACTTCTTATCTCTATTGTGCAAAGAAGGAGGTTGAGGCTCTAAAGTGAAAGTGTGCCCAGGAGGAGTCCAGAGTGAGCTCTGCAGTCAGTGCTCCTAGTCATCCCTCTACTCTTCACATCTTCCAACCCATAATTTCCCTGACTTCTCAGAAGGAAATGTAAATATGTTTCTTCCATTTCCTAAGTAACATAATATAATAAACAGCTGATTTTAGTGTGAAGTCAGAGTAGCAATGATAAATACCAAGACTCTGTTGTAAAATGGTGAAACACCCAGCAGGTTTTTCAAAGGTTCAAATTCAAGCAAAAGAGTCCGTGCTAAAACATCCCAGTTTCCTTCACAAAACATGAGAAGAGCATGAGAGGGACAAGTTTCCATCACCTGTGCTGTGTAGGAAGTGCACAATGGCAGGAGTTGCACAGGGACATTGTCCTGGAGAGAGTGGCAGAGATTCATGAGGAAGCCATCTAGTGGGAGGGGTCTTGCTAGCAAACCTGAGCTCTAGAGATGGGCTGGGCTGGGATTCCAAACTTTCCATGAAATTAATTGACACCAACCACACCTTACTGCTGATGCACATGGAAGCCAAACTGGGACACCCAGGTTTGCAAAAAGAGTGAGATTTTCTGTGAGGCCAGCTGGCATGGAGGATAGGAGGCCTCAGCTCATCTCTGCCTCCCCATCACTGAGAGCAGAGAAATTTCCAGGAAGGGAAGGAGGCTGCCTGGGGACTAAGAGGTGAGAAGGGGAGTCTGAGGCCCTTCATGCAGGTGGAGGAGGTCATGGTGCCTCTTCAAAGGAACATGGTCCTTTGGGGGCAGTTATTAGGTTCTGCATGTGAGATACAGAGCTTGTGACTTTGAAAATTCATTGGCCAGAGGGGAAAAAAGAAAAGAAAAAGAAATTTCATTTCTAGGACATCTGGAATTTTCTTCGCATTTCATTGTTGAAATAACCTATTGAAAATTGTCCATGAATTTGATCTGGAGGTTTTTCCTAAATAACTCCCTAAATCATTGACTATTTAAGAAATTTATTTCCAAGTGTGTTGAGCTACAGTTGTATTCACACTCTTCATCATTCAGTGTCAAACATTGAGATGCAAGATTCTGACAGGAAAAAGACAAATCACTCAGATGTTAGCTCCTTAGGATGCATGGAGGAATGTGCTCATCAGAAAGTCTGACCTTCCATCAATTCCCACCTCCTTGGAACCCTGGGCTCTCTATAGGTGGAAAAGCAGGAATAACTGAGAGGCTTTGTGTGGATACAAGCAAAAAGAAAGTGATCAAGATTTCCCCATCTTACCCTGGCTTTGTTAGGAAATAAATGTGAGCAGAACCTGGAGCTGTTTCTAGAACCACAGTTGACAGTGTCTATGCTTTGACAGATTTAGCAAGGTGTTGTTGATATCAAAATGAGTAGGAAATAAATATCTAAAAATCAATTACACTTAGGGATTCACCTTTAACTCTACCTGTGTTTGGGATATTATGACACTTCCGGAGAATCCATCCTCACTTGGTGAAGTAGGGAAATAAGATCAAGTATTCACATCATATTTAATCTTTCATATTTTTTCCAGGGGAGCAAAAGAGGGCATAGGAGACTATGAATCTTTCAGAACTGAATGAAGTTTAATTTCCTCTCTCAACAAACTTTGCAGGTGTGGAGAAAGAGAAAAGTGCAAAATATCTGACTGGGTGCCTCTGGGGGCTGCCACTGTGCCCCAGGGGAGAGAGGGTTGCAGCGGGACTGTTGAGGATTCTGTTGGGGACTAAACCACTGTGGTAATCTGTGTGGCCTTACAGACAGTAATAAACTGCAGCATCCCCAGGCTCCAAGCTGCTGATAGAGAAAATGTAGTCTACCCCTGACCCACTGCCACTGAACCAGGTTGGAATGCTACTGGCCCTGCTGGATGCACCATAAATGAGGCATCTGGGAGCCTGCCCAGACTTCTGATGGTACCAGGCTATGTAGCTGCCAACACTCTGACTGGCCTTGCAGGTGAGGGTGGCTCTTTCCCCTGGAGACAAAGCCACAGAGGCTGGAGTCTGTGTCAGCACAATTTCTCCTGTGGTACCTGAGATGGAAAGAGAACAGAAAGGTCACCTGTGCAGTCTAGTTCATACCCCAGTCTCCACAGTAGAGCCAGGACCCCGCAGCACCCTGAGCTTGAATCAGTGCGCTTGATAAACAAAGGTGCCAGGAAACAGGACCCAACCACAATGAAAAAGGTTTCAGAGACATGCAGAACCATTCCATGATCCCTCACCTGGGAGCCAGAGTAACATGAGGCAGAGTAGTTGAATGGGGGCTGTTGTGGCTCCATTAGGGTCCCACCTAAAACTGAGCCCCCCAGAGCCTTAAGCAGTCACTCATTTGGCTCTGGGAAGCAGTGAGGGTGGGGAATGCAAAGCATCTGGGAGGGGCAAGTGGAGCCCTAGGGATAGAGAGTTTGCCTCCTTCTGTCTGCATGTGAACACCCAGGTGGTCCTAGCAGAAACTCCTGGGCTTAACAGGAGGGCAGATCTCCCTCCTGGGGTACAGAATTTCACTTCTCTTTCCTCATGCCTCACCTGGCTAATAAACTGCCCAACTGACATTGGAACAGTCCTACAGGGATCAACATGGAGGCCTGTGGTCTCACTTCTCTCTATCTCCCATGACTGGTCCTCTCCATGGGGGTAGGGTTACCTGTCCTGGCCAGGAGGAGGTGACCAGGCCACACCACTTCCTTGCTTCTTCCTGATCTTTCCTGCAAGCCCAGGAGAAACTCACCCTGTGTGAGATGTAGTAGGATCAGCTCTCTTTAGCCCCAGAGTGTGGTACAAGAAACCACCAGTGCCAGGTGACAAGGGCCTGGCTCTTGTTCCTCAGTCTCCAGGCACTAGGTCCCTGAGATCAACCCCAGTGCTGCCCAGCAGGCAGGAAGGTCTTTCTTCAATGACCCTCTAAAACACTCTACTCTCCATCTTGTGTGGTGTGCATGTCTCACCAGATCCCAGATTCTCCCTTGGGCAATGTGGAGGACCTCAGCTCCTGGTTCTGATCTACAGAGGATCTAGATGGGTTTCCTTGGGCTCCTCAGCAAGGGTCACATGGGGAAGTGAGGGCCTGGTAGAGAACCTTTCCTGGTCAGGCTGAGCAACCTTCAGTTTACATTTCCTGTTCTGAGCCTTGTGTCCTATATGTCTGCTTTTCCCACAGGAGTCCAATGTGTTTGCTTCCCCAGCCTTTTTTTTAGCTCATGGGGAATTAGATATTTATGCTCCATCAGCTCCCAAAGAAATCTTCATCTATTCAGATGATAGAGCTTCTTCCTGCAGTAGATCATGTCCCCAACATTCTAGAAGTTACCAGCACAGGCACTGAAGCTGGCCCTTGGCTGGGTGGAGCTCCATCACCATGGAACTTTTGGCAGGAGAAGATACTTCAGCATCCCTTGCTTAGGGTTCATGTCCATGATACTGTGATGTAATAGAATCCCCCATGTCCTCCTGTCCAACAAGTTCTAACAGGACAGAGAATCAGTACAGCACCCAAGGTGTACCAAGGTACTTTACCCCTCTATCATGCTGTTAGCCACAGCACAGTCCTGATGAGCAGTGTGAGGAACTCAGCAGAGACCCAGGTAGCAGCCTGAAATCCAGTACAAATGCTTTCCTCACCTCCCATCAGGCCCAGGGCCTTGCTGCCCACTAATTGCTCACAGTGCTCACTGCTCTCTCCTCCTGGTGCTCTCCCTGCTCAGCCCCTCCTTCCTGCCCATTGGCCCTGGCTGCCCTATTCCTTCAACCCTGTTATCCACACTCCTCCTGGAAAGGCTCACAGGCCTTCCCATCCCTCTGTGTCACTGAGGGCTCCTTCTGCCTTTCTAGTTTTTTCACTGTTGCCTTCTACTTATAACTCACATTAAAAATAAACCCCACCATCCCTCTGGGGCTTTCCCTAAGACACTTCCTTCAGACTTCTTCCTCAGGGGTTATCATGTAGCCAGCTAGTCAGGAAATTCCTTAGCTTGGCCTTTTATATGGAGAATATATTTATATCCTTCCAGAGTGTCAAAATAATTTAGAGAATCAGGACTAGGAATTTTAATGACAGAACTAGGTAAAGGAATAAAGTCAAGTGGAGAAGAAATTAACACCAGAAAACACAGCACATGCATATCTACCATATCCACCAATGTTCATGGATATGCAAGAGTTAGCAATGCATCAACAATGTGAATGTAAGTCTTCTAGGTTAATATACAGCATGAGTGTGCATCAGGCCTAGGTCACACCAGCTTGTGCAGTACTGGAAAGTGTTGCACATATGAATCATACAGTGTTGATATGTGTGTTGCCATGTGTGAGAGACCAGTCATGTCCACGTGTCCACACTGTTCCCCAATTTGAAAGCTTGCTGGCTGAGGCACTGGTGCCATTGCCTGGAGCCTCTGGCTTTTCCAAAACAGGGGCCTCAGGACTCTCCCAATGACTCTCAGCATTTCTCCCTGGGATAAGGGGAGGCTCACTGAGGGAAGCCCTGGAAGCAGCAGAGGCTAGTGCAGGCTCCTATTGTCATGGAGTCCCCAAGTCCTCCTGCCTCACCAGTCAGCTAGTTTCCCTGATATGCTGCTTGGGCAAACTCAGAGGGAAAGGAGAAGGCTGTCACACCAGGTCACTCTCTATCCCACCTGTGCCCAGTGCTCTTCTCCTGGGCAGGACAGCTTCAGGCTGGAATGGGGAGTCCATCAGAACTTGACCTTCAGGAGCACATCTCACTTGCTCCTTGTCCCACTTTCCTGAGGCCCTGAGGCCCTGAGGCCACCACATTTTCTGTAGAAATGAGCAAAGCACATGCCTCCCTGAGGCCCAAAAGAGGCCATGCAAGGTCAACCACACCTGCTTTGAGGAGCAGGGCTGCCCAAGCCCCAGGGAGCTGCTCCTCTTCCCTTAAATGGATGAGAGGGCTGAGCAGCACCACGGAGATCTTCCTAGATTCCTCCTGTGGTCTACCCACTCCATCCTGCACAATGCATCCACCAACCAACCCAGGGCTTGCTCTCCATGACAGTATTGACACTCTGTTGTACCCTGTCTATCTGCTGGTTCCTCTGAAAACCTAAACTCTTGGTCTCCTGACCTTTCTCTGCATCTCAAGGAAGCTTCTGCACTGACGCTCTTCCACCTTCCCCTGGAATTAGCACCATTCAGCTATAAGAGCTTTCCCACAGCTGCACCGTGTCCACCCCATGGCCTAATGCTGTCAGGCTGGGCCCGAGTCAGGTCTTCTGTGTGAGATGGATCTCTGTCTCTGACAGACTGTGTTACATCAAGATAGTCTTCAGCTTCCCTTGACCTCATAAGGCACATCTGTGCAGCTGTTACACCAACAGCATCTTCCTGGTAGTTTAGACTTCAACCTAAACAGGATCAGGCCTTCCAAGAGCATTGAACAGAACACTAGAGGCTCTTGATTCTGGTGTTGTGGTCTCCATGGTGACAATGCTCATCATCATCATAAGAAGACTAACTTAGTGGGGACCTACTGCTCCTGTTTTGGGGTTTCTAGATATGGTTCCCGGATTGTTACTGTCTGCTGTGTTTGCTCTCTAGTGACATTCTGCAGCATCAAGATGCGGGCTTTGTAATCTGTGGTTCCACAGTCTTGAGCATGGATCTTTTCTCCCCAATTTATGAAGCTGTTCCTCTTCTTTCTTCACTAGGCAAGATTCTACAGGAAACACAGGTGATCCCTCTGCTCAAGTAATTGATCATGGCTT
The DNA here is from genome assembly GCF_964194105.1 of Spermophilus citellus. NCBI lineage: Eukaryota > Metazoa > Chordata > Mammalia > Rodentia > Sciuridae > Spermophilus > Spermophilus citellus. Next base: position 40,889,788 of record NC_138193.1, on the reverse strand, counting down.
AGGACAAAAGGTTAACAGTTCATCAAGAATTTAAAACGTGCTGTTCTGAGGAGGTTGAAACCTGGTGCATGTGACCCACATGAGATGCCAAAGTTGTAGTTTAGGCAAAGAAAAAAGGGGCCTGAAGAACCCTATAGGGTTCAGAGGTATCAGAGGAGGGGGTGTCCAGGGGCTCTTGGTCTAGAGCTACCAACCAAGACTCATGCTTCTCACCCTAAATATTTCTAGAGCCTCTGTGAGACCCTCAGCACCTCCCAGGATCTCTCAGGCCCAGAGGCAGCACTCACCAGTTGGGCAGAGTCACCCATGACCCCATGAGAAGCAGCACAGAGTGTCCCAGTAGTTCTGCAGCTCCAGTCACCAGCATCTCCTGTGCCTCTCCCCTAAGCCTCTGGAGGTGCTGAGGAAGGAAGGGTCCTACCCCCTGGTGCCTGAGCTCCTTGCTCAGAGTATACCTCTCTAGGAGTCCTGGGGCTCCAGGGTCACCTTTGACTAGTGTGTTCCCTGCCCAGGTAAGAGCTGCATAGATTTTCTTTTTTTCATCAAAAACAGGTTATTGGATTATTTTTTATATCAAGAACAGACTCACTTGGAGGTGGGGCAGGAGGATGGTGACTCTGGGGCTCTGCAGGGGAGGGTTTTCTGGACCTTGGTCCCTGACTGACATCTGGAGTCTGCTGTGACAGGGGAGGTTCAGCACATCACAGCTGTGACTCATGCCAGCCACTAACAGAGGGACTGAGGGGGAGTGAGGAGCAGCTGGAGCTCAGACAGTATGAGGGTGAGATCTGAATTGTGCCAGGCCCAATATTGGACACACATCACTGTCCACTTGTCTATTTCCACAGAATGAGCAAACTGATCCTGGTGTGACCTGTAGACTTGGGCAGAGGTTGATGAATTGTAACAAAAGCAAGTGTCTGGGTGTGGTGAAGAAGGGGCTGTGGGTGCAGGGGGGACACAGGAGAACCCTGTACTTCACCACAATTTTCTGGATACTTAAAATACACTCAAAAATAAAGTCTAAAATATTCCCATGTGGAATACATGGAGAGGCCAGTCTTTGTTGCACAACCCCTAATACTGCCTAATTCAATCTCTTTAGGTCTAAAATTATCTTCTTTATCATAGTAGTGAGCTCATTGCCTGCTGGGGCTGAGCTGAAGGGTCAGGGTGCAGAGGAGCCACCTGGATCCTTTGACAAATCCCCCTTGTAATACTCAGGGCCTTGTGCCTCTGAGCAGTGCCCTCAGCAGGTGGAGGCAGCAGGAGGAGCAGCTGGGGCAGAACAGCCTCACACTTCTGCTCCCTGGGAGGTTTTTGTCATGGCCTCTATCACTGTGGGAGGGTAACTGCTTCCTTGTACACAGTAATAATTGGCAACATCTTCAGGCTCCAGGCTGCTGATGGTGAGAGAATAATCTGTCCCAGATCCACTGCCACTGAACCTCGAGGGGACTACAGGTTGCAGATTGGATGCACCGTAGATGAGGAGCTTAGGATCTCTGCCTGGCTTCTGTTGATACCAAGCTAACCAACTGTTAATATTCTGACTGGCCCTGCAGGTGATGGTGACTCTGTCTCCATGAGACACAGGCAAGGAGGATGGAGACTGGGTCAACGTGATGTCACATCTGACACCTAACATTGGAAACATAAAAAGAAATATTCTTGAAAGTAGTGATGTTCCAAGAGGATTTTCCTGAGAAGCCAGGCATCACTGACAACACTGTGATTAGTAAATCCCCAGTGCTGTCCCTCCTTACCTGGGAGCCAGAGCCCCAGGAGCCCCAGGAGCTGAGCAGGGGCCCTCATGGCCATGCTGTGTCCTGACTGGGACTGACTCCTGCACAGGCTGTGAGCAGCCTCTTAAGAAATACTCAGGGCAGTGGGCTGTGCTGTGGGCACATGCAAATCATCAGGGCTGGGCAGGCTGGGCACAGCTGCAGGGGGGGCTCCTCCTAGTCAATCAACATAGGCTTAGTGTGTCCAGGTGTCGCATGTCAGACCAGGGCAACTCACATTTCCTTGGGGGAACATGGTTCCTGGGACAACAGAACACAGTCAGCCCCCTGAGCTGTAAGAGGTGATCTGTAGTATTTCCTGGTTGAGGACAGGCTGTTTTGTGTTTTAAGTGTTAAGGCAAGATTGCAATAAATCACCATGTCCATCTTAGAGTAGGAGATGGAAATGTTATTCACCAGATGATGGTCTGGATCCACCAGCTGGCGTGCCAAGGGGTAGGCTGCAAGTCTACACCCTTCAACCTCCTCCTGAGGTGTGAGTCTACCCTTTATAGTCCAAAACCACATTAAACATAAGTGGTGGTTGATATGATTCAAAACCATGAACAAATGTCATGAGATCTAAAATTATAAGCAAGAAAGCGAGTGGGCCAAAACCTCTCTAGTTTAGTACAAGTTAAAAAAAAAAATATTACTAACATCTAGATAATTAATCTCTGACAGGTTACTTTATCCAAGAAAAATGGCAATGAAGGAAAGAACAGTTTTACAATGTAAAAGAATTGCCATTTTGTGCTGCCAAACATGCTGTGTCAGCGACTGTTGAGGGGCAAAGAGGCAGGCATTCCCAGGGAGAAGCACTTTCTTACTTGACGTGGAGTCTCAGGGCAAAATGGAGTCTCTGTGGTCACTGCACATGTAGCCTGGCTCATGACATAAGTACAGTTCTGTGTTACTGACCCTTGAAGAATAAGGAGGAAGCATGAAAGAAACAAGGGGATAGTTTAGGCTTTGGAAGTAAAAACAAAAATAGACATAAATAGAGGAAGATATATAAACTCTATGATGGTTTGGGGTTTGTGGACATTGGCACAGCATGGGTTAGAGGTGGGCTGCCCAGTTTCCAATGGGTTGTGTCCAGCACCAGATTTACCAGAGGGATCTTCCTAGTAGAGTGAACACAGAGGTCATGTGCATTGAGAAATCAATTGAGTGAGAGGAGCCACAACATAGTTCTCAATGTCAAACCTAAATTTCCCCATCTTCCATGAAAGAAGTCCCTCAAGTAATTCATGGGTGGCTTTTTGCAGGAGTCTATGAACACCACCATATATGGAAAAGGAATTTGAAGCATGCATTTAGTTGAGAATTATAAGATGTGGAGTGTGTCCAGAATTACCTGGAAGAGACCAATATAGCTCTCACTGTTGAGAGAGGGAATCTCAAGCAGACAGAAGCCTTGAACATGGAAAGGGGCCTTGAGTGATGGGGAAGGAGCAAGGACCAGATAGGATGGGTACAACTGGGAAATGGAAAGGTTTGAGGTAGATTTGCTCCCAGGAGCCTCCTGGAGGAACTCAGCTATCCTGAGCCCTTGATCTTGGCTCAGAACCAATTCTGACTTCAGAACTGTGAGATAATCAGTTTGTGCTGCTTAAAGCCAAGGGGGACATGGTGCTCTGTTGGAGCTGCAGCAGGACGGGAAGAGAGGAATGAGATCTTCTTCTGTAGTGAGAGGGTTTCAGTCCTCTGATTCCCAAAATATTTCCACCATGTCCTGATTTGGTGTATTTTTGACAGAAGCCATAGGTCATTTTAATATAGGGAGAATTTGCAAAGAGATCTTAGGTAGAAAGTCTCTTGTGTGGATCATGCAACCTCTTGCCAGTTACCTGATGTGGGAGCTTGGCATAGCTGACAGACAGGGGGTGATGGGGAGGGAAGTTAGATGTCTTTTTTGTTTGTCTAAGAGAGGATGATTATGTTTTCATGATGGAATATGTGAGGGAAGAAGTGAATCAGAAGGATGGGAATTGAAGAACAAGAGAGGACCTAGGATATGGAGATGCACCTGAAAAAGCAGGCTCTACCTCAGAGCAAAGCCTGTCCAAGGAAGGGGTCATGACCCTTGTCCTTGTAAAGACCCAAAGAGCACTCCTAGGCACATACCCACCCTGCTGATTGTTTACCTACAAATAATAGGAGATATCTGCTGCACCAGATATCTCAGTCAGGCTAGGTGGGGACCCATAGCAACCCCCTAGCAGCCATCAATCCGCATGAGACAGGGAAATACCTGGGATGCTAGATGACCCTCTCAGTAGTTTATGGTGGTTGATACCATGTTGGGAAACCATGTAGTTCAGCACGTACACCTCTCTTGGCTTAAACCAATCAGTTCAAATGAATCCCCCTCTTGTAGTAACCAATCACACTGACCCAACTTGTTCCTGCCAGTGAATGTGCTAATCATGTTTTAGAGTTGTTTTATGATTTTCCCACAGTATGTGACGATTTGATAATAGATGCTATGATGTATGTGAAGTCCCTGCCTTCCCCAAAGAGTGTATAAAACTGCTACAAACCCTGGGCTCCGGGCCTCTCAGCATCAGCAGTGTGCATGTGGAGGACCAAGCTAGCTTGCAATAAACAACTCTTTGCTGCTTACATCGATCTTGGTCTCTGGTGGTCTTTTGGGGGTCCAGAATTCGAGCATAACACACCCTGCCCCCAAATCTGAAATAAATTGGGAAAATGAGGAAGAGACATTAGGATCATGGTCAGCATGGTGTGGGTAGGGGCAGCATGAACGGTCAATTTTACAGAATCCTTTGGGATTTGGCACTCTTCTCTGAAATGCATCTGGCCACATAGAAGATGTACTTCAGGTAAAAATGATTTACCTGCCTTTAAATCATATCCCTGAATCACCGACTCGTAGCTCTCAGAAAACGACCTGCGATTTGATGGTTTAGTGAAATGCAGCACAAAATGTATCAAGGGTATTGAGAGTTGAACCAGATGATCCTCAGGAACACATCCCAACCCTTTTTCCATGCACTTTGAAGAACACAGAAAAAATTCACCATGTAGGAAATTCCCATGCATTCATCATTTTCTTCAAGGAGTCATCAATATTTATTCTACAGCAGCCACAAGCTACTCTATGCCTCACAGGTTTCCATGGGCTTTTTTTTTTTCTGCAACTTACAAATTCCTAACAACTCATGTATGTGCAGCAATAAAAAAAGGAAGCAGGAGGCACAAGTACACAGACCTGGCTCTGGGGTTCCTGGGCCCTGTCTGCCCTGTTTTCAAGGATTGTTGTAACAAATAGGCACACAGAGTGGTTGGAAGCTACAGCAATGCCCAGCAGCACAGCTTTGCAGGACACAGGAAGGACTCACTTCCAGTGAGCCATCATCAGGTTGTTGGCAGTTTGGGCCACCTGCAGAGCCAAAGTGAGTGTGCCTACATGTCTTCAGCTTCTAGAAGCTGAAATTCTCCCCGGCCATGGCCATATCACTCCAGAATCTGTCTCTGTGTTCACACGATCTTCCCTCTTCTGTCTGTGTTAAATCTCCCTCTGTCTCTCTCTCAGGAGGATGGCTGTGACTGCACTCAGCCCCCCTGGATAATTTAGGATTATCTCTCCTGTAAATACCATGCATTCACACCTGAAAAGTCACTCTTCCCATGTAATGTGCATTGAAATCCTCATGGAATGAACCTGATATTATGGTAGCCACACCTAGTCTGTGAACCCTGAGAGCACAGCTCCCTCTGTCTGCACACCCCTCAGCCTCTGCCTCTCTCTTCTCCAACTCTTTTCCTACACCAGTCTGGCCTGTATGATGATAATTCCCTCCACCTCCCTAGTGTATCTGAGATACTGTGTCCACACTCAGAGGGCTCAATAGTCAAGACTTCTTAGGTCTTACCTGAAGACCTGCTCTGGAACCCTTGTCCCCAGTAGGTGGGACAGAGTCAGACAGCCCCCTTATCCAACTGCAGGGCATCTGTCTATACAGGGTCCCCCTTATCCAACTGCAGAGCATCTGTCTACACAGCGTTCCCCTTATCCAACTGCAGGGCATCTGTCTACACAGGGTATTGTTCATGACCTGCTCAGGTGAGACAAACTGGGTTTAAATGGGCTAGCTGAAACAATGAGGTAAGGAGAAAGTGAAAAATCACACAACACACAGACATAATTTTCAAATCGAGGGCAGGATGGCTCTGTGACCTTAAGGGTTCTACTTTCACATTGTAAGGCAAGAGAGTGAGAGAGCATGTGCACCTGGAATCCCTTTATTTATAAGAAAATTAACAAATAATTTTTGACAGAATGTTCTTCACCAAATAAGGCAGAGGTGGGCTGCCATAACCCCAATGGGTAATGGCCAGGCCCAGAAATATGGGAAAGCAGATTTATTTGCCAAGTGAAAGTGGAGGCCATGTGCATCCCACAGTCCAAACAGCGTTCAATACCAGACCAACACCCCCTGGGCTCAAGGCTGAGAGAGGATGCTTAACAGCTCATGGGTGGCCACCACATATTCCCCCTTTTTACTTTGAAAGAGTAAATGATGAGCTGTTATCTTGAGTACCTGGATTCTTGTTCTGAGGACATGACGTTTTATTGGCACAATACAAAAGAGAACTAATAGCATAAATAACATTCAAATAATATGTCATGCAGACTGTTTCAGCATGTTTCCAGAATTAAAGCCATTTAACTCTTAGAGCATTTCATCAGCTAGAGAGGTAGGATCCAAAAGATCAATTTTACTTTTTTGAATGTCCTGAATATAGTAATGTAACTAAAAAAATATATAGGCTATTATTATTATTGCTCTGCCAAATACTCATTAGATGATTTTTAATGTTTTTTCAATCCCATTGTATTTAGCTGTAGTAACAGACCTGGTTATAATCACTTGAGAGTAGAAAGCTCATGAGCAATATTTATTACAGTTGCTTCTAGAGCATTCAATTTAGTTTCAATCTTTTTATCAATATTTATCTGATTATAGATGGCTCTAGAAGTATTTTGATATAGCCACTGAGGCTGTAACCATAGAAGAAATGAATGAAATTAAAGAGTCACTCCAAGGATTATGAGTCCAAGAGCTCACCTAGGTATGGTTAACTGAACATGTATCTGTTATAAAATCTGAACACCAACATCAGTATACCACTGTTCTGAGACCTTGGCTGATAATAAAAGTGGGCTGGTGAAGGATCACTGTTCTTTTCCCGGTATTATACCTAGTGATGCAATTAACTAAGTTGCATTTTTTACAGGCTACCAGATATTTATCACTCTTTCTCTATATCTCACATTTCCAATAAATAGAGCCTAAGAAGATTTAACTCAGGCCTGCAGGCCATAGCAGGAACCCTCCTGATGATTCCTGCCTGTGAAATCCAGCAGGGGGCTATCAGTATAATACAGGACATCTGAGGCTGAAATTAAGCACCAAACATCCTTTTTGATGTAACCTTCTCTGAAGGTTAGGATATTATCAATGAAACCTCCAGGGGTCATGACATCCTTACATAATTGTCTTTTGTCAATTCTAGGAGACCAGTCTAAAATATATCCACTATTTCTAGACACTTTATGTTGTACTTTATGTTGTACAAGGTATTTACACAATTCCTCCATTTAGGAAAGATGTCAAATTCTATTGCAGAATGATTAAGACAGTAAGGTATTGGTGGATTTATGCAGAAATGACTGGCTTGTTATGAGACTGTCCCGTTTTAATAACTGTCCTAACATATATGGCATTGAATCCCAGGGGCCAATACAATTGGCTGGTCTAGGCTCCCCATATGCTGTCTTTTCCTCAAAATATACCCTTAGACGACCAGCATGCTTATCAAGGGATCAACATACAGGTAGCTGGCCACTCTAACTAGTATAATTAAACCTAGTCACATGGATGAATTTTCCAGTTCACATTGTAAGTTAAAGGTGTACTTGGGGAAATGGGGCCACAGAAGTCTCTTTATAGGTTTCTCTCACCTGGCAGCTGGAGAAGCCTGCATGGCTGTCAACTCTGTGGTTGGATATACCTGCCTGTGTCAGGTTTTCAGATGTTTCCATGATAACAGTTTTAAATTCCATCCTTTGTAATCTGATTTAACTTACTGGACCATGTGCAGCAGCAGTAAGATGGTTAGTATCAAAATTAAAGAAAAGTATTTGAAAAATTTTGTGAGATTTAGTTTGGGCATTAGGGTCCTGCTTTTCCCCTTTTCTATTTATTAAAATTGAATAAAAAGCTGGCAAAGTTATAGTATCATTAATCTTGAGGTATAGACAATAGTTTAATGTAGCACAAGTATTTTAATAATAAGAGATGTATGATCTTATTTTGGCAGAAAACTTGGCAAGAGTCAATTAGGAGCTATCTCAGGGCCAACATTATTGAGTTGCAAAAGTACCATGGTAAATAGAGCCTTATTTTTTATCAAATGCATAATTTGATTTTTACTTTAACAGAATTATGAAATGAAGAATATAATAGGTTGAATATAAAAATTTATATTTTGAAACAAGCTCTAGAGGAACTTAAAAGATTATCTTAATTTGCAATAAGGTAAGAGAAAGAGTTTTCACATAGGAGAGATGGCTTTTACCAGGGGCATGAGAGCTTTTTAGAATAGGAAGTACATATGTTTAATAAGCATAGAAAAGATATTCTCTTTTTGCCATGAATAAAAAATGAAATAGAAAAATGAATAGACTTTACTTACAAATCTATGAAAAAGTTTTATTATTATTAAACCTATTATTCATTTAAGTATGGAGAATCAGTACCTTAAGTATTGATGGTTAAAATAAGTCAACATATTGTTAAGGACAGTGATCTAATTTAGAATTTTATGTGGCATTGACTTAGCAATGATATCTTAGGGGACTTACATCAAAATAATCTTTATATATAAACATATAGTTGCATGAATATATTTAATACCTTTACTTAATGTAGTAAGATTAGGTCAAATAATTATGTACAATTTTACTAATTTTAAAAATATCAATGTGTATTGTGGGGCACTATCTTTTTTTATTATGTCTGAAAATGAGCTTATTATGTTAATCTTTTTCTGAGATAAGCTATGGGCTTGTTTATGGCTGTCTGTTAGTATGTTGAGGATGACTATTTTTAGGATTATTTTTCTCAGTGACAAACAGATTAAATTTGTTTCAGAGGACAGGGGCTTGAAGTAAGGCCCTTTTTTAAATGTCATTGAGGCTTCCAGAGCCCGCTAATAACTTAGAGGGGAGTAAAGTTTCCACCTAGGATGCCCATTCCTTCTGGGGCTAAGACTAGCACTTCAGTCTTTTCCTATCTCTGTGCTCTTTGTTTCTTTTTTACTTGATCTCTATTCAAGCTGTGGGGTAACATCTAAGGATTGACCAAGACCATATGTCAATATTTGTAATTTCCTCTGAGTGTTTGGGGCCAACTGAATGATAAATCTATCCTTTGAAAATGTGCAGCCATTCGTAGGTTAAGGATTTAGGGTGTCATGCATGGTCTCCCTGAGTCCCTCCATTAAAAGAGCAGGACCTTCCTGAAGGCCCACCACAATTATTTTCCAGGCATGCTGCTCATCACTCAGATCCCAGCTTGTCCTAGGGAATTGCTCACACTCCAGACAAACAAAAACGCTCACCATAGTCTATGTTGTTGGGGCATGGGAAGATGTAGCTCTTCCCCACATTGCTTTTAGGGTGGCCTCCTTCCCATTGGAGGCTTAAGTTTGGCTAAGTAATAGTACACTATCCTTTCAGGCGAGGTCAAACACCTGGCATGAGTCCTGAAATATTACAATGTATTTGGATCTTTTGAAAGTCTTCCTGAATTTGTTCTTATCTTTATTAAGTTGGGAGGGTCCCCTTAAATTTTCTTTCTTAGTAGGTGATTTCTTAAGACCTTCTCTCATGATAGTGATTGGAGTTAGACCCAACCATGAATAAAAATGCGGCACCTTTGTGGATCATTTGTAATTTCCCAGTGTGCAGACTAGTTGATCCTTTTAAATGTCATACCTGGAATGCAAAATGGAAAACTTAAGAGAACTTCCAATTCCTTTCTGAGAGAAGGTCTCAGGGTAGGAGTCTAGGGGGATCAGAACAGAAGCAGCAGAAATGGTGTTGCCTTGTTCACTGTCTGTCCCTTGCTTCAGAATGAAAGGGATGAAAGGGGAGGGGCATTTGAATCATTTAGCATACCTATGCTGCAACAGTTCTAATTGAAACTGTTATTTGTGTACTGTTGTGTGCAAATAGTGATGCTGTGTTTTTCTATAATTTTATACATATTTTTGTTGGGTGTGGGAAAATTGAACAATTGTTCTACCAGAGCAATTTGGGAGATGAAACTATTAAACTTATTACCCCCAAAGGGCCCCAGGGTGCCTTAGATCTGCTAGTGACCAAGGGGTTGAGGAGGATGTGCCTTATTTGAGAAAGGTATCTCACCTTGTGGTTTATACTCCTGGTGGTGCATCTCCATGTGCAAAGCATTTCAGTTATTTCTTCCTATGGGGGGATGAACAGCCTGGAATCTGCCAGTCTGCTGCCCCTTTACCTCAGGATGTGAATTCCCAGCACACTCTGCACTTATATGTGAAGAATATAAGAAAACATAAGTGAATAAAGAGAGACCTGGGTCAGCCTGAGGCCTGCCAAGGAATTTTATGCATATACCTTCCAACAGCCATTTTAAACAGACTCCATGGACACAGAGCAAATTATACACAGGTAAAGCTCCCCATATGTAACAGTGGGACAGCTGGCCACACTCCCTTCCTCTGTGCCATACACTATCCCCCAAACAGTGCAGAAAAACTAAATGACACTCAAAGAAAATATACCCAACATAATTGCTGTAAGCAGGAGGGTCTGTTTCATATGGGAAACATGGTAGAATATGTCCCTGGAAGGTGACCTGGTCATGAAGATGAGTGCCTAGGAGGACCAGGAGGGAGGTGCTCCTCATCCAGGTTGAGAAAGTGCGGCATCTCTCTAGGTGACAGGTCACGGCTCTGGAGATGAGGCTCACATTCACATCTGTTCATGTGCAGAGTCCCCTCCTGGCTCTAGAGAAAGAAATGGGTGGCCAAGTTCCCTTAGTTCTCAGCAGCTGTGAAAACATCCTCTGAATGAGGAAAAGGACAATGGAAAACCATGCATTTGCTGAGATTTGTGACAACATTAAAAAACAAAATCAGACACAGGAGCTGTACCTCAGCCCCAATGACAAATGACAGCTTGTGACCCTTTTTCTTCCACACTGATCTTTGAGGTGCTGTTTAGGATGGACAATGCCCAGGTGTCTGCCCAGGAGCCACACTGAGTTCCCTATGGTGAGAGCCTGTGGTTGGAATCAGAATTGTCGATAACTATTCGAGGTTCTTTACAAGAGAAGAATACGGGATGTTTACCTGCTTCTGCTTCAGGCTTAAAAATAAAGCTCAGAACTGATCTTCCTCACTCTGGCTAAAACCACATTGCCAGATACTCACCCAGACCAGGAGCAGGTCCCTGACTCTGGTGCTCTGCCATCTATGGGGTTCTTTCTACATTTGAGTGACTTGCAGGATAAGATCTGTGCTGGCTATTTCCATTCAGTTTGTAGGACAACTGAGAAAAAACATATATGGATTACCTTTCAGACATTAACTCAAGCTGATAGTTTCTTAAAATCTTAGGAACAACTTATACAATGCTTTATATTTATGCCCAAACTATTTGAATATGATACATCATGTTTCTCTGTGTTGAGTTTTGTCTTGTGATCCTGTCCATATTTTACAATGGAGAAATTTCTTTGTTCTGTGTATTTCCTGGGGGCTGCCATGCTGACTCAGTCTGCATCCCTCCTGACTCCACCCACAGGAGGGAGCATCTCCAAGCCCTGCATGGCCTCTCTCCCTCCAAGCCACAGTCCTGGAAGAACCTCTGTGAGCTGATTCCAGCAGAAGCCACACTGTCCCCTCAGTCAGGTCCTGGGCTGTCAACAGGGGTCCTGGGGTGCCAGCCTGGTTCTGTGGGAGCAGGTCTGGTTAGGTTTATGACTCACAGTATGTTTTAGGGCTGCAGGTGCTACACTCTACTGTGGGCAGGACACTCACAGTACCTCCAAAAGGAAGGGGCAAACACAAACCTCCCTTGGGGAACAGCACCCTGCTCAGAGAAGGGCCAAGCTGGGCTGAGGTGGAAATAGCTGCGGAAAGAGGGGAGCAGGAGGACCGTTAGGGAGTGGCTGCCAGCTCAGGAATTTGTCTCAGACAGCATGTAAATTAAATCTGAGCTAGAAATATGAGAGAAGGGACATTTCAGCCTTCTTCCATTTTCTCTTCCAAAGAACTGGTGTCCTCCTCCCTATGCTGTCGTAACTGCAGTGCTGGGCTCTTTACCACTCTCCTGTACACATTGCCTCTTCTCCTTAACAAGTTTAGTTTTCCTTGAATATCTGGTGGTTCTTCTTTGCTGTTAAATTTTAGAAGAATCTCTCACCTCCCGTCTGTTTCTTTATTCACTAAAAATCTAAGGGCAAAATTCTGTTTATTGTCAAATTGAAAATAAATTGAAACAAGGAAAACCACAGAATTCCAGAAACAAGTGCCATATATGTAGAGCTACGCATTCTTGAGAGATGAAACAATTTAAATCTCAGGGGATGCCTCCACTGAAGGAAGCAAATATGTGTCTCCCAAGAGGAAGACTGGGGGAGCTGTGTCTGTGTGGCCTGTGACCTCAGCTTCCTTCCCTGGACTGCTCACCAGCCACGTCCATTTCTCTTCAGCAGTGATGGTTTGTTGTCCTTGTGTGACTCCATATAGGTGCACCCAGTGTCACCAATGGCACCTCTACCCCTCAGCCCCTTGGAAGAAGCTCTGTACCTGCTCTATCTGTCCATTTGACTTCAGAAGAAACCAAGTGGTGGAAATGTCCATTCATTTACCCAAATATGTGACTCAGCCACAGCTCTTCTCTAGTGGACCCTCCCATGGTTTAATGAGCCCATTCTTCTGATCCTTTCTCCATTTCAGCCATTAGTGTCCATCATGGAATAATTTATCATTTGAGTGAAAACAATTTATTTCTTCACTCTTCTTTATTGGAGAGCAAGTTCAAACAGAACTGAATCTTAAAAACACAGGCTCAGCTCAAGGAAGACTATTCCTAATACTAGAGAAGCTGTGACCAGGTAGGTTTCCTGACCTCATCTCCCTCACACAGAGTGCTTCATAGTCACATTTGTTTATCCTCCCCAGTAGTGTCACATTGTCACTTGTAACCCCTTATATTATGCGGCAAGGAGAAGCATTCTTTCTGAAACATTCATATATATCTATATCTATATCTATATCTATATCTATATCTATATCTATATCTATATCTATATCTATATCTATATCTATATCTATATCTATCTATCTATATATATATATATATATATATATATATATATATATATTGTGAATCTTATCAATACCCCCCCCCAAAAAAAAAAAAAACAGAAAAACCTGATCACAGGGACATTCTGGAAAATAGTTTATCTGTACCCTTTGGAAGTGTCAAGGTCAGGAAAGAAAAGATCAAACAAACTAACAAAAAAACCCATCACAGATGGTAGGAAAATAAAGACACATGACTAATCCTGCCCCCCCCCAAAAAAAAGAAAGGAATTTGAAATTAGGTCCGAGAACATAAAAATGACATTAGTGGGGAAAAAAAAAATCACTGGTATGAAATTCTAGACTGGACCCCTCAGCAGCACTGTGTCCATGCTTATTTTCCCTTTGCATAATCACATGGGGTTTCATGAAAGGGGAGCTTAGAGGAGCTTGAGAAGGAGAACATGGGGGGGGTGTTTCCATGGTTTTATTTCTGATTGGCACCTAGTGACTGTGCAGAGTCCTGAAAAAGTGTGTAGAGCCAGAGCACAGGTGCAGTGTGCAGTGGTCACCTCAGGGAATCAGCAGGTCCCTCTCCTGCCCAGCCCTGTGTCCGTCACCTCAGGCATCCTTTCTGTGGCTGCTTATGAAGCAGCAGACTGTGAGGGCAGAGCCCTGCTGTGGACAGACCAGGAGCCCTTAAATTCCTTCTGGCTGACTGCTTGTTCCCATCATCTGGGTTTATATTTTAAATTTTCCACATCTAAAATTATTTCAGAATAATTTTAACTATGCTGTTGAGGGAGCAGGAGCCTTTCTGAGTAAGCTCCAGTTCTCCTGTGTTTCCTCCTCTCCACACCTGCAACTCCTCTTTGAGATCCTGATGTTGGCATGTGTCCTTGTCCCATCGTCTCCCAGGTGTGGACTGATTTGTCAGTCCTATTACTTACATAGAATGTTTGTAGACACTGCTGTGCACACCTGTGAGTGCAAGCATCTCCAGATTGGAGTTCAGCGTGTGCTTAGGGTTTGGTTTCTCTGTGACAAGAGAGCACTAAGCCCAAACCCTGATTTCCCATCCAGGTGCTGCTGAAGGAGCCCAGATCCTGCATGTGCTGCCCTAGCACTCTGCACCCAGCTGCACCCAGCCCAATTCCAGGCTCACAGGTACTTGTGTGGTGCACCAAGTTGCCCAGCATATCCCCTTCAGGGAGGCAATGACAGGCTTTAAAATCACTTGGGAAGGTGCAGCCAGCTCTGCTTCCACGAGCAACTTCGTGCATCCTCTGAGCACAACAGACTAAGAAAACAAGCAGAAAACTGAAAATTAATCATTAAAATCATTAGGAATGACTCTGTTCTTTGGAAATTATCTCAGGAATAAAGCAGATTGAGAAGTTCATATTCCTGTAAAGCTCTAGAGCTTTGGGTAAGAGTAGGGGAGTCTGTGGCCTGTCTTCTGGGACCCAACCTTCCACACCCAGCCCAGGAGATCTTCAGTGTCCCCAACAGGAGGGTGGCAGCACACTCACGTAGCTGGTGATCATATGGGTGGATGTGGGTTGGGTGGACAGGGAGTGAGACCCCTCCAGCTGATTCATGTGTATATCAAAGCAACCTGTCAGAGTAAACAGGAAAAGATTTCTAACACCACACATTAGAGCAAAAATGCTGAAAGGGAGAATTGAGAGAAAAACCCTAAATAAACAGTGAAAACTGACTCTCTGCAGGCAGTCAAAAAGCCATCGGCCAACTGTCACTGTGACCAAGGGACACTGAATGACAGTGGAGTGAGGGATGTTGAAAGGAAAGTTAGAGCAGAATTCCACACCCCTAAACAGACCTTAACAATAGAGGCAAATCAGCACAAATGAAGACACTACTGGGCAGACAGACAGTCCTACCTGAATACCCAGAAGAATCCCTCTAGGACCCTAGGAAATGACCACAGACAGGTCTAGCATCCACAGGGAGCAAGGAAGGACTCAAGATGGTAAGGAAACAAGAGAGGCTATGGATACAAGGCAACACTGAATTTCACATGAAGTACAAGTTCAAGAAGACCCAAGCAATTGTGCTAGACCTCAGAATAGAGCCACCTTGGGAGGCTGTTGATGGGGAGCAGGCAGCAGGAGGCAGAAGGAGAAATGGTATCTCCTACAGCTCCTCCAGGGTCAGGACTGCACTTTAAAATCCATTCAGGTTCACAATTACGTGTCTGCCCTTTGCTCTGAGTGTGTTATGTCACTAAAAGTAATCACACCCTGATGTAGACAAAGAAATAACATTTGACACAGTGAAAATGTCTTGGCTGGGCACAAGCCACTCACAGCTTTGTAGATTCAAATAGCAATTCTTTATTCCCAAACTCACACCGGTCTCTACACACACGTTCTGGGGAAATCCAAGTTCTGCTGCCGCCCAATTCACCTACTCTATGAGGCTTTTTTTTTCCCAATACTTTTTGAATCTCACGAGAACTCAACGGGAACTCAGGCAGCAGGATATGCCCTATTCCCAGCAGCAATAATCTTCAACATCGAACTTCCCTAAAACCCATATTGTCTTCAACTGGGAATGCCTTAAACTTCTCTTAAACCGGGAACGCCCTAAACCCAAGGAGGGGGATACTTCCTCAAACCTGCAGGATACACCCTAATCCTGGATCCACCCTGGTCCTTGAGCAGGGTCACATTTCTCAAACACACATGCAATGTCACAGCGAATTTCCAAGGCAAGTCCATTTAACATGGGATACACTGTCAAGGAAATTTTGATGCGTCATTTCTACTTGGCAATGGCCCTCAGCATCTCCCCCCTTCTGATTAATTAAACAACAAGCAATGTGGCTTAAGGACCGTGCCTGGTAGGTTGTCCAATTCAACATATGGTTCTTACCCGTCATGGGAAAACTGACCTCTAGGCGTCAGCCTCCTGTCTTAGGTTGATACCACTGCAATCAGATCAACCCGTCACTGACTACCAGTCCAGCATTCAGCCATGCTTGTGGATAGGCCTATGCACCAGTGGGGGTTGAGGTTCTTGCCTCACCTCTGTTGGCCCCCAAAATTAGCCTTGGTGCCAGTGGAGGGGTGAGGTTCTTTGCCTCACCTCTTTTGGCCCCCAAATTTTAGACCATCACTAGTAGAAGGGAGGAAGATACAGAAATGCCACGACACCAAGCCAATTGATGGCTCCTTTGGAAAAATTGCATCACTGGTGACACCACCAGCAAAGATATGCCAGCACTACCACAATTAACATGGGGTGCGCTGGCAAGGAAATTGCATCACTGGTGACACCATCAGCAAAGATATGCCAGCACTACCACAATTCGCTGTACCAAACGATAGTTCACAATGCATACAACTGATATATAGTCCAGGCAAGTTCTGCAGGCAGTTCAAAGTGGAAGAGTCTATCAATATGTCCATTTCATCCCAAAGTAAACCGAGTCCTTGATTGAGCATTACTTGTTGAGTTATATTCCTTGATGCATCAGTTTATACAGTTTACTGTGATAGCTATCATAGAAGCTGTAGTTTGGTTTTATCTTAGTCTTCACCGGCACTGGGATGGAGATGGGAATTCTGGCAATGACACTAAAGAGACATTATCCTGAACAGAATTATTAAATATAATGAAAAAGAAAGGTGAAAGTAAACAAACAGATCTGTTAACCACATTTAAAAACAATCCTTAACAGCTGTTTACCTAATTTAAATTAAACCATTTAAATCACATGAATAAAAAAAAAAATTCGGATCCATTTTTTCATGAGCGCTCCTTATATAAGAAATATTGACATATACACATATAGACATACAACAGAAAAAAGAAGTGTGCACACATAACATACAACACATAAGACAATAAAGGCCTTGTAGATATACCTAGGTGAAATCTCCATTGCAATGTTTAAAAACTCCACAGTCAAAAAATAAAACACAGTCAAAAAATAAAACTGATAAGAAAAACATTAACCTAGGTTTGAATGAGCTCAAAAAATAAAATAGAACTTTATGATGTGGGAAAAATGCAATAATAAAATAGATATTGAAAAAAGCTCCCTGGTTAATTACTGTTGCAGATGTAAGAATAGCCAAGCTGGAACTCTGGATATCAGCTGTTATGGATTTGAGTCAAATCATCTTCTTTTTCTGTAGAAATTGTTTTAGTTAATCTCTCTGGAATCCAAATCGGCTGCTGTTCTCCCTGTGGAAAAACACAAACAGAACCCCGACTCCAGACAATAACTGGGTCGGGACCTTTCCATTGTCCTGTTAGAATATCTTTCCAAAGTACCTTAGGCTTATGTTCATTTTTCGGATACATATGTCTTTCCGTAGCACTAAGTCCTGATGAATCCAAATTTAGAGTTTAGAGTAAAAAGGGTTATTTTAAGTTTATCTTTGGGGGATATATACCGCTTTGCAATTCCCTCTTTTTGCTTTAATAGGTACGTTTTAATAGTTTGATGAACTCTTTCAACTATGCCTTGTCCCTGTGGATTGTATGGGATTCCTGTTATATGAGTAATACCAAATGATGAGCAAAATTGTTTAAAAGAGGTAGAAGTATAACCAGGACCATTTTCTGTTTTTAACTGTTTAGGAACGCCCACAGTGGCAAAATTTTGTAAGCAATGAGCTATAACATCTTTAGTTTTTTCTCCGGCATGAAGGGAGCCCATCAAAAATCCGGAAGAAGTATCAACTGTTAACATGTAAATATTTTAATTTTCCAAATTCTGGCAAGTGTGTGATGTCCATCTGCCAAATATGGTTAGGTATCAGTCCTCTAGGATTGACTCCAAGATTAACTTGTGGTAAAAATGTCACACAATTTTGACATTGTTTTATTATATGTCTGGCTTGTTCCTTAGTTATTTTAAAATGCTTTTGTAAAGTATTAGGATTAACATGAAACCTTTTATGAAAATTTTTAGCTTCTTCTAGTGTAGAGAAAATATGTACATCATGTGTAGTTTTATCTGCTAAATCATTGCCCAAACTAAGGGCTCCAGGCAATCCTGTATGTGCCCTAATATGTCCTATAAAGAATGGATCTTTTCTATCCCATATTAGACTTTGTATAGTGGAAAACAAAGACAAAACAGTAGAGGAAGGGGAAATCCTACCAGCATCTTCAAGGGATATTATAGCATTAACTATATACTGACTATCAGAAAATAAATTAAATACAGAATATTTGAACATCATAAAAGCTTCTAAAACTGCATTAAGCTTGTCATTTTGAGCTGATTATTTGGGTACTAAAAATGTAAAAGTTTGATCAGGGGTAACTATTGCTGCTGTGCCATTATTAGACCCATCAGTGAATATATTTGGAGCATTCATGATAGGGGTTTTTCTTGTCATTTTAGGAAAAACTACAGGATGCTTAGACCAAAAAGACAACAAAGGATTCGATGGTAAATGATTATCAAATGAAACATTAGATATACACATGATTATTGTCCAATTATTTAACTCATTAGCTAACTCATCAATTTGATCCATAGTATATGGAGTATAATTTTATTGGGAGAAATTCCAAACACCCCCTTTTCTGCTCTTATTCCTTTGAGTATTAATTGTCCTACAGCCTCAGGATACCTAGTAAGAATAGTGTTAGGAGAATAAGATAAGTGTATCCACAATAATGGACCTTCTTGCCAAAATACTCCTGTAGGAATATTTTTTGTTTGTAGTACAATAAATAATAAAGGCAAACTTATATCAATTCTATCTAGATGCATATTTTCCATATATGTTTCAATAATTTTTAATGCCTTTCTAGCTTTAGGAGTTAACATTCGGGGTGAATTTGGATCTGATGGACCTCTTAGAATATCAAATAAAGGTCCCAACTCTCCTGTTGGTATGCCTAGATAAGGTCTTATCCAATTTATGTCTCCCAATAACTTTTGAAAGTCGTTAAGCGATTTGAGTTGATCTATTCGTATTTGAATTTTCGGTGGATGGACCATGGTTGAGGATAATAGAACTCCTACATAATTGGAAAATTTAATTGTACTTTATCTATTGCTCTCTCTAGATTATAATTTGTAATAAGTTTGTAAGTGTGGCATAACATTCCAGCAATGTGTTTTTATCTTTATGTGCTAATAATACATCATCCATATAGTGAAATATTTTTAGTTCAGGATTTTGATTTCTAAGTGGCTGGATTGATTTATTAACATAGATTTGACACATAGTTGGACTGTTAGCCATCCCTTGAGGGAGTACTTTCCACTCATATCTCTTATCAGGACGTTCATGATTTAATGCAGGGATAGTAAATGCAAAACGTGGACTATCCTCGGGATGAATTGGGATCGAAAAAAAAAACAATCTTTAATATCTATGGCTAAAACATGCCACGTTTTTGGTAAAGCAGACAATTGAGGAATCCCTGATTGAGCAGGTCCCATAATAACCATCTCATTATTAATGGCTCTTAAATCTTGCAATAATCTCCATTTACCCGATTTCTTTTTGATGACAAAAATGGGAGTATTATGGGGAGATACGGAAGGTTGTATATGTCCTTCCGCTAATTGTTGTTTGACCAGATCATGGGCTACTTGTATCTTTTTTTAGTCAAGGGCCACTGAGGAACCCACACTGGTCTTTCTGATTTCCAAGTAATTTTGATTGTCTCAGTGGCCCTTTCTGAAAATCCAACCCATGTCTGTCTGTTCCTTGATCTATTTGAATTGGTGCTGCTATACCTTGTTCTTGTTTTTCTAATCTTTTTCTTTCCTAACACCTTGTCTAGCCCTAGTAGTGGGTGCATTAGGATTGATGTTATTTGTTAACACCAAACCTAGTTGATCTAGGACATCTTGTCCCCATAAATTTATAGGAAGATGATCTAATACATATGGCTGTATAATTCCTTCATATCCTTCAGGATCCTTCCAATCTAATACCATAGCACTTCTATGGGGATTTGTTGCCACTTGTAGGCCTCGAAGCATTTGAGTGGCTTGTTGTAATGGCCAATGTTTTGGCCATTCTTGAAGAGATATGATGTTAAGGTCAGCACCTGTGTCCAGTAGCCCATTAAACTCGTTACCTTGAATATTTAGTTTTAGCATTGGGCGAGAATCTAAATTTAAAGACAGCATAGCCCAATCTACACCTGTGGAGCCTAATCCCCTGGAACCTCTTTCTACTTTACGACTAGAGAACTTATTATGTAGGCTGGGTATTATTAACAACTGTGCTATTCTATGTCCAGGTGAAATTACTGATATACCTCTTGGAGAAATAGCTATAATTTTTTTTTCACCTACATAATCGGGATCAATTACCCCAGGACTTATCAGAAGTCCTTTTAATGTAGATGAACTACGTCCCAATAATAAGCCTACTATTCCTTGTGGAAGAGGTCCTTTTACTCCTGTAGGAATGATTTGAACTCCCATCTCTGGAGTTAGGACTGCTCTGGCAGAGGTGCACATGTCCAACCCTGTGCTCCCTCAAGTTTGTCTGATGAGGGATTTAATGGACAATGTGTCCTGGGCACCACCCTGATTGTGTTGCTGGGTTCCTCCACTGCCCCGTATATTTGTGATTGTGGGCCCTGGAGCATTGGGCCCCCCAGTCCACTTTTTGGCAATGAAGCCTGAAGCCTTTCTCCACGATATCGTGGGTAAATACCTGTTCCTTGTCCGTTTTTTGATAAGGGAGTACCTTCTATGGTGGTTTGAGAACAGCATTCATTAGCCCAATGTCTCCCTCTATGGCATCGTGGGCAAATACCCGCTATTCTATTCCTTTGATTTATAGTTTTGTTAAACCCTCCTCCTACAGGACAACTCCTTTTAAAATGTCCTGTTTGTTCACAATTATAGCATGTTTTTGGCCTGGCATCTAAAGCCTGTTGTACTGCAGCTGCCAAGACTTACCCTTGTTCATTAATATCTCTACATAATTTAATATATGTGTTTAAGTCTTCATGTCTCCATGGTCTAATACCCTCTCTGCAGCAACGATTTGCTTTGTCATAAGCCAGTTGTTTTATTAATGACGTTGCTTGATCTGTATCCCCAAAAATTTTGGTAGCTGTTTGAAAAGCCTATCTACAAAGTCAGCGTAAGGTTCATTAGCTCTCTGTATTACCTTAGATAGCTGACCTTGTAAATCTCCATGTCCTTGTAAAGTCTTCCATGCCCTAACTGCGTCTGCAGCAATTTGTGCATATATAGCAGGATCATATTCAATTTGTTGCTGTTGACCCCCATAAGGTCCTTTTCCTAACAACATATCTAGATTTCTTTGAGGGTAACTGGCTGCTGCATTTCACCTAGCTGTCTCCGTGCAAAATTCCTCATTGGCAACCTTCCATAACAAATATTGTCCTCCATTTAGCACAGATTTACACATACTAGCCCAATCTGCTGGCATCATGTCCAAGTTAGTAATGGACTCGACCATGCTTACCGTGAAGGGAGCTTGAGGACCATAGGTTGTTACAGCCTCCTTTAACTGCTTCACTGTTTTAAAATCTAAAGCATGGTGAATTCACTGCCCTCCTACCTTTTCAAGTACAGGGCTTGCTAATCTTTGAGGTCCTGTCTCAGGATCCCACTTATCAACTACAGGGTTTGAGGGCAACTCAGCTGTCTCCATCGGTGGGGCTGTTGGTTGAATTATGCCCTCTGGTAATAAAATGGGGTTAGTAACAGCCTCTTGTTGTGGCCTTTTTCCTAATAACCCCTTTTCCTTTAAATTTTCTTCCTCTGTCTGACTAGCTCGAGAGACCTTCTCTTTTGCTTGATCTAAAATGTCTTCTCCATGGTCTGAACCTCTAACAATTTACTTAACACCTTTTCGGTTTCTTTTTTACTAATTTCTAATCTACTATAAAGATAATGCAACCCAATAAGATAACACAAAACAAAACCACAACTGAATGAAACAAAAACGGAATAAAAATTTGCTGTATCAATTTTCTCTTCCTCGGGGCTGGCAAACTTCAAACCTTGAGCCAACCATTTTTCCCAGTTTGCCTGAGAAATTTCTAGGGATAGGCAACTTGAAACAAAAATGAAACAAATCAAAACAAAAACACATTGTTTTTTGAAATGGTCATCCATTCTCTCGCCTTCCCTCAGGGGCGAGCAATTTCACTTACCTCCAAATTTCAGATTCTCCGCGTAGGAACCACCAAATGCCAATGTCTTGTCTGGGCACAAGATCACGAGCCACTCACAGCTTTGTAGATTCAAACAGCAATTCTTTATTCCCGAACTCACACTGGCCTCTACACACACGTTCTGGGGAAATCCAAGTTCTGCTGCCGCCCAATTCACCTACTCTATGAGGCTTTTTTTTTCCCAATACTTTTTGAATCTCATGAGAACTCAATGGGAACTCAGGCAGCAGGATACGCCCTATTCCCAGCAGCAATAATCTTCAACATTGAACTTCCCTAAAACCCATATTGTCTTAAACTGGGAACGCCTTAAACTTGTCTTAAACTGGGAACACCCTAAACCCAAGGAGGGGGATACTTCCTCAAACCTGCAGGATACACCCTAATCCTGGATCCACCCTGGTCCTTGAGCAGGGTCACCTTTCTCAAATACACATGCAACATCACAGCGAATTTCCAAGGAAAGTCCATTTAACATGGGGTACGCTGGCAAGGAAATTTCGATGTGTCATTCCTACTTGGCAATGGCCCTCAGCACCACAGGATTATGGAAACTTGGCATTATTAAAAAAGTAAACTAATATATTCCCGGGAAAGTAATAAATATTGGAAATCTCCAAGGAAAAACAGGAAGAAACTGTAAATCATGTTCATTGTCCCAATCAGGGAACGAGGTTTTTTCTGTTAGCTTCCTAAGAGAGGACCTACCATGTTAACTTGCTGACACGACAGGTGTTCACTCACACCATTGGGTCCTCCACCCCAGAGCACCCACCTGGGGATTTGGATGCTGCTCCCTGGGGAGGACCTTCCTGCAAGGCCAACATAAAAGCTCAGCTCTAACCTGCCCTTGACTCACCAGGTCTCTTCAGCTCAGCTTCTCAAAATGAGGTTCCCTGCTCAGCTCCTGGGGCTGCTGCTGCTCTGGCTCCCTGGTGAGGACAGAGGGGATGAGGAGGGAGAAGGGGGAGGGCGTGAAACCTGGGAATCCAGATGGAGATGTGCTGGTCTTGTCCTTCATATGGGCCAGGTGAGGTTTAGTAAGGAGCTATGCTCTGATGAAGGCAGAGAAAGAGGGAAATAAAGTTGGAAGAATCTTAGAGAACAAATAGACCTTAGCTAATTGGCTTCTGATTTGAAATTGAACATTTGGGTGGAAAGAATCAAAATAATGCACACAAAAACTGATTCAAGCTAATGGAAAAAACAACTCATGAAAAGGGCTAATGATGTACATAACCTTGCATTTCAATGTCAGTATTTCAGGAACCAGTGGGCATATTGTGCTGACCCACACTCCCCTCTCCCTGCCCAACACCCCTGCACAGCCAGCCTCCATCTCCTGCAGGTCCAGTCAGAGCCTCCTACACAGTGATGGAAACACCTATGTCTATTGGGCTGTACAGAATCCAGGCCAGGCTCCAGAAGGCCTAGTATGTGTCCACACAGATCGCTAGGTCTCAGGCAGAGTCAGTGGCAGTGGGTCAGGGGCAGACTTTACACTGATGATCGCAGGGAGGAGCTGAGGATGCTGGAGTGCATTACTGTATCCAAGGGACTCGATCCTCCCACAGGGCTGCAGGCCTGAACACAAACCTCTTGCTGGTGGCTCAGCTGCCACCTGTGCTGTCTGGAGGGCACAGCAGATGAGACACCAGGTCTCCTAACTCCCGAATCCTGTACCCCATGCTCACAGAAGGTTTTCTGTGACACAAACTTATCCCTCCTGTTTTCTGAGAACTCTGACCTGGACACTGGGATTTCAGGTCCACTGATCCTCATCTTCTGTCCCTTACACAAGAGACACTATTCTGAAGCAGGACAAGCTGAACTCACTGCTCTTCTCCTCTGGGTGACACAGGACACAACCTCTAATCTGAGCTTAATCTAATATTCCCCCAAGACCCATGAGTTAAAGCTGGGCTTCCCTCCAAAGGCATATTGGGAGGTGGTTTCCATCTTTAGGAGGAGAGGGCTTGGGGGTCTTCTGGTTAAGGGGCACAACTCCTCTCTCCTTTTCAACCTCTCTCTGGTGAATGACCCCATATTGTGTGTAATGAGGCTGCAGGTTCTCTCAAGGGCACCTTCAGCTTAGAATTTACCCTTAATTATGAATATAATTAATTGTGGCTATCTCCCTCCAGGACTCAGATTCCCAATAGGAGAGGAAGGTTTCAGCCATGACATCTGCTGTGTCCTCATGGCTCCATGCAGATGTGCTATGGATGGGCAGCTGCTCAATCAAAGCACACCTCATGCCCCAAGTCTGACCTTCCTCCTGGAATCCTCCAGGGATGTCACCAAGCTCCACCACCTTTCTCTGGAAGAGCAGTGCTGGGTCATTGGATACCATCTGGAGGTGTTTCTTCAGGTGGCAGGACAATCACAGTGCCTCAGAGGAGCAGCAGTCACACCCAGGACCCTGGGCTTCATGCATCATGAGGTGCCACTGCTCCCCTCAGCTGTGAGGGTTTTTGTTTGGGGATGTGTCACTGTGGTCTCCTGGCCACTCAATGCAGTAATAACTGCCAGCATAATTTGTCTCCATGTTGATGATGGTGAGGGTAAAATCTGCTCCCAAATGAGTGCCACTGAACTGTGCTGGGACTCCTGAAGCCAGGGTGGAAGTGCCATGCACCAGGAGTTTAGGAGCCTGGCCTGGTTTCTGCTGGTACCAAGAAAACTTGGAGTTCTCCTTGGGGTTGGTTGTGCAGGTGATGGTAGTTCTTTCCCCAGGAGAGACAGCCAGGAGAGCTGGGGACTGGGTGAGGGCAGTGCCTATTTTCACACCTGCAATATCATAAGACTTTTCAAGGTCAGTGTAAGGACACAATCAATTTAACCCGTGCAAAGCATTCATACTTCACTACTCAAAGGAAAAATTGGGGGTGAGGAATCCATTTCCTTTGGAGAAAGATTGTCTCAGGCACATGCTCAGTGGGTCCCCTCTGGCAATGTCCATGGGAAGGTGGCTCAGAGCACCAAGTCTCCTTCTTTTGCTCACCTGAGATGAAGAGCAGCAGAAAGCCCAGGAGCTGAGATAGGGACCTCATCTTCCCAGGAGTGCCTTCTCTCCCTCCTGCTGACCTGTCTACTCTCCTGGTGGTCCATTAATAGTACCTGTGAGAGGTGGGGGCTCTCTGGAGAGGGATATGCAAAGCAGATTCAGCTGGGGCCTAGAGAAGAGGGCCACTGAACAGACCTCTTTTACACTTCTCCTCCTCAGCTGCACACTCAGATCAACCTTGCAGGACGTCCTGACTCAGGATAACACAATGCTGTGTGAGCTGCCAGCCTGGACAGGGAGGTGACAGGATGCCCCCTCTGCCCTAGGACAGCTCCTCAGTGAGGAGGAAACTGGGGAGCCAGGGCTGGTCAGGGATGAGGCTGGAAATTCACGGACTGTTGAGGGTGCAGGGAACAAGGAATACATCTCAGAGGGTGTGTGGTGGAGTGGCCCAGTATCCTGGAACTCTGTCCTTATTTTAAGGCAGGAGTCAGGTAAGAGAGTGTGATTTTTAGTGTTATGATTTCATCATTTGGACACAGACAGAGCCACACCTTTGCTATTTTCAAGAGTTGCTCAGGGCAGTCTTGGAAAGGCCTGTACCTGACACACCAAGGCTCACCCACCTACTTCCAGAAATGTCTTCTTTCATCCTCCCAAATGATTTCCTCATCAAATAGCCTTCAGTTAGCAATTTTTGCCTTTGAAATATAAAATGCAAATTATATGAATCAAGAAATATTTTGCAGAAAAAATAACTTCACTTCTAAAGCTGTCTTTGACCTGTTCTAACTTCCCTTCTTGATACAATTAACAAAAGATCTCTGCCCTCCATCTGCCATGGGAGTAGCCTCTGGTTGCTACTCAATCCTAGAGGAATCAAAGTATTTTGGGTACTTTTAACCTCTGCCGACCTTCATGGATTTCACGCACACATGAAAATTGAGGATGGCCCTTTGAACCCCGAGATCTGGCTTAGTGACAAGCCCAAAGTATTTGGACCTGCCATGTGCTGCATCTAATTGGAAATCAGTGCATATTTCTGCACATCAGAGCTACCTGGACATAAGCTGAAGGACTTTTCAGAGGCAGATCTCACAGGGAATGGGCTCAGCTGGTTTTGTCCACAGGAAGACAAAGAAAATCCTGTGTGCTGTGTCTCTCAGTTCCACAGCTGGTTCAGAGAGGTCTTTGGACTCCAGGGATAGCCCCTGTGTTCCATGGATCAGCAGTAGAGAGGTCCCTCTTTCTCACAGGAGCCTGTTGCGGCTGCCTGCTGGGGCCGATGCTTCCCACACATGAGCTCACAAGGGGAACCTTGGATGGATACTCCTTGTCCTTAGCAGGAGGAGAGTGTCAAATAAGCCAGCTGTCAGCAATGCGGCAGTGAGGAGGGAACACAGGTCCTCCATCATTGCTGGGAATGACAGGGACAGAGAACCCCATGCAAGTGCACAGTCCTGTGAGGGCAGGAACAGCTGTCCTCAGTGGGATCCAGGTGATTCCCAGCTGGGAGAGAGAATTCTAGAAACTAGCTAATTCCACCTCTGAGTTTTATAGGCAGAATGTCCAGGGCACAGAGAGTGATTGGCTGGGCATCTATTGACCATACAAAGTCACAAAATCTTCACTACTATTTAGTATTTTTCTGGATCTCTGCAAAACTGACAGCTCCTTGTGGAAGCCCTTTATTTTGTCACTGAAGAGACCAAGCAGGTGACTCCTGGCCATTCTCTTCTTTTAGTTAATTGGACTGTGTGAGCTGATTTTATTTAGATGGGAAAGAGAAATGAGAGGTGCCTTTCCCACAGAGCTCTGTCTCCACGCCTAACCAGGAACTCCCACTAAACATTCTCTGTTTCTGTGATGGTCATGTTCTATATTTCAATTTTTAGAAATATTCAAATACATTTTAAATTTTCAAAACACCTTTTAAGTGGAAAAGTGTGTCAAGCAGGCTTCCTGTCATTCAGGGAAATGGGGTGGGGTGCAGAGGTTGAGGTCTCTGCCTCGGACATTTTGTTCCTGTGCACAGGTTGTTTGACACGAGGTATTTTCCACATGTTTATCACTGCATCAGTGCCCCAAAGAAGGATTAGTTAGTAATCCAGAAAAAGAATGAGGACACCCATTCTGTCATAACTTGGGAGCTCTGTCACTTTCTCCTGCTTGGATGGCTGTCCTAGCCACTTCCACAGTGAAACACATTCTTCAGAAACATGCAAAGTGTAAATTCAACATTTCCCAAAAGAAGAGGCTATAATGGCCTCACCCCACAGTCCTTCACCCTGGGAGCACAGCTGCTCTGTGCTGAGTGACTTGGTCCTAGAGCAGTAGGTTGTCTCTCCATAGTTGCTCCTCACTGACAGGAAACCACTCTGGAAGGAATGTTTCTCCAGGTTCCTGAACAGTGGTTCAGAAGCCCAGGAAAATCCTCCTCAGGATCAATGCTCCACTTAGGAGTTCTGTGTCATCATTAGCAAACTCTATGCTTGTCACAAAAGCTGGGCCCTTGGGGACCTCATCCCAGCTGCACATCTGCGCTTTTCTGTTGTCCAGAAGCCAAATTCCCTTGAGAAAAATTCACCATGGCACCACTGCAGAGAAGGTTGGAGGTTCTGTTACAGACACTGCCCTAGACCTTGCCAGGCTCTGAGGGGGAAGCAGCTGGCCCAAGGAGCTCAAGGGGTTTTTGTTGCAGTCTGTAGTACCATGTGGGTGGAGAGCTGTCCCACTTAAGGTAGAAGGTAGCGACATCTTCAGCCTCCACGCTGCTGATCGTGAGCAAGTAGGAGGTCCCATACCCACTGCCACTGAAGCACACTGGGACTCCAGAGGCCAGGGTGGATGTTCTATAGATCAGTAGCTGTGAAGAGGCCCCCGGCTTCTGTTAGTACCAGTGCAAGTAGCTGGTGCTTATACTGGAGCTGGCTGTGCAGGTCATGGTGATCCTCTCCCCTTGGGAAGCAACCAGTGACCCTGGAGACTGTGTGAGTACAATTTCTCCACTGGACACTATTCTCATGTGGGAGAGATGAAAAAAGAGAGAAATTAGTAGAAATAGAGATTCATGGATATCTTCATACCAGAAAAGGTGCAGAAGAAACTAAGACCAAAACCCTGATGTAGACTCCAACTAACTCATGTGGGAAGTGGACTCTGGATCTTGAGATTTCTCTTTCCTACCTTTGACACTGTGCAGCAGAAAGCTGACAATTTGAGCCTGAAAGTCCATCGTGTTGTCTGAAGTGAACACTCCTCTTCTCCCAGGGACCCCTTAAATTGGCTCACAGTTCTGTGGTCTCTGAGAGGAAACATGAAAATCAGCAGGGTGGGCAGGGCAGTGCTGGCCCATAGACCATGTGGTCCTCCCACTGTAGAAGCTGAGGTGGCCTAGAGAGAAAGACCTGAGTGTTGTCCTGAGCTCCTTTCCAGAGTCCTCCTGTGTTTCTGGGCTTCATCTGACCTTGTGAACAAGGAAGCCTTTTGTCCCTGTGCTTCTCCTGTCTGCAGCAGGTCAGTGTCCTCTGTGAGAAGAACTTGCACAGGAGGATCAAATGGACTGTCCATCAGAGTGTCCTAGGCCACACCCTGCCTCTGCTCTCCTTGCCTGTGGCTCCAAGGCCTTTCCCATCCCTCATGGCCTCCTAGATGGCTGAACTCCAGTGTGAGCTGGATCTCATATCCTCAGGGAGGAAGCCACGAAGCCAGGCAGGTATTCCAGGTACAGAGGAAAGCCCAGTGAGGAGAAGCAGGGAGCATGTCCCACCGAAAGGTACAGTCCTCTGTACAGCCCTCTGCACATCCCAGCTACAGTTTCTGTAGGGCTCCATCCTGGGCTGGTGTCACAAGGTCCCTGGGCTTGAGAAGCTGAAGGCAGCCTCAGACTAAGGAACAGTGAGTCCAAGTGATGACCATTTACCCTCAATAGGAGCCCTGTCCTGTCCTGAGGGGTTAAGCTGACATCAAGCATCCCTCTGTGACTTTGGGAGAGGAGTTTTTAAGTAAACGATGTTTTCATTATCAAAGTATGAGCGACCATGCTGAGGTCAGAAAGTACACCTAGGAGTCTTATCAAGGCCAGGTTGTGACACGATTTATCCAGTCTTACAGCAAATCTACCCCTTATTCCTGTCTTCACTGCAGAGATACAGAAACCAGGGGGAAACCTGGAGCTATCTCCAGAGCTTCCTCAGGACAGAGGCAGCTGCCTAGAGGCTCCCTGGTGACAGAATTCTCCCAGGGGGATCCTCAGTGGCCCCATTGTGGGGAAAAGGATGAAGTGATCAAATAACACTAGCAGGTTCCTTTCCCTGCCAGGCCCTTTGGCTTGGTCTTAGGGTGAAACTGGCCTCATAGAACAGGTTGGGACGTTCTTCTTCCTGCTGTCAAGACAGTTGAGTAAGACTGATGACATTTCTGCTTCAATATGTGATTGAATCCCCAATGAAGTCCTGACTCTGTGCTTTGCTTTATTTAAACATTTTAAAATTCTTTTCTTGTTATAATCCTATCCAATTTTTCTAGATATTTCTGAGTCACTTTATCTCTTTCTGAGAGTTGTTGTATTCCATTTAAATTGCATAGTTTGACAGTAATGGCATGTTTTCATATTCTCTCATAATGTTTTTAATTTTTTTTAGATCTTGACCAATAAAGACACTGACTTTGGGCATCTCTACCTTCCCTCTATTTTTTGGATGAATTTTTGTAAGGGTCTGAAAGGTTTTGATCTTCCCAGGAAATCACCATTTGTTGTCTTTGATTTTCTGGTTTTCTTTTATTTATCTGTCTTCTACTTTATATCATTTTCTTCTACTGTCCTATGCCACACCCTGCCTCTGCTCTCCTTGCCAGCTCTAGATTTCTCTTTCTTCTCCTAGTTTCTAAGGTTACATAATTGATTTCAGATTTTTTTATCATTACTAGAACATAAAATTAGAGGCTTATGTTTGTAAATTCAAATATTCATTTGTTCACTACAAATTTGTCACTTTGACAGAGGGGTCAGCTTGGCCATTTCCTCACTTTGGAAGCAACAGCAGGAGCTGGAGAAGTAGAATGCAGAGGCCATACTGAGGTGCCTGGGAGCTGTCAAGTTCAGGCCTGTCACCTGGGGAAGCTCCCACATGGGACAACTCAGTGCAGGGGTCATTTGGCAGAAAGAGGAAGAAAACAACCAAAGCCCTGATACTATGACAGTTGAGGTGGACACCCTGAGAGGCCCCAGGGTACAGATCCCTTTTTCTCACCAATGTCACCAACCATCCTCTCGAGGTGGTGGAGCTCTGACCAGCTTCCAGCCCAGATATAGTGAGGATGCTTGATGAATTGGTATGAGTTGACGAGAGGGAAGTCCTCTGGAAAGGCTTGACTTGGTGCTTTGTCATGGACTAAGAAAACATTAATACACCAACAAAAGCTCCTATGTAGACAGACAAACTTAGAAATTGATATAAATCTTATTAGACTTAAATGTTGCAAAGCATAACTTAAAATACCTCTGCTCTCTTTGTGGGTATTCAGAATCCCAAGGAAAGCCAGACCAATGTACAGAATAGAGGTCACAGAGTCAAAACCACATGAATGTAGTTATCATATATTAGACAAAGGCACCAAAAACATACATGGGAGACAAGATAGCCTCTTCAACAAATGGTGCTGGGAAAACTGGAAAGCCATATGCCTCAAAATGAAATTAAGCCCCCAACTCTCACCATGCACAAAACTCAAATCTAAATGGGTCAAGGACCTAGGAATTTGACCAGAGACCCTGTGCCTAATAGAAGAAAAAGTAAGCCAAATCTTCATCATGACAGATTAGAAACCCACTTCCTTATCAAGACTTCTAAAGTGCAAGAAATAAAATCAAGAATCAATAAATGGGATGGATTCAAACAAAAAAGCTTCTTCTCAGCAACATAATTAGTGAGGAGAAGAGAGAGCCTACAGAATGGGAGCAATGTTTTACCATATGCACATCAGATAGAGCACTAATCTCTAGGATATATAAAGAACTCAAAAAAGTAACACCAAATTAATAATAATAATAATAATAATAATAATAATAATAATAATAATAATAATAAACAACTCAGTCTTAAATGGACTAAGGAACTGAAGAAGAAATACAATTGATCTCAGAAGAAGAAGTGCAGTCGATCAATAAATATATGAAAAAATGTTCAACATCTCTAGCAATTGTAGAAATGCAAATTGAAACTACTCTAATGTTTTATTTCACTTCAGTTAGAATGGTAGGTAGCAAGAATACAAGAAACAATATGTGTTGGTGAGGATGTGGGGGGAGAAGACACACACTTAACATTGCCCATAGTACTAAATTGGTACCACCAATCTGAAAAGCAACTGTAGATATTTCTTAGGAAACTTGGAATGGAACCACCATTTGAAGCAGCTATCTCACTCCTTGGTTTATACTCAAAGGACTTAAAAAGAGCATACTACAGTGACTGCCAAATAAATATTTGTAGGAGCACAATTCACAATAGCTAAGCTGTGGAACCAAACTAGAAGTCCCTCAACAGATGAATGGATAAAGAAACTTTATATATATAATGGAATATTATTCAGAATTAGAAGAGAATAAAATAATGGCTTTTCAAGTAAATGGATAGAGTTGGAGAATATCATGCTAAGCAAAATATACTATCCCCCAAACCAAAGGCCAAATGTTTTCTATGATAAGTGGATGCTGTTCCATAATGCCGGGGGTGGGGAGGCATGGGATAAATGGAGGAACTTTGGATTGGAAAAATAGGAGGTAAAGGAGGGAAGGGGGCCTGGAGGTTGGAAAGATGGTGAATGAGAAGAACATCACTATTCTGGTTGCAGGTATGATTGCAGGAATGATGTGACTCTACTTCTTGTTTAACCAGAGAACTAAAAATTGTGCCCCATTTGTGTACTAAGAATTGAAGAGCATTGTGCTGACATATATAGCTAATTAGAAAAAATAAATGGAAATTTAAAAAATTAATGTCCACTGAAGAGCAGCAAGGGCTATATTCAAAGACAAAGTAGACCACTGTTTCAAAGCTGCATCCACTGGCTAACCAGGGGATTTTGACCTGTAGTGCTGAACCCTGAATCAGACCATCTATGTTGGGGACAGAACTTTGCCACTCATGAGCCCTGTGAATTGGATAAAGTATTTAAAAGGCCCTTTGTCTCACAAGGACACATGTGAGAATTTCCTTCCCCAGGGTCTACTGCAGCCTCCAGGGTCTCAGAAGGCCCTGAGTAGACATGACACTCTCCAGTTCCTCTCCCCACCTGAAATCCCAAACTAGGACAATGCATTATTAATATTGCCCATAGTTAAGAGGAGGAAGTTTCCATGCATTTTCTAAAGTTTTATAGGTATTTTCTCAGAATGTGAATCAAAGAATATGCTTGTTTTCTTAGTGTGACAATTGTAGGGCATTGTCGAAGCATTTGGCAGGGTGGATTGGCATGAGTTTCAATTTGGGTGTCACCAGGTGAGACTCAGACACTAGGATATGGGAATTGACCCTTGTACATCACAGCACCTAAGTTTTTTTGAAGGAATAAATATAGTCTTGCAAATGTGTATTGTCTATGGCTACTAAAATATGAAATTAATGGAAATTATATTGGCCATATCCTATTGTTATGTCATGTTCAGGAATGGATAGGTATAAATGAATCCCACCTTTGTGTATAATTATAATATACACCAATAAACTAAGGAATAAAAGCAAGCTAAAAATGCTAATTTAAAATCTGCCATTTAATCTGATTAACAGATACAGTTATTGGATATTATTCATAAAATTTGTGTAATAAGAGTTGAGCCTAGAATTACAAAATTATACATGTTTGGTAGTTTTATGCCCTTAGTTCCTTACATAAAATGTATATTTTTTACTTTTCTTTTTCTTTCTGAATTTCAAAAGATAACACGGTAAATTAAATAAATTGGGAGTTGAAGAATGTATACAAGAAGTAAGGAGGGTCTAGACACCCAAAGTCCTTACTGTGGATTCCTCTCCCACATTCACCACATTCATGAAGCTGATTCTCTGCCATCCATCACTAGGCCTGATTTCCTGGTAAATTCAAGATATCCCTCTCCTCAGGTCTATAGTAAAAGCATGACACCCTATCTTCTGCAGATGCCAGGTCTTGTCCCAGCTTCGCTCCAGAAGTCTGTTATCTCTGTTCTATTCCTGAAGCCAAACTTGCTCTCTGTATTTGGCTCTTCTCTGGAGCTTCATCTTCCACAACAGAGGAACAAAGTCCCACCCTGATTCTAAGACTGGTGTCAAGGGGAGGGCCAAGTTTGTCAGGTTGAGGTCAAGAGAGATCCCAAAGTTACATAGAAAGCATCCAGGGCCTGGACTGGGGGGACACTTGGTCCATTGTGAACAGAGCCCCAGCACCCATGAGCATGGGCACTGGACACAGCCCCCAAGCCTTAGGGCTCCTCCTGGGACAGGATCTCTGCAGCTTGCCCAGTGATGCTGAGGCTCTCTATGGGGGTCTATTTGCCACCTAGTGGCAGGTTTGTGACAGAGAATGTTGTGGAATCTGGAGTCTGAGGACCCAAAGCCCTGACTATGGATTCCTCTCCCACATCCATCACATTCATGAAGCTGATTCTCTTCCATCCATCACTAGGCCAGATTTCCTGTGAAACTCAAGTGATCTCTCTCCTCAGTAAGTTGTCAAACCAAAGACACCAATTCACCAGGAATTCAGAAAACATACTGGTCTCAGGGCAGTTGGGGTCTAGGTGTGTAATCCACAGGAGATGACAAAGCTGGGGTTTTGCCAAAGAAGAGAAGGGGCCTGAGGGACCCTTTGGGGTGCAGTGGCATTGGTGAGGGTAGCTGAGGGCTCCTGGTCTAGAGAGGCCAACCCAGCCTCATGATTCCCACTAAAAACCCCTTCCAGAGCTGCTGAGGGTCTCCCAGGGCTCCCAGGAAGAGCTTCCCTACTTAGCCTTTGGGCAGGGGCAGCTGAGGAGTGGTGCAGGAGGTTCCAGAGGTGACCGAGATCCAGCCCCCACTGCCACCCTGGCCCTTCTTCCTAGCCTCTGCAGGGTGCTGAGAAAGGGAAGGGACCTGCCCCTGCAGCCCCAGTGCACCTGGCTTCCCACACTTCATGGGCCCTTAAAGGAGTCCCAGATCACCACATGCACACAGGACAGGATGCTGCCCTCTCATGGAAAAGGTGAGATGATTTTTTTTTATCTAAAACAATGAACTTGGGCAGGAGCACAGGGATGTTGATGGTGGGAGACCTTTGTTTGGTTGGTCAGGAGCTTGGTTCATGGCTCAGGTCTTGACTCTGCATAGCAGGTGCTCTGCACAGGAGATGACAAGTGCTGTTCCCATGAACAATGGGACAGGGGGCTTGAAACATCTCAGATCTAGCAAGATCACACCCATCTAGGTCTTAAGGGTGTAAAAGTTGAATTTCCTTTGAGAAGAGACCATGGGGCACCTTGCTTGCTTGAGGGCTCCTAGGAAGTAGTTTTCTGTGCTCGGCCACCCAGGCACTCAGAGGGTGGTATATCTGTGGTCCCAGGAGGCGTGGTGACAGCTCAAGATGGTAGCAGACATGGGCCTCACCCATATAGAGCTGGTTCTGCTGGAATGCAGGATGCAGGACTCGGGGATCATGAGGTTCGACTGAGATTTCAAAGAAGGCCCTGAAGGCCAGGCAGGGTGTATCAGGGCTGAATTCCTGAAGCATCCCCTGAGAAGACAAGGTGTGGAGATGTGAGAATGAAGGTGGCATTGCAGTGGAGGCCCTGAGACTGAGAGATGCCAACAGCATTGGGCATCTGCAGAGGGAAATTCTGAATCCAGCAGAGACAAGTGGAAAGGGAGGCCATGTGGGCTGCAGCCAGCAAGTCCACAGAGGCAGAGCCTGGTGTCAACCCTTTGGACAGAACTTCACTGTGCCACATACCCAGGTGCTGGATAGGGGGCCGAAAGGTGGGTTGGCCCAAATGGATTTATTTAGTCTTTCTCTGGTCCCATCCCTCCTTCCTTTGGTTCTATTTCTACCCTTTGGAATGGGAATGTCGATACTCTGACACTGGGCAATGGATTTGCTTTTGACTTTTCCCTAAGAGTTTGCCTTGGGGTTCCTATGAGACTGTGGACTTGGACTTTTAGGAATGGTGAAATTGTTACTGTGCCCATGAACAAATGTGTTTTGGAGCCCTGATGTTCAGTGCATATGTATATGGCTGTTCTATCTTCTTGGTGAATTGACTTTGTTTTCATTATATAATTTCTTCCTTTGTCTCTAAAGCAATTTTGACAAACTTACAGATGTCAGACAAGAGCATAACTCCTTTCTTGTCTCTTTTTCAGTATTTGCCTATCATATTTTCCCAAGTTTTCACTCTCAAGCTCTGCTTGTTAGAAAACCTAATGTGAGACTATTGGACACAGCATGTATACATACAGTTTCAATCAATGTTGCCAATCTACATATTTTAATGGGAGGTTAATTTATTTACATCAGCAGAATTACAGAGGGGAAAAATTTCCCTTTGCCATTTTTTTAAACCTTTCTTTCTGCCTCATTTCTATTTGTACATCTCCTCCTTTATCTTTAGTTGATTTTGGGGTAAAATATTTTGATTTCCTTCCCATTTTCTTTTTTCCTGTGTATATGACAGCTTATTGTTTCCTTTGTTTTGGTGAATTTGGGTTGAAATATAACACACTAACTTTATAACATCTGAATATGAGCTGGTGACAATTTGACTTCAGTCTCCTTAAATCACTGCCCTCCCTTACACTCCACATCCCTTGATGTTACTAATGTCAATTCACATCTGATTGTTGTGCAGGTGTTAACATAATGCTTAGTGATGATGACCATTAATATATTTCCTAAAAATCCTGTGAAAAACAAGACTAGGGTTTTAATGAAATTACACTAATGATTTAAAAATTATTTCCTGTGTTTGTTTTGACAGAAGAACTCTGTAGTTTTGAATGGTTTCTAGTTACACTTTGGCCTACTTCATTTCAACCTGGAGCACATCTTTTCCCCAGAAATCTCCCTTTTGCCAGTGACACACCAGGGCTTCTGCAGCTGCTGGGACCTTGGTAGGTGGTGACTGAGCTGTGGCCATGGCACTCAAGGTCCAGAGCTCTCAGCTGCAGCTTCTTCCTCTCAGAAAATCTGCTGAGCTCCTGCCCAGAGCAGCAGCTCATGTGGCAGCTGGGCCACCCAGGCAGGGAGGTTTTTGTTTGGAGCTGCACCACTGTGGGAGGAAAATGTGTATTTTGAAAGCAGTAATATACCCCAGCATCCTCAGCCTCCACCCTGCTGATTCTCAGTGTGAACTCTGTCCCTGACCCACTGCCACTGAACCTGTCTGGGACCTCAGTGAACCGGTCAGAAACTGTATAGATCAGAAGCTTTGGAGCCTGGCCTGGCTTTTGCAGATACCAATGCAAATAGGTGTTTCCATCACTATAAAGGAGGCTCTGACTGGACCTGCAGAAGATGGAAGCCGACTGTCCAGGGGTGACAGGCACAGAGAGAGAACTCTGGGTCAGCACAACATCCTCACTGGATCCTGAAATAATGATAGAAATGAAAGTTTATGCACAGTAATATGAAACATTTTCATGATTTCTCTCTTGTTTCTTAACTTAATCATTTGTGTGTTCAGTGTAAGTACTTTGGGTTCCTACCAAAAAAAATACAATGTCATATAAGATAGAAGTTGGCATGTCCAATGCCTGTCTAGATATTGACCACATAAATCTTTCTCTTTCTATGTTCCAGTCTTCACCAGGACCCAAATCTTTCTTTTTTTCTTCTAGACACTTCTTCCTTTTCATTGATATGAACATCACATTCCCCATTTTTTGAGCCGAATCTCACACCATGAACATAGGCAGGGATCACATGTAGGAGGCAATGAGTTCACCCCCTCCCCCTTCTCCTTCCCCATCCCCTCTGTCCTCACCAGGGATCCAGAGCAGCAGCAGCCCCAGGAGCTGAGCAGGGAGCCTCATTTTGAGAAGCTGAGCTAAGGAGTCCTGGTGAGTCAAGGCCAGGTTAGAGCTGAGCTTTTATGTCAACCTTACCAGAAGGCCCTCCCCAGGGAAAAGCATGCAAATGCCTTGGTGGGTGCAGCTGGGTGTGGACTGACTTTGAATAGATAAAACGTCTTCTGTGACTGGAGGAAAACCAAGGAGATGAAGTACAGGCTGCCTGCAATAGTGGGCAGAGGATCTGATGGTGAAAGTGAAAATCTTTTGCAAAGACGTATATTTTCTTTGAGTTCAGTAGGAAGCACAAATAAAACACCTGAGACATGAATATGTAGTCAGTGTGTCCAGGGCAATCTCTGGAGAGTTATGGACAGGCTGTTGGACTCCCTCCCAGCAGCAAACCTGGAGAAGGAAACAATCCCACACCCACTAGAACTGATAGGAAATTTCCTCCAAATAAACCTATCTCCTTCAGGTACTTCAGACTCCTGTGTTAACAAGTGTTAACAAGTGATTGAAATGATCTCTCTGGGCCATTGCATGAATCAGAAGAACCTGACAGGGAGAAACAAAACTTTCTCTGACACTCAAAATCCATAATTAATTCTTAATTTTCAATGGATACTTTGAAAAGGATCTTCCACAGGAGTATTTCTCACCTGTAAACTACAGATCCATCCTCCCAGAGAGACTTCTCGAAACCCAGGTGTCATGGTAGATCCTGAGTCCAGAGGTCCCTTTGGACAGCAGGCCACCTTCTCTATGTCACAGTCTGTCGCCACTCACTGGAGGATCAATTCATGGACATGCCAGGTACAGGGAGCCAGGGAAAGCTGTGCCCTCAAAAATGAGAGACATTTGCCTGTTTACACTCTTAGTTCTCAGGATTCTCAAGACTGGCCACCAAAATTTCTATGATAAGCAAACACATAAATTTCCAGAAATTCTATGCAGTTTATTCTTTTTTTCAACTATGACTTATTTTTAATTTTTCTAAATAATTGATTATTGTTTGTACAAATTCTAAAGTTAAAAACATTCTAATTAAATGGGTAGATGTGAAAATTTTAAATGTCAGCATTTCCACAATGAGGAGTTTTTGGGGCTGGGGATGTGGCTCAAGCGGTAGCGCGCTCGCCTGGCATGCGTGCGGCCCGGGTTCGATCCTCAGCACCACATACAAACAAAGATGTTGTGTCCACTGAAAACTAGAAATAAATATTAAATATTCAAAAAAAAATGAGGAGTTTTACTTCAATGGTGCCAGTGTGTTCTGAGCACACACAGCAGTGAGGTGTGTGAATGTCACACTGTGCCCAGTCTCCTACCCAGTCCTTTCTCATCCTGTTCTTTGCCCTCCCCTGATCCAGCTGCTCTGCCCTCCTGCTCTCCCTCCTGTTCCTATTTTCACCTGTGCATTACTATGATGTGTAAACTTGGGAGTCATCGTGGACAGGAATGACACCCACAGAATTCTCATGGGAGGTTGCAGAAGGAAGCCAAGTGCCCAGCCAAACTGGACAGTCCTCCAGTTTATCAAGTAGTTGAGAAATGCCTGTCCACATTCTGCTTTTTTTAAGGACAATAATGTTCAAATATGTCAATTAATTACATATTAATTATATGGTAAAAATTGAGGTTGCTGAGGTTCCTAATTGGTCCTCCTCTAGGAGTTTCTGTATTGAAGGTTTAGTCCCAATGTGGCCATGATAGAAAATGATTGGTTCTTTAAGGGGTGAGGCCTGATGGGAGGGGCCAGGTCAGTGGAGCTGCTGACCCTGGAAGGACCAGTGCTGGACTCACATACAGAGGGAGTCCTCTCCAGAGTGGGTTGTCATAAGTGAGACCACACCACAGGCCTGGCCACTGCAGCCTTTAGCTGGTTCCCTTCCCACCCACATACCATGTTGTGACACTGCCCAGGGGGCCTCACCTGCGGACAACAGGTAAGACTGCCCAACCTTGAATTTTAAGGCTTGAAAACTATGAAACAAAACTTTCCTTTATACAGAACTTACTTAGCTCAGGAATTTTGCTATAGCAACAAAAAAATGACTAATAACTGTTTTTTATTAATAAGTGTTTAAATTGAAATTTCATTAAATGGCCTTATTGCAGATTAACAACTCTATTTATTATAATTGTATTCTACAGATAGTACCTCAAATCTCATGTGTATGGATCACTCCACATTCTAGAAGTGCAGATTCTCCTCCGCAGGCCTGGGTGGCTCTGGAACTCTGTTCTCAAAACAGCTTTCAGTGACACAGAAGATGCTGTTCAGCCTAACACCTTGAACAGGATGGGAAATCACTCCACGTCCACACTTGGCTTGCTTGTCATTTGATAGGAAGATTTCATTGTTTTTGAAAAGGATCCTTATCTATTGGTTGGAATTTCTTCCTTTCCGTGGACTCTGTGACATAATGAAGCTTTCATAATGTGATTCTCACTTGCTGAAGGCTTCTGGAAAACACAGTAACCAGGACCCTGATTCTGACTCCTGTGGAGAATATCCACTTTGTGGCACATAGAAAATTCTCTGTGACCTGTCTTTCCCGACAGAACTCCAAGAGCTGGAAATAATGACTGCCTTTGTAAGGGTGAGACTCAGGCCCAGGAAGTGAGGCTCAGGATCTGGCAGTGAAGGATGTGAGGCAGGTGGGACTGCTGGTCAACCTTTATTCAGAGGGGGCAATAGCCTGTAGCCAGACTCCATCCCTGAGCCATTTTCCTAGGTTCTTTTAATGTGCAGTTCAAACAAAGAAGGCCCCTGCCAACAGGGTACACAGGGCTCCTGCTCACAGGTTCATGACCTCGAGTGCTGTGCTGACTCAGAGGGTTTATGGCCTTGACCATATAGTAACCAGGACAGCCACATCATGGCCTTAGCTACACACTAAAAACATAAAACCCATCAGCCCAACAGAAGCCTCAGCAAGGGAGGGCCTGACCCACGGTGACCACAAGGAAGGTCACCTGGTAACTGCAGGACACACCATGGCTTCTGGAAACACAGTACCCAGGACCCTGATTCTGACTCCTGTGGAGAATATCCACAAGGGACCTCATCTAAGATGGAGGATCCAGAAGAGGAAGATTCTACACCACCTACTGCACCTGCAGGAGACATGTGGACCAGGGTGAGGACTGGTTAGTCACCTGGGAGGTGTAGCAGGACGCTGAGGTCATCCCCACACACCTGGGCTCCCATGCAGGTCTAAGGAAGACAGGGCCAGCAGCCTGGGCCCTCAGTGGCAGGTGAGCTCTAGTTCTTGGGCAGCACCAAGGAATTTCCCATGTCCAGCATCTGCATTCCTGTCAAGTGGCCCTGGTCTTTCAAACCTTGCTACTTGGACTGAATTTATCCATGTTCCATGATTCCTCCAAGTACAGCCTCTGCAGAGGCGCTCTGGGCTATGAGAAAGGAGCAGAGGGTCCTCCATTGTCACAGCTGCCCTCTCTGAGTTCTGTTTCTGTATCTGCCTCTTCATGACCAACTTGCAGAACTGTGAGAGCCTGCAGTTTAGATTCCCATTCCCTGTGGAGGACTTCCTGTTTGCAGTACACACAGTGACTTCTCATTTCTATTTAAATCCAAACTCTTACTGTAAACCAAAATCCTCATTTCCATTGATGTTTGTCCTTCATTAAATCAGGAGGGACACCAGTGAATCCAGAGGTTTGAGAAGAGATTGGTTTTCTGCTTTGCCAATTTCCTTCATGGAATAAAATTCATGGACAATAATGGAAGGGAAGTGTAAATGGAGTAGAATTTATTTCAGGAAAAGTGAGAGAAGTCCCTCAACAAGGGAGGAGGCCTGATACACCCTTTGGGTGTGCTAATTTAGGGGCTTATGTGGTTTACTGTCTGAGCTTTGATCAGTCTATGTTAAAGTGGTGTTGAGAAAGGGTCAAGGTCATTGGTTTGCACTTCAGGCTGAAGGCTTAACCCTTCCTGTGATTCCAATCTGGGTTCACTGCCACCTTCCATTTTCCCACATCTCTGGGAGAAGGAGTTAGCTGGAGTGTTCCCACAGTTGAGCCTCATGGGATTTTTACATTTTGGAAAGGTCTTCATGGGGACCATTAGGATTTCTACAGGTTAGCCTCCTGGTGTGGTCTTCTGCCTTTGAGCAAGACTTCCACTGGGGTGGGGCCCATCCCTCTGAGTGATGACCTTTGACTGTTCACTGTCATCTCTGCCTGCTTGGCCTAAGAAGCAGAAAGAGGTTTCATGTGCAGAGGAACCTTTCTGGAATCTCCTACCAATGTCTCCCAGAGCCAGGCTGCCTGTGAGCGGTGTCCTGAGCAGGAGGAGGCAGCAGGAGGAGCAGATGAGGCAGCCAAGCCTCACACTTACTCCCTGGGAGGTTTATGTCATGGCCTGTATCCCTGTGGGAGGACACTCATCATAGTGTTCACAGTTATAAGTGGAAATATCTTCAGAATCAGGCTGCTTATAGTGAGAGTGGAATCTGTCCTTTATGCCCTGCCACTGAACCTCAAGGGGCCCCCAGATCGCAAGCAGTTTGCCCCATAGATCAGGAGATTGGGAGCTTGCCCTGATTTCTGCTAATACCAGTTTAAGTAATTGCTAATGCCCTGACTGGCCCTGCTGGTGAGAGTGACTCTTTCTCCTTGAGATTGAGACAGAGAGTATGGAGACAGAGAGGATGGTCAATTTGATGTCACATGTGGAACCTGACATTGAACACATGAAAAGAATTATGCACAATGTTAATCATGTCAAAAGAGAATTTCCCTGAGGATCAGGCAGCACTGACCACACTGGGATTAGTAAATCCCCAGGACTTTCCCTCTGTATTCATGAGGCAGAGCAACAGGAGCCCCAGGAACTGAGCAGGGGCCCTCCTGGTCATGCTGTGTCCTGGCTGGGACTGACCCCTGCACAGGGTGTGAGTAGCCTCTTAAGAAGTCCTCAGAGCAATGGACTGTGCTGTGGGCACATGCAAATCAGAAGGGCTGAGCAGACTGGACACAGCTACAGGGCTGCTCCTCTCAGTCACTCAGCACAGGCTCCAGGTCCTCTGTTCCAGATCAGACAGGGAAGCTCAGAATTGCTGACAGAAAATTCTCTCTGCTCTCTGGGGCTGAAGGCAGTGTTTTTGTTGAGTCCTGCATGTGTCATGCTTTTTGATGACCTTGGGTTCCATCTGTCCTTTTCTCGATATCTGACAGAGGATATGGGCCATAGTACAACCCCGGAAGCTTCAGGAATGCTTAGGAGAAACTTGCATTTGGCACCCGAGACCATTAATGAGTCCAGAGTGGCTGACTGCTTGCTCTGAGTCCCTGATGGTGAAGTAGAAAGGCAATACAAAAAAAAAAAAAAAAAAAAAAAAACATTGATTCATAAGAAGGGCAGTATCTTACCTCCCTCATCTTCCTTCTTTAGCTGCTCAAACTCTTTTCCTCTGTTTATCTCTCCTCTGTCCCACTGTACTTATCAAGATAAGCCAAAATCAAATATTTTTTCCTTCTACATGAGAGGCACAGCACTCTTCCTAGCTCTGCCCCTGATTGCCCACACCCATGCCTGATGTCCCCCGCATACTCAGGTTATCATTCCCATTCTATCTGGCCTTACAGTTCACTGTCTTCAGAGGTGGCAGTCCTCTCTCCTCCAACCCTCATCCTGCCTGTGGTGGCAGAGTGCAGAGCATTTTATTTCAGCAAAATCTACTATGTTCCCGACCCCTAAATACTCTGCCCTGATCATGCCTGTAGGTGTTCACAAAAACATCATCTAGAACTTGGTTTTGAACAGTGGTGTGGCTCAAGTAAGTAAATTCACAATCAATAATTAGACCTAAGAGACTCACTGTTGAGAAAAAAAGTGATTTATGTGACAGAAGAATTATTAAACAAAGTCTGTGTTTTAGAGTGTAATTACATGTGATCATGTAAAACCATGGATTTTGTTGATAGAACCTGAGCAAATATCATTGTGTGTGGTTAAGGGGTGATTTGATAAATGGAAAATCCATACCATCTTGAAGAAATCATCCTGTTCTCTCAAAAAGAACCTATAATTTCTAACACAACTATTCACTAATGGAACCGTGAATCTCTGGGAAATGTTATATTTAGAATATAGGGTTGGAAAAAGAAAAACTAAGACCATTTTGAAACACAGGATGCAGTGAAATATTGAGAGGGTCACAGAAAAACATAAGAGAAGACAATTTGTATGTGACAGCAAGTAGACAAATTTGGAGAATTTGAAGTGTTAAAATAATTAATGATCACAATATTCTGACCATTGAAGAACATATGAACTCATTAGTATATAACAGCATTTCAAAGGACAAATTCTTATTGGTTATAAAGGAGACAACAATCATTGGAGAACTCTGGTGACACCCTGAGCCCAGGTTCAGAGAGCATCACTAAGATGTAGGACATGAAGCCATGCCCCACCTGGCAGGAGGCCATGAGAAGAGCAGAGTGTCCCCTCTGCACACTCCTGCCCACCCACT
This sequence comes from Spermophilus citellus, assembly GCF_964194105.1. Taxonomy (NCBI): domain Eukaryota; kingdom Metazoa; phylum Chordata; class Mammalia; order Rodentia; family Sciuridae; genus Spermophilus; species Spermophilus citellus. The sequence continues at coordinate 40,845,915 of NC_138193.1, read as the reverse complement.
ATGGGCTGAGCTGTGTCCCTCAAAATTTGCAGGCTGGGGCTGTGGTCTGCACAACTTCACAGTGTGTTGGATTACATAATTATGCAAGTGTGAGTTTTGAGTTTGAGGTCTAATCCAATATGACTGGTATCCTAATGGAAGAGAAATTAAGTCTCAGAGACACCAGGGACAGACCACCTGACACACAGGAGGATGGCCATATGAGAGCCAAGGGAGAGCAGAACAGCCCAGCTGGTGCCCTGATGTCTACCTTAGATGCCACTGTCATGGGATAGTCCATTTCTGTTGAAGCGGCCCAGTGGTGGTGTTGGGGGGGGGCTATTTTATGGCAGTAGAGTTACCACAATGCTGGATGCAGGAGCAGAATTCAGTCCTGAATGTCACTGTGTCCTCTGTGAGGATATTCTACAGGGCCACTGTTGCAGCACCTTCAACAGAGACAGGACTCCAATATCCAAGAAAGCAGAGGCTGCCACCCCAAGCTGAAGGAGGCCAAAAAGACCTGGCTTCATAGCAGCTGGGGAGTCTCCACTGGGCCATTTGCTACAGAAGACACTAGGGGGTGACTGGATACATGTGGAATGCCATGAAGACAGGATAGGACAGGGCACTAATGTCCATGTCCTGGTTGCAGGGTTCACACAGTTATGAAAGTACAGCTGTCTGTAGGGAAGGAAGGAATGACTGCTCCATCCTGAATACAGCTGGAGGTCTGAATCCACTCATTTCCACCTTCTCTTTCTTAATTTTAAGAGGGTGTCCTCAGCTCCTGAAGAGCTGGGCTCTAGACCATGCCCATCCCCTCTCTGGAGCCAGGAGGAGATTATGAATGTGACCAACCAAGATTCTGAGTCACAGGCCCCCAAAGGCTCAGCCACTGACCTGGGAGACTCTGCAGGGTGGGCACCTTCTCCCACCAGGATGAGGAGCCCTGGATCCTTTTCCTCCTGCTTCCCATCAGTGGTCAATGCCAGACCACACTGTGGGGACCCAGTGCACAATATTTTCTTCTACAGGACAGACCAGCCTGCTCATGGCACATTATCGTATGTGTTTTCTGTGGCATCATTTCCCCATAATTGCACTCTTTGGGTATAGGACATGACACAGGGGAGGGGGTTTAGCCAAGCACACTACTATGAGGTCCATGAGTACAATTTCTCTGTTTCCATGAAGTCTACAGGAAGATGAGCTGTGGGAGGTTTGTGCACAGCAGTTCTGCAGGTGGCCTTGGACTGCCCTGGCTCTCCTCTGACTCACCTGTGGTTCCACGAACACATACTGAGTGCACTGGGTGCAGCACCTTGAGACCCAGGGAACCTGGCAGAAGAGCTCAGGCCCTTCCAGTCCCTCAGAGGAGCAACTGGGCTTTAGTGCTTTGGATCATGGGATGTCATTGCTCAAAGAATAAAAGCCAAGATAGGAGCTCTGTGAGTTCTCTTGGTTGTCCCATGAGAAGTGTGTGCAGAGATCCTTGAGGAGTGTTCTCCTGGGACTTGTTTCTCTAGTGATCTCAAAGGATACCTGTTCTGGGAACGAGAAACCTTTCCATGAAAGCCACATGTATGAAGACATGAATGGCTGTGAACATACTTTATGTACAGAGATATGAAAAAAAGGTGCTCTATGTGTAATAAGAATTGTAATGCATTTTACTGCCGTGTTTTTAAAAATGAAATCAATTAAATATTTTTTAAAAAGAAAGAAGTTAGCATTAAATCAGAGCTTACTGCCTGGTTCACACAGAAGTCTATACGGTGACTTAAGTTCTTATAAAAGTAATCTGCCAGTTGCGCAAGGTGAGCTGGCAAGGAGTCAAGAGCAGGAAGCTCAGATCCACTTCCCCACTAGGGGGCAGCAGTGGGGTTGGCAGCAGGGAGAGTGGAAGAACCACTTGTTGATTGGATGGTGAGAATGTGTTTGGGGAGTTTCACAGGGTGTAGAAAGTCATTGTCCTATACACAGTCACATGCTCCCTTTGAGGAGGTGTCAGGATTTAAATGAAGGATCATGAAATGGTGATGTTAGTAAAGCTGCCTCCTATGCCATGTCCATCCTGTCTGAGCCTGTTTCAAACCATACTTGAGTGGACTCTGAATGCATTTTCTGAAAAATGCCTGAAGCACTTTGTGACTTAGTGAATTGATGTCCAGGTATGACCTTGTCTTAGCTGAGTTCACAATTCCAATTTTCAGGTTCTAGCAAAAAGAAGAAGTCTGGTTTGTGAGAAGGAAAAAGAGACACACAACATGCTGTTAGGATACCAGATCCTGGAAATGAGCATAATAAACTGGCTCCAGGAAAACCTGCCTGTCAACAAATCCCCTCCACCATGGAGCCCTGAGCCTGCTGTGTGTGGAGGAGAGGCAACATCTGGGCTATTTCTGCAGAGACACAGAACATGAAGGAGCTGGAGCCCCACATTTGAGGGTCACAATACACAGAACTGTCCCAAGCTCTTATCCTGGAATGCAGAGGAAATGCCCTGTTAGCAGGACCTGAGGACAATTGCTGCAGCCATCATTAGCAGGCTCTGTCCTGGACAGAGGAGGCCATCACTGGGTCAGGAAGAGAGGAGAATTATGCAGGGACCCTGGCACACTGTTGTGCTTATGTACTCGCTGTTACCCTGAGCATAGCCCTGGGTGTTCATGGCTCTCCCTGAGCCTCCATTTCCTCCTGCTCACCTGCACATAATGGCAAATACTCCCCCATCCTGTTTAACCTCTGCCATGTACCTGGGGAAGCAAAAGAAGGTCTAAGGGACCAAGCATCTCTCATACATGAATGAAAGTGGGTTTTCTCTCTCCTACAAAATAGAAAACTGCAGAAGTATAACTTTGTGTCTCTGGAGAGAGCAGTTATGTACCAGGCAGAAAGGGATTGAAGGCAGATGGCAGCTGTTATTTCCCTCTGGGATCATCTGGGCTGCTGTGGTGGTCCCTGAGGCTTCCTGAGAGTAAGGAACTCCAGGCTGCTGATGGACAGGGGGAAGCCTCTCCATGACCCACTGCCCCTGAGCCAGGCTGGGACGCCACTGGGCCTGAAGAATGCAGCTCAGATGAGGCCTCCAGGTTTTTTTTTTTTTTTTTTTTTTTTTTGCCTAGGGTTTTGCTGGTGCCAGGGTCACGAGCTGCCCACACTCCAGGTTGCTGTTCCCCTGGAGACAGAGACAGTGAGGATGAGGTCTGTGTCAATACAATATCTCACATGGTCCCTAAAGTTGGAGATAAGACTGTTCCAGCCTTCCTTATCATCGGACACTTGTTTTGTCTTTTAACCTTCTCTCTAGTACTTGTCAAATGACTCAAACAAAGGAAAAACCCACTCACCTCCACTTGGGGTCTGCTGCACTAGAATTCCTTCAGCTTTCTCTTCTAAGGTCTCTGGAAATGCACCAGAAGCACATTACCTAAAACAGTGTTTTATAAAATGGGTTGGTTTATCAATTTGGGGCTCATAAATATATTTAGAATGTTTTTAAATTTTAAGGCATTACAGTCATACATAATCTGGTCTATGGTGTTCCTGTTTGTATGTGCTCATGATCAACCATTTTAATGATGGAAAGTAGAACACAGGTTGAATATCCTTTTTCTATATGTGGGAAACTGAAAGTGCTTTAGACTTCAATGTTTTTTAGATTTTTGGAAATTTTTCATCATTTACTAACTGAGCATTTCCATACAATAATCCAAAACCCACTGGAATCCATCCCAAAACTTTCAGATTTCTGAGCTTTTTGGATGTGAGAGATTAAGACTAGAAAGGCTCAGCTTGCCATAGAATAAGGTGCAGTAAAATACAGTCACCCAGAGCACCCAGGATGTGACTGTGGATGGTGGGAGCATTGCTAGGTGGACTCTGTGTGTGAGGCATGTGCTGTGTGCTGTGGTCCTCTCTCTCTGTTTTCTGATATTTCTAAGACAAAGTGACTGGTTGGCTGGGCTTGTCTGCCACCTACTGGTCGATCTTGGGCATAACATGGTTAGGATTTTAGACTCTGGGTCCCATGAGGCTTCACTGCTAATCTTCACTATTGCTCATGGAGCTGACCCTATTGGATCCATCACTGGGACAGATTCTGTAAGGAACACAGATGTCCAGCTCATATCAATAGTCTTTCTTGTAGCTGAGGACAAATCACTAACAGATAACCAGGAATTGAAAAGTGATAATTGAGAAGAGGGTTAAGGGCTACACTCTGTGGGGCAGGTGAGAGGCCAAGGCTGTGGCTTCAGAGAGGCTCCTAAGGATGCAGGTGTGGAGGCAGAGTGGGGGAGCCCAGGCCTCCTGACCTCCCTGTCAGTGCAGCTTTGTTTCTGCCCTCTCAGAAATATCCCAACTCAAGACCACACTACCTGTGCCTACTAAGAAGGCCCGAGATCACACAGGCTTGTTACCAGCTGCTGGGAGGTTTGTGCTCTTAGCTACAACATCAAAGATAGTCAAAGCAACATTTTAGACCAACACTGGTAAACAGAACATCCTGATGCCACTAGTCACCAGTGTGTATTGACCACTTGAGACACAGCAAGTGCAACTGAAAGATTAAATTTAAACTTTAATTTTATTTTAATTTTATAAACTCACACATGGCTAATCATCCACCATGGCTGGAATCTACCAGCCACACAATATTCTGCTGCTCAACCCTCTCTAGGTAGCAATGGAGGCACCAGAGAATCATGGTGCTCGGGTTCCAAGCTGTGCAGTTTCTCTGTGGTTCAAGGACAACTTGTTGACCCATTTCAGTCGTCATCAATGCACTGTGATAAATAAAATATTCCAAGATGTCCTAAATATAATTATAATTATAATTAATTAATTATAATGAAGAATGCAGGGTAGACAGAGATTTAAAAATCAATCAGATTTCTGAGCCCCAAATCAAAACCTCTGCTCCATGTTTTTGATTGATGGTTGAAATCATCAAAAACACATGACCAACCACAGAACATTCAATCTTAATGACTGTGAAGCTTTTTTCCATCAAGTCCACTTAACCAATAGCAACAAGTGTTACCCTTAGAAATGCCCACTTATCATGAAGATTGTCAGTATCTGTGCTAATTCACCACTTTTATCATGGGTAGAGGTTCCCAGCTTCTGTGGCAGATGACACAGATGGCTAGGGAGGACCTCAGCACCTCCATGTCTAGAATCTGTGCCTTCTCTTGCCAAATGCCCAGGGCTTCAAAAGACTCACCAGAAATAAGTGGTAAATGTCTAAGGTGAGGAGTGTGATAATTAGAAAATTATATGAACCTTAGCAGCTCCCAGGGGCTCTCAGGCCCAGGCCAGCACTCAGCAGTTGGGTGGGGTCACCAAGGGCCTCAGGCAAGTAGCAGGGTAGGTCCCAGAGGTGCTGCAGCTCCAGGTGCCACCAGACACTGGGCCTCTCTCCTCAGCCTCTGCAGGTGCTGAGCAAGGGAGGGACCTACTCCTGGCCCCCTGAGGACCCTGCTCAGACCCCTACCTTCCCTGTAGGAGTCCTGGGGCTCCAGGATCATGGGTGACTAGGGTGTCCTCTGCCCAGGTGAGAGCACTTCAATTTATCTTTTTTAAATCAAGTTTTCTTACATTGTTTTTGTATCAAGAACAAACCCACTTGGAGGTGGCCCAGGAGGATGGTGACCTGGGGCTCTGCAGGGGAGGGTGTGTCAGGAGCTTGGTCCCTGGCTGAGGTCTGGAGTCTGCTGTGGCTGGGGAGGTTCAGCACATCACAGCTGTGACTCATCCGAGCCACTAACACAGGGACAGAGGACATGGAAACAGGAGGGGGAAGTGAAGGTGTCCAAGGTCACCTACACAGGAACCTCTCAGGACAGCAGACACTGTAGAGGTCACGTTGAAAGAGAAAATAGTTTGTGTCTCAGCCCTGGAAACAGATCAGAAAGTCCCATGTGAGGGGGAAGAAGAGGATGGGAAGTGAAGAAAATCATGCACAGTTATGTATTCACAGCACTGTTGAAAGTTGGCTCATCCAGGATGTAGACTGTGGCCAATTAACTAGTGATTTTTATATGAAATATTTGAAAAAGTTATCAATCACTGAAGGCCTGGTTGATTTTGCACACTGCAGAAGATATATATATATATATATATATATATATATATATATATATATATATATATATTTTTTTTTTTTTCAATGAACAATATTCTTTTGAGCTCTTGAGGTCCCTGCTCTTCCCAAGTGTCCCTCCTGGTCTTGCTGTTACTGTCCCCCACTGGCCATGGGCTCCTTCCTCCCCTCTCAGATGCATCTGCAGATACCCCTGGGCCTTCCCTGATCCACACAGAGGAACAGCTGCATACGCCACACACCACACATCACAGCAGACTACACACAAAATTCAACAGGGATTGAAATGATTCTGCTCCCTTTTCCACCTGCCATTACTTTCCTGCATTCCTTTGTCCCCACGACCGTGAGGACATCAGTGCCTGGGTCACAAACTGGGTCAGGTGCACCTGCCTGTGTGAGGGCTCTTACTTATTCCTGCAAACTCTGCCATGCAGCTGAAAACCCTCAAGCAGAAGAGTATGTCCTGGCTTTTATATTACATAAAATATGGTGATCTCAAGTAAACTCCAGGTACAACTTTCACAGTTGAAAAGATCAACTGGGCAATGAAAAGAAAACTTACAAGAGAAACAAGGATCTTTTGAAATGATACAAAGACTGCTTGTATGTAAAATGTCAGCTAAAATTTATTTTTCCTCACAAAGGAGGATGGAAAGACCCCAGGAGGGTGGTGCTTGATGGGAGGGTCCATCCTGGGATGGAGGTTGGGGGCTGAGGACTGACTCATGCAGCCATCAGACATCAGGACCAGGTGGCTAGTTACAACTGTATCTCCTTAGCTCTGACCCTAGAAGGAGACGGGAAGGTCTGGGCACATTCCTAGAGTAAGTGGAGCAGAAGTTGAAAATAGCATCTTCACATCCAGTGCATAGAGCTCACACACAGGCAGCCCTGAGTGCCCCACAGAAGGTCCCCTCTTACTCAGGTTATTTTACATTTGGTCTCAACAATCATAACACACAACTACAGAGTATAACATATGATGTTCTCCAATATGAAATTTTTCTGTAGGGATAATGTGTGAGCATGTCTGGCAAGAGGCATAATGTAGAAATATTATCGTTAATATTGTGTTTTGCTATGTTTGGAATTAAATCTGTGCTATACTGAAAAGCGATTGTTCAAAAATGATTTTTACCTAAAGAAATTAATGAAAGTCATATTTTTAATATATTTTTAAATATTTTTATGCTAAAAATCATTGTTGGAAGAGCGAACAAGTAGATAGATTATTTTATGTTAAGATGCAGGTAATACTGTCAGTGATCAGCAGATACATGTCCAAGTTATAATTCATGGACATTATCCTGATGCCACTACCAAGTTTCTGCCTTACCCTGGCACCTCTGCATGATCTTGCTCCAGGAATCACAAGGATTGTCTCAACTAGATAATGTCAAGGGTGGGGCAAACTAGGCTTTGACCTGAATGGATTAGCCTCATAAAATGGCATATGTAAGGTGTACAGTATATGCTCCCAGAGTGTAGCCAGAATAATGGGTTCACAGGGGTCACACTCAGAATCTCCTTGGGGGGTTCTTCTTCCAGCCAAAGAGGGTATAAGCCACCTGAAAACTTAAATTCTAAAATAATTGGGGAAAAAGAAAAGACAATGATTTAGAAATATATTTAAAAAGCTGAGCCCCTGATACACTCAGTAGACACAAGAGCTGGAATTAGACAAAGGAAAGATGGCTTGGGTGGTTTACTTAAGGGAGTGCATCAAAAGCAAGTATAAGGTGTCAAGGGGGAGCCTTGCTTCATGTTGTCTTGCAGTCAGCAGGTTGATTGGCACCTTGGCAGGTCACACACGTCTCAGGTGCTATATGGGCCATGGCAGAGTGGGATAGAAATTCACAATGTCTCTGGGCAATTGACCTGAATAAATGTCCACTGGTCATTCCCAGACACCAAATGATCCTATCCACCAGGATTCCATGCACAGTGACCCCCCACACAACCCATGGATGGCTAGTGACAATGGGAGGATCTCGTACATTACATCAAGCTAGTAGATATTTACGAAGAGCATATGGTGTGTGGACAGGGGGTGCCCTGGTCAAAGATCTGTGCATGGACCCTGGACAGCCACTTGGCTTAGGGCCTGGAGGAGAAGATAGGAAATCAGACACAGTTATCCTGAGAGGGTGCAGCAGATGGGCTTGTGGAGTGGGTTCTGCATGTGCAGACTTTATGGATTCTGTGGGACAGCAGAGAAGGTGCTAGCAATATGAGCTAGAAGACTCTCTGCTCTGGGAAAACTACCTGGTCTCTGTGTCCCACTCACTACCACCATATTTGCACAATAGATCCTTCATCGAGTGGAGGCAGGGATGAGGGTCATGACAAGAGCCACATCGCTTCACCACCACCTCTACAGTGCTGTTGGTACTACAGCCACCTCAGGATATCTGATTTCTCTGCATCAGAACCAAATGTCACCTGCCACCTGTAGGAAGTTGGAGTTTTTAATCAGTGTCCCCTGGAGGGCTGTGGTGCATTCCTCCTAGAACACACCTGTGGGCCAGGAAACAGGGACTCAGATGACCAGGGGGTACCTGCTAGCCCACCCCATAGCCATACTGCCACCTTATGAAGACAGAGACAGAGACCTTAAAAGCTGAGAGGGAAAAGAGACTCCTTAGCTTTATGGGAGAAACAACTGGAATGAAAAGAGAAATTCTCCCCTGGAAACAGAGAGGACAAAGGAAAGTTCACAGTTTCAAGTGTTGAAGGAGAAGACTGTTGACCTAGAACTCTAGATCCTGGGAAAAGTTAATCAGGAATCAACATAAACTCAAGAGCCCTCAGTTGTAGAAACATGAAGAGAGTGTGTAGCTGACCCCAAAGTGGCTGCGAGGGACTCTATAGAGAATAGAGACATGACAGGAGCAGGGACCTTGGAACACAGGATGAGGAAGGACCATAAAGGATGGACAAGTGAAAAGCCTTTGACAGCTGGGTCTGACCACTGCACATTGTGCACATCTGTCCAACATCACTGTGACACCCCAGGTCACCAAGAAAATGCAAATTAAAACACATGAGAAAACAGCCCCCCTGAGGGATGGCCAAGTTCAGGAGGGAGCAACCCACAGGCAGCAGGAGGGGAGCCCAAGCCCTATCCCTGCTGCTGAGCTGGACCTGGCTGCAATCACAAGCCACTCCCAGCAGCTGAGTGTTCTGGGGAGTGTCCACAAGATATCTCCAAGATAAAGACAGGATGTGCAAGACAGTGTGACAGATTCTTATAATACTAGGTGTTCTGATACGAAACTAAAGATGGTGAATGTACACATCTAAAAATAAATAAAATTCTGTACCTAAAAACTTACAGGACTGTGTTCGGCATTGAAAACCTGGAGGACACAAGCCTGCCCTTCAGTAGGGGAATGGATCAATACTGTTATAGAGGCCAGAAAATAGAATATCACTCAGCACTGAAGAGAACACAGTGATCAAGCTAGGTGCAATGATGCTCACATGTAACCCCAGCAACAAGGAGGCTAAGGAAGGACAATGACAAGTTTAAGGCCAGGTTCAGCAACTTAGCAAGAACCTAAAAATTCACAGAGATCCTGTTTCAAAATTAAAACTAGGACTGTGAATGTAGCTAAGTGGTAGCACCTGCCTGGATTCAGTACCAAGTTTGAAGAAAAATTTAAAATGAAAAAGAAAGAAAGAAGATACCTACCTATCACTTCATGGAAACCCCTAGAGGAGGTTTGTGTGCACAGCACTCAGGGTGACAGGCCAGTCTGAACATCGTCCATGCTGTGAGTTCCAGACCCCTGTCACTCAGCCCAGGTGAAACTACAGGATGGAAAATAATGAAGGTCTGCAGCAAAGAGAAGGGTGAGGGGCAGTTGGAGCTCAGACACTGTGAGGGTGGGACCTGCATTGTGCCAGGCCACACTGTTGGACACATATCACTGTCCACTTGTCTAGTTCCACAGAATGCACAAAATGACCCTGGTGTGACCTGTAGACTTGGGCAGAGGTTGACGAATTGTAACGAAGGCAACAGAGTCTGGGGGTGGTGATGGAGGGGCTGTGAGAGCAGGGGGGACACAGGAGAACTCTGTACTTCACCCCAATTTTCTTGGATACTTAAACTATACTCAAAAATAAAGTATAAAATATTCCCATTTGGAATAAATGGAGAGTCCTATCTTTGCTGCACAACCCCTGATACTGCCTAATTCAGTCTCTCAGGTCTTAAATCACTTACCTTATCATATAGTGAGCTCATTGCCTGCTGGGGCTGAGCTGGTCAGGGTGCAGAGGAGCCCACATGGATCCTCTGACTGACCCTCCTTGTAGTGCTCAGGGCCTGGCTGCCTCTGAGTAATGCCCTCAGCAGGTGGAGGCAGCAGGAGGAGCAGCTGGGGCAGCCCAGCCTCACACTTCTGCTCCCTGGGAGGTTTTTGTCATGGCCTGTATCACTGTGAGAGGGTAACTGCTACCTTGTTGACAGTAATAAGTGGCAACATCTTCAGGCTCCAGGCTGTTGATGGTGAGAGTGAAATCTGTCCCAGACCCACTGCCACTGAACCTCGAGGGGACCCCAGATTCCAAAGTATTTGCATATCTGATGAGAAGATTAGGAGCTTGGCCTTGTTTCTGCTGATACCAGTGTAAATAACTGCTAATGTCCTCACTGGCTCTGCAGGTGATGGTGACTGTGTCTCCACGAGACACAGGCAAGGAGGATGGAGACTGGGTCATTGTGATGTCACATCTGACACCTGCCATTGAAAACAAAAAGAAATATCAATGTAAGTAGTGATGTTACAAGAGGACTTCCTGAGTAGCCAGGAAGCACTGACCACACTGTGATTAGTAAATGCCCAGTGCTGTCCCTCCTTACCTGGGAGGCAGAGCAGCAGGAGCCCCAGGAGCTGAGCAGGGGCCCTCATGGCCATTCTGTGTCCTGACTGGGACTGACTCCTGCATAGGGTGTGAGCAGCCTCTTAAGGAGTCCTCAGGGCAGTGGGCTCTGCTGTGGGCACATGCAAATCAACAGGGCTGGGCAGGCTGGGCACAGCTGCAGGGCGGGCTCCTCTCAGTCACTCAACACTGACCAAATGTCCCCATGTGTTCCAGGTCAGATCAAGGCAGCACCAATATGCATTTCAGAGAGTTTGTTTCTCTCTGGTGACATTTTGTTACTAAGGATATTTTCAGGACAATTGTCCAATTTTGAAGAAAACTTAAGGTCTGGATTGAGCAAAGTATTTCATACCTAAAATGAGGATTACATAGAAGAAGCTTCTTGTAGAGAATATGTAGTGAAGTGTTACAGAGGAGAACATCAGGCCATTAATATGCTCTCACATGTTCCTGGTGGGAGGATACCTTGGGTTTAATTTGAAATTATGTAATTGTGAAATAAAGTTTTCAAAGAAAAAAGTGCATTAGAAGAACTTGGATTTATTCAAAAGAATTTGGAAGGGCTCTAGAGAAGAACTACATTTATATCAGGCAAGGTCCTGCAGAAGCACAAAGATAATACCAAGTTTACTTGGGGAATGTGCCTCTTGGAAATTCCCCTGGACGTCTTTCATACCAGGGACTCAGTGGTCCTGGTTTGGTTTGGGGACTCCCATATCAGCCCCCTTTGTTGCCACTTCATCACATTCCCATGCCCATAAGCATGGGGGCTGACTAGTGGCGTCAACCTGATGACTTCATAATCCTCTGCTTCTTCCTCCAGCTCCAGCAGCTGCCTTAGCACAGCCCAAGCCCTGGAGGAATCCAGCTCACAAGGAAGCAGACAAAGTACATGGCCTGGGCCTGCGGGGAGCTCCTGCAGGGGCTCTAAGCTTCATGTGTCCCCAGCCACTCCAGGGAGGAACGCAGAGTGAATCCCTCCACATTCCCTAATCCCAAGGGTCAAGATTGTGCCCAGAGCTGCCCATTCCTTTACCCTCTTGTGTCTCATCTCTGAGCTGGTGGCAGGTGCCCTCTAACCCCTGCTCCTGTCCTGGAGAGGCTCTCCTGTTCTTACCATGCATAGCAGGACAGAGCAGGTGCTCAGTGAATCAGACCTGAGAATGGCAGTGACTGCAGTCCCTGGTGTCAGGTGACCATCTTGGGTTACCATGGTGGGAATGGGGCCCTGAATTTACATGCAGAGCAGACTCAGGCCCTGGACTAACTGGAAGAGGCTGGAACAGGGGCTCCCGCAGGTCTAGCTCAGGCTGGCACTGCCTGAAGGCTGGGCTGTGGCCCTGGGCTGGGTAAGCAGCTCTCCTGGGCAGTGGGGCTGAGGGCCTGAGCTGCCAGGCAGGGGAGCCTGGGGGAAAACCCTCCACAGCTCTAGATGCTGAGCAGAGCTCTGAGCCCACAGCCAAGGTGAGAGTCCAAGACCAGGAGCTCAGTCCTGAGCCTGGCTCTGTGGGGCAGCTGAGCTCAGCACATGCTCCATGGTCCTGGGGACTGACACCAAGAGGAACGTGAACAAACCTCCTATCTCAGTTTTGTCAGAGCCAGATCCATGATGGTTAGAAATATAAGGAGTACATGTCATACACATGGATAAACTGTCTGTTTGCATGTAAGATATAATTACTAAATCAACATATTATTAACTTATTCTTTTATTTGGAATTCATAGCATGAAGTAAAATGTACATTACATTAACTGTAGATAATAACAACATAACCAGTTTATAAAATACAAATCACACATGCTGGTGTTGTGGCTCAGTGGTAGAGCACTTTCTAGAATCCATGAGCACTGGGTTTGATTCTCAGCATCATATAAAATGAAATAAAGGTATTGTGTCCACCTACAACTAAAAATATCAATAAAAAATGCAGATAATTAGTCAAGTGCTGTGGTGTACACCTGTCATCCTAGCAACATTTAAGCCTGAGGTGGGAGGATCAGAAGTTCAAGATAGGCCTCCACAATTTAGCAAAGCCCTGTTTCAAAAAATAAATAAATATATAAAAATGAAATGGTCTGCAGATGTTGCTCTGTAGTTAAACATAAGGTTCAAAACTCAGTACCAAAAAAAAAAAATACAGTTAATAGACTATATTAAAAGTTAAATTTTAGCATTTTAAGATTCACTAAAAAGAGTTAAACACAAGTAGTGCCGTCACAGGACATAGTTCATTATATACAAAAAGAACTGTATCAATAGTTCACAAAGACCACCTCAAATCAATAATAAAAATAAACAAGTCAAAGATAAGGGGTCATGACCAGAAATGCACAAATCACAGAAGGAAAATTAAAATATATGACAAATATATGAAAATCCATTGTAAATTATAAAAATAAAAAAATAAGATAAAATGTTACTTTTGACATGAAATGGAGGGCAGATTGTTAAGAAGAATCTGGTGTAGATCAGGGTTGGGGAGAGTAACCCTCTACTGGTGGTGACAGTTGTTCCTGGTGGAATGGCCTCAATTGTAAGTAGAAAAAGTTGTTCTTATAAATGTTATTTTGAAACTGCATTTTTTCTGTAGATAACAGTTTGTTAAGGAATGTAACATATCCTGTTCAGTTAAGCCAGAATTTTCTTGGAAAATAAAGCATGGAGTTAACATGTTGGGCCTGTTTATTTATATTACTACATGTCAAAAACAGAGCTAGTCTACGACTGAACTACATCAGTGTCACCCTTGCCAGAAATAAAGTTGCATGGGGATGTAAATCTCTCAATCAGGCAAAGGCAGTATCTAATTGACATGACATTCTGGAGCTAAAAATCATAGAAGAGGGTTCCTTTCAAATGTGCTATGCCATGTTTTTATTAGTTGTGGTTTATTTACTATTTTCACTAATTCCAGGAAACCCCTTTGAAATAAAGAATTTTATTTACCTTCCAGTACTCAGAGGATCATGTTCTTCTCATGTAGATCCTCAGCACCAGATAAAAATAAATAAATACATTAAAGGTATTGTGTCCTTCTAAAAACAACTAACACCGAAAAACTGGGCACACAGGTGCAAGCCTATAATCCCAGCTGCCCAGGAGACAGAAGCAGTAGAATGATAAGTTCAAGGCAACTGAGTTCAAGGCAACTTCAGCAACTGAGACCATGCCCCAAAATAAAAAGGGCTGGGGATGTAGTTCAGTGGCAGAGCATCCCTGAGTTCAATCCCTGCCACTTGCAAAAAAGCAAAAGAAAGTGACAAAAAAAGTAACACTTAGGATTTGCTCTCAGAAATTTTTCCACAGATTTCAACAAAGTAAGGTACCTCAGATATTAGTTTCTCCTAGTTCCTTTTTTTTAATCTTTATTTATTTATTTTTATGTGGTGCTAAGGATCGAACCTAGTGCCTCTTATGTGTGAAGGACTCAATCTACCACTGAGCTACAGCACACTTCTCTGTGCCTCAATAATGTTATGTCTCAAAAAGGAAACAATTTAAATCACAATCTTCAAAGAAGCATATTTTATGTATAAAAAATTTAAAATATGGCAAAAGAAATAATTTAATCACTTGCAGAGAGTAAATGAGAAAAAGAAGTAATGAAGAAAGAGCAGAAAGATCAATAAATAAACAACAGAGAAAAGAGAGAAAAGTAAACTAATTAATGCTGGTTCTTGGACTGGGGTATAACTCAGCAGTACAGTGTGTACTTACCATGTGTAAGGCCCTGTCTTGATCGCAAGCACAAAAGCAAAAACAAAAACATAAAAAAAAAAACAGGTTCTTTGAGAAGACAGAAAAAAAGTGGAAACCTCCAGTTGGACTAATGAGGGAAAAAAGAGAAAGTATACATATTACTAATATCAGGAAAGAAAAGATGATATCACCATAGTTTGTAGAGATATGAAAAGAACATAATCCATCAACCTAAATGAAGAGACCAAATTTCTAGAAAGATACCACCAAACTCACCGGAAATGAAAACCTGAACTGAATAGGCAAAGGTTTATATTTAAGAGAATTTGTAGCTTGAAATCTTCCCTTAATTTTTTTTTTCAGATCTAGATAGCTTCACTGGAAAATGGCAACAAACATATAGGGAAAAAAAAAAAAATTATACCAATTCTATAAGAAACCTGAAGAGGAGGAAATACTTCCTGACTTATTCTGAGGCCAGCATTAACCTGCTATCAAAGCCAGACAATGACATTAAAAGAGGTTGTGATACCCTTCATAAACACAGGTGCAAAATCCTATACAAAATTCTGGAGGGGAGGTTTTAAAAAGGGATAGAACCCAGGGCTTCACACATGCTAAGCTAATGCTCTAATGTGACTAGGCTAATGCCACATCCTCAGTCCTTTTTATTTTGATACAGGGCCTCACTGAGTTACCCAGCCTAGCCTTGAACTTGTGACCCTCCTGCCCCGGAGTAGCTGGAATTATAAGTGTATGCCATTACATCCAGTTCTCAAGCAAAATTTTAATGAATTAATTATAATAATATATAAAATGAATAATGCCTCATGACTAAATGAGATTTATCTAATAATGCAAAGCTGGTTTTCCATTCAAAACACAATTCACATCATTATATTAGCAAACAAATAATAACAATCCAATACCCATTCTTAGTTCAAAAATAACAACAATAAAAAACCTTAGAAATACAACAGTCTCATTCTGATAAAAGGAATCAAAAAAAAAAAAACCTGCAGTTAACAGCACACATAATAATAAAAAAAAAACATTGAATGTTTTCCTTTTAATATAAGGAACAAGACAAGGATGACCACTCCCATCATTAATATCCAACAATATACCAGAGATTCTTCTCAGTTTAATAAGGCAAGAAAAAATTGACATTCAAGTGAGAAAGGAAGAATTCAAACTATATTTTTAAATGATGAGATTATCTATATAAAAAATCCAATGAAATATACCCCCAAAAAAGCTACTGCTAGAAGGTGAGTTTGGCAAAGCTGCATAATACAAGATCTAGATACAAAATTGAATTGTTGTTCTATGCTAGTAATGAAAAATTTTATATTGAATTTTTTAAACATAATATAATAACACCAAAAATGGCAAATATTTAAGACAAATTTGAAAGGGATATGCAAGACTTCTACTTTAAAAGATTGCTGAGAGAAATTAAAGAAAATCTAAACAAATGAGAAGAAATTACATGTTCATTTGTTGCAAGACTCAATGATGGTAAGAAGTCAATTCTCTCCAAGTTGATTCATAGATCCAATATCTCAGAATCCCAGCACGCTGTTTTGTATAAACAGGAAAGCTGATTATAAACTTCCAATGCATATATATGCAAAGGACCCAGAACAGTCCAAAGAACATTGCAAAAGAAAAAATCTGGAATAACAACACTATTACAAAGGTACAGTAATTCAAACAATGTGGTACTACAAGTAGATCATGCTACAAAATACAGGCCAAAATAGACCCTTATATACAGAAAACTGATTTTGGCAATGGTGCAAAGGCAATTCAGCAAAGAGACAATGTTCATTTTTAACAAATGGTGCTGGAACTAAATAACCATATACAAAAACATGAATTTTTACCCCTGCCTTGCACCACATACAGAAATTAACTCAAAATAGGTCATATACCTAAGTGTAAAACCTAAAACAATAAACCTCCTAAAGGAAACAGGAGCTAACTTCTGTGACTGGGGGTTAGGCAGAGTTCTTAGATATGATACCAAAAGTGCATTAAAGAACAATTAGTAAATTGAATTTCATCAAAATTAAGAACATCTATTCTTTGAAAGACACTGCTAGGGGAATGTAAAACATGTCAGACTGGGACAAAATATCATAAATCTGATAAAGAATTTGTATCCAGAATATATAAAGAACACTCAAAACTTAATAAATAAAAAAAAAACAAATACCCCCCAAAATAATAGCATACAAAATATGATACTTTACCAAGGAATGGCAAATAAGCACGTGAAAATATGCTCAACATCATCATCAGCAGATAGGAAAATATAAATTAATATCAAAATGAAGGGCTGGGGTTGTGACTCAGTGGCACAGTACTTGCCTTGCACATATGAGGCACTGAGTTCAATCCTCAGGACTGCATAAAAATAAATAAATAAAATAAAGGTATTGTGTACATCTACAACTGATAATAAAATTTTAAAAATCACAATGAGGTATTACTATGTATCTATCAGAGGAATAAAATTTAAAAAAGGACTACCAGAGTAAGTACTTAAGATAGAGACTTGGGGCAACTGATTTTTCATTCACTGCTGGTAGGAATGTAAAAGGAAACAACAACTTGGAAAAAAGTTTGGCAGTTTTAAAACTTAAAAATACCCTACCACATGGTCTACTTATCTCACTTCTGGCTATTTTCCAAAGAAAAAAGGGAGCAAAAGTCCACACAAAGACTGTAATACAGTTGTTCTGATATATTTAGTTCTAAGAGCCAAATGCTGGAAACACCCAAATGGCTGTCAATGTTGAACAGATCCATCCATACATTGGAATACTTTGAGCACTCAAAAGAATAAACTACTGATATAATCAGAAACAGAGACAAATCTCAAAATAATTACACTGAGTGAAAAAGCCAAAAAAAAATAGTACATGTGATATAATTTCAATTACATAAAATCCTAGAATAAGCAAACTAACTTATAGTAACAGCAGATCAGTAGGTTGGCATGCGCGGAGTGGTGGCTTTGATCCTCATCACAACATAAAAAAAAAAAATAAAGATGTTATATTCACCAAAAACTAAAAAAATAAATATTAAAAAAATTCTCTCTCCCTCTCCATCTCCCACTCTCTCTCTCCCTCCCTCCCTCCCTCCGTCCCTCTCTCTCTAAAAAAAAAAAACCTATACTATTGTATATAAAAGTAGTTAACAAATTGATCTCCCTGGATTGCAGAGTTGTCTGTTTACTGGCTTCAAATGAAGTCTGAATATTTAGCTAAACTACCAGTACTGAAGGCTCAGTCACTGAATACTTAAAACACTATGTTTGCAAGCTGCCTTAAAGCAATTCAGTAATTCAAAAAAATGTTTAGATTTACTCTACATGTGCTCTATATATATCATGGTTGAAAGGGCTGGATTTTAAGCAGAATGGACGGTACCAAGTTACTAAGTTATTCCATGTCTCTTTTGGAATAATTTGTAAGTTTTACAACACTTAAATCACATGATGAAAGAATAGCAATGGAAACAGACCACAGACAGCCAAGAACAGTGACTCTTCTAATTAAAGGTTAAAATAATAAATTTCAATGATAACATGACTGAAGAACTGTATACTAACAGGTTAGAATTCCAAAATGACAAATATCTCTCATGTCTTAAGTGAACTCAGAACAAAGATTAAAAATTACTTCCACACACAGCAAGTATGGAGTCTGCCAGCTCTAAGTGGTCGTTATGGCTTAGAAATATAAAAGGATGTGAAAAGACAGACCCCAAATGATTTTTTATAAATACCAATAACAAATAGGAAGTTTAAAGTTAATTCTCTAACAGCTGGTATCAAAGGTAATATTTTGTAACAGCATATTCTTCATTACTGAACTCAGCTAACTGGACCAAGAATGGAAATTACTATATCTTGGGCTGGGGATGTGGCTCAAGTGGTAGCGCGCTCGCCTGGTGTGCGTGCGGCCCGGGTTCGATCCTCAGCACCACATACCAACAAAGATGTTGTGTCCGCCGAGAACTAAAAAATAAATATTAAAAATTCTCTCTCTCTCTCTCTCTCTCTCTCTCTCTCTCTCTCTGTCTCTCTCTCCTCTCTCACTCTTTTTAAAAAAAGAAACTACTATATCTTATAGAAGATACAAGCTTAATTATTCATCACAAATAAAACCATTCATAGCTCTGCCATAATATACAAGACCTTTTACAGCACAGCAAGGGCCTCCATTTGAAAAGTTTCCACTATCTTTTTTCCCTTACAATGATACTACCCTTTAAGGTTGTTTCTCTAAAAGAAGCCAACATCTGCTCCATTTGTGTACAATGAATTGAAGCATTTTCTTCTGTCATGTATAACTGATTACAACTAATGAATAATTTAAAAAAAGAACCCAGGAACTCATGCCAGGTACCAAAAATCTATAAAAATCACTTTTGTCAGTAGTAACTGTGGATGGTATGTGCTTCAGATTCTCTTAAAAACTTAACTCTTCTTCTAAATTTGGTCAGATTCTTCAAAACTGTCATGTTTTGTGTTCAAAAAGTACAATTTTGCTAAACAGTAAGCTTTTAATGAATTTTGACCGACATGGTTTCTCTACACGTGTTTCAAACACATCATACCCAAATTCATATCTACATTAAACACTACTAATCCTGAGTGTTCAGTAACCATGGAATCCAGACTATGAGTTCTGCAAGCACAATATCCAAGTATTCTCCTCTTCACTGAGAAGCAATATCCACTAAACAAAAGATGAAGACAACCATAGTATTCAGTTATTGCATCTTCTTTTTATTGATTTTTGGAGTTTTACAAATGAAAATAGTTTGCTTTAGGTAAATTAGTGAAAAAAAAGCAAAGACATTTAACCACTTATAATTAAAGTTATGAAACGTTATATCTCACCTCTGATACTGATGGTAATTAAAATTGTGAAATAACACCTGCTACAGATTGAGTTCCATTGAAGCTAAGAGCCCATTTGTGGTTCCTCTTGACACCTCCACTGTCAATTACTGCACTCCTGTTGCATTTTTACTTTGAAGAAAACCACTGTTTTGTGGAGTAAGATCTACTTGTAACTTGCAATGTGCTTGGCACTGTGCTTACCAGTTTATATGCAGCATCTCCGCTCATCTTCACAACAATGCTATGCTGGAGAATATTATAGACAGGTAGAGTGTCAGTGATTTTAAATAACTTGTCCAAGGTCACTGAGCTACTTCCCATTACTGATAGCACAGAGTATATCTTGAACCTTTTATCAAGAGGGGCTGAAATGGGACCACACCTGCCAAGAGTATGGATTCATCCAATCACAAGTACCTCCCATTTAATCTCAGTATAGTTATTTTACTCTAATTAACCTTAATCTGACCATCTGCCTTTGCATGGAGAAGAAACAACATAGTGGCAGAGTTGGGTGTGTGAAACAATTTATCTTCCAAGTTTTGGCTCTCAGCTAGCATTTATTGCCATATCTTGCAATTTCAGGTAAGATCAAAATCTCTTTATTAAAATGACATCTATGGAATGACCTTACCAGCAGTGCTATTATTAATTCTGACCATGTTTAAAGTGACTTAAATATTCAAAACAATTCCGTTCTTAAGTGTAGCAGTGTTTATCACATAAGCAAATGATTTGTGTCAAGTTATAACAAATAAAATATATAAATGAGTAATTATCCTTCATTCCTCCAAACATGACTTTGTATTTCTTTAATGAAAGCATAGACTAATGATTTATTTGTGGATCTGAATATGAAACCCAAGGCCTCACACATGTGAGGAAAGCCGTATCCCCAGCCCACAATGCTGGTTTTGGAATGATGCTGTTGGAGTAACAGTGTATTGACATTCCTGCCTTCCACTGTCCTCTGACCAAAATTCAAATTGAACTGCTACACACCGTGATGTTTCATAGATAACTTCCAAAAAAGTAGTTTACTGAAACTACATAACTTCTACCCTTTTAGAATTGCTGTACACTATTTTGTTCTCTTTGAAATGCAGAAAGAAAATTAAGACTTCACTAACATAAGAGCAAGAACCAGTTAAAACAGCATCTACTGTTCTTTGTCAATTAAGAAGATTTTTTTTAAAGAGAGAGTAAGGGGGAGGGAGGGAGGGGGAGAGAGAGAGAGAGAGAGGGAGAGAGAGAGAATTTTCATATTTATTTTTTAGTTATCGGTGGACACAACATCTTTGTTTGTATGTGGTGCTGAGGATCGAACCCGGTCCGCACGCATGCCAGGCGAGCGTGCTACCAGTTGAGCCACATCCCCAGCCCCAAGAAGATCGTTCAGCCAGGTCGGTGGCACATGCCTGTAATCCCAGTGGCTTGTAAACCTGAAGCAGAAGGATTGCAAGTTCAAACCCAGCCTTAGCAATTTAGTAAGGCTCTAAGCAACTTAACAAAACTCTGCCTCAAGAAAAGAAGGAAAAAGGGTTGGGGATGTGGCACAGTGCTTGAGCACCCTTGGCTCAATTCCTGGTGTAAAAAAAAAGTCAAAAAATAGAAAAACAGAAGAAGCTGCACTGTATAAAATGAATTTTAATTACTTTTTCTAGAGACTGATAAGGGTACCTCTGAAAATCCATGTTATTTAATTTCAGCTCTATAACAGATTTTAAAAGTGATAAAATGTGAGGTTTTAGGACCTTGGTTCAAAAATTTTTCATGTAATTATTTAACTGCATACAAAATTCAGATTAATGATTTTGATATAATCATTAAAATCTGAAATGTACTATTTTCCATACTGAGTAGCATTGTTAAAATTTTGATCACACAAAGTCTCTATTTTATATTTATTCAAACTCTAACTGAAAGAACAAGCATTAATCTACAATTCAAGCAAAAGTTAATCTGAGTTATATTAAATAATCAATTATAGCAATATATCTTACATTAATTTCAAAAGTTGAGATGCTATAACTTAACTTGAATTCTTAGAAATGTCTATTACAACTTGCTACATGACACTGCTGCATCTGAAAGTTTTGGCAAAAAAATCAGTAAATTTTTTAAAAGGATCACATCTACTGCAGGGAATAGGAAGATTTGAGACAATAAACACAAATGTTAAAAACACATTGGTGGGCTGGGGTTGTGGCTAAGCAATAGAGCACTCACCTAACACATATGAGGCCCTGGGTTCAATCCTCAGCACTACATGAAAATAAAGGTATTGTGTCCAACTACAACTAAAAAATAAATAAATATTTTTAAAATGGTCTTCAATATTTCAGGGTTCTGCCTGCATGGATTTGACCAACTGCAGATAGAAAAAAAATGGAAAAAAGCATGCTTCTCTTCTGAACATGTACAGACTTTTTGGAGGGTTATTATTCCTTAAGTAATACAACATTACAATTATTTACACCACATTTATACTATATTACATACTGTACTTAATCTAGAGATGATGGAGTGTAGTTGGAACAATGGGTATACGTTACATGCAAATATTACATCATTTTATATAAGAGAGTATAACATCTGCAGATTTTGGAGTCCACAGGGGGTTCTGAAGCCTATTTCCCACAAAAAAGGGACAAACTAATATGCAAATAACTATGATACTGTGTTATATGGTAGGGTGATAGGACAAAAATATTTAGCCTCTAAGTTAATACAACTATATTTTTGCCTTACATTTTTAAAAGCAACAAACAGCCTCTCCCAGTTAGAAGAGTAATATTACTAATTTATATAAACACAATTATGTTTTTTTCTGAAATTGAAATAATAAAAATTATGGCATACCAAAGCTAACAATACTTTGGCTTTACTGAATATAGAGTGGAGATAAAATTAGAAGCACAGTCATCTCAAAATTAAAGAGTAAAAATATCAAAGTTGAATTCCACTCTAGACTGGTATTCCAATAACTATTAAGAGATAGGAATCAGGAGTCAGATTTCAAGATGCCAAAATCTGAAATCTGTAATCATTTTATTTTTGAATAAGAAATGGAACTACATTAACTTCTGCTACTCAGAATACACAATCTTGATATCAACTGAATTCTTACTTTTAAGGTGAACTTTCAATCATTTCCATTCACAGATAAGTCCTGATTTATTAAGTTCCCTGATTTGTATCTTTAGAGTAGATCACAGCACATTTTCTTGGTACAATATATATTGTTCCAAGTGTTTTATAAACATCTTTTGTGAGAGTTTACAGGAGTGATCTGAAATCACTTCCAAGATTTCATCCTATAACTCAGTTATTCTTAAAAGAAAATAGTTTCTCTACCTTATCACTTTCATTTCCCTATTTACCACAAGTCTGATTCTAATCTGCCCCTTACACACACACAAAATCACTGGCAGTATTATCAACAGATAATTATGGCATTAAATTCTAGGCAGGGCAAAAAGGCACAATTTTGTTACTTAGACATGAAAATTACAGGTCTACACCACAACTGAACTTTCATAAAAGTCTTTTAACCAATAAGAATAAATCTCAAGCCTTATCAATCACTTAGCTCTATATGGGGCTCCTAAATCTATATTTCTTCATCAAATGATCCATCCCGTGCCTGCTATGCATGGCCACCTATATGCATTCATTCACAGATGTGCCAAGTACAGTAATGCTAGACTCTGGAATTCATGGCAAAGAAAATAACCAGTCCCTAGAGAGGCTTCAATTAGTGAATGAAGTCAAGTGAACAGTCACAGGAATGTAACATCTGGACAGTCACATCCCAAACTAAGCTGGTCTAAATGTGAACTCGGTTTACTTCCTGAATTCTAGTCTACTCACTTGTGAACCTTGATCTTGCACAGAAATGCTATCATCACAGGCTACTCAGGCCACAAACTTATGAGGAATTCTCAACTTTCTGCTTCAAATCTTAATAACTGCCCAAGCCAACTTGAATTACCAAAAACAATCAGATGGGTCTGCTCCACAATGCTTCCCCAATTCTGGGAATGCTAGAGATGATATCGGGGAGTTCCCAGCAAAGCTTCTGCCTTAGCAGGGGGCAATAAAACCAAGCCTAAGAGTGATCTTGGGGGCTGGGGTTGTGTCTCAGTGGTAGAGAACTTGCCTAGTATGTGTAAGTCACCAGGTTTGATTCTCAGAACCACATAAAAATAAACAAAATAAAGTTCATCAACTACTAAATATATATATAAACACACACATTAAAAAATAAAGAGTGCTCTTGGGATTTTAAAAATCACAGATGGGAGGAGACTCTCTTTTCTCCCTCTTGTTGGAGAGCCTCAGGATGAGCCTGAGGATGACCCCTGCTCTGTCACTTTTAACCCCAAGGGCCTAAAATCATGCTGGCTTCTGTGGCATTTCATTCCTTTGAAACCTTCTTCAGAAATCTTTCTTCTTTAGTAATCCTCCTTAATTTATGATGGTTGATTGCACCCAAGCATCCAGATTTGCACGTTCTAAAAATTTCCATTCTGTGTATCCACCTCAACCATCAGTAAACTAGCTCAGGTCCTCATTGGCTCTTATCTGGACTAGTCCAACATCCCCATAATTCTCTTATTTCTAGTCCTCACAACCACCATCTGTGATACAGTAACAGGAAAAACCATGTTCCCCACATACCCAAACTCATCAATAGCTCTGCTTCATTAAAGAAAGATCTAAAATCTTTAACAGGACTCACTCCTCTCTCTATACACAATATTCTCTCCAGCCCAACAGCTGTTCTTCCTTGACTCACATTTTAGCTCTGACTACCCAGAACTGCTTGGGTTTCAGCTGGACCTCAGATAACCACACCCACCACACTGAATTAATTAGTAAGTAGGAAGTTCCCATTCTTGAAATCCTGAAGAAATCAAAGAAAAGTGGCTTTCTTCAGGTTTGCTTCTAGGTATCAAAGTCATCACAATGATGTCTACATTTCATTACATCGATATCCATAAATATTGCTGTTACAGACTACTGGTGCCAATGTACACAACACACAAATCAGCAAGTGTCTGAAAGGAAGAATTGAAGATTATAATACAAGTTTCTGATCATCCACGCATCTCTGCAGACAGAGCACCAGCACTGACTCCCTGTGAGGATTTCTCACCCAGACATGCCCCTTATCCTCCACTGGTACCATAACCCTCTGTAGAAATCAGTAGCCTGGCACATGACCTCTTGATTTTTAAAGACAGGACAATGTTCCCAGCATCCCTGGATCTTCAAGCCCAGTCAAGTCCTCAGAATACATTAGACACCTATAAATATTTACAGAATAATATGTGCATTCTGAGCTAAGCAGAATACTCAAAGACTTGTTCTGATTTCAAAAAGTGTACTAGATATCAGGTTTGAAATCTTGGGCTTCTGACATTAAATTTGATGAAAATATTTGAAAACACAATTTTTTTTAATATCTCTAACCCATTATGTAGTTAATGAAATGACCATTATTTCTGTAGAAAAAATTTAATTGGAGATTTGAGAAATAAGCTCTGTTGTGATTTTTTTAACTTATAGAAAATTTCAGAGAAACTGCATAAGGAGACAAAAAAACTGGTAAATTTGACTCCAACAAAAAATCTACAAGCTTCATAAGATGTGAAAAGACTATAAATAAGAAAAAAATTATACTTCACATATCTGATAAGAGTACATTTGTGTATACCCAGAATACATAAGAACTATTACAACTGAACAAGAAAAGAACAGCTCAATTTTAAAATGGGCAAAAAATCTGAATAGTCATTTGTATAAGAAAAATAAACAATGGCTAATAAGTACATGAAAATATTCAATTTCATTAGTTATCAGGGAAATCCAAATCAAAACCAAAATGAGATGCCACTTCATACCCATTAGGATGACTACTATGGAAAAAAAAATGGCAAAGTGTTGGCAAGGATATGGAGAAATGGAATCTTCAAACATTGCTGATGGGAATGTAAAATGGTAGAGTAACTTTATAAAACAGTCTGGCAGAGTTACTTAAGGCCATTAAATTTCACTCCTAAGTATCTACCCAAAAGAAAATATAAGTCAACTCAAAAACAAAAATATTCACAGCAGCATGATCATAAGAACCACAAAGTGCAAGTCACCCAAATATCCATCAACTGATAAATGGATAAACAAACTGCAGTGTATCCATATAACAGAACACTATTTAGCAATAAAAAAGGAATAAAATTTTGTTATTTACTACCTCAAAAACAGGCTAAGAAGCCAGACACAAAGGGCCATATATTGAATGATTACATTTATATAACATGTCCAGAACAAGTAAATCCACAAAGAGAGAAAGGAGATTTATAGCTACATGGAGCAATAGTGAGTGGAGAGTGATGACTAAAAGGTATGGGTCTTCTTTGCAAATGACAAAAGTGTTTCAGAACTAGACAGCAGGGTAGGCACACAACTATGTGAATATGCTAAAACTCAGTGAATTGCAAATTTAAGGAGTGATCTTGATGGTAATATGAATTATATATCAATAAAGCTGTTATTTTTGAAAATGGCTGCACAAAGTCAAATAGTAACACCTGTGCATAAGGCTCTAGTTGAATCACTCTGCCTGTGACAGAATAATCTGTCATAAAAATATACAATCTGCTCAAATGGGGAAATAATCTATGTTCCTACCAATAATTCCTATTGCAAGCAATCATAAAACCAGATCCAAAGTAAAAAAAAAAAAAAAAAAAAAAAAGAACAAAAAAGCATGCATTTCACAATTAACTGGCAGGTTACAGGATGAAACTAACCAAAGACTACAAAAATAAAAATGTTTATTAAGGCTATCCACTTCTTATCAATTACACAGATATAAACAAGTCAAAATCCTATACACTCAAAAAAAAATCTCCCAGCTTCTTTATTAGCACATAGCAAGGAAAAACAAGCATTCTCTCCTATAATCAAATTAACATCACACAGAAAGTCTGTTTGTACTTGGCAGCATGAACCTCTCATTTCAGAGAGCTGCTAAATTAAACAAGCCTATGTTGTATTGAACACAATGAGCTAGATGCCCTGGCATGCTCCTAGACTTCATTAGTTGATGCTGAGGACATTAAAGATAAAAGGATATTATGAATGAGGGCAGGAGTGGTGAGAGAATAGAGTTATTGTAAATCTTTTCAACATTTCTATTATATAGAATACAACAATGGAAACAGTCTAACAACTTTCTTCTTGTTTTTTCTTTTCTTTCTTTTTTTTTTTTGTGGAACTTAGCATTGAACCACACATGGGTGTACTATAAAGGGGCTACATCCCAGACCTTTTTATTTTAATATGGGGTCTCACTAAGTTGCTGAAACTGGCCTTATACTATTGATCTTCCTGTTACTGCCTCTGAAGTAGAATAAAACTTTCTAAGATTCTACCAATACCCTTCTCTGTATGCATGCAGAGAAGGGTAATGCATACAGAGAAGGGTAATGCATAAGAAAGCACTGAAAATTAGAGATAGAGAAATCTGAATTCAAATGATAATTTTTGTTTGTTTGTTTTTATTTTTTAAACCTGCTAGCTACATGCCCAAGAACAAATTTCACAATTTTACTGAGTCCTTGTTGTTTTGAGAACAAAATGAAGTAATAATGTACACAAAGAGCACAGTGCAATGCTCAATCCACAGCCCACCATGAAAATCTTCACTGTTTACAACTCTTCACAGCAAATACTCATTTCAGAACTTATACCAGAGTAGGAGTAATTAATATTGGCCATCATTCTACCTTGTAAACATCTAAAGATCTATGAAGACTTCACATTGAATGAATAATCTTCCTCCTCCATTCCCCTCCCACATAGGTTTTTTGAAAAGCTATCAATAAAGTCTCTAAAAATATTAAATCACAGCATGACACAAAGCATTCATTCACCTAAAAGATATTTAAAAGCACTGAACTAAGAGACAGAAAGACATAGAGAGAAACACTCTATTAGAAAGAAATGCCTATTTTGCTGTGCAATAATTGGTAATCTTTCCATAAAGATTGATGCAATATGATTATAATTTCCAAGTGTCAGTAATCTGTTTTTAAGGTAAACGAAAAAGAAGTGGGATGGTTTCAAGCACCAAGAAAATATCTGGGAAGGTATCCTTTCTCATTGACAGTAATTAATGTTTTAGTGATGCTAGAATGTTCAGACTAAAAAAAAATGTTATATTAGAACAGACTGAAATATATCTAAAACAAAACTCAGGAGTTTTAACATACACAAACACAACCTGCACCTAGGTGTCTTCTCTAAACAAACCAAAAAAGGAAAGGCTTGTGTGAAATTCCAATTGCACTGCTATAGATAATATGTGGGGAGGGGATAGTGGTTTTCATCCATATTCCCATGCTGAATGTCCAATTAAAGATAGCATCTAGACTCTGTAGTAATAGACTTGCTCTGCCTAGCTCCACAGAAATTTGCATTATGTCACACACTGGACAAAACTTTCAGTTAGGAGGAAGGAAATTTCTCAGGGGGATGGGATGTTCAGAACTTTGGGAGTTTACTATGCTCTGAGCTCATTATGGACTTTGTGCCCCAAAGCTACTGTTATTCCCTCCCCTTTCTAAAACTCCACTCATAAGACTTTGAGTTAACAGTGCCCCTTGGGGAGATCTGGCCAGTTGCAGAGCCCACAGAAGGAAACGCTGAGTGGCTCTCATCTACACTGTACACCAGCACTTGGCATCTCTCCTCCCACTGCAGCTCAGTACTACCACCCTGATTGCAAAGCTGTTTTATCTCAAATAGTACAGTCTCAAATTCTTCGCAGGAAGACCGAACTTCTCTGTCTACCCAACTTTCCAATCAAATATTCACTTACTTTGCCAGTCTAAACTAAGATTTATGCCTAATATAGGAAGAAACTGTTTCAAATGCACAAAATTCAACTCATGTAATATGTAATGACGTCATTTTTTTGATAGTTGTAGAAGAACATATTAGATTGATTGTTTGATTGATTGATTGATTGATTCATTTTTGTGCTGAGGATCAAACCCAGTGCCTCACACATGCCAGGAAGGCACTCTACCACTGAGCCATAATCCCAGCACTGTAATAAAGTCTTAATATCTATTTAAATGTAGTATAATTTTTTTAACAAATGCAGCTGACAGGAGAAATAAAGGATAAAGCCTTCATTTTAATTATAACTTTTATTTAATCCCTCAATTTCTAGGAATATTTTTAGTAGGCTTTAGGGCACACAATAAAGAAATGAACTCATCAGTTCAATAAAAGGCACTGTATAAACAAATTCCTCTACTGCCACAGAAAAGAGATTCAAAAACCTCAAACTTTAATATTTTAGAAAACAAATAAGATTACATCACTAGCCACAATAAGATCCCAGAATGAAAACCTCATTAATTTGGCTTAATAATGAAGACTCAATAATTTCAAGTCTGCCTTGATTTAATTTTGGAATACGTATTAAGAAACAATTGCTAGGGGCTAGTGTTGTGGCTCTGTGGTACAGTGCTTGCCTGGCACATGCAGGGCCATGGGTTCAATACTCAGCATGACATATAAATCAATAAAAAGAAGGTATTGTGACCAACTACAACTAAAACATGAATATTAAAAAATAAACAATTTCTAGGCAAATTAAAGTTCAAATAAAAATTGCTAGAGGATTATTTGATTTTTAAGATTTTCACATGCAAATTGCTTCTGCAATAATACTGATTATAACTAGTTACATTTATTCTTTAGAATCCTGTATTCTAATAGAAATAAACTATATAAAATACAGAATAAAACACAGGTTAAATCTATTAGATCATTAATTTTTCCATCTCTCTGTTTACTTTGGCTGTGTAATACTGGTTTAGGCATCAGAAAAACTTCACAGACAGGTCCCAGACAAAGACTTATTCATTCTACAAAAATACTGGCAATCCAATTCTCGGCTTTTATTTTAAAAAAATCTGAACCACACAATTATGTTTACCTTATTTGTGGGGGGCATTTACTTTATCCTTATTTTCGAATAACATATTGTGAAAAATATTGCTATGTTTATACTGGAAAATATAAACAGATCTTAAACAAATCCAGCAGCACACCTAGTTTAAATACTTACTCTGCCAATAATGAAAAAAAAAGATTTAAAATACATTGCTTATGTGATTCTAAAAATTAACTAGAATATAGTCCAATCAAATTTTTAAACAAAGTACCATCAAATGAAATAGTTGAAAGTGCCATAGAGTTATGCACATCTAAATTAAATGAAACTATTATAGTCCTCTCTAAATTAAAATGTATGACTATTCACTTTCACATCTTTAACTTAATAATGAATACATATCTACCAGGGAGATTTAGGCTTAGGCAGAAGGATCCTAACTTCATGGCCAGCCTTAGGAACTTAGTGAGGCCCTAAGCAATTTAGCAAGACCCTATCTCAAAATAAAAAATAAATAAATAAACAAAAGGGCTGGATATGTGTTTCTGTGGTAAAGTGCCCCTAGATTAAATCCCCAGTACCCAAAAAAATAAATAATTAAATAATGATTTGGGTGTCTGTGGATGCCCACCAGGTAGGTAGGTATTCAGTGCTGAATAAAATCTGGTGAATAAATCAACAGTTAGACCATATGTTCCCAACCTTGGGGTACTCTGTAGACAATGTTAATTGAAGTGAAAACAAAAGCCACCTCAGGAAAGGCAATCAAGATGTACTTTATATATAGAAGACTGTTTAATGTTTTTTTTTTAAGCCAAAGAATAAACAGTAGGTCAATGACAAAGTTGTGAATCTGCTTCATGTGAGGCCATCCTTATATGTAACTCTTACTTGATTGAAATAAAATCTAAAGCAAACATAAAATTAAAAATCATATTTATATCAGGAAGTGATAAAATCTTTTGGACAGAAGAAATACACATAGGTTTAATACACATAGGTTTACACATGAACACACAATCACATAGTTTACATGACTCAAAAACACTACATTATCAACCAATTATAGAAAGAATATTCTGTTTCCTATTCAGCAATTGGTATCCATGTTTGAAAATTGTTAAAAAAATATTTTGAAAGTTACTTTAGGCTTCTCTTCAGGTGAATAAAACACAAAAGTACTGCTCTTTGCAGAGGAAAACATTCTGTATTCAAAAAAATTATAGCTGGTTGATCAAGGTTTCAATTTTTTTAATATTCCCTTTTTAGGTGGACACAGTATCTTTATTTTAATTTAATGTGGTGCTGAGGATTGAATCCAGTGCCTCATACATGCCAGGTAGCACACTACCACTTGAGCCACATCCACAACCCTCAAGTTTTCAAATATTAATAATGAGATAAAATTAAGGCAAAAGACCAAAAAACAACTCAATATATTTAAATATTTGCATCACATTTATGCCTAAGAATATCTGACACATAAGAGTCACAAGTATGTACTTAAGGAGAGAATCCTCTGTTAATAAGAATATTGAATGAAAGAAATCTTTGAATAAAACAAGGTTTCCTTCAATAGTTGAATACAGTGGAACACACCTGTTATCCCAGAAACTCAGGAGACTGTGGCAGGAGGATCAGAAGTTCAAGGACAGCCTCAACAACTTAGAGAGGCCCTTTCTCAAAATAATAAAATAAAATAAAATAAATATAAAAAGGTCCTAGGAATCTAATTTACTAGTGAGGTGCCCCTGGGTTAAATCCCAATACCAATTAAAAACATGTTATATCAAAAATATACTTTTTCTTCCCTATCAGATTAGCAAAGATTAAAAAGATTAACAAAACTTGGTATGAGCAAGGGTTTTGAAAATAAGATTCTCATGGACATTGAAGGGTATAGTTTTTACAGATAACAGCTTAGCCATATTTATCAATATTTAAAACATATATAATGTTTGACCTGGCAGTTATACCTCTAAGAAGATAAATTAATAAGTATACTATCATCAACATATCATTATTCACAGAAAGAAAAACAAGTAACAATGTAAATGGTTATCAAAGGAGTAGATAGATAAAGTATGATGCCTCTAAATGATGGGAAACTAGGCAGCGAGGGCTGGGGTTGTAGCTCAGTGGTAGAGCACTTGCCTGGCACCTGTGAAGAACAGGGTTTGATTCTCAGCATTGAATATATAAATAAAGATCTACTGAAAAATAAAAAAAAAATAATTAAAAAAATAAAACTAGGCAGCCAGTTAATTGATCACCAATGATTATGCACATCAATTTCAACTCACAAAGAGAGATATATAAAACATATTAAAAATGACCACATAGCTTCATATAGAAAGAAACTGCTATTTATTTAAAGTCTTTTATACTGCTATTTATTTAAAGTCTTCTATATACTTTCATATCCATCAATATGTTTCCAAAAGTGAGTTAATGGTGGCCATTTCTTTGTGCAGGAATTGAGGGCTTACTATTGTTATTATGTTGTTTTTATGGGTAGAAATTTTTCTAATTATTATAATAAAAAATCACAACAAACTTTTAAGATAAAGAAGTGCCTCTATATCACCAAAATTACTTCAAGTCTTTTCAACTTCCTATTTAAGAGGAAAGAATTCATTTAATATTACTAGATGTAATACAGAATCTCCTTATCAGAACCACACTTTAAAATGACAAGATAATAGAAATTAAAATATTAGAGTCAAAGAGATAGGGAAAGACCAACATCATTATTCAGACAGCCCACATTATTGGCATCAACCTTATCACCCACAGGTTCTATGAACTGAAACACTCCTAAAAAAAATATCTCTTTTACAACTTAAAGAAGAAGAATATATAAAAATAATAATTAAATAATTTTTAAGATGTAAAATCATAAAACACTTACCACAGTGAAAATATTTAATTATTTTCCTGTCTTACATTCTTTCTTAGCACCTGAAAAAAACAAAAAAAAAGTTTGGAGAAGTTAAATAGATTTTAAATGTATACATTTAATCTGATGTTTATTTCGTTTAGATTTTTGTTTTTCTTGCACCAGACAAAATAGTACAAAAGTACTCATGGAAAAATAAGCAAGTAAGAATTCCCAGGAATATGAAAAGCAACAAGGGGAAACTAGTTTTAAAAGATATTAAGTTTTACAAAACCAATAATGTGATGCTGGTGTATGAATAAAAAGACTAATAGAATACAAACCCCAGAGACACCCCAATACATCCAAAAATTAATTATACCATAAGAGTATTCAAAGAAGGGCTCTAAAATCAACAGGTGAAAATATCAGGCACACAGAAAAAGATAAAGTAGAACCTATTCATCATTCTGAACACCAGAAAAAAATTCTAGTTTGAACATTTAAATATAAAAGTGATACCATAAAAGTACTTAAAGAAACCATGGCAAATTCTAAAGATCTTGGAGGCCTTTCAGTGACTTAAAATCCAGATACCTGGACTGGAGCTGTAGCTCAGTGGTAGAGCACTTACCTAGCACTTGTGAGGCACTGGGTTCAATCCTCAGCACCACATAGAAATAAAGAAAAATTTTTAAAAATATCAAGATACCATAATGAGTAATATAAACTGTACAATTCAAAGAAAAAAATGTAAGACATCTGTATATCAAAATATGTGATGGTAAATAAAAAATAAGTGAAAATTTGGGGATAAACTACAATTCATATCACACAGGGCTAATTTATACAATTTATAAATTTCTAGAAATTGATAAGGGGAAAAAAGCAATTCGAAACAAAAATTTGTAAAAACACATGAACAGAGAGTTTACAAGACTAGTTTTTAAGCATAAGAGCTCAACCTCATTAATAATGATAGCAATGTACATTAAAACAATGCAATATTGATAATTCTCATCCATCAAACTGTTAACAAATTCAAGCGTTGTAAAGGCACAGTACATTGGAAAGGCCCCAGAAAAACAGGAACTGTCTCATACACTGCAGTCTGCCCTCCTGTGTCTGTGGTATTCAGACTGGATTTAACAATCATAGGTGAAAATATTTAAAAAAAAATTGTCGTAAAGAGCACATACCAACTTTTTTCCTTGTCATTAGTCCCTAAATAATACAGTGTAACAAATATTTACATGGCATTAATATTTTATTAGGTCTTTTAAGCAATCTAAAAATGATTTAAAAGTATGCAGCAGATGTGCACAGGTTATATGCAAATACTATGCTTTTTATATAATAGACTCAAGCATCCTTGAATTTCAGTATTCACAAAAGGGTCCTCAAACCAATCCTCCATGGATAAGGCGGAGCAACTGTACTTTTCGGAGTTTAAAATAGTGCAACACTTAAGAAAGGAAGTATTTAACAAAACCATAAATGTCCTGCCCACTGGCGCAGTGATCCCACTTCTAGGAATGCATCCCACAGATGTACCTGCATATGTAAAATAATATGCATACAAGCTGTTTCACCATAGTATGGTCTGTGATAAAGCTAGAGAAGACCCAAATACCCACAAGGGTGGCTGGTTAAGTAAACAAGGCACTTAATAGATGTTGTTTAAACACAGCTGTTTTTTAAAGTGTTTTCTATAAACAAAGATGATATTCTTTCTATATAAATACTAATAGGAAAAGATCTCAAGAGCATATAAAGAAAAAGCCATGGGACAGAATTAGTTACATATTATGCTACAGTTTATATAAAAAGAATATAGTACACTGACATTTCTTCAACTATAAAAGGAAACAATTGACATCTATGGGAAATAAATTAAAGGATGTTATCTAAGAAAGAGTGGTGAAGGGGGGGCAAAGCAGTTGAAAATCAGATTTTCCCAAGCATGGCTGTGTCATTTTAACCTTTAACAAAAAGAACATTAAAAAGTTTTTTTTTTTTAACTGAAAGTTTTTTAAGCATTAGAAAGAATACTTACACAAAGAAGAGAAAGAGACACCTATAAATAAGACTTAAAAACAAGCTTTAAATAGATTTTTACATACATTTTTTGCTCTGAAATTAGATGCTGAAAAGAAATCTTCGTGTGGTTATAGCAAAAATATGCTTTTTCCCCCTTCAATCAAGTTAAAGGATATGATAATCTGTTTTTAAAAAGCTATTTGAAGGAGTAAGAAATTAGGAAAGCAGGAGGATCCCAAGTTTGAGACTGCTTCAACAGCTTCAGAAGATCCCATTTCAAGAAGGGAAAAAAAGGGCTATAACTCAGTGGTAGAGTGCCTATGGGTTCAATCCAATCCCTGTAAGTAACCCAGCCCCTAAGTGATGACATGAATGTATATTCTACTCAACTCAGACCTACTATAGTACACACTGCTCTCACTGCCCAACTCTTCACACATCAAACTGCTAAAATGATTCTAGTGTTTACTTGTAAACGTTTCTAATGTGAATTCCCATCAAACACAGATGAGATTTTGTGACAGGAAATAACCTTGCCACCAAAGATTCTAGAATAATTGACAAAAGTGTCACTAACCAAGACCATGTCTATGTTATATGTCAGACACTTCAGAAAAAAAAAATAATTTTCCCAGAAAAAAGTTGTTTGTCACCCCTTTCTTGTTAAAATTAAGTAGATAATGGATATATTCTTAATAGTATTCTAAAAGAGTCAGAAATGTCCTTAAGAAAAATTTTTAGTTATCAAAGCGTTTGGGGGACACACTGGGGCATTTAGTGTTTGGGAGCCAGGATCTAGGCTTCACACAATGCTTGGGTGGGATGGATCTGTATCATCAAGATTCATCCTAGTCACAAGAATAGTGATCTTAAAATGGTTTAATCAAGCCCACTTTAAATGAGTATTTTTTTAAGACATAATATTTAAAGCTTTTATAGGAAACCCCACAGCTTGCCTCTAATTATGTAAGACAAAGTAGTAAGGGATGCTTTAGCAGAATAAGGAAACTGTCTGAAAATTAGTGCTCATTTCTTTACACATTAACACAACATAAATTTAAAATTATAACCAGTATACATAGAGTAGTATATATGGTAACAGTATCAGAGAGCAGATAAATCTCACCTTAATGAATCCAAAAATTTCAATCTTGTTAATATTTTACTGTTAATACTAGCAACTGAAGGAACTCATTACTGTTCCTTCAAGTAGTAGACCTCAAAGCACAAGACACAAAGGATGTTCTGTGTCCTGGTGGGAAAAGGGATTCATGGAAGGGCCATGGTATGACCTGTGGGTAGACTGAGGCACCCTGTAATTGACCTTGACATGTCATCCCTTCTTCATTCTAGCCTTTCCTTTTTATTAGCTTAAATAAAGTTATCCCAACACTAAGTGTTTTCTCCCTAGTTTCCATCTTCATCTCCCTCTCTGATTTTCTTGTTTGAACTAGATCCTAATACTCTTTTTTGTTTTTAACTAACTTCTTCATTAGCAGCAGATGCAAGCACTCAAAAGCATGATGTCTTCCACCACAGCTGAAAGTTCTGGTTATAAGTGACACAGCACTGCATATCATACATTGTTATCCCTTTATTTCTCTTTTACATGTAAGTGAAATTATCATACCCATTTTCACTTATATGTGTAGATAGGTTCTCTGATTTATGAACCTCACTGCTCAGTAGTGAAGTGGGCTCTACAAATGCTCAACACCAAACACAGGGGCCTTGTTTCTGTGGTTGACAATCAACTATTCCAGGCTAGAATCACATGCTTCAATGAGAATCAAACTTTCTTTTGCCTGAGGTAAGCCTTTGGCTAGTGACCCCACCCCTAGTGTACAAAGGTCATCCTAAGCCCACCTCTTCTCTCTCACACAGGACCAAATGACAGTTTAGGGGTGGAAGACCTTCCAGGAATTGGACAAAAGGCTTGGAAAAACCCTTTCCCAATGAATTCACATACCATGCTGCATCCAATTTCAGAGTGGGTCTGACACATCCTCTGCAGCCCCACCAGGATCCCAGGAAACCAGCTGAAAGCACTGCTTGAAGAAGGACCGGAGGCAAGAAAGGGGCACAGGCCTGTGCAAGTATTGGAAGCCCCATCCCACCACATCCCAGCAGTGCAACTTTGGGCAGGATGCTGCACCTCTCTGTGCAGCCCTAGCATGGAAGTGAACAAGTTAAGTGCCTGGCACACAGCAAAGTGAACCAGCCATGGCCAGCAGGGCCAAACCCACCACCCTGGGATACTAAGGTTGGTCCGGGGTTCCACTGAGCGTGAGTTCTGACTGGCCAGGGGGAACTGGCCCAAGGCCCAGCCACCCCACCCCGCTCAGGTCCGGGATGGCACAGACCAGGCGGTGCCACTTCAGCCACAGGCCCTACTGGACTGCCTCCAATGACCTGGGCACCCACCCGCCCCACTCTCCTTGCCAGGGACTTGGGTCTCTGCTGCTTGCACCCTCTTTAGCCGCCACCCCTGCCCACAGCCCGCTGCTCACCTCTCCTGCTGCCTCCTCTGCAACCACTATGCCTGTGCAGTGAGATCTTGCAGACTTTGGTCCTCCCCTAACTACTCCGCCCTCATGACTGTGCAAACCCAGCCTGGAACTAGCTTGGCCCCTCCCCTTTACACCGCCCACCGCGCCTGAGTTTCTGTACTAGCCATTCTTGCGAACTTCTCTCCATATCCCCATCCCTGAATCCACTTCGCCTATCCCATGACCCCAAAGGATTAAAATCCAGGTGCTAGGCAGCACCTGGGTCTCCTGTGGCCCATTGGGTGTTTTTGCGCATGTGCCTGCTCTATGCATCCTGAAATCCAGAAAATGGTAAGTGTGTGTTCTTATTTTGAGACTGGGTAGGGAGGCTGTTTGAAGCCAGTGGGATTGGCTATGGTGGCTGGAAACTCCTCATAATTGTCTCCAGAGTCTGGTGGGTAGAAGGTCTCTCCTTGGCACCTTAGCCTTTAGTTTTCTCTGGCTAGTATAGTGGAGCTTAGATCAGTATTTGAGACCCCAAGTCTTTTGTTCCATAATTGTACGGTATTTTCAGGGTCTTCCTGAATTCCTATGTGGGCATCTGTGTGCCATTAGCTCAGCATGTCCCCAGAATATATGGTGAAGACTGGGATAATTATCAGAAGAGGACCCCAACTTCATTAGTTGTGTTCCTGTGTGAGAGAAGCTGTGGCTTTTTTAGGGATACCTATTCTTTTCCTCCTAAGTGTTTATTGTTGTATATATGTTTGTTTATTTTAGACCAGGAAGTATTACCAGGGGGATAATTCTCAAAGCTGGTTTGCCATTCAAAACACAATGCACATCATTATATTAGCAAACAAATAATAACAATCCAATGCCCATTCTTAGTTCAAAAACAACAACATTAAAAACGTTAGGAATACAACAGTCTCATTCTGATAAAAGGAATCCACAAAATAACCCTATATTTAACAGCACACATAATTTAAAAAAGATTGAATGTTTTTATTTTAATATAAGGAATAAGATAAGGAGGACCACTCCCATCATTTCCATCCAACAATATACCAGAGATTCTGCTTACTTTAATAAGGCAAGAAAAAAAATTGACATTCAAGTGAGAAAGGAAGAATTCAAACTATAATTTAAATGATGAGATTATCTATATAGGAAAATCCAATGAAATATACCCCCAAAAAAGCTACTGCTAGAAGGTGAGTTTGGCAAGGCTGCATGATACAAGAGCTAGATACAGAACTGAATTGTTGTTCTATGTTAGTAATGAAAAAATTTATATTGAATTTTTAAACATACTATAATAATACCAAAAATGCCAAATATTTAAGACAAATTTGAAAGGGATATGCAAGACTTCTACTTTAAAAGATTGCTGAGAGAAATTAAAGAAAATCTAAACAAATGAGAAGAAATCACATGTTCATTTGTTGCAAGACTCAATGATGTTAAGAAGTCAATTCTCTCCAAGTTGATTCATAGATCCAATATCTCAGAATCCCAGCAGGCTGTTTTGTATAAACAGGTAAGCTGATTATAAACTTTCAATGCATATGCAAAGGACCCAGAACAGTCCAAAGAACTTTGCAAAAAAAATCATAAGGCAAACATTATTACAAAGGTAAAGTAATTCAGACAATGTGGTACTGATATAAAGATAAACAAGTAGATCATGGTACAAAATAGAGGCCAAAATAGACCCATGTACACAGAAAACTTATTTTGGCAATGGTACAAAGGCAGTTCAGCAAAGAAACAATGTTCATTTTTAACAAATGGTGCTGGAACTAAATAACCATATACAGTAACTGATGAATTTTTACCCCTGCCTTATACCACATACAGAAATTTACTCAAAATGGGTCATATTCCTAAGTGTGAAACCTAAAACAATAAACCTCCTCAAGGAAACAGGAGCTAACTTCTGTGACTTGGGGTTAGGCAAAGAGTTCTTAGATATGTTACCAAAAGTGCATTAAAGAACAATTAGTAAATTGAATTACATCAAAATTAAGAACATCTGTTCTTTGAAAGACACTGCCTGGGGAATGTAAAACATGTCAGACTGGGACAAAATATCATAAATCTGATAAAGAAATTGTATCCAGAATATATAAACAACTCTTAAACTTAATAAATAAGAAAACCAAATACCCCAATAAATAATAGTATACAAGATTTGATACTTTACCAAAGAATGGCAGATAAGCACGTGAAAATATGCTCAACATCATCATCAGCAGATAGGAAAATACAAATTAATATCACAATGAGGGGCTGGGGCTGTGACTTAGTGGCACAGCACTTGCCTTGCACATATGAGGCACTGGGTTCAATCTTCAGGACTGAATAAAAATAAATATATAAAATAAAGGTATTGTGTACGTCTGCAACTAAAAAAAATAAATAAAAATCACAATGAGGTAATACTATGTATCTATTAGAGGAATAAATTTTAAAAAGACTACCACAGTAAGTATTTAAGAGAGTGACTTAGGGCAACTGATTCTTCATTCACTGCTGGTAGGAATGTAAAAGGAAACAATAACTTGGTAAACAGTTTTGCAGTTTTAAAAATTAAAAATACCGTACCACATGGTCTACTTATATCACTTCTGGGTATTTTCCAAAGAGAATAGGGTGCATAAATCCACAAAAAGATCTGTAATACAGTTGTTCAGATATATTTAGTTCTAAGAACCAAAAGCTGGAAACACCCAAATGGCTGTCAATGTTGAACAGATACATCCATACAATGGAATACTTTGAGCACTCAAAAGAACTGATATAATCAGAAACAGAGACAAATCTCAAAATAATTACACTGAGTGAAAGAGCCAAAAAAAGAGTACATGTGATATAATTTCATTTACATAAAAACCTAGAATAAGTAAACTAACCTATAGTTACAGCAGATCAGTAGGCTGGTGGTTGTCCAGAGAAAGGGACAGAGGACCTTGAGGAGGGAAAAACAAAGAAATTTGGGGTGGTGATGGATCTTTTCATTCTCCTCATTGTTATGATGGTTTCTTGGGTGTGAACATGTGTCAAAAATGATTAAATCATACACTTTAAACATTAAGTTTACTGGATGTCAATTATACCTCAATAAAACTGT
Source organism: Spermophilus citellus (assembly GCF_964194105.1). Taxonomy (NCBI): domain Eukaryota; kingdom Metazoa; phylum Chordata; class Mammalia; order Rodentia; family Sciuridae; genus Spermophilus; species Spermophilus citellus. Next base: position 40,805,784 of record NC_138193.1, on the reverse strand, counting down.
CTTTAAAAAGGGCTACCTGAATTATATAATATCAATTTTACATTGTCCCTTTTCCATTAGCATCTGAAAATTTTTCTGTAGCAAACTTAGTCATGTAACTGCTTCAAATACACCTTTTCCTTTGACATTTACTCTATATAAACACGACTGTAAAAGTAAATTACTGGACTATGAATGTGGCTCAAGTGGTAATGTGCTCACCTAGGGTGCTGGCTTTGATCCTCAGCACCACATAAATGTTGTATCCACCAAAACCTAAAAAATAAATATTAAAAAAATTCTCTCTCTCTCTCTCTCTCTCTCTCTCTCTCTCTCTCTCTCTCTCTCTCTCTTAAAAAACACTAAATTACTATTGGATAGAAAAGTTAAAAAAATTGATCTCCCTGGATTGCACAGTTGTCTGGTTACTGGCTTCAAATGAAGTCTGAATGTTTAGTTAAACTACCAGTACTGAAGGCTCAGTCACTGAATACTGAAAATACTATGTTTGAAAGCAGCCCTAAAGCAATTCATTAATTCAAATAAATGTTTACTGCACATGTGCTCTCTGTATGTTATGGCTAAAAGGGCTGGATTTTATGCAGAATGGACAGTACCAAATTACAAAGTAATTCCATGTGTCTTTTGGAATGATTTGTAAGTTTTAGCAAAACTTAAATCTCATGATGAAAGAAAAGCAATGGAAACAGACCACAGACAGCCAAGAACAGTGACTCTTCTAATTAAAGGTTAAAATAATAAATTTCAATAACATGACTGAAGAACTGTATACTAACAGCTTAGAATTCCAAAATGACAAGTATCTCTCATATCTTAAGTGAACTCAGAATAAAGATTTAAAATTACTTCCACACACAGCAAGTATGGAGTCTGCCAGCTCTAAATAGTCATTCTGGCTTAGAAATATAAAAGGATATGAAAAGACAGACCCCAAATTATTATTTTTTAAATACCAGTAATAGGAAGTTTTAAGTAAATCATCTAACAGCTGGTATCAAATATAATATTCTGTAACGGCATATTTTTCATTACTGAACTCAGCTAACTGGACCAAGAATGGAAATTACTATATCCTATAGAAGATACAAGCTTAATTATTCATCACAAATAAAACCATCCATAGCTGTGCCATAATATACAAGACCTTTTACAGCATAGCAAGGGCAGCCATTTGAAAACCTTCCACTATCTTTTTCCCTTACAATGATACTACCCTTTAAGGTTGTTTATCTAAAAGAACCCAACATCTCCTCCATTTGTGTACAATGAATTGAAGCATTTTCTTCTGTCATGTATAACTGATTACAACTAATGAATAATTTAAAAAAAGAACCCAGGAACTCATGCCAGGTACCTAAAAATCTATAAAAATCACTTGTTAGTGGTAACTGTGGATGGTATGTGCTTCAGATTCCCTTAAAAACCTACTCCTCTAAATTTGTTCAGATTCTTCAAAACTGTCATGTCTTGTGTTCTCAAAGATACAATTTTGCTAAACAATGAGCTTTTATGAATTTGGACTGACATGATTTCTCTACACATCTTTCAAACCCATCATACCCAAATTCATATCTACATTAAACACTACTAATCCTGAGTGTTCAGTAACCATGGAATCTAGACAATGAGTTCTGCAAGCACAATATCCAAGTATTCTTATCTTCACTGAGAAGCAATATCTACTAAACAAAAGATAAAGACAACCATAGTATTCAGTTATTGCATCTTCTATTTATTGATTTTTTTGAGTTTTACAAATGAAAATGGTTTGCTTTAGGTAAATTGGTGAAAAAAAGGCAAAGACATTTAACCACTTATAATTAAAACTATGAAACCTTACATCTCATCTCTGATAGCGATTGTAATTAATATTGTGAAATAACACCTGCTACAGCTTGAGTTCCATTGAAGCTAAGAGCAAATTTATGGTTCCTCTTGACACCTCCACTGTCAATTACTGCCCTCCCATAGCATTTTAATTTGAAGAAAACCATTGTATCTTACAGTAATTTAAAAAGCTGAGAGGCTATAACTTAATTTGAATTCTTAGAAATTTCTATTACAACTTGCTAAAAGACACTGCTGCATCTGAAAGTTTTTTGGCAAAAAAATAAGTAAAATTTTTTAAAAGGCTCAAATATACTGCAGGGAATATGAAGATTTGAGACAACAAACATAAATGTTAAAAACACATTGGTAGGCTGGGGTTGTGGCTCAGCAGTAGAGAACTCACCTAGCACATGTGAGGACCTGGGTTCAATCTCAGCACCACATGAACATAAATAAATGTATTGTGTCCAACTACAACTAAAAAAAGAAATAAATATTTTAAAAATTGAGTCTTCTATATTCCAGGGTTCTACATGCATGGATTTGACCAACTTCAGATATAAAATATTTGAGAAAAAACATGCTTTTGTTCTGAACATGTAGAGACTTTTTGGAGGGTCATTATTCCCTAAGTAATACAACATCACAATTATTTACACCATATTTATACTATATTAGACATTGTAAATAATCTAGAGACGATAGAGAGTACTTGGAACAATGGGTATAATTTACATGCAAATATTGTTTCATTTTATATAAGAGAGTTTAGCATCTGAAGATTTTGGTGTCCAAAGAGGGTTCTGAAGCCAATTTCCCACATACACCAAGGGACAAACAAATATGCAACTGACTATGATATTGTGTTATATGATAGGGTGGTAGGACAAAAATATTGAGCATCTAAGTTAATATAACTATGTTTTTGCCTTAAATTTTTATAAGAAACAAACAGCCTCTCCCAAGTAGGAGAGTAATATTACTAATTTATATAAACACAATTATGATTTTATGAAATTTAAATAATAAAAATTATGGCATACCCAAGCTAACAAAACTTTGGCTTCACTGAATATGGAGTGAAGACAGAATTAGAAGCACAGTCATCTCAAAATTAAAGAGTAAAAATATCAAAGTTGAATTCCATTCTAGACTGGTATTTCAATAACTACTAAGAGATAGGAATCAGGAGTCAGATTTCAAGATGCCAAAATCTGAAATCTGTAATCATTTTATTTTTGAATAAGAAATGGAACTACATTAACTTCTGCTACTCAGAATACACAATCTTGATATCAACTGAATTCTTACTTTTAAGATGAAATTTCAGTCCTTTCCATTCACAAATAAGACCTGATTTATTAAGTTCCCTGATTTGTATCTCTAGAGTAGATCACAGTACATTTTCATAGTACAATATGTATTTTCCAAGTGTTTTATAAACATCTTTTGTGAGAGTTTACAGGAGTGATCTGAAATCACTTCCAAAATTTCATCCTATAACTTAGTTATTCTTAAAAGAAAATAGAGTTTCTCTGCCTTATCACTTTCATTTCCCTATTTATCACAAGTCTGATTCTAATCTGCCCCTCACAAACACACACAAAATCACTGGCAGTATTATCAACAGATAATTATGGCATTAAATTCTAGGCAAGGCAAAAAGGCACAATTTTGTTACTAAGACATGAAAATTACAGGTCTACACCACAACTGAACTTTCATAAAAGTCTTTTAGCCAATAAGAATAAATCTCAAGCCTTATCAATCACTTAGCTCTATATGGGGCTCCTAAATCTATATTTCTTGATCAAATGATCCATCCCGTGCCTGCTATGCATGGCCACCTATATGCATTCATTCACAGATGTGCCAAGTACAGTAATGCTAGACTCTGGAAGTCATAGCAAAGAAAATAACCAGTCCTTATAGAGGCTGCTATTAGTGAATGGAGTCAAGTGAATAGTCACAGGAAGATAACATCTGGACAGTCACATCCCAAACTAAGCTGGTCTAAAAGTCAACTCGGTTATCTTCCTGCATTCTAGTCTACTCACTTGTGAACCTTGATCTTGCACAGAAATGCTATCATCACAGGCTACTCAAGCCACAAACATCTGAGGCATTCTCAACCTTCTGCTTCAAATCTTAATAACTGTCCAAGACAGCTTGAATTATGAAAAACAAACAAATGGCTCTGCTCCACAATGCTTCCCCAATTCTGGTAATGCTAGGGATGATAGCAGGGTGTTCCTAGCAAAGCTTCTGCTTTGCAGAAGGCAATAAAATCAAGCTTACAAGTAATCTTGGGGGATGGAGTTTTGGCTCAGTGGGAGAGAACATGCCTAGCATATGTAAGCCACCAGGTTTGATTCTCAGAACCACATAAAATTAAAAAAAAAAAAAAACATAGTTCATTAACAATATATATATATATATATATATATATATATATATATATATATATATATATTAAAAAATAGTGCTCTTGGGATTTTAAAAAGCACAGCTGGGAGGAAACCTTCTTTCCTCCCTCTTGTTGGAGAGCCTGAGGATGACCCCTACTCTGTCACTTTTAACCCCAAGGGCCTGAAATCATGCTGGCTTCTGTGGCATTTCATTCCTTTGAAACCTTCTTCAGAAATCTTTCTTCTTTAGTAATCCTCCTTTTAACTTATGATGGTTGATTGCAGCCAAGCATCCAGATTTGCACGTTCTAAAATTTTCCATTCTATGTATCCACCTCAACCATCAGTACACTAGTTCAGGTCTTCATTGGCGCTTATCTGGACTAGTCCAACAGCCCCACAATTCTCTTATTTCTAGTCCTCACAACAACCATCTGTGATACAGTAACAGGAGAAACCATGTCCCCCCCACACACCCAAACTCATCAATAGCTCTGCGTTATTAAAGAAAGATCTAAAATCTTTAACAGGACTCACCCCACTCTCTATACACAATCTTCTCTCCAGCCAAACACCTGTTCCTCCTTGACTCACATTGTAGCTCTGACTACCCAGAACTGCTTGGTTTTGGGCTGGACCTCAGATATCCACACCCACCACACTGAATTAATTAGTAAGTAGGAAGTTCCCAATCTTGAAATCCTGAAGAAATCAAAGAAAAGTGGCTTTCTTCAGGTTTGCTTCTAGGTATCAAAGTCATCACAATGATGTATACATTTCATTACATCGATATCCATAAATATTGCTGTTACAGATAACTGGTGCCAATGTACACAATACACACAGCAGCAAGTATCTGAAAGGAAGAATCAAAGATTATAACAAAAGGTTCTGATCATCCATGCATCTCTGCAGACAGAGCACCAGCACTGACTCCCTGTGAGGATTTCTCACCTAGACAGTGCCCCTTATCCTCCACTGGTGCCACTACCATCTGTAGAAATCTGTAGCCTGGCACATGACCTCTTGTTTCTTAAGGACAGGACCATGTCCCCAGCATCCCTTGATCTCCAAGCCCAGTCAAGTCCTCAGAATACATTAGACACCTACAAATATTTACAGAATAATATGTGCATTCTGAGCTAAGCAGAACACTCAAAGACATTTTCTGATTTTAAAAAGGGCAATAGATATCAGGTTTGAAAACTTGGGTTTCTCCCATTAAATTTCATGAAAATATTTGAAAACACAAAATATTTTTTTTAATATCTCTAACCCATTGGGCTTCTCCCATTAAATTTCCTGAAAATATTTGAAAGCACAAATTTTTTTAAAATATCTCTAACCCATATTAATTTTTTTATATCTCTAACCCATTTCATTAACCATTGTGTTAATGAAATGACCATTATTTCTGTAGAAAAAAAATTAATTGGAGATTTGAGAAATAAGGTCTGTTGTGCTTTTCTTTTTTTAACTTATAGAAAATTTCAGAGAAACTGCATAAGGAGACAAAAAACTGGTAAATTAGACTCCAACAAAAAATCTACATGCTTCATATGATGTGAAAAGACTATAGAATAAAAAAAATATACTTCACATATCTGATAAGAGTACATTTGTGTATATCCATAACACATAAGAACTATTACAACTGAACAAACAAAAAAAGATCTCAATTTTAAAATGGGCAAAAAATCTGAATAGTCATTTGTCTAAGAAAAATAAACAATGGCTAACAAGTACATGAAAATATTCAATTTCATTAGTTATCAGGGAAATCCAAATCAAAACCACAATCAGATGCCACTTCATACCCATTAGGATGACTACTATGGAAAAATACCACAGCAAAATGTTGGCAAGGATATGTAGAAATGGAATCTTCAAACATTGCTGATGGTAATGTAAAATGGTAGAGTCACTTTATAAAACAGTCTGGCAGAGATAACTTATGGCCAATAAATTTCACTCCTAAGTATCTACCCAAAAAAACATAAGTCAACTCAAAAACAAAAATATTCACAGCAGCATGATCATAAGAACCACAAATTGCAAGTCACCCAAATATCCATCAACTGATAAATGGATAAACAAACTGCAGTGTATCCATATAATAGAACACTATTTAGCAATAAAAAAAGGAATAAAGTTCTGTTATGTGCTACCTCAAAAACAGTCTAAGAAGCCAGACAAAGGGACATATATTGAATGATTACATTTATATAACATGTCCAGAACAAGTAAATCCACAAAGAGAGAAAGGGGATTTATAGCTACATGGAGCAAGAGTGAGTGGAGAGTGATGACTAAAGGGTATGGGTCTTCGTTCGAGGTGATACAAGTGTTTCAGAATTAGACAGCAGGATAGGCACACACTATGTGAATATACTAAAACTCAGTGAATAGCATTTTTCAGGAGTGACCTTGATGTTAATGTGAATTATATATCAATAAAGCTGTTATTTTTTAAAATGGCTGCACAAAGTCATATAGTAACACCTCTGCACAAGGCTCTGGTGAATCACTCTGCCTGTTACAGAATAATCTGTTATAAAAACATACAATCTGTCCAAATGGGGAAATAATCTATGTTCCTACCAATAAATCCCTATTGCAACCAATCATAAAACCAGATCCAATGTAAAAAGAGCAAAGAACAAAAGAGCATGCAATTCACAATTAGGTGGTAGGTTACAGAATGAAACTAACCAAAGACTACAAAAAGAAAAATGTTTATTAAGACTATCCAGTTCTTATCAATTACACAGATATAAAAAAAGTCAAAATCCTGTATACTCATAAAAACAAATCTGCCAGCTTCTTTATTAGCACATAGCAAGGAAAAACAAGCATACTCTCCTACAACCAAACTAACATCCCACAAAAGGTCTGTTTGTACTTGGCAGCATGAACCTTTTATTTCAGAGTGCTGCTAAATTAAACAAGCCTATGTTGTATTGAACACAATGAGCCAGACACTCTGGCATGCTCCTAGACTTCATTAGTTGATGCTGAGGAACATTAAAAATAAAAAGGATAGTATGAATGAGGGCAGGGGTGGTGAGAGAATAGAGTTATTGTCAGTCTTTTCAATATTTCCATTATCTATAATACAACAATGGAAACAGTCTAACAACTTTCTTCTTTTTTCTTTTTTTGTGGAACTGAGGATTGAACGACACATGGATGTACTATAAAGGGGCTACACCCCCAGACCTTTTTATTTTAATACAGGGTCTCACTAAGTTGCTGAAGCTGGCCTTATACTATTGATCTTCCTGTTGCAGCCTCTGAAGTAAAATACAACTTTCTAAGATTCTACCAATACCTTTCTCTGTATGCATTACCCTTCTCTGTATGCATAAGAAAGCACTGGAAATTAGAGATAGAGAAATCTGAATTCAAATGATAATTTTTGGTTTGTTTTTATTTTTTTAAACCTGCTAGCTACATGCCCAAGGACAAATTTCACAATTTTACTGAGTCCTTGTTGTTTTGAGAACAAAATGAAGTAATAATGCACACAAAGAGAGCAGTGCAATGCTCAATCCAAGGCCCACCACCAAAATCCTCACTGTTCACAACTCTTCACAGCAAATACTCATTTCAGAACTTATACCAGAGTAGGAGTAATTAATATTGGCCATCCTTCTACCTTGTCAAATTTTAAAGATCTATGAAGATTTCACATTGAATGAATAATCTTCCTCTTCCATTCCCCTCCCACAGAGATCTTTTGAAAAGCTATCAATAAAGACTCTAAAAATATTAAATCACAGCATGAAACAAAGCATTTATTCACCTAAAAGGTATTTAAAAGTACTCAACTAAGAGACAGAAAGACATGGAGAGAAACACTCTATTAGAAAGAAATGCCTATTTTGCAGTGCAATAATTGGTAATCTTTCCATAAAGATTGATGCAATATGATTATAATTTCCAAGTGTCAGTAATCTGTTTTTAAGGTAAAAGAAAAAAGAAGTGGGATGGTTTCAAGCACCAAGAAAAGATGTGGGAAGATATCCTTTCACATTGACAGCAATTAAAGTTTGAGTGATGGCTTCTAGAATATTCAGACTGAAAAAAAATTGTTATATTAGAACAGACTGAAATATATCTAAAACAAAACACAGGGGGTTTAACATACACAAACACAACCTGTACCTAGGTGTCCTCTCTAAACAAACCAAAGAAGGAAAAGCTTGTGTGTATTTCCAATTACACTGCAATAGATAAGGTGTGAGGAGGGGGATAGTGGTTTTCAGCCATATTCCCATGCTGGATTTCCAATTAAAGATAGCATCTAGACTCTGTAGTAATAGACTTGCTCTGCCTAGCTCCACAGAAATTTGCATTATGTCACACACTGGACAAAACTTTCAGAGTTAGGAGGAAGGAAATTTCTCAGGGGTATGGGATGTTCAGAACTTTGGGAGTTTCACTAATCTCTGAGTTCATTATGGACCTTGTGCCCCAAAGCTACTGTTATTCCCTCCCCTTTCTAAAACTCCACTCATAAGACTTTGAGTTAACAGTGCCCCTTGAGGAGATCTGCTCAGTTGCAGTGTCCACAGAAGGAAACCCTGAGTGGCTATCATCTACACTGTACACCAGCACTTGGCATCTCTCCTCCCACTGCAGCTCAGTACTACCACCCTGATTGCAAAGCTGTTTTATCTCAAAGAGTACAAAGTCTCAAATTCTTCACAGGAAGACTGAACTTCTCTGTCTACCCAACTTTCCAATCAAATGATCACTTACTATGCCAGTCTAAACTAAGCTTTATGCCTAATATAGGAAGACACTGTTTCAAATGCACAAAATCCAACCCATGTAATATGTAATGAAGTCTTTTTTTTGATAGTTGTAGAAGAACATAATAGATTATTTGATTGATTGATTTATTGATTTTTTTGTGCTGAGGATCAAACTCAGTTCCTCACACATGCCAGGAAGGCACTCTACCAGTGAGCCACAATCCCAGCACTGTAATAACGTCTTAATATCTATTTAAATGTAGTATAAAAATTTTAACAAATGCAGCTAACATGAGAAATAAAGGATAAAGCCTTCATTTGAATTACAAATTCTATTTATTCCCTCACTTTCCAGGAATATTTTTAGTAGGCTTTAGGGCACACAATAAGAAAGGAACTCAACAGTAATATAAAAGGCACTGTATAAACAAATTCCTCTACTGCCACAAAAAAAAAAAGAAATTCAAAAACCTCAAACTTCAATATTTTAGAAAACAAATAAGATTACATCATTAGCCACAATAAGATTCCAGAAGGAAAACCTCAGGAAAACGTCATTAATTTTGCCCAATAATGAAGACTCAATAATTTCAAGTCTGCCTTGATTTAATTTTGGACTATGTATTAAGAAACAATTGCTAGGGGCTAGTGTTGTGGCTCTGTGGTACAGTGCTTACCTGGCACATGCAGGGCCATGGGTTCAATACTCAGCATCACATATAAATCAATAAAATAAAAGTATTGTGTCCAACTACAACTAAAAAATGAATATTTAACAAAGAAAAAAATTGCTAGGCAAATAAAAGTGTAAATAAAATTGCTAGAGGATTATTTGATTTTAAGATTTTCACATGAAAAATTGCTTCTGCAATAATACTACTTAAAACTAGTTACATTTATTGTTTAGAATTCTGTATTCCAATAGAAATAAACTATATAAAATACAGAATAAAACACTGGTTAAATTTATTAGATCATTAATTTTTCCATCTCTGTTTTCTTTAGATGTCAAAAACTGGTTTAGGAGTCAGAAAAACTTCACAGACAGGTCCCAGACAAAGACTTATTCATTCTACTCAAATACTGGCAATTTAAATCTCTGCTTTTATTTAAAAAATGTGAACCATACAATTATATTTATTTATTTGGTGAGGGCATTTACTTTATTCTTATTTTCAAACAACATATTGTGGAAAATATTGCCATGTCTATACTGGGAAACATAAACAGATCTTAAACAAGATCCAGCGGCATACCTAGTTTAAATACTTACTCTGCCCATAATGGAAAAAAAAAAGATTTAAAATACATGTCTTATGCGATTTTAAAAATTAACTAGAATATAGTCCAAATCAAATTTTGAAACATAGTACCATCAAATGAAATAGTAGCAAGTGCCATAGAGTTATGCACATCTAAATTAAATGAAACTATGTCAGTCTTCTCTAAATTAAAATGTATGGCTATTCACTTTCACATCTTTAACCTAATAATAAATACATATCAACCATTGGGACATTGAGGCTTAGGCAGGAGGATCCTATGTTCATGGCCAGCCTTAGGAACTTAGTGAGGCCCTAAGGAATTTAGCAAGACCCTATCTGAAAATAAAAAAAAAAAATAGATAAATAAACCAAAATACTGGAGATGTGTTTCCATGGTAAAGTGCCCCTAGATTAAATCCCCAGTACAAAAAAATTAAACAACTAAGTAAATAATGATTTGGGTGTCTGTGGATGCCCACCAGATAGGTAGGTATTCAGTGCTGAATAAAAACTGGGTAATAAATCACCAGTTGGACCATATGTTCCCAACTTTGGGGTACTCTGTAGACAATGTTAATTGAAGTGAAAACAAAAGCCACCTCAGGAAAGGCAATTGAGATGTACTTTATATATAGAAGACAGTTTAATGATTTTTTATTAAGCCAAAGAATAAACAGTAGGTCAATGAAAAGTTATGAATATGCTTCATGTGAGGCCATCCTTATATGTAACTCTTACTTGATTGAAATAAAATCTAAAGCAAACATAACATTAAAAATCATATTTACATCAGGAAGTGATAAAATCTTTTGGACAGAAGAAATACACATAGGTTTAATACACATAGGTTTACATATGAACGCACAATCACACAGTTTACATGACTCAAAAACACTATATTATCAACCAATTATGGAAATAATATTCTGTTTCCTATTCAGCCATTGGTATCCATGTTTGAAAATTGTTAAGAAGTTTATTTTGAAAGTTAACTTAGGCTTCCCTTCAGGTGAATAAAACACAAAAGTACTGCTCTTTGCAGAGGAAAACATTCTGTATTCAAAACAATTATACCTGGTTGATCTAGTTTTCAATCTTTTTTTTTAAATTTTTTTTAGGTGGACACAATATCTTTATTTTATTCTTATGTGCTGCTGAGGATTGAAACCAGTGCCTCATACATGCCAGGCTAGCACACTACCAATTGAGCCACATCCCTAACCCTCAAGTTTACAAATATTAATAATGAGTTAAAATCAAGGCAAAAGACCAAAAAAAAAAACAACTCAATATATTTAAATATTTGTATCACATTTATGCCTAAGAATATTTACACATAAGAGTCACAAGTATGTTCTTAAGGAGAGAATTCTCTATTTATAATAATATTGAATGAAAGAAATCTTTGAATAACACAAAGTTTCCTTCAATAGTTGAATACAGTGGAACACGGCTGTTATCCCAGAAACTCAGGAGACTGAGGCAGGAGGATCACAACTTCAAGAACAGCCTCAGCAACTTAGGGAGGACCTGTCTCAAAATAAAGAAAAAAATAAAATAAAACATAAAAGTTCCTGGGAATCTAATTTACTGATGAGGTGACCCTGGGTTAAATCCCCAATACCAATTAAAAACATGTTATCTCAAAAATGTACTTTTTCTTCCCTATTGGATTAGCAAAGATTAAAAGGATTAACAAAACTTGGTATGAGCAAGGGTTTTGAAAATAAGATTCTCATGGACATTGAAGGGTATAGTTTTTACAGATAACAGCTTAGCCATATTTATCAATATTTAAAACATATATAATGTTTGACCTGGCAGTTATACCTCTAAGAAGATAAATTAATAAGTATACTATCATCAACATACCATTATTCACAGAAAGAAAAACAAGTAACAATGTAAATGGTTATCAAAGGAGTAGATAGATAAAGTATGATGCCTCTAAATGATGGAAAACTAGGCAGCAAGGGCTGGGGTTGTAGCTCAGTGGTAGAGCACTTGCCTGGCACCTGTGAAGAACAGGGTTTGATTCTCAGCACTGCATATATAAATAAAGATCTACTGACAAATAAAAAAAAATAATTAAAAAAATAAAACTAGGCAGCCAGTTAAATGATCACCCATGGTTATGCACATCAGTTTCAACTCACAAAAATGAGATATATTTAACATATTAAAAATGACCACATAGCTTCATATAGAGAGAAACTGCTATTTATTTAAAGTCTTTTATACTGCTATTTATTTAAAGTCTTCTATATACTTTCATATCCATCAATATGTTTCCAAAAGTGAGTTAATGGTGGCCATTTCTTTGTGAAGGAATTGAGGGCTTACTTTTGTCATTATGTTGTTTTTATGGGTAGAATTTTTTTCTAATTATTATAATAAAAAATCACAACAAACTTTTAAGATAAAGAAGTGCCTCTGTATCACCAAAATTACTTCAAGTCTTTTCAACTTCCTATTTAAGAGGAAATAATTCATTGAATTTTGCTAGTAGATGTAATACAGGATCTCCTTCTCAGAACCACACTTTAAAATGACAAGATAATAGAATTTAAAATATTAGAGTCAGAGAGATAGAGAAAGACAAACATCATTATTCAGACAGCCCACATCATTGGCATCTACCTTACCACCCACAGGTTCTATGAACTCAAACACTCCTAAAACAATATCCCTTTTACAACTTAAAGAAGAATAATATATAAAAATAATAATTAAATAATTTTTAAGATGTAAAATCATAAAACACTTACCACAGTGAAAATATTTAATTATTTTCCTGTCTTACATTCTTTCTTAGCACCTGAAAAAAAGAAAAAAAAAAGTTTGGAGAAGTTAAATAGATTTTAAATGTATACATTTAATCTGATGTTTATTTTGTTTAGATTTTTGTTTTTCTGGCACTAGACAAAATAGTTCAAAAGTACTAATGGAAAAATAAGCAAGCAAGAATTCCCAGGAATATGAAAAGCAACAAGGAGAAACTAGTTTTAAAAGATGTTAAAACTTTTACAAAACTAATAATGTGATGCTGGTGTATGAAGAAAAAGACTAATAGAATACAAACCCCAGAGACACCCCAATACATCCAAAAATTAACAATACCATAAGAGTATTCAAAGAAGGGCTCTAAAAATAAACAGGTGAAAATATCAGGCACACAGAAAAAGATAAAGTAGAAGCTATGCATCATTCTGAACACCAGAAAAAATTCTAGTTTGAACACTTAAATATAAAAGTCATACCATAAAAGTACTTAAAGGAAACCATGGGCAAATTCTAAAAACTTTGGAGGTCTTTCAGTGACTTAAAATCCAGATACCTGGACTGGAGCTGTAGCTCAGTGGTAGAGCACTTGCCTAGCACTTGTGAGGCACTGGTTTAAATCCTCAGCACCACATAGAAATGAAGAAAATTTTTTAAAAATATTAAGATACCATAATGAGTAATATAAACTGTAGAATTCATAGAAAAAAGTAAGACTTATGTATATCAAAATATGTGAAGGTAAATAAAAAATAAGTGAAAATTTGGGGGAAAACTACAATTTATATCACATAGGGCTAATCTCTACAATTTATAAATTTCTAGAAATTGATAAGGGGAAAAAAAGCAATTCAAAACAAAAATGTGAAAAAAACACATGAACAGAGAGTTTACAAAAAAAGAAATACAATTAGTTTTTAAGCATAAGAGCTCAAACTCATTAATAATGATAGCAATGTACATTAAAATGACTCTATATTGATAATTCTCATCTATCAAACTGTTAACAAATTCAAGGGTTGTAAACACACAGTACATTGGAAAGGCCCCAGAAAAACAGGAACTCTCTCATACACTGCAGTCTGCCCTCCTGTATCTCTGGTATTAAGACTGGATTTGAAAATCATAGGTAAAAATATTTTTTAAAAAATTATCATACAGAACACATACCAACTTTTTTTTCTTGTCATTAGTCCCTAAATAATACAGTGTAACAACTATTTACATGGCATTAATATTGTATTAGGTCTTTTAAGCAATCTAAAGATGATTTAAAAGTATGCAGATTTGCATAGGTTATATGCATTACTATGCTTTTTATATAGTAAACTCAAGCATTCTTTAATCTCAGTATCCACTAAGGGGTCCTCAAACCAATCTTCCAAGGATAAGGTGGAGCAACTGTACTTTTGGGAGTTTAAAATGGTGCAACACTTAAGAAAGACAGTATTTAACAAAACCATAAATGTCCTGCCCACTGGCGCAGTGATCCCACTTCTAGGAATGCATCCAACAGATGTACCTGCATATGTAAAATTATATATATACAAGATGTTTCACCACAGTATGGTCTGTGATAAACCTAGAGAAGACCCAAATACCCACAAGGGTGGCTGGTTAAGTAAACAAGACACTTAGTAGATGCTGTTTAAACACAGCTGGTTTTTTTTAAGTGTTTTCTGTAAACAAAGATTATATTCTTTCTAAATAAATACTAATAGGAAAAGAACTCAAGAGCATATAAAGAAAAAGCCATGGGACAGAATTAGTTACATATTATGCTACAGTTTATATAAAAGAGTATAGTACACTGGCATTTCTCCAACTATAAAAGGAAACAATTGACATCTATGGGAAATAAATTAAAGGAGGTTATCCAAGAAAGAGGGGTAAAGAGGGGGGAGAGGCAAAGCTGTTGGAAATCAGATTTTCCCAAGCATGGCTGTGTCATTTTAACTTTTAACAAAAAGAACATTAAAAAGTTTTTTTTTTAACTGAAAGTTTTTTAAGCATTAAAAAGAATACTTACATAAAGAAGAGAAAGAGACACCTATAAATAAGACTTAAAAACAAGCTTTAAATAGATTTTTATATAGATTTTTTACTCTGAAATTAGATGCTAAAAAGCAATCTTGGTGTGGTTATCACAAAAAATATGCTTTTTCCCCCTTCAATCAAGTTAAAGGATATGATAATCTGTTTTTAAAAAGCTATTTGAAGGAGTAAGAAATTAGGAAAGCAGGAGGATCCCAAGTTTGAGACTGCTTCAACAGCTTCAGAAGATCCCATTTCAAGAAGGGAAAAAAGGGCTATAACACAGTGGTAGAGTGCCTATGGGTTCAATCCAATCCCTATAAGTAACCCAGCCCCTAAGTGATGACATGAATGTATATTCTACTCAACTCAGACCTGCTATAGTACACACTGCTGTCACTGCCCAACTCTTTTCTCACATCAAACTGCTAAAATGATTCTAGTGTTTACTTGTCAACATTTCTAATGTGAATTCCCATCAAACACAGTCAAAATTTTATGACAGGAAATAACCTTGCCTCTCAAGATTCTAGAATAATTGACAAAAGTGTCACTAACCAAGACCATGTCTATGTTTTATGTCAGACACTTCAGAAAAAAAAATAATTTTCCTAGAAAAAAGTTGTTTGTCACCCCTTTCTTGTTAAAATTAAGTAGATGATGGATATGTTTTTAATAGTATTCTTAAAGAGTCAGAAATGTCCTTAAGAAAAAAAAAATTTTAAGTAGAAAGCCACATTTCTTTTCTTTGTTTTTATTTTTATTTTTTTATTGGTTGTTCACAACATTACAAAGCTCTTGACATATCATATTTCATACATTACAATCAAGTGGGTTATGAACTCTCATTTTTACCCCAAATACAGATTGCAGAATCACATCGGTTACACATCACATTTTTACATACTGCCATATTAGTGACTGTTGTATTCTGCTACCTTTCCTATCCTCTACTATCCCCCCTCCCCTCCCCTCCCATCTTCTCTCTCTACCCCATCTACTGTAATTCATTTCCCTCCATGTTTGTTATCCCATTCCCCTCATAATCTCTTTTATGTAATTTTGTATAACAATGAGGGTCTCCCTCCATTTCCATGTGATTTCCCTTTTTTTCTCCCTTTCCCTCCCACCTCATGTCTCTGTTTAATGTTAATCTTTTCTTCCTGCTCTTCCTCCCGGTTCTGTTCTTAGTTGCTCTCATTATATCAAAGAAGACATTTGTTATTTGTTTTTTAGGGATTGGCTAGCTTCACTAAGCATAATCTGCTCTAGTGCCATCCATTTCCCTGCAAATTCCGTGATTTTGTCATTTTTTAGTGCTGCGTAATACTCCATGGTGTATAAGCCAGGATCTAGGCTTCATACAATGCTTGGGTGGGATGGATCTGTATCATCAAGATTCATCCTAGTCACAAGAATTTTGATCTTAAAATGGTTTAATCAAGCCCACTTTAAATGAGCATTTCTTTTAGACGTAATATTTAAAGCTTTTATAGGAAACCCCACAGCTTCCCTGTAATTATGTAAGACAAAGTAGTAAGGGATGATTCAGCAGAATAAGAAAACTCTCTGAAAATTAGCGCTCATTTCTTTACACTACACATTAACTCAACATAAGTTTCAAATTACAACGAATATACATAGAGTAGTATATATGCCAACAGTATGAGATAGCAGATAAATCTCACCTTAATGAATCCAAAAATTTCAATCTTGTTAATATTTTACTGTTATTACTAGCAACTGAAGGAACTCATTACTGTTCCTTCAAGTAGTAGTACCTCAAAGCACAAGACACAAAGGATGTCCTGTGAAATAGTGGGTAAAGGGATCCATGGAAGGGCCATAGTATGACCTGTGGGTAGACTGAAGCACCCTGTAATTGACCTTGACATGTCATCCCTACTTCAATCTAGCCTTTCCTTTTTATTAGCTTAAATAAAGTTATCCCAACACTAAGTGTTTTCTCCCTAATTTCCATCTTCATCTCCCTCATTGATTTTCTTGTTTGAACTAGATCCTAATACTTTTTTTTTTAACTAACTCCTTCATCAGCAGCAGGTGCAAGCATTCAAAAGCATGATGTCTTCCACCACAGCTGAAAGTTCTGGTTATAAGTGACACAGCACTGCATATCATACATTGTTATCCCTTTACTTCTCTTTTACATGTAAGTGAAAATATCATACTCACTTTCACTTATGTGTGTATGTAGGTTCTCTTATTTAGGAACCTCACTGCTCAGTAGCGAAGTGGGGTCTACAAATGCTCAAAACCAAAGATAGGGGCCTTGTTTCTGTGGTTGACAACCAACTGTTCCAGGCTAGAATCACGTGCTTTAATGGGAATCAAACTTTCTTTTGCCTGAGGCAAGCCTTGGGCTAGTGACCCCACCCCTAGTGTACAAATGTTACTCTAAGCCCATCTCTTCTCTCTCACACAGGACCAATGACAGGTTAGGGGTGGAAGACCATCCAGGAATTGGGCAAAAGGCTTGGAAAAAGCCTTTCCCAATGAATTCACATACCATGCTGCATCCAATTTCAGAGTGGGTCTGACACACCCTCTGCAGCCCCACCAGGACCTCAGGAAACCAGCTGCAAGCACTGCTTGAAGAAGAACCGGAGGCAAAAAAGGGGCACAGGCCTGTGCAGGTATTGGAAGCCCCATCCCACCACATCCCAGCAGTGCAACTTTGGGCAGGATGCTGCACCTCTCTGTGCAGCGCTAGCATGGAAGTGAACAAGTTAAGTGCCTGACATACAGCAAAGTGAACAAGCCATGGACAGCAGTGCCAAACCCACCGCCCTGGGAGACTGAGGTGGGGTCCCACCTAGCATGAGGTCTGACTGGCCAGGGGGAACTGGCCCAAGGCCCAGCCGCCCCACCCCGCATGGTCTGCAGCCACAGGCCCTACTGGACTACCTCCAAAGAGCTGGCCACCCACCCGCCCCACTCTCCTTGCCAGGGGCTTGGGTCTCTGCCGCTTTCACCATCTTCAGCCCCCAATAGCGGCCGCTGCCACTGCCACCTCCGTGCAAAGCCCGCTGCTCACCTCTTTTGCTGTCTCCTTGGCAACCACTATCGCCTGCGCTGTGAGATCTGACAAGACTTTGGTCCTCCCCTCACTACTCCGCCCTCACCACTGTGCAAACCCAGACTGTTACTAGCTTGGCCCCTCCCCTTTACACCGCCCACCGCACCTGAGGGTCAGTACTAACCATTTTTGCGACCTTCTCTCCATATCCCCACCCCTGAATCCACTCCGCCCACCCCAGGTGGTATGCAACACCTCAGTCTCATGTGGACAATTGGGTGTTTTTGCGCATGCGCCTGCCCCTGCCCAGGTCATGAACCTGGGAGCCTCAGCCCCCATGATAAAAATAGTAATCATAGAAGCTCAGAACTTTAACAACACCCCTTGGATCCTCACAACTGCCCTAAGAGGGTATTACCATCCTCCCTATTTCACAGAAGAAAAATTGGTGTGGCAAGATTAAGCAATGGGCTCCAAGTCATACACCTAGGAAGTGGCAGGAGCCCACACTGGAATCTGGGCTCCTCTGGAGCCCAAACCAGTGCACTCCATGACAACCCCCAGGCCTTTTCCCTGCTTGCACCAAGGACACTGCCTCTTAGCCCCACTCTTCACTCCCCACCCCATCCCTGTCCCCATGTTCACCAAAGTAAACAGAGACATGCCTAGGAGGTCATCTGCTACAATACCCCCGATATGGATAAAATGGTTATCAATAAAATGTTTCAGCTTCATTGCATGAATTTCCTAAGGCCTCCCTGTGACATTTTTTTGGGCAGGACCCAGAAAACGATGAGACTGTATTGAATCCTGTAGTCTCCTTTGATAATATTTTGCTGATACAAAGTATGATGGAATGGCATAGAGGACATAGAATATACATGTTGTTAGGGAGAAGACACATGGCATTTCTTCCCAGGGGAAATTGTAATAATTGTTTCTAAAGAAGATGAGCTAAAATTTATTGAAGGTATATATTCTTCTAGTCCTGGAGATGAGGAAACTATCATAAGTGTTCATAGTTAGTCAGAATTTGAACCTGAGTCTGAGTTTGATCCTGTTCCACAAGACAGCATAGTCTACTTCTTCTGGGTCAGGTTCTGTAAAATCATGAGCCTTTAAGGTTCAATTTACCCCTTTGTTGGAGTCTTCCTGGGCTACAGCATCTTACATGATAGTTATGTCTGTTAGAAAATGCAGGCCCACTCAACCTCCAAGATAGTTCACTCTCCAGGAAATAATTCTGCTATTTGAGCCAGAGCATATGAGTCCCCTTCTACATATCAACCCAACCCAATCCACCAGCTGAAAGAGTGGGTCAGGAAGTGAAATCACATTAAAGGGGCAGCTACAAGGTGCCTAGCACAGCTCCAAGTGCTGTCGCTGTCCACTCACTAACTCATTTAGTCTGATAATTCAGTATCAGTTAGGATAAGCAGCACTGGGCTGACAGCAGCAGGAGTTAAAACAAGGGAAGAATCCTGGCACGTGGCACTCCAGGGAAGCAAGGGAGAAACCATCCTTAGTTCATCTGTCCAAGCCTCCATGTGGTTTGGGGCATTTTTCTTTGAAGCATAGCCTCAAGTTCTTTTCTCCAGCCCTACCAATGATTCTTGGGATGCCTAACATCCTCTAGTGCACTATCCTTTCTATTTAAAGCAGCTAGTATTTCTATCCCAAGAACACTGGCCTCTCATAAGCCATTAGAGCCCAGGATATTTGGGGGAAGCTTGCTAGAGACAGTGGTAATAGAAAATTCATCTGCTTTAAGAGAGAGCCCTGGGCAGATGAGGTGGCACATGCCTGTATTCCCAGCTACTTGGAAGGCTGAGCTAGGAGGATGGCAAGTTTAAAGTTAGCCTATGCAACTTAGTGAGACCATATCTTAATATAAATTCTTTGCAAAAGGCCTGGAGATGTAGCTTAGTGGTAAAGTGCACATGCAGAATCCTGGTTCAATACCCATACTGCAAAATGAAGTTAGGTTGATAGAGAGAGAGAGAGAGAGAGAGAGAGAGAGAGAGAGAGAGAGAGAGAGAGAGAATGAATGCAGGAAGCCTGTGCATCTCCTTTCCTTAGCTTATTCATGTGGTTAAACCAACTCCACTTGTCTTCTCTGTTACTTACAGTCCAAACATTCATAGTAGGTCAGGCAGAAAGGCAGCAATTTGGTGGGGGATAAGCATGCACTCTCCCTGCCACCTGGAGCCACCCCAATTCCTGTGCTACCTCCTAAAGTAGCCCTCTCCTCATCAGTCCTACTCAGGTAAGTGCTGTCTGGTTCTAAGCACTTGATTTGAGAAAGAACCTCCTTCCTTGGCCTCTAACATCTTTTGATGATCTCTTTGATGGATATAAATGGTCTTTTACTTGCCCAGCTCACACATCTGGTAAGTGGCAGAGCTGAAGGTCTGGACACCATCCAAATTCCATGCTTTTAACCACCAAGTTTAATGCCATATACCATCAAGCCTCATTAACTTAAAAAAAAAGCAAAACAAGAAAAATAGGTCCCTGAGCCAAACCAAAAAAAAAAAAAAAAAAAAAAAAAAAAAACAGAAAAATCTCAAATTCCACTCCATATTTTTTATTTGGCCTTGAACACACGTTCTAAGTATTGCTGTGAAATAAAGTTAATGGTGACAATATTTTAGAGTCTGGTAGTCATTTACACTGCTCACCAATGACTTTTGGCTCTCCACCTTCTGGGCACCTGCAGGATTGCACTTCCAGGTCACGTGACTAGTCCTGACCAAAGAGTGTACATGGAAGGAGTTTGTGGCATTTCTGGGTGGAGCATTTAATGCAAGTGAGAGAGGAGCCTGAGATATGTCTCTCTGATAGGACAAACAGTAATTCCATGACGGTGATTCTCCATTGAGCAGAGTGCTCAACGAAACTATCATGGTCACATAATGTGAGCAAATACAGACCTTTTTGATTTTAAGCCATTGAAATTTGGGGATTAATAACTATAATACCATGTTGTAGTCTATTCTGATTGATTCAGCTGGCCACCTATATCCATAGTTCAACCAGTTGAGGATCAAAAACTTTCTTTAAAAAAACTGCTTTGAGGGCTGGGGCTATAGCTCAGTGGCAGAGTGCTTGCCTAGCATGTGTGAGACTTAGGGTTTGACCCTGACACTGCATACAAATAAACAAATAAAATAAAGGCATGTTTTTCATTGACAACTACAAAAATAAAAGTAAAAATAAAAATATATTTTTTTTTAAAACTGCATATATTGGATGGGGTTTTGGGTCAGTGGTAGAGCACTTGCCTAGCATATGTGAGGTACTGGGTTTGATCCTCGGTCCCACATTAAAAAAAATAGATAAAAAACAAATAAAATAAAGGTATTGTGTCCATATGTAACTAAAAATATTTTAACAACTGCATTTATACTGAACATGTATAGACATTTCTTCTTGTCATTATTTCCTAAACAATACAGTATAACAACTATTTTCATACAATTTACATTGCACTATGTTTCTAAGTAATTTAGAGGTGATTCAAAATGTAACAAAAACATGTATAGGTTATACAAATATTATGCCATTTTGTATAAAATCTCAAACATCCATGGATTTGGGAATCCAGGAGAGGTCCTGAAACCAGTCTCTCAAGGATTATTGAGGGACAATTGTACATACAGTATGATTGTTTACTCATTGATTCAAACATTTTTCTTCCCAGCTGGTCAAAAGTAAAAGCTCAAGCCACAGTCCTGAAGGTCCTAGTTTAATACATCTGGGATGGGGAACAGACCTGTAAAGCTGTCTGGTTCTCCCAAGTGATTCTAATGGACTCCTCAGTCTTTCTTTCATAATAGACTTGTCACTAATAGACACTAATCCAAAATTTTAGATCCCATGTGGCTTAGTTCCTGATCAGTATTACTGCCACTAACTAATAGTTCCAGTACTTACTCTTTGTACTAGGCACTAGGCACTAGTGTAGTAGGCACTCTGCTGAGGGTCACTTACTAGGAACATAACCTGCATCTATTTCCTTCTGCCTTACTAGAAGAAAAACTCACTTTAATCAGGGTGGCACCAAAGAACACATATTTCTCCAAAACTGGCACTTAAAAGGTTGTCACTAGCATCCAAACACACGTGTGAGTGGGACTCAGAGATGTTATTTCACCGCAGGAATCAGTGAGGTGGGGGTTAATGTTATTCTCATTTTACAGCCAAGCACACTGAGGTTAAGAGAGTTTAAATTAAATGTCAAAAGTCACACAGCTTCCTGTTGGTGAAGATCAGATGTGAATCCACACAATCTGTTCTTTGGTCTATTCTTATTTGAACAGATATCACATATTTGCACAATGCCACTTAGTCCTCTCAAGAACCTCAATGGGCAGGATAACAAGTAAATTTTTCTGATACCTGCCACCAAATGTTCTCTGATCATCTGGAGTCTTCCCTTGGGTCACCTCTCTGCCAGCTCCAAAGGCTAGCCCTACTCCAGTCCAGTGGAGCCTAGAGTGTGAAAAAAGGTGAGATAAGTGGGGAAGTGGTCAGTGTATATCTGAACAGAACTCCTAGCAAAAGATTGCAGATAGAGGGTATGGAAAAGTCCAAAACAGAGATTTGTCATCATTTTCTATATGAAATTTTTAGTATGGACCATAGCAAAATAAAATCAACATACAAATGGCTAGGCAGAAGGAGGATTTGGAGTTTGCATCCAGAAGCTTCTAGAAAGTTCCATGTGTCTGAAGAGGGATACAAAAAGGAACTGATTGTGGTAGTGAGATTAATGGGAGTTGCTGTGGGAGGGGTGAAGTGGCACTGAGACTGAGAGCTATAAGGTGACCAGAGATGACCAAGGGGTAATGGGTGGGGCAATAAGTTTTCTATCAGACAATAAGCACCAGAAAAGTAGGCCTGGTAAACTGGAAGGTGCCTGGAGTGGACTGAGTGAACCACCACTATTAAGGGTCCAGCAGTTTTAGGCCCTGCAACTGTAGCCTCTGAGTCAGTGACAGAGGGCAAGGAGGTCACTGTCCCAGAGGCTGGTGAGGGCTTACAGAGCAGTATTCTGAGGTCTTGGATTCCCTTCCACAGCCCCACACCACCTTGATGAAACAGAGAGGAAAGAATTCTTGAACAATGAAGTCTTTTGGTGAACAACCTCTCAAATCAAGGGAACATGGGTCATGGGGCAGCCATTTGCAGGCAACTTCTAGTTGCTCACAACAGAGTGTTGAGTCTGGGAGGAATACTGGGGGAGTCACAGATGTCCAGAAGCAGCTTAGATCCACAAACCTAAGCTGCAGAGAAAGCATGCTTATGGTGGGTCCTGCTATGGCAGATACTGCCTTCCTCCTGGTCTCCCAGTCAAACAAAGTGGAAGGCACCATGGAAAAACACACTGTCTCTGGGCATCAGCATCTTCACTTTTCCAATGAGAAAAAAGGTCACCTCCCCGTGTTAACAGGATGAATGAGGGGCAGAGCCATGAAGCAGGTTGGCAAAGGTCACAGTACAGACAGGGAACCCCCATGCTCATCTTCCCTTCCATAATGCTGGCTTCCCATGGACACTTCCCATGGACACTCGTGCCTGGAGCCAGCTGGGACCAGGTTGTGGACTCAATGACTGGAAAGTGAATGACAAGCCTCATTTTAATGCTCAAACGGTGTCATGTCACCAGGAGGAGTTTATGGATACTTAGTTGATTGATTGAATGAGTGACTGATTTTATGGGAGTCATGGAAATCAATGATGGCAAGCGAGGCTCTAATATGCTTTTGGTGGGATTGCCTAAGTAGCAAAGGCAGTCATTGTTCAATCTCATTTTGAATGTCACCTTCTGCAGGAGAACACCCCTGATACCCTCATCAGGTTTAAGTGCCCACTCTGTGCTCTTCTCTACCCACCCCCATATACTAGATGGTTCATTGTGTTTTTCACTTGATCTTGAGTTCTTAGAGACAAGGTTACATCTCATATAATCTTCTTGCATCCCTAGCACAGGGTCTGGACAAAGGAAACAACAAGAAACATTTTTTGAATATTTTCAGGTACCAGGCACTGTGCTAAGTGCTTTAGCTACCAATATGCTTGAGTACCTGAATAGCAGGTGCCAGGGTAACATTATCATGCCATTGTACAGGTAAGGACACTGAGGTTCAAAGGAGGTAAGAAGCCTGATGTTTCTTCCTGTTTTCTTTATCCTTCTCTACTGAACAGCCTGGCCTAATTTTTGAAGTTTGAGAACAGTATGAAAATTCCAGTGATGAGGCAGTCTATCTGGCTGAGTGGGTGGATAGAAAGAGAGAACAATGAAGAGACAGCACATGTTAGCAGCTGGCAACCCTGCCATATGCCAGACACAATGCATTCTGTCACAGAACCTCAGCACTGAGACCACCCCAGGAGCAGTGCCTCACGATGGCAACTGAATGAGGAGTGTTCACTTTGGGAACTACAGGAATCATATGCTAGTTGATTCAGAACAAATGGGTACATGGATGTGCTGTTAGGTGCATGATATTTATGGCAGGAAGACCAGTGAAAACAAAACCAAGAAAACATCTTCAAACCCCAGCAACACACATGGAAATGTGCAGAGGTGAGCTGATTTGGAATAGAGACAGTAACACAACAATATTGACACCCACAATCAAGAGAGAACAAAAGTTCAACACCCCATGTATCACATCCAGCTTCAAAAATAAAACAAAATAGGGCCACAAATCTTTCTTTTTGAGGGAGCTCCAGAAGTCTTGCTGGGGATATGTTCTTTTGTAGACCTCTCCTGCCCACACTCTCTGCTACAAGTAAATCTGACCCTCTCCATGGCAATGGAACCTCAAGAGCTTGAAGATTTACTGAAGCAAATATCATTGCAAAAATAATCTGTCCCATAAACAAAGCTGGTGGAACACATCTAGCCCCATATAATGGAGCAAATCTTTTGGACACACATTTCTCATCCAGGGTTTTAGCTTGGATGCTGCTTCCTTCTAGGTGGAGGCAAAGGCCGCTTAGCCTGTGTGTCCAAGAACTTCAATGCTCAGCAGATTCTCTACTCATCCGGAGTGCAAAAGTCAGGAATTAAGAAGCATGGAACAGCTCTTTTCTCTCTCCTTTCTTTTCTCAAAGATTCACTGCAAATTTGAGAGCAAGGTGACATATTGATGCATATAGCTTTGTGAACCACAATCCTGACTTCTACCTTAGCTCTATCACTGATGTGCCCTGTACTCTGGGACAAGTGATTTAACTTCCCAGAACTATAATTTCCCATTGTTCAAGAGGGATTGTATATAGATGCCCAAACCCACCGGTGCTTAGTAAAGTATAAAATCAAAATGTTGAGTGGTAGTTTCAGCACTACAATGACAATGGTTGAGGAGGATATGGAGAAATTGGAAGCTTTTTCCCCTATTGGTAGTAATGCAGAAAGATAAATGCACTTGAAAACAACATGTAGGTTCATCAAATAATTAATAACAGAACTGCCATGTTATCCAGCAATCCCATTTCTGGATATATGTTTAGAAAAACTGAAAGGAAATTGTACACCTGTGTTTATAGCATCATTTTCCACAATATCTGAGGCATGGAAACAACACAAATTTCTACCTATAGACAAATATGGAAAGAAAATGTGGTAGATACATACAATGAAACATTATTCAACCTCAGAAAAGAGGAAATTCTGTCACATACCACAATTTTTATGTACACAGAGGTCACTATGCTGAGAGAAAAAAAAGCCTGATGCAAAAATACCAATATGTACTATATAGACATCTGTATGTATCTTAAGTAGTCAAATTCCTACAACAGAAAGGATTGTAGCAGCCAGGGAATGGAGGAGAAGGCAAATGGAGAGCTGTTGAATGAATGGGGGGTTTCAGTTTTGTAAGAGGAAGAATTTCTAGAGATCTGTTCCACAACAATGTGAATATAGTTAACACTACAACCTGGTCACTTTAAAGATGGCTATGTTGGGAAATTTAATGTGGTTTTTAACCACAATTAGAGATAATGAAAATATTTCTTTATCTTTCAGATTTGTAAAAATATAAATGTCTGTCAACAGGGTGAGTTGGTTATATTGAAGAGAAATGGAAACATCTCCACTATGTGGAGATAACAGTGAAATCAATGTGACTATTCTAAGGGGCAATTCACAATTAAATGCACAGGTTTTACAACCAGCAGTTTCTCTTCTCATTATTTGTCCTAGGGCAGGTACAAAGATTTTCATTGTTATAAGAGAAAAATCTGAAGACAATCTAAATGTCCATTAATAGGAAAAAATAAAGAAAATTGGCATATACTCACAAAATAATGGAGGAATCAGACCTATACCAATGTAGATCTCAAAAACAATATTGAGTAAAGAAACAGTGGGTTATACAATAACACAGACAGCATGCCATTCAAAAGAGTACAAAATGCTAATAAGCATTTTGTGTGTATAGAAATAAAAATGAGTCAATGGACAAAATAGTTAATAAGAAGATAAAACTATGAATTTCTAGTGTACCAGTCTTTAGAGATGCTCCCAGTGATTCCTGATACTTATGCCTTTTTGGAGATCCTTCTACAATGAATATGGCTCAGCTGTATCCTATTCATTCCACAGAGTCCTAATAGGATTCTATGAAAGTGGCTTCCAAGGCTAAATATAAGAAGTGCTACTTCCTCCTTGATCTCTGCTTCTCATAAATTCTGATGTTGGAATCTAAATTTACTCCCTATCTTGAGATTTTAAACTACATAGATTAAAATAATATGATACAATTCCCGCCATTGGACTAGAATGTGTAAAGCTGTGCTAAATGGAAGACAATACCTGTTATGGAAGGTTGCCAATGAGGAATTTTGCATGGAGATGGCTAGGCGAAATGCAGCAGCTGATTATCCTCAGAGAAATCTAGATATGTTAGGAAAAGGACCTTATGAGGGTCAGCTGCAACAAAATGCATATGATCCTGCTATATACTCACAAATTGCTGCAGATGCAGTTAGGGAATGGAAGAATTTACAAGGACATGGAGATTTACAAGGTCAATTATTTAAGGTAATACAAAGAGCTAATGAATCTTATGCTGAATTTGTAGATAGGCTTATTCAAACAGCTACCAGAGTTTTGGGGGATACAGAGCAAGCAATGCCATTAATTAAACAGCTAGTGCTTGAGCAAGCAAACAGATGGTGCAAGGAGCACATTAGACCATGGAAACATGGAAATTTAAACACATATATTAAATTGTGTAGAGACATTAATGAAAAAGCACAAGTCTTGGCAGCTGCAATACAACAGGCTTTAGATGCAAGGCCGAAAACATGCTATAATTGTAAACAAACAGGACATTTTAAAAGGATTTGCCTTATAGGAGGAGGGTTTAACAATGCTAGGTATCAAAGGAGTAGAATGCTGGGTATTTGCCCACGATGCCGTAAGGGAGACATTGGGCTAATGAATGCCATTCTCAAACCACCATAGAGGGTACTCCGATATCAAGAAATGGACAAGGACCAGGTGTTTACCAATGATATCATGGAGAAAAGCATCAGGCTCCATTGCTAAAAAAGGGACAGGCGGGCCCAATGCTCCGGGGCCCACAACCACAAATATATGGGGCAATGGAGGAACCCAGCAACACCATCAGGGTAGTGCCCAGGACACATTATCCATTAGATCCCTCATCAGACAAACCAGAGGGAGCGCAGGGTTGGACATCTGCACCTCCACCAGAACAGTACTAACTCCAGAGATTGGAGTTCAAATCATTCCCAAAGGAGTAAAAGGACCTCTTCCCCAAGGAACTGTAGTAGTCTTATTATTGGGATGCAGTTCTTCCACTCTAAAAAGACTTATGATAAGTCCTGGGGTAATTGATCCCGATTATGAAGGTGAAATAAAAATTATAGCTAGTTCTCCAAGAGGTATATCAGTAATTTCACCAGGAGATAGAATAGCACAGTTATTAATATACCCAGCTTGCATGATAAATTTTCCAGTTGTACTGTAGAAAGAGGTTCCAGGGGATTAGGCTCCACAGGTGTAGATTGGGCTATGCTGTCTTTAAAATTAAAATATTCAAGAACATGAATTTAATGGGCTAATGGACACAGGTGCAGAACTTAGCATCATATCTCGTCAAGAAAGGCCGAAAGATTGGCCATTACAACAAGCCACTCAAACATTTCAAGGCCTAGGATTGGCAACTAATCCCCATAGAAGTGCAATGGTATTATATTGGAAGGATCCTGAAGGATGTGAAGGAACTATATAGCCATATGTATTGGATCATCTTCCTATAAATTTATGGGGATGAGATGTCCTAGATCAATTAGGATTGACATAAACAAATAACATCAATTCAGATGTGCCAACTATTAGGACTAGTCAAGGTTTTAGGAAAGAAAAAAAAAGATTAGGAGAACAAGAACAATGTATAGCAGCACCAATTCAAACAGATCAAGGAACAGACAGACATGGATTGGGATTACAGAAGGGGTCACTGAGACAATAAAAATTACTTGGAAATCAGAGAGACCAGCATGGGTTCCTCAGTGACCCCTGATACAAGCAGCACATGACCTGGTCAAACAACAATTAGTGGAGGGACATATACAACCTTCTGTATCTCCCCATAATACTCCCATTTTTGTCATTAAAAAGAAATCTGGTAAATGGAGATTATTGCAAGATTTAAGAGCCATTAATAATGAGATGGTTATTATGGGACCTGCTCAATTGGGGATTCCCCAATTGTCTGCTTTGCCCAAAACCTGGTATGTTTTAGCTATAGATACTAAAGATTGCTTTTTTTTTTCTATTCCAATTCATCCTGAGGATAGTCCACGTTTTGCATTTACTATCCCTGCACTGAATCATCAAGGTCTTGATCAGAGATATGAATGGAAATTACTCCTTCAAGGAATGGCTAACAGCCCAACTATGTGTCAAATTTATGTTAACAAAGCAATCCAGCCACTTAGAAATCAAAATCCTGAACTACAAATATTTCACTATATGGATGATGCTTTATTAGCACACAAAGATAAAAACACATTGCTAGGATGTTATGCCACACTTACAAATTTATTAAAAAAATATGATCTAGAAATAGCAATAGATAAAGTACAATTAAATTTTCCAATTAATTATTTAGGAGTTCTATTATCCTCAACCATGGTCCATCCACCAAAAATTCAAATTCGAGTAGATCAACTCAAATCACTTAACGACTTTCAAAAGTTATTTGGAGACATAAATTGGATAAGATCTTATCTAGGCATACCAACAGGAGAGTTTGGACCTTTATTTGTTATCCTAAAAGGTCCATCAGATCCAAATTCACCCTGCATGTTAATGCCTGAAGCAAGAAATGCATTAAAAATTATTGAAACATATATGGAAAATATGCATTTGGATAAAATTGATATAAGTTTGCATTTATTATTTATTGTAATACCAACAAAACATATTCCTACAGGAGTATTTTGGCAAGAAGGTCCATTATTGTGAATACATTTATCTTATTCTCCTAACACTATTCTTAAAAGGTATCCTGAGGCTGTAGGACAATAAATACTCAAAGGAATAAAAGCAACAAAGGGAGTCTTTGGAATTTCTCCCAATAAAATTATTACTCTGTATACTAAGGATCAAATTGATGAGTTAGCTAATGAGTTAAATACTTGGGCAATAATCATGTATAACTCTAATGTTTCATTTGATAATCACTTACCATCTAATCCTTTGTTTTCTTTTTGATCTTCGCATCCTGTAGATTTTCCAAAAATGACAAGAAAAACACCTATCATGAATGCTCCAAATATATTCACTGATGGTTCAAATAATGGTACAGCAGCAGTAGTTACCCCGGATATAAATTTTACATTTTTACTACCCAAACAATCAGCTCAAAAGGTAGACCATAATGCAGTATTACAAGCTTTTGCGATGCTTAAAGATTCTGTATTTAATTTATTTTCTGATAGTATATAGTTAATGCTATAATATCCCTTGACGATTCTGGTAGGATTTCCCCTTCCTCTACTGTTTTCTCTTTGTTTTCCACTATACAAAGTCTAATCTGGGACAGAAAAGATCCATTCTTTATAGGACATATCAGGGCACATACAGAATTGCCTGGATCCCTTAGTTTGGGCAATGATTTAGCAGATAAAACTACACATGACATACATATTTTCTCTACAATAGAATTAGCTAGAAATTTTCATAAGCGGTTCCATGTCAATGCTAATACTTTACAAAAGCATTTTAAAATAACAAAGGAACAACCTAGAAAAATAATAATACAATGTCAAAATTGTGTGATGTGTTTACCACAAGTTAATCTTGAAGTCAATCCTAGAGGACTGATACCTAACCATATTTGGCAGATGGATGTCACATACCTATCAGAATTTGGAAAATTAAAATATTTGCATGTTACAGTTGATAATTCTTCCAGATTTTTGATAGGCTCCCTTCATACTGGAGAAAAAATTAAAGATATTATAGCTCATTGCTTACAAAAGTTTGACACTGTGGATGTTCCAAAACAGTTAAAAACAGATAATGGTCCTGGTTATACTTCTACCTCTTTTAAACTATTTTGCTCATCATTTGGCATTACTCATATAACAGGAATCCCATACAATCCACAGGGACAAGGCATAGTTGAAAGAGCTCATCAAACTATTAAAATGTACTTATTAAAGCAAAAAGTGGGAATTGGAAAGAGGTATATATATCCTCCAAATATAAACTTAAAATAACCCTTTTTACTCTAAACTTTTTAAATTTGGATTCATCAGGGCTTAGTGCTTCGAAAAGACATATGTATCCAAAAAATGTACATAAGCCTAAGATACTTTGGAAGGATGCTTTAACAGGACAATGGAAATGTCCTGACCCAGTGATTGTCAGGAGTCTGGGTTCTGTTTGTATGTTTCCACTGGGAGAACAGCAGCCAATTAGGATTCCAGAGAGACTAACCAAAGTGATTTCTACAGACCAAAAAGAAGATTATTTGATTCAAATGCATAACAGCTGATATCCAAAGCTCCAGCTTGGCTATTCTTACATCTGCAACAGTGGTTCTCCCACACCTGGAGGCTAATGAATAATGAACACCATTATAGCCTATTTCAAATGTAAAAAACCTTGGGGCTTGCTTGTGGGAATAACTTCAGACCCATTATGCAATTTACAGAAAAAAAAATGGGATATCCAAAAACAGTCAAACCTAGGTGGTGACAGAATGTCTTTTTCAATATCTATTTTATTATTCCTCTTTTCCACATCATAAAGTTCTATTTTTATTTTTTGAGCTCATACAGACCTAGGTTAATATTTCTGTGATCAGTTTTATTTTTTGACTGTGGAGTTTTTAAACATTGCTATTTAGATTTCACCTGTGTAAGGCTACAAGGCCTTTACTCTTGTCTTATGTGTTGTATGTTATGTGTGCACACTTGTGTTTTGTGTTGTATGTCTGTATGTGTGTATGTCCATATATCATATATGAGGAGCACTCATGAAAAAATGAATCCAAATATTTTTATTATTCACGTGATTTAAATGGTTTAATTGAAATTGGATAAACAGCTGTTGATGATTGTTTTAATATATGAACAAATAAGGTGGTTAACAAATCTGTTTGTTTACTTTCATCTTTCCTTTTCATTATATCTATTTCTATTTTGGATACTAAATTGTTTAGAAAATTGCTTTCTTTAATGCCTGCTGGAATGTTACATATTTTTTTTAGCCATCATTGCCAGAATTCCTGTCTTTATTCCAGTGACAGTGAAGACAAAGACAAAACCAAACTACAGCTTCTGCGATAGCTATCACAACAAACTGTATAAACTGATGCATCAATGAATAATGTAATTCAACAAGTGATGCTCAATCAAGGAGTGGATTTAATTTGGGAGGAAATGAACATATTAATAGATTCACCTACTTTGAACTGCTTACACAACTTGCCTGGATTTTATATCACTTGTATGCATTGTGAACTATCTGCTGGTGCAGTGAATTGTGGTAGTGCTGGAGTATCTTTGCTGATGGTGTCACCGGTGGTACAATTTTTCCAAAGGAGCCGTCAATTGGCTTGGTGTTGTGGCACTTTTGTATCCTCCTCCTTTCTGCTTGGGAATGTCGTTCAGCTAAAATTTGGGGCCAACGGAGGTGAGGCAAAGAACCTCACCCCCCCACTGGCACCAAGGCCAAATTTGGGGGCCAAGAGAGGTGAGGCAAAGAACCTCACTCCCCCACTGGCACCAAGGCCAAATTAGGGGGCCGACAGAGGTGAGGCAAAAAAACTCATGCCCCCACTAGGGCAGAGGCCAAATTTGGGTGCCAACAGAGGTGAGGAAAAGAACCTCACCCCCCCCCCACTGGTGCAAAGGCCTATCCACAAGTATGGCTGTATGCTGGACTGGTAGTCAGTGATGGGTAAGATCCAACTGCAATGGTACCAACCTAAGACAGGAGGCTGACGCCTTGAGGTCAGCTCATCTGATGAGGGGTAAGGGCCATATGTAGTACTGGACAACCTAATAGGCAAGGTCCCTAAGTCACATTGCTTGTTGTTTAATTAAACATAAGGTGGGAGTTGTTGAAGGCCACAGCCCAGTAGGGATGATGCATGGCATTTTTACCAGAAAGAGTGGTTGAGAGGTGAAGCCAGCAAGCCATTGAGATGATGATGGTTATGTTAAGCTGTGTATTCAATTGTATATTAGACCCCTGCTGTCTGCTTCAGCCTGCTACTTTGGAGTTCTCCTGGGGATTCCTGGGGATTTATGGTTGATTGGGGAAGTGCCGGAGGAAGGATTTCCAGAGGAGGGATTTCCGGTTGGTGTGTGGTGTGTCCTGGGAGAAGGCCACGTGTGTGCCATTTGCAGGAGTTCAAAAATAAAGTTTGTTCCTGCTTGAGTGGCTCATGATTTGTGCCCATCCAGACTGCAGCATTTTATAATATGTTGCAGCTAAGTTTAATTGAATATGAGAGTGTAGAACCTGCAAATATGGAGGACCAGCTTCCCCCTCAGCTCCTGAGAGAGTAAGCAAACATTTAAACCTGGACAAACCAGGAGGAGTGACCACACCCTCACAAAAATGATGGTGACTTCTCTCACATGATGCTTAATGAGCAATAGAGCAGTTGCTGAGTCTTGTCTCACAAGGAATCTGCAAGTTTTAGCTGTGGCTGAGGTGTGTGATGAAGTCAGGTGCACACACCGTCCTTTTCTAGTGGGATGCTGTTTTGCATACCCATGGGCATTTATGCCATTTGACTGGAAGCTTCACAGGCTCTTACTCCCTTAAGCAAAAATCCTGAGTTGTTTACAATTCCATAAGAGCTTAGCATTGTTCTACTTCTTTTGGGCACATCTGCTCCTTCTCTGGTTCTTCTTCCCTCAGGGGTACTTTGAAATTAACCACCATTTTGTAATCTATTGTACTATTTAGAGGACTGAAATTCTAGTTAGAAAAATGCTCCTAACTGACAGAAAGTTCCAGCCAATAACAGCAGGGAGAAAAAAAATAAGACAAACACCATCTGCAATCTGAGACGCTGACTTTGTAACCAATTGTGCTGTTTGTGTACTTGCATCTATTTTCTGTCTGAAAGTTCTGCTTGATCCTATGCCCCTACTATGGTATTTTATGAAAATAAAAATCCAAATCCTATAAAGATAAATATATCACCATTAGTTTTTGCAAACTCTGAATGAAAACTAAGCTTGAACTGGTGAACTACAGAAAATAATGATAATACTAGTCTCTAGATTTTAAGTCCCTGTTACTGACTTTGACAGGTTTGAAGCCAAATGCTAGTTACACTGCACAATTTATAATTTCCCATATTTTCCTGCAGGGGATTGGACCCAGGGCTAACACAGAGCTACAATCAGCTTCTAACTTTAACTTTATTTATTTATTTATTTATTTATTTATTTATTTATTTATTTATTTTTAAAGAGAGAGTGAGAGAGGAGAGAGAGTGAGAGAGAGAATTTCTTTTAATATTTATTCTTTAGTTCTCGGCGAACACAACATCTTTGTTGGTATGTGGTGCTGAGGATCGAACCCGGGCCTCATGCGTGCCAGGCGCGCACGCTACCGCTTGAGCCACATCCCCAGCCCCCTAACTTTAACTGTAAAAAAAAAAAAAATTGTGATTTCATTTAATATTGCTTTATACATCACTGGTAGTTTCTAGTTCCATATTTTTTAAGACTTGTTTACAGCATGTCAAAAACATTTTTTTATAGGCATATGCACCTGAAGCCAGAATTAGACAGGCAGTCAGTGTAGACAGGTAAATTGAGTTAGATCAGTCAAGGAGGCAAATTTTCAGTGAGTCTGGGAATTTGGAGACTTGTCCCCTGAGAGATATTATCAAGAACATTCCCCTGCTCCAATCTGCTCCAGGTTGCCAACATAACCTGTCCCAGGAATCTCCCCTCCCTAACGGGAGCTCTAAGATTGTTAACGTGTCCTTGACTACTTGTCTTGCTCTTTCCCCTTCAGCTCACCTGTTTCCCATATTTTGGGTATCCCACTGAGCATTCCTGCCCCTAGTCAAGTAAGCAGGAAGGAGAAAGATAAGGGGGGAAAGCGGGAGAACAAAGAAAGCCTAGGACATATAAAAAAGACAGAACACCTTGCTTTTTGGGATATCATGATACTAGCAATGGCCCTTTTCTCCCTTGTGGGTGAAGTCTATGTTACCCTGCTGCGTCCGGCTAATGGCCCGAGTCCGGCGAGAGGCGGCAGGATTAAAAAAGACACAGGAGTCCGAGGTTCTTCATCCAGGGGGAATCTAATCTTTATTAGCTCAGCACATACTTATATATTTCTTTGCAAAGGGCAGGGAAAGTTACTAGTAGGCGGGAGAAAAACGGGGGAGGAAAAACAAAGGAGCCTTCAACCAGGAACCTTATCGGACCCAAGCAGGTCAGGACTTTCCCACATGGCCATTATCGGCTGAATGATATGAAAACAGACACCACAAATCCTCCAAGGCCTTGTGAGCTCCTTCAAGGCCCTGTGAGCTGGCCTCCTTGATGTGCACAAAAATCAGGGCTGGATCCAGGCCCTGGGGGCCGGGGGGAGTCCGTGCCAGCAGTTCCCCCTCTTTTGTTTGTTGCACGTCAAAGGGAATCAAGTAGCCCCTGTCTTAGGTCGTTCACTGCCCTTACAGTGCTTACCCATCTCTGGGGAGGCCCCATTCCCCTGTCTTGGGTTGCAGTGCAAGTGTAAAAGTTGCCCGTCTCTGGGTACTACAAGATCAGCTCTTTGTTGCCAAGGCGTTTAGTGGTATCTACTCAGCCAGTCATTATTAGGTCTTTAATTGGTTCCGGTTCAACAGGGCATAGAGTCAGAGGAGAAGAATAATAAAATAAAGAAGAAGGGGGGTGAAAGGAGGAAGGCATGAAGCAGGGATTATTGTAGAAAAAATCATCTTCGAATCGGTCGGAGACAAACTTCAGCAAAATCATCCTTGGTTTGTAGGCATTGATAATGAACCTGTATTGGCTTAGAAGTCAGAATGTTAATTTGATCTTTAATAAATTGTGTCACTCTCTTGACAAGGCAGGGGCCTATAGCAGCTATAAGGAGGAGACCGAAAAGCGGTCCCATTACAGTGGATATCAAAGGAGTCAGCCATGGGGTATTTTTAAACCATTGTTCAAACCATCCTTGTTGTGCTTCAAACTCCTTTTGTCTTTTAGCCAATCTTTCCGTGACCTTTTCCATAGTTTCACGGACTACCCCAGTATGATCTGCATAAAAACAACACTGTTCCTTTAAGGCTACACATAGTCCTCCTTCCCTTAGGAACAATAAATCTAGTCCCCTCCTATTTTGTAGCACAACTTCTGAGAGGGAGGTGAGGGACTTTTCCAAAGCAGTAATTGACTTGGCCATGGCTGTTAAATCCTCATTCATAGCCGTTTGTAAATTTAACAATTGACCTCCCTGGACATAGGCGGCTGTCCCGGTTCCTATTCCAGTTGCTATTCCGCCTATGCCCAATAGGAGGGCAATAGTCATAGTTATGGGTTCTCTGGAGAGCTGAACATGCCCCTCAAGGTGTCCCAGGACATAGTCTGACCCATGATAAGATATCCGTGGCCATAACTGTATTAGCACACAGAAATCAGTGGTTGCATTTAGGACTGCCATGGAAACACAGGGAGTTAACCCAGTATTGCAAGCAAAATAGGATCCTTTGGGACCCCACAAATAGTCAGATTGGGATTGATTTATAGATCGGGTGATATTGCAGAGACGTTGGCGTGAAGGCGGTACCTTTCCCAAGCAAACCCCTTGTCCCATGACCTCCATGATAGTCAACTTATAACTGGGCAGAGAATAACATTTAGGGTCTGCGATGGTATTAGAGGATAAATTAGACAGCATTGCTACCCCTTCATAATAGGGCGGCCTGGAGGTCAAGCATAGCCAGCAATCTTGAGTCCTGTTAGGACTAGTGGCATTGAGAGCAAAAAAGGCTCCTCGGACCAAATTAAAAAGACGGTCTCCAGATCCAGGGTATGTGGGCTCAGGGATATGATTAAAAGTTTGATAGCCCATAGTTATTGTTTGACTGCTAGGGGAAGGTTTTATTGTTGGGACCATGGGCTGCCTGGGTTCAGATGGGGCCTTTTGATCTCCGAGCACCTGATTGGGTCCTATTAGACTTCCAGTAGGCTGTTCTGTGGTTAATTTGAGTCGAAAAAGCAGGCCAGGGTCATACTGTCCGGGGGTGTAAATACGCAGCCCCCAGAGATATCCTTGAGTCCAATCTGGCTGCTGTTTTCCATTAGAAGTAAACTGAATAGTAATATTTGATTCTCCCTCTATTGTTTGCCAGAAGTGGGCATAGTCTTTTCTGGGTGGATTCTTAAGCCAATGCGCATTACTAGAGGTTTCACATCCCCACGAGGCACAATAATAGGCCTCAGGTCCTCCACACTTCCAGGTGCGTTGTCGTCCTGGGCATATATACCATGATCGGAATCGACAGGGGGGATAGGAATCCTCCTTGGTTTTCCCTGTATTTGGCCATGAATCTTGGGCGAGGTGGCATAGGTTAAAAGTAATGTTCGGCCACCATCCTGGTGAGGGATAATGTCCGGTACCCTGGGCCAAAACTGCAATCTTTCCCGTTTCCACATTTTGTATAGTCCATTTCAAATTCCTAATAATATGGGGACTTGTCTGAAAATTTGTACCTATTGGGAGGCCGAGGCCCCCATGGACTAACTCACCCAGAAGGAGCATCACCAACAGAGTCCATCTCACGGTGTGGAAGATCGGTGGCAATGGCAGGGTCAGGCATCTGGGGGTCTTCATCTGGAGCCTCATGTGTGTCATTCACCGGCCTTATGCAGCGTTCCGGGACCCAAATGGGCTTTTCTGCTCCTGGAGGGAAAATACATACGGCTCCTCTCACTCTCGCTAAGAGTGGAGCCAAAGGCTGCCACCTTCCGGTGGATAAATCTTTCCACCGTACTTGAGCATTTTGTACAGTTGGAGGAGAGAAATGGCGCTGTGCGGCCGTACGTCCCCTCGCATCCGTGAGCAAAAAATTCAAAGTGAACAAGGTTATGGATAATAGCGCTTGTGGTCCCTGGCAGCATCTATATATCTCCCCCTCTTTTGTTTTTTGTAAATAGGTTTTTAAATGTTGATGGGCCCGTTCTACAATTGCTTGTCCCTGGGGGTTATATGGGATTCCAGTTCTATGTTTAATCTCCCACTGGGCACAGAAGCGTTGAACTGTTTGGCTTGTATATGCGGGTCCATTGTCTGTTTTGAGACATCGTGGAGTGCCCATGCAAGAGAAAGCCTTTAAGAGATGTCCAATTACATCTTTAGCCTTCTCTCCAGTATGTAAGGTAGCAAAAATATAGCCAGAATATGTGTCAATAGAAACATGCACAAAAGACAGCTTTCCAAAACTTGGGAAGTGGGTAACATCAGTTTGCCAGACATCATTGGGGTGTAAGCCTCTAGGGTTAACACCTAAACTGGGAGAATGAATAAATGGAGCACATACTGGGCATAGGGAAACAATTTGTAAAGCCTGATCACGCGAGCATCCTGTGCGGAAGCATAAGGATTGCGCATTTAGATGGAATTTAGCATGAAGTTGTGAGGCCTCATCATACCCGGTTATGGTGTATATTAGGCCCATATTATGAGTGGCGGCATCTGCTTTAGCATTACCCTCCGCCAGAGGCCCAGGAAGCTCCGAATGTCCTCGGATATGTCCAATGAATAAAGGATCTTGTCTAGCCCAAACAAGGAGTTGAACTGTTTGTAATTGTTCCATGATGGTAGATTGTCTGCCAATATAAGGGGCTGTTTCAATAACTAAGGCTAAATTGGCAACATAAAGACTATCAGTGTACACATTAAGTGGAATAGAATTGAATAGTTTAAGGGCCATAATTAAAGCCTCAACTTCTGATCTTTGGGCAGACAGTTTAGGAACAGGGTGTTGAATTACTTGAGATCCATCAAAAACAACAGCAAACCCCCCTTTTGCTCCATCTGTATAAACAGTTTGAGCTCCCGGGATAGGCTCCCCTTTAATAATTTTTGGGAAAATAATAGGACATTTTTTAAGACCTTCTG
This sequence comes from Spermophilus citellus, assembly GCF_964194105.1. Lineage (NCBI taxonomy): Eukaryota > Metazoa > Chordata > Mammalia > Rodentia > Sciuridae > Spermophilus > Spermophilus citellus. The sequence goes on along the minus strand of NC_138193.1, from coordinate 40,767,004 downwards.
GAAGTTTATGTCGGGGAAAGTGATTATCAATTTGACCCTTGAAATTACAAAGGAAGAGACACCAAAGATCATTTTCTTGTTGTAATTTTAAAGTCATATCCTGGGTATAAGGCTGAATGAGAATGTCAAAAGTTTTTTCCAAACAGTGCATCACCCAAATATTTGGCTTTCCAGATCAGATTTATCACTAGTTCATAAAAGGGAGTTATCACCCGAGAGTTAGAAGCGGGTAGATGGACCCAATAGATGGGACCTGTATGCCAAAACACTCCAGTAGGAGTTAATTTTGATGGCAGGATTATAAATGATAGGGGTATAGAATAATCTATCTGGGTAACCTGTATCTTTTGTGGGGCTGTTTTTATTAACCTGAGTGCCTTCAAGGCTTTTGGAGTAGGTTTTCACAGGGAGGTGGGTGAGGGGTCTCCTCTCAAAAGGTCATACAGGGGTTTAAGTTAGTAGTTCAATATACTTAATGTTTAGTCAACAATGTGAATTTATTTACCAAAATTAATCTTTATCTTAAACAGTAAGAATTATTAGGCAATAAGGATCTTTCTTTAAAGAAATAAACTTACATTTTAATAGGTGTTTGTCATGTCAAAATATGGACAAAATTTTTGCTCACATTAGACATTAGTATAGTTAAATTAGGAAAATAACCTGAAATACCCTTAAATTAATTATAGTCAGTTTAGTATATATAAATCTCTTTTTTAATTGTTCTAACTTTTTACATCATCTGTTTAGATAACAATATAAAAATCTCTCTTTCTCTCTCTCTTTTTTTTTTTTTTTTTTTTTTTAGGAAAATGAATATAAAGACCTTGTTTTACCCAAAGATGATTTCTTTCTTCTTTTTAGGATCTATGTGTGCTTTTTCTTTGTTGAAGGATCCTTTTCTTTTTAAGAAAAAATATACTTTGGAACAATTTCTGAAAACCTTAGAATCTATAAACAAATTATTATACTTTGATAAGAAATATCAATGAAAATATAGTTAAAACCCTTAGATATTTTGTAGAAATAATTATAATAATTTATCATCTTATAAGTTTAAACAGTAACCTTGAGAATTAGAAACTACTTGATTGTATTTTCACTTAAAAGCAAATTTATAGTAAACACATTTATCTCAAATATCTGTAACTGAAAAGGCAGAGTATCTTGATAAATGTAAATATAAAACATAAATTATGGGTTTCCTGTTGAAGAAAAACAATTAGGCAAATATATATTAACTAATCAATTAGGCATGTGCTAATTAATTTATAGATTAACAAATATAGGTTATTTAAATATCTAAAAAATATTTATTAAGAATAAGAACTTAACTTATAATTGTATTAACTTTATGTAACCACGTGGCCTTAAAATATTTGGATCCATTTTAATTTATTTTTAATTAGGAGTGCACTCTTCTATGTGACGTCACTTGATGTACTGAAATAAGATCCTTGAGTATACATTTTTATTTTTATAGTTAGCAATGAAAATAAGGATTTTTTGGTCATCACAGGAACTTTGCCGGCTTGTTCCTGTGGCGATCAAATGCATCCCTATAACCTCTAAAATTAAAAGTAAAATATAAAGAAGCATATTTGATATCTCTCATCAATAGAACATTATTTAGTAACACAACTATAAAGAAAAAGTCAGGTTATTTAACTTAGAACTAGCTTAAATTTAGGACTGTAACATAGAAACTTGTAGAATTAAATTTTGTCTGAAAAAGATATCTTTCGTTAGCATTTACAGGTAGGCATCTTTTAAAAATACAGGCTCTGAGCAGCTCCGGTAGAAATCTGAAACACAGCAGTACAGGTTAGTGGCTGGAAGGCGGGACTAGAAGTCCTGTCTGAGTGACTGTGGAAGAACCAATCAGTAGCCCCAAAAGTGTGGGAGGTGGGACCAGGAAGCCGCTCTTCCGGCCAGGCAGCCCATGGTTACCATGGTGATGCAAACAACATAGAGTCCGCTGCCCATTTTCGGGGCAAAAGTTCCCTAAGTTTTCCTAGCCGATTGCATTTTGTTTGATTTCGTCTGCATTTTTTCCCTGCCTGGCCAAGATCTTACTGCGGTAGCAGCTTGTTTTGTCTCTGGATGGCCCCGTACACTCTGCCTTCTGGGGTTGTCCTCGTCCCAATTGGGGTTGTAAGGAGGGAGCACAACAGGGATCGGGCCGTAGGTGCTTTAAATCTTGGCTTCTTCATTCGACCCTCCAGTTCCTCTATCTCCCTTTCCAGTTCCTCCTCCTGCCAGCTGTTACCATGGAGCCCAGTTAGTAACTCCCTTATCTTAGAAATGTACTCAGCACTGTGAAGCCCAGCTCAAGGCCAGAGGCCTTGTTTACATATTTTTGTGAAAAACTAGTAAGGGAGTGTCTAGCGCCTGGAGTGCTAATTTTTTCAGACAGTAGCCAAATAAAACAAGGAAACATGAAAATAGGAAATTTATCTACATTGAACCTTTTTTGTAGAGATTCTTTTGTTGAAAATCCTAAAATAAGCCATGGTGAATATTCTGGAGAAGGTCAGTTAAGACTTTTCTGTGGGCCTATTAGGGAGGGGGAAGATGAGAAGGCAGGGTTGAGAGCAGCTAGGGTGGATCTAAGAATGAAGAAGGAGATATGAAAGAATAATGGGAAAGGGATAAGGACTCTGCCATTTGTTCTTCCTGGACCTGATTAAGGGCCTGTTCGCATTCAGCAAGCTGCTCCTTAATCTTCACTTTATCAGTTAAAAAAGCATCCTTAACCAGTCTCCATAAAGAGAAAGTGGCGATTGGGATACTTTCCAGACCTTGGTCCCTCAGCAATCTTTGTAAATCACATCTGACTTGATCCCAATCACTGTTATTAAGAAATCCCCCTGTCAGAAACCAAGGACATACCTGGGCAATAACTTCAACGAATTCTGTTGCAATTTTTGTTTTTGTTCCTGTTTCTTGTGTGTTCAACAGCTCTCTGAGTTCGTTGGCCAGACGAACCTTAGCTGTTGAGTTACCCATGGTGCGCACCTCTTTCCCCCTTCTCTTATGGAAGGTCCCCTTCTCTTATGGAAGGTTTTTCTCCCCTTCTCTTATGGAAGGTTTTTCTCCCCTTCTCTTATGGAAGGTTTTTCTCCCCTTCTCTTATGGAAGGTTTTTCTCCCCTTCTCTTATGGAAGGTTTTTCTCCCCTTCTCTTATGGAAGGTGAGTCCCGTCCGCTTATTTACCTCTGCTTTCCGATCTCGGTGGAACCTCCACCTGCAGCGTCTGGCTAATGGCCCGAGTCCGGCGAGAGGCAGCGGGATTAAAAAAGACACAGGAGTCCGAGGTTCTTCATCCAGGGGGAATCTAATCTTTATTAGCTCAGCACATACTTATATATTTCTTTGCAAAGGGCAGGGAAAGTTACTAGTAGGCGGGAGAAAAAGGGGGGAGGAAAAACAAAGGAGCCTTCAACCAGGAACCTTATCGGACCCAAGCAGGTCAGGACTTTCCCACATGGCCATTATCGGCTGAATGATATGAAAACAGACACCACAAATCCTCCAAGGCCTTGTGAGCTCCTTCAAGGCCCTGTGAGCTGGCCTCCTTGACGTGCACAAAAATCAGGGCTGGATCCAGGCCCTGGGGGCCGGGGGGAGTCCGTGCCAGCATTACCCCTTTTTATATAAGCCCTGCTTCATATGCTTGCCTCCACATGCTTCTCTAATGTTCAAACTTTAACATGTGGGGAAGCAGGACTCATCACTTATAACTGGCAATATCACACTTACAATTCAATTGAAATAACTTATAAGATGATGAAGCATAAAAGGTGAGAATTGGAGATTACAAAGGCAACTCTGAAACAGTGTTCATTCTTAAATCAGCTTTAGTATTAATTGCATATAATAAGATCATCAAGTAACTGCTCTAATTTTTAAATGTTGGACATAACATTTTGTGAGAAATCTAGATTAACAATGTACACAGAAGTATCTTTGTTTTTTTCGTGTTTCTGGAGTTTGTTGTTTTATTTTTGTTAGTTTAATCTTGAATCAGTTTGCAATTAGCTACTCTCTAGTCAAATGATATTTGTAGCAATTCATGTTTCTCTATGTTGGCTTTTCTGACTTTCAATGAAATTATAAAAAAAAAATTATTTTTTAAATTCTGTTACATTAAAAAACATTTATTTTTTCTAGTTATGTAATTTCATTTATATGATTAAAACCAATACACCCATGTAAAATAGATTTAAGTGTTCTAGACCCATAAATTGACTGTCCTATTTAAAAATATTTTTATTAAGCAATGTCAGAAGACTTGAAACCTTTTTCAAATCATAAATATGTACAAAAAATTTTGTAAATATTGTGATAATATATAATTTAAAAATGCTTTCAGGGCTGGGGATGTGGCTCAAGCAGTAGTGTGCTTGCCTGGTATGCATGCAGCCTGGGTTTGATCCTCAGCACCACAAAGATGTTGTGCCTGCTGCAAACTTAAAAAAATAAATACTAAAATTCTCTCTCTCTCTCTCTCTATCTCTCTCTCTCTCTCTCTCTCTTTCTCTCTCTGAAACAAAAATGCTTCCAGGAAAATTAGTGGCAAGATATTTCAGAAACATTATAAAATTTAAAAACAATCATCCAGAAAAAATAGATGAAAATTGTTGGCTTAATTCCAGCAATATTCCTTTTCCCCACTCCCACTTTATAAACACTGTTTTTATTCTCAAGAAATATAAACTATCCAGAGATGATACATGCTGGTTTTGTATGTTCTCTCATTGAGAGATAGGGGACAATGTACCAGACCCTGAGATAGGGACTTGCTGGTATTTTTGTCTCTCCTTGAGATGATAAAAGATGTGTCAATTTCTCTGTTCTCCCTTTTGAGCAATAGGATAACTTTTTCTGTTCCTAATAAACAAACTTGCTTTCCACAGATTCAGAGGATGCTTCCTATGCCAATTAGAACTATAACATCCCTTAATTCACCACCATGATTATAGCCTATAAAAAGTGACATCAAAGAGAAATTTGCTACTGCTCTCCCTGCTCTCCCAGAGAAGCCTCAGATTTATGATAATAAAACCACTTTTTATCCCAGGTGAGTGTGTAATCACACCTGTTCCACTTTCTTTTTAGGAATACACTTCCTAAACATGGCACAAAATCAATAAAACACAACCTCTACAAATATTACTAGACCATATCCCCAAGTTGGGGCTTTGATCTCCCAAATGATAATGATGTCTTTGAGTCCAATGTTTCCCAAGTATCTACAGGACACACCAACAATGCAGGCATTAGTAGTAGCTCACTTGGGAGCCACCAACTTAGATTATTGTTGCAGGCTCATGTGATCTAATGTATTAGGAGCACATTATAGCTGTGACATAGCACTTTCTTATTCCATGTCTCCAAGCAGCCTGCAGAGGATCTGTTCTTTGCAGACTCCTCTGATAATACCAAGGCTCAGGACTGCTGCATCTTGGTGACAGATTAGCACATCAGCATTTTTTGTTACACGTTGTTCTAATCAGTGATGTTAGTGTGTGCTCTCATCCCCACACCTATTTAGCTAACAGCACTGACACATATTGTAAATCACACTTAGATTAAATTCTGTTACATTAAAAAACATTAATGGGTGCCGCAGTCTGGCTGGGCAAAAATCACGAGCCACTCAAGCAGGAACAAACTTTATTTCTGAACTCCACCAGCACACTCCACACATGCTCCTCAGGAACTCTCCCAAATGCCACGTGTCTCCTCCAGCAACCACCAACCAGAAATCCCTCCTCCGGCACTTCCCGAACCAATGGGAACTATCTCAGAATCCCCGCAAGAACTCCAAAGTACCAGGCTGAGATGGACAGCAGGGTTCTAATATACACAGCTTAACATAACCGTCATCATCTCAATGGCTTGCTGGTGTCACCTCTCAACCACTCCGTTCTGGCCAAAATGCCATGCGTCATTCGGACTAGGCTATGGCTCTCAGCAATTGGCAAAAGAGGTTCAGCTGAGAGCTGTCCATCACAGATTATAAGAGTTTTCTCATTTCAGCAGCAAGAACATTCCTTCTGAAGATTCAGTGATAAGTCATGAGCATGGGAATATGTCTCCAACACTCTTTGGTATTTAAATTGCCTGAGATAAGAACAACAAAATCACAGAGGAACCAAGAAAGGAAACAAGTTGGAAGCATTAAGTGCTCCAAAAGGAAAAATTCACATTTTGACATTTATTAGAACTTTTAACCATTGACTCTTACAGAATAAAAGAAAATGGAGTATCTTCTGCCTATATGCAGCAACAGCTTGGATGAGCTTGGCTTGCCTCTCAAAACTGCAGAAAGAGGAAATATCAGTCACTCAGGCCTCCTAGATAGTAGAAGGGAAAATATCAAGGTCAATAGTCGACTGCACACTGAGGGTATTCCAGGAGTTTTTCCTGTCACTCTGAATGGACACACCATTATGGTGACAGACCCCAGAAAACTTTGGTGGCAGGCTTCTATTCTATCAGTGTGGGGCTTAATCTAATTTGAGGTGCTGATTGCAGTAACAGGAGCCCAACAAGTTGTTATATTGGGTTTCCTGCAAGATGAAGTCTGCAGCCAGGCCAGGAGTTGGTTGTTCAGTATCTCAAGCCCAGAAAGATGAATTGATTCTTGAAGGACAGAAATTAGACTTGTTTTAAATTCATCTGCTCTGATCCTACAAGCAACAAGAGCAAAAAAAAAAAAAGCAGGATGTCAGAAAAGTATCTATGTTGAGCAGCTGAAGAATAAGGTTCAAGAGCTGTCCAGCTAAAGAAACAGGTTTTTGTGCTATTTTCATGGGGCAACTAAGGACTTCTAATTAAAAAAAAAAAGAAAAGGAAAGAAAAGTAAGGAGGAACCATGGAGTCTCTCAATACCCACAGTGTGTTCTGGTATTTTCTGGGTCCAACTTTGAAGTTCGAACTCAATGTGTCCCCTTCACCACTGATGATCAAGTCTGGAGCTGACCAAATTAAAAACTTTAAAATAGTAGCAGCATCATTAATGTAGTAAAATCATTTAAAGTAGGTGTATTTTCTCCAAAGAAAACCAGATGTGTTTTCCAATTTTTCTATATACTTAATATAAATGAAATATTGAAAAATTGATGTTTGTTATAATTTTGAAAGATAAGTAGGTAATATTTTGAAACTTCAAAATATTTCTCCATCCTCCACACACAGCTTATTGGATGGGCAGAGTCTGCACACTGAGCTGCAAGCTTTGGAGAGTCTTAGGCACAGTTTGCAGTGGGACAATTGGTGAGTAGTATGCAGTAGTAAAGAGTTGCTAAAAATGTGTAGCTGTTTCTTTCGGCTTTTTTGTAAAACATAGTAAGATGGGTGTCTTCTTCTCATTATTTTTATGTTTCACCTGGGCCTCACCATGTAGTTAAAGCATAGCAGTGCAGGCTCTATACCTGTTACCAGGCAATTTCAACCAGTTCTGCACTGCTCCTCTTCACTTCATCTCAGCAAGACTACCTTCCTTGTGCCACAGTGAGTTGCTGAGGCTGGCATTGATTTTGTGATCCTCCTGATTTATTCTCCTATTACTGTGATTTCAGGCCTGCACCATTATACCCAGTCACTATTTTCTTTTTTTTTTTTATATGACATACATGTGGCACAGAAACCATATTAGACCAAGGTAGTGAATAATAATTTCATAAAGATTTAAATTAACTCAATGACCCCTTGAATATTTCCTATTTACATGTTATATAAGCTGATTTTTAAACTTTATTCATATGTGCACAAAAAAAGTTCTATGAGGAATAAATATTTCAAAGACAATATTTCTTGGTAGAAACAGATTAGCTTATTCTAGGATATTTTGTACTATTCAATTATACAAATTGGTCAAGTGGAGTAACTGAATTCAAAAACAGAAATAAAAGTGGAGAAATATTTTAAGTAATATCATTTAAAAATCTGAATTTTTGAAAATTTTACATAGAGTCACTTGAAAAATGTTGTGTGACACAAGTTGAGACATGCTTACAAAGGAGTGAGAGAGGTATGTAGGGTAACTTTAAAGTGATTTGATACATTAGCAGAAAATTGGATATAGTAAGAAAATCAGCAAATTAATGCCTGTAGATCAATCCAAAGCATGATCATATTTGTCAATAAAAACACCTGTTTGACTTATTTGTTTTATTTTATAGCTGCTAGGCATCATCATCAGGGGCTTCCATGCTCACTCAATGTAGGCAATCACTACACCACTATTCTGGTAATAACTAGATTTGGAATGAGTCTACTGGATTCATTTATTGTCTATTACATATTTCAGACAATAGAAACTGAAATGCATTGATTCCCAATTCCTAAAATAAATAAAGTTATTATTTTCCAAATTTATATTTTATTCATATTTTATTGCAATTTTAAGATATTGGGAATTTTTTTACAATATGTCAAGTTTTCTAAGAGAATAGTTCCAAGATAAAGAACTTTTAATCTTTTCTTGTACATACATCATTTATCTATTTTCTTAAATGTTTCTATATCCAATTTAAGGAGATTTTGAATAGTGAATTTTTATTTACTTACTTTGAATATAAACAGCAATAACTGGCATGCCTCAGGTTCAAGATTTTAATTGATTTTAACATTTTTGTTGTCTCCTGATTTGCAAAAGTAGTGCTATTTCTTGTCCACTTTCAGTGCTCTTTTAATTAAAAGTATGCACCAAGGTGCTACTTCATCCCTACTCCTCATTAAACTGTTGATTAGACATAAATTATCTGAGAGGGACCTCTTTAACTTATGGATTTATATCTCTAGAATGTATTTTTCTTGTATTATAGATTATCTTTACGGATGTTCTAATTAGATTTCTTTCCACTTACATTCATTTGTACAACTTTTATGCATTTGAGTTTTTGATATTCATATTTTTCAAATTAAGAAGATAAAACACCAAGACTTTCATGTTATGATCCTGTAGTTCAGAACATATTTAAATACCTTACAGGGGCTGGGGATGTGGCTCAAGCGGTAGCGCGCTCGCCTGGCATGTGTGCGGCCTGGGTTTGATCCTCAGCACCACATGCAAACAAAGATGTTGTGTCCGCCGAAAACTAAAAAATAAATATTAAAAAATTCTCTCTCTCTCTCTCTCTCTCTCTCTCTCTAAAAAAAAATACCTTACAATCTAATGATCTGGTCCTTAAATTTAGATATAACTCAGCTATTAACCTATACTCTCTGCTTGCCCACCTAATGGTAGCTTATAGTTCCCTTTCTGATATAATTCATCCATTCATATTTGTCACTTACTAAGTGACTTTTATTTGTATAAAATTTATTTTAAAAACAGTCCTTCTTTTTGGTTATCAAGTGAATTGCTATCGATCACCTGTCATATCTCTTGTAATTTTGATTGGTTTATTCAATAGTATAGGAGATTGAACTTAGTGGCACTCTTCCACCAAGCTCCATTCCAATATTTTTCATATTCTAATCTGACACAGATTCTCATTGTTGCTTAGGGCCTGGCTAAATTGCTGCAACTAGCCCTGAATTTGTGATCATTCTGATTCAGCCTCCCAAGTAAAACCACTTGGAAAAATGTATATGTCAGTTCTCCTGACATTTTTGTTTTATTAAATTATTTTTACTGGACTGTGGTTATTATTCTTACTCAATACTAGTTTTATAAGTTTCACTTTCCTTCTTTTTTCCCTTTATTTAAGGTTGAGGAGCTGGGTACAGTGGCTCATGCCCTTAATCCTAGCATGGTAGAGATGGAAGGAAGCAGAGCATCCTAAGTTGGAAGCCAACCTGAGCACTTATTGTCTCAAAATTAAAAGTGGTCATTTAAAAAGGATGATGTGTACAGCTCAGCGATGGAATACCCCTGGGTTCCATCCCTAGTACTGGGGGTCAGGGATATAGCAAACCACAAATTTAATGATCCTTTGAATTTTCAATTTTATATTTGATAGATTTATCCCTGAATATTTAATTTATTATCATTTATTTTTCATTGTCATAAGTATTTCTTAATACTTTTAAAACTGTAGTGCTTTTTGACATTCTTGGTTTTTTAACAGAAACACTAAGAAATCTCATTTTCTAGGCCCCTCAGTTTTTACAGAATACCATGGCTCTGTCTTCTGCCTTTTCTTTGGGTGCTCCTTGAAACTAGTTTGTCTTTGGTTGAAAATTTTAGTTTTAATCTTCTCTCTTTTGGTGGCTTCACACAAAGGAAAACCTTCATCAGCAAGCTCAGTTAAGTATTTATGGGCTTTCTCACACTTCCTGGGGTCACACTCTCTCCAGACACAGCTTTCCAGGCAGAGAGCTGTGGGCTTCTGTCAGAAGTACATAAAATTTTCTTCCACCTGGTGTCTGCACTGTAGGATCTTTGGTGTTCAATGGTTTTTCCTCTTTCTCAGTGTGCCTAATTATCAACACATGCCACCAGTTCTGTGTCACAGGAGATAAACAACAGTTCCCTGAAAATCCAGAATGTTGGAGCTACATTATCCTCTGTTCTCTGACCCCAAAGTGGGAAAACTGAGTATATGACAGTTTCTCCTTATCATACCAGTGTGTCATCTTGGGAAAAAAAACAGATCTGAGGGAAAGGCAAAAGCTTTCTTTTTTCATTCAGTGAAGCTATACTTGGTTTTGCCCTCTATGTCTAGTTACTATTATTTTTACTACAACTATTTGGCTGGGTATTCAGGCTATATATTTACACTTATGTGTGGTTGTGTGAAAGGGAAATCATTTGTATAGCCATTTGTGTGGAGTCTAAACTCTCTTCAGGCACTTGGGAATCCTTGTTATTAGAAGTGGAAATGTTGCATTGATGAATGAGTAATTATAAAATTAAGTGCATTAAGTTATGTGTAGATGTGTTAAAAGTAAAATTCAATAGTAACTTTGCGAAAAGTAATTCTTGGAGTTATGAAGGAAGAGAAAACCACAAGAGTGAGCTTCACAAATGAATGGAAGACTTTTTTGATTTGGGTTAGGGTAGAGCATTTCCTGGGTTAGATCTGGAATATCACCAAAAATTTTTAAAAAATTTTAAAAAAGGAAGTTGATATTTGGTCAGGGTTTACAGACCCTCATTTTGAAAGACATTGTATTTAAGTGGAATAATGTAGAATAATCTTTGTTCTTCTTTAACTGTGTTTTAAAATATTTACGTAATGTTCATTTGTAACATTTTGCACATTTTTAAAATTGCATATGTAACACTGAAAATGCTAAAGAAATGTATTAAGTAATAAATTCATAAAAATTTAATCTACTTTCAACTTGAAAATTTCTTCTGGATTTATTAGATAAACTGAGTTTTAGTTTTCTTATACTTAAAGATAACAGAAGGCTGAGGTTGTTGTTCAGTGGTAGAGAACTTTTCTAGCATGTGGGAGGCACTAATTTTGATCCTCACCACTACATGTAAATAAATAAATTAAATAAAGTTCCATCAACAATTAATAAATAATATTTTTTTTTTAAAGAGAGAGTGAGAGAGGGGGGGGAGAGAGAGAGAGAGAGAGAGAGAGAGAGAGAGAGAGAGAGAGAATTTTTAATATTTATTTTTTTTTTAGTTCTCGGCGGACACAACATCTTTGTTGGTATGTGGTCTGAGGATCGAACCCGGGCCGCACGCATGCCAGGCGAGCGCGCTACCGCTTGAGCCACATCCCCAGCCAATAAATAATATTTTTTAAAAGATAACAGAATAAGTTTCAAGGGCAGATATGCAAAGTACTTAGTCATATTGAAATGGTGACTTCAATAACAAACCATATAAAGGCCAATTCAGAAAGTAGTCTTATTGCATAAACTGAATTGTACAGAAAGTCTTGTAGAAGAATGATGTGGTGCATATGAAGTGTGTTGTGCATAGAAATAAAAATGACATCCATGCAGGTCATCAGTGAAGTTTCACTGCATTAGCAGCACATTGTACCAACAAGTCAAGAGTAAATCCAGCATGTAGATTATTTGGAAATCAAGTGTTTCTGTTGTTGTTTTCATTTTTTCTTATTTATTTGTTTATTTATTTATCCATTGTAGTTGGACAGAATACCTTTATTTTATAGATTTATATATGATGCTGAGAATCAAACTCAGGTCCTTGCACTTGCTAGGCAAGTACTCTACCACTGAACATAACTTCCTTACCCTGAAAATATAATTTTATTGGAATGTCATCAGGCATTCAAGTATTATATATTGCAGATTTTATGCTATGACCACAGAGAAATTCTGGTTTACAAAGCCTAAAGTCTTCATGATGTGATCCTCTGAATAAATATTTTGCAAATTCCATTGATATGATTTAATGTCACCAAACATATTGACAGGTTGGTGGAACAGGGATCACTATGTGCAATCCACCAGCAGCATTCAGGTTAATTTGAGAGTCAAATATTTGAGCATTTATCCACTGGTAATGAAAATTGAAATATAATGATGAATATAATTTCTGTAACCAGGTAGAGTGCCAGTGTTCAAGGCAGCTTCTTTCCTCAACTTGGCAAGTTGTTAGAAGTATTAGAAGTGAACTTAAGATGTGTTAACAAACTAAGTGGTTTAAATATGCTTTATATTTCAAATAGTACATACTCTATAAATCTCACATTTTCAAAAAATGATAACATACTACATTATTTTACAGATTAAAAAAACAGAATTCTTAGAATATTTAGACTATTTCTAATTCATAAGAAAATTCTTATAATAAATATTCTTTACATGTGTACATATAATTTATCAGTATACATCTTTTTATATAGAAATATATACATACAAAATCAGAATATATACAAAAACCCTTCTTTATGTTTTTTTTTATATGAAATATACACATTTTGGACTAAGATTGTGGCTCAGTGGTAGAGCACTTACCTAGCATGTGTGAGGCACTAGGTTTGATTCTCAGCACTGTGCATCAATAAAGAAAATAAAGGGCCACTGACAACTAAAAAAACTATTAAAAAGAAAAAATAAACATTTTTATATCATATATACGATAAATGTCCTTAATGTGAAAACCCCAAAGGTAATAATGACAACCACCACAAATAATGTCAGCTATTTCTCCTCTAAGAGAAAACAGAGCTACTAGAAAAAAATGGCCAATTCCAGCTCTGTAACAAGAAAATAAATGGTGTGCTTGAAACATCTTGTTGTGTGAGAAAGTCAAAAGTACTCCAGGATGAATAGGAACACATCAAAAATCTGTGTAATCAGCTTGAAATGGCAGTTTCTGTCCTTATCTGGGGCATGTGAGTACCAAAATGATAAGCTTTTTCTTCTTGCCCAATTTTGGTTGGTTTTGATATATTTGTTAATGTAAAATCAATGAAAAAATTGTCATTTGGCTACCATCATAGTAATAATTTGACATAAGGAAGAATCATCAATGAAATATATTAATTCTAGTGGGTGAAATTTTAAGGACCAAACAGATATTTACAAACTCCCAAATTATTTCTACATAAAATATTCATAAAATATAAAGGGCAAATAAATACTATGATTATCATGGACCAAACTTGGAGATACTACTTACCCAAAGAGTTAGTTAACAATAACCAGTGATAGAGCCACTGTATACTTCCATAATTTCTTGGGCTTGTGTGAATGAGGCCCCAGATATTTGCTTACTCTTAAGTATAGGCTAAGTCTAGAACTGAGAGGATATGTCCACCATTACGAGAGGCTAATCATAATTTGTGATCATCTCTGTCAGTGCTGCAAGAATATGATCCAGTGTAAGAACTAGGCATTGTATGCATGATGGTCTTCCTCTAATGGCATAATCTGAATCCACTCATGAGAAAAAAATAATTATAAACTGAAGGAAAATCTACAGAACTACTACTTACATACACCATTCAAAAATCATAGGTGTTATGAATAATCCAGAGACACTCAGGAATAATCCTAGATATAAAAATGATAATAAAAAAGAAACAAGGCCACACAGTGAATAATTAATATTAAAATTTCCCAAAATTGGATTTATTTTTGTTCAAAGACAATTGTTTAAATAGCTGACAAATTTTGAATGAGATTTTTAGAGTAGATATTTATAATATAGTTTCCCTATTTTGATCATTGCACCATAGTTATAGAAGATAATTTCTAATTTATAGAAAATGTGAGTATTTAGGAATAAAAAGACATTGTGTGCATCTTGCATGGTACAGGGATAAAAACTGTTATGTACCTATACTTATTTAGGAATGGAGAACAAGAGATAGAACAAGATAACATAATAGTAACATTTGGGGAATATTTATTAGAAAATCTTTTCACTACTGTTTTAAATGTTTTATAAATCTGAGATTGCATAAATAGAACATTTCTGAAAGAAAAAAATAAATTTTTAAAATATTAACAAGTAATAGCATACTCAATAAAATAAACGATGAATTTGTATAGGTATAATAAATGAATAAATTTAGTGGTGAATAATTAACAAAGATATTTATAGTCTCAAACTATCTTCCCACCAAAAAAATAATTACAAATAAAATCCTGCAAATACCACCTTAATAACCAATGTTAACATCAGCAGTAATGAGGATATTATAGGTCATATGATGTGATTCAAATAGAATATCACATAATTGATTCTGTGATATTCTTGCCAAAAAACATGTAATCTAGATCCAATCATAAAGAAACCAGAGAATCTATCCTAAACACATTTTATGAGCTTTCTCCCTGAAAAGATTCAAGGTCATGAAGGTTAAGAAAAGAGTAAGGAATATTTAAACCTAAATGCATCTATAAAATACAACACTTAAGTTCATTTCATGGCTCTGAATACTTTTTTATAAAGGACAATATCAGACTACTAGAAAAAACATGCAAATAATCTGAGGATTAAGTGGTTGAAGGCATTATGATAGAATGTATTTGTATTGATTTGAGAAACATTTTTGCTTAATTTTTTAAACTTTTTTTCTCTTTATACAATCTTGGAAAATAATAGTTATAGATGCTGTAGTATGGATATAAAATGAATACTAAAATGTACACAGAAGTTAGTATTTTGTTTTTATAGGTTATAAAAAGTATGTTATGTTAATATTAAAAACAATAGGATATCTACTTCATTGGTTTTACAGCCCATAATATGGATATCATATTAGTACTAAAAGCTACAGTGGTGATATTATATTAGTTCAACATGCTAGAATATGAGCTTCTCAATAGATTTGAAGTCCACAGCACAGCGATTTTATTTATTTTAGATACAATATTTTGTATATCATATTAGTATTAAAGATCTCTGAATTCTCTGATGTATGTATTTGATGTTACAATATAAAAATCACACTAGTTGTAAAAGACATACAACAAATATTTTATTAGTTTCCCATGCTATAGTATGAATATAATAATAATAAAGGCCTCCAAACAGTTATCATATTAGATTTAGAAGCCACAGAGTAAATATTATATTAGTACTAAAATCTACAGAGAAGTTATTATATGAGTTTTAGATGCATTCTATGGATACTATATTTAGATGCATACTATGGATACTACATTTATATTGAAGGGCAAGTGTATCTATTATATCTATTATATTAATGTTACATGGTATATTATGAATACTACTTTAGCATTAAAGGTAAAGGCCATAGGAAATCTATTACTGTTTTTTTTTTTTTTGCATTTTAAAAATCATTTTTCTTCAATGTATAATATTCCCAATCAACATGGCCTTCTAACAGCATTTGCTTAGAGCAGAGGTGATGACTGAAGATGGAAATAATCCAAAGATTATCTTCATGGAAATTTTGGAATAGAAAAATGTGGATACAGTTGCTGCCCAGGGTCTGGAGCAAGAACATTCACTTGAGGGCACTCCTTCTTACCTATCCATGAGAATCTAAATGCTCAAATAAGCATATTGAAAAACCTAAATATGATGAATTGGAAACCAAAATACCCTTTAAAGAAGCTATGTGAAGTTCACACGCATTCTCTCTCTCTCTCTCTCTCTCTCTCTCTCTCTCTCTCTCTCTCTCCATATATATATATATATATATATATATATATATATATATATATATATATATATATATATATATGGTCGTTTGTTCCTAAAAGATTTGATTTTATTGGTTAAAACAGCAACTAAATTAATAATAAAATAAAAGTGGATTTTTTCTCTGTGTTGCTGTGGATAATTTGTACATATCTCAGACTTAATGTAAAATGGATCATTTAAGGTGAAATAGAATGCCAGGTTCTAATGAGGAGAATATCTCAAAGAAATAAGAGTGGTCTGCCATGTGCTTTTTGTAAGTGACCATATTAGGAAAAAAAATTCTCAATGAAATAAAGATGCTGGTATAGCTTTTCTATTACCCAATTTCTTACACAACCACATGCATTATATATGTAGACAGATTTAAAAATTTGAAGAAAATTTTTGTATTAAAATTATTACTTTTTAAATATAAACTGTAGTTCAACCAGTTATCTGATTCCTCATGCAGCTGATGTATTAATTATCTTCACTGATGTGGATCAGAAAAACACTCTGAGCAGATCCTGCCAGATTTGGTTCATCCCATGCCATACACTCTGTGTGGAGCCTCAGGCTAACTTGAGGGTCACCACAGATCATGAAGCCTTGGGCTTCTGCTCCTTAGTTTTTGTAAATCATGTGTCATAATCTTTGTCTTCCTCTCTCATCAGTTAGGGATGTAAAGTCAAAAAATGGTCAAGCCATTTTTCTGTCATCTATGTGACCAGGGGGTGACGTAGGCAAAGAGAGCCTTTCTGCAGAACAACCAGAATGCTCTCTGTGGCCATGCAGCCCTGCCAGTCTCTGAGCAGTCTTTCTTGCTGTTCCTCATCACCTTTCCCTGTATGCTCAATAGCACTTAATTCCATGTCCTTACATTGTGCACATCCCAATGTGAACTCTATCAGGCAGACAGCTGGGTTTCTCTTCCAGCTCCTTTCCTCCTCTCTGCCCCCCCTGCTCCTCACTGTCCACCTTGCTCCAGCACAGCCTGCAGGCAGCCCAGTGCAAGGCTTGGCATCCCTTGGTGGGCCTGTCATGGCCCTTTGCTTTCTCTGCCCTCACACCTCAGTCAGGTCCTGGTCTCCATCTCTGCACCTGCTCCCTCCACCTGACTACCCGTGCTAAGGTAAGGAAAGGGGTTGGAGCAGAGACTGGTAGGGCAGAGATCACAGAAGAGAAGGTGGCCTCAGTGGGCTGAGGACTCCTAATTCAAGCTATTACTTTTAGAGGCACAATATATTCACCATATAAACAATAAGGGCTGGAGGTTGAGCAGCTGTAGTATTAGGTTACATGTTACAAAGGGTAGCACATTGGTAGGAAAGGAAACAGGGTGGTGGGTGCATCAGTGTTTGATGTTGTTATATTGGTACAATATCAGTGTTGAAAGACTACAGCATGGTTCTTACAGTAGCTTCACAGGCCCCAGTTTTCATATTATATTAATGTTAAAAGACTTAGGGAAACCATTATATTATCTTTAGATGCTAAAACATGGATATTATGTTAATATTAAAGGCCATAGCACACCTATGATGTTATATTTTGAAGCTAAAGCATAGATATTATGTTAATATTAGAGGCCCCAGGACATCTACTCCATTAGCTTTAGAGAGTATAGTATAGATTAAGCCACAGGGCACTTATTGCATTTCTATGGATAATTCGTTAGAATTAGAGTTTGCATATGAAAAATACATTAGCATTATTACACCGCCATATCACATTACCCCCTTCAGGTCCAGTAAGATAGCATGCCCTCTGGGGCACAGTGCATCAGGCAGTGTAAGCACACCCTCTCCTGGCTTTCCTGACAAATGAGCAAAATTCAGTTGTCTATCTTAGAATATAGGAGGCCATGATTTTGGAAATTCAAAATGAAGTGAAACTCATTATCTATGAGTTTTTCAAATAAATGAGGAATTGAAAAAGTTTTTGAGAAATCTACTGAGTTAAATGAATGTACATAGAAACTGAAACTTCTAAAAAAATTAACTCATACTTGCTGGGGCAGTGGCTCACACTGTAATCCCAGTGACTCAGGATACTGAGACAGGAGGATCATAGATTAAAAACCAGCCTCATCCAAAGTGAAATGCTAAGCAACTCAGTGAGACCCTGTTTCTAACTAAAATACAAAATAGGGCTGGACATGTGGCTCAGTGGTTGAGTGCCCCTGAGTTCAAACTCCAGTATCCCCCACCCCCCAAAAAATAACTTATACTAGTTCATACTTAAAATTTGAGAAAACTATATACAAATCTAGAACATAACAAAATAAACTCCATGTAATCTTAGAGATGAGGGGGATGATTGAACACGGGCTGCACACATCCACATCCACAGCCCTTGGTGATGAGTTTTAACTCAAATTGCCAAAAACAAATTGACAGAAATATTTATAACATTTACTTATAAAATTAATTTTTTACCAAGTATATTGTTTTATGTCGAAGACCACAGTTGCTTAAGATACTAAGGCAAGAGGATTGCACATTTAAAGCAGCTTTAGTGAAAACCTGAAAAAATTGTAAATATATAAATAAATTAGCTTGTGATGTGGTTCAGTGTTTAAGTACCACTGGTTTCAATACCCAGTACAAAAAGAAACAAAAACAACAACAACAACAAAAAAAAACAGTGAATATGTGAAGAGACACATGACCAAAGAAAATATATAGATGGCAAATAGTTTTACAAAATGATGCTCAGCATTATATATCATTAGGGAATCACTAATTAAGACAGTAGTGAAGTATCATCATGTTTTAGGGGACATATGACACAAAGCACCAAAGATAGCAGAAAACAGTTTTATTTGGTTGCAGCCAGGTTCTGAGGGCACAGCTTTTGTGGTAATCAATTAATCATCTAAACCTTGAATTTAGGTAGTTTCAAAACTTTTTACCCACCAGAAGTCCATGTAAAAGCAGTTTTTCCTTTCACTGGTATAGACATGTTAACCCCTCAAGGACAACACCTGAGAAGGGGAGATATTCTTCCCTTTCTATTTCTCCCCCTGCCAGCTGTTACCATTGAGTGCAATTGGTAACTTCTATTAACTTAGAAATGTAGACATCTCGGGCTGGGGTTGTAGCTCAGTGGTAGAGCGCTTGCCTAGCATATGCAAGGCCCTGGGTTCAATCATTAGCACCACATAAAAATAAATAAATAAATGAATAAATTAATTAATTAAATAAATAAAGATATTATGTCCAACTACAACTAAAAACTAAATATTAAAAAACAGAAATGTAGACATCTCTGTAAAGCTCCAGCTCAAGGCCAGAGGCTTTGTTAAAAAATTTTTAAAATCACATTTTGCATTTCCAAACACAATTTTAGAAACTACTATACTTAATAAATTTATATGAAAAACTATTAAGGGGTGTTTAGCACCTGGAGTGCTGATTTTTTCCAGGTCAGTGGCCAAGTAATAGAGCAACAGGAACTAAGAAATTTACCTACATTGAAATCTTATGTAGAGACTCTTTTGCTGATAGCCCTAAAATTAATTAGTATGAAGATTTCTGGAGAAGCTTCATAAGATTTTTTGTGGAGGAGGGGCTATTACTAAAATAGCACAGCTATTAGAAATGCTGAACTCAAAAAAGTGACAGTCAAACAACAGTTAATAGTATGTGGGACACAAACATCTTTGGCATTGCTGGAAGTACATTTGGCACAGCCAAGTAAATCAATTCTATCAATGGCCAGACAGTGTACCTATAAATTATATGCATTTTCATAAGTGCTCTGAAAAAGCATGTCTAACAAAAACCAGCATGTAATTATGAACAGCAACTCTACTATGTTGATCAGATTAAAAATCTGAATGTGCTTGCATAGCTGAATTCAAATCCAACATGAATGGAATGGGATGTATCATCAACTGACATAGAGAGACAGATGCATCCTACCTGGTGTGATTCTAAGCAAAAAAAAAAAAAAAAAAGCCAGGCTGAAGAGAAAACATGCTGTATGGCCCACCATTTATGACATTCCAGGACAGACAAATTACAATCTGATGAGGAAATTCACTAGATGAAGCCCAAGAGGGTCCCCAGTGCAGGAACCTCTGTACTCTTGGTGGTGTACTCTGTACACCACCCCCTGTTCACCCAACTTATTAACTCCCTGAACCACTTCTTGTATAGACTCTTGTGAAGACTTAATAAAGTTGGTAAGAAAAATTATTAACCCAGTCTTCTCTTTCTTTTCCAAAAGGAACTGGGGTACTGAAGGATCCAAACATTTAGACATTCTCCATCCTTATGGTTTTCTAGAGCCCACCAAGAGTTCTTATTAGGGTAAAAGATCTTCCTACTACCCAGGAAGTATGGCAGGGTTTAGGAGCTCTGTTCAAGGAACCAAAGTCAAAGAACAAATGTTAAAAAAATCATGCTCCTGTCACTCCTATCACCCAAGATACGTGAGAATTTGGGGAGATATGCACCAGAAATAGGTGGAAGAGACCATATAATCATATTTTTGTTATTTCACAACCTGTCATCTGCAGCAATAATGAATTTATTGCTCATACTGAAACAATGAATTAATTTCATAGTAGGAGCTAGGAACCAGAATCCTCACTGATGTTGTGAGAAGTTACAGATAATACAGAATTAAGGGGGACTAGCGTTGTGGCTCAGTGGTGGAGAGCTTGCCTCTCACATGTGAGGCACTGGGTTTGATAATCAGCACCACATGAAAATGAAGGTATTGTATCTATCTACAACTAAAAATAGGTGTCTGTGTTGGGGGGTGAAGGCAGAGTAATCTATGACATGTGGATCAGAATTCACTGACTACAGATGAGGGTAAATTCATGTTTAGCTTAGTACAAACAGATTGTTCCACATAAATAAAACTATAATAAGTGAGTGTGTGTAGATTAGAACTGACATACATACTTCTTTGCATTTTCAGTTGTGAGGGTCAAGATGCAATGGGCACATTCTGCTATCTGATAAAATATTTTAATATCCCACTATAATAAAAGGAGAAATCTTCTTTGAAAAAATGACTGATACTAGGACAGAGACAGCAAATATGAGTCAGAGTAATGTTCAAGCATCAGAAAGTAAGAACTTTGGGGCTAGAAGCCTCTTGTGCAGAAGAATTTCAAACAATTTAGGCAGACACAGTCATTGTGTAGGTGATGCTCACATTCTGCTCCTTAAATGTGAGCTCTGCATCATGACTTCCTCTAGAAGAATTCAGACAATATGGATATGCAGAGAATAGTAATTTCACAGTGAGGTCCCTGACAGGCATGCCCTCAGTCAGCTGAACCAGTTAGTGCAAATTAGACAATATACCTGGAGAATATGAGATGGCAGAGCAGTTCTCACCTCTGTGGCCTGGTTGGACAAGAATTATAGCCCCAGTCTAAATATGAGAAGAACAAGGAAGCCACAATGAAAAAAATAACTAAAAAAATATTACTTGAGAAGTCCTCTTTGACACAGAGACTCTAAAATCCAGAGAAATCTACAGAGACATGATGCTTTGTAGGCTCCTGGGTGGGGTCCTAGAATAAGAAGAGGCAGAATTGAGAAGCCACAGGAAATGAGACTTCAGTTAACTGTAGCATAGCAGAATTTGCTCTTCATGACAAATGGTCTAAGATGTTAACACATTTAAGTCATTTAATATAAGTCATAAAAAGTAAAAATCCCAGCTGAGCCTAAAGGGCAATCTCTACACTATTTGTAAGCACAAAATGAGGGATGCAAAACTCAACAGGTTCAGGGCAGCTGTTTATTCATTCATGGACCATAGGGGCCCATTTTATGGATGTGAGAATTGATAAACCCAGCTTAATTTCATTTTAAGATTGAAAGACTTCTCATCACAAATTCATGAAAAGTTAATTTTTGTTTTACTATAAATGACTTTGATTTTTAACTTGTTTTGAATTCCTGCCTGTGCCTTGGTCTCACCCATACCTGGCACCTCCTGACCAGATAACAAACCTCTCTGAAATCTAAGTGGCACCTCAAAAATACTGATGTTGGGATCTGAATTTACTTCCTACCTTGAAATGTCATGTGATGTAGATCATTAATCTACTATCTGCCTTTGTATTATGCTTGTCAAAATTCTGTTATCTGTAAGTTCTCAAGACAAGCCCCTTTCAACTTTTTGTGCTATAAAACCTCTTTCCTGGAGAGCTGGGGTGCTGATCTGCCAGGGTCCTGCCCCAGGCAGGTCTAAGGGGTCCTAAAGGATGGGTGGTGTTTATGCAAAGGATGAGACAAGGAATCATTTTGTTGGAGAAATCTTTAGAGAGAAAGCTCTAATGCACCTTTCTCTGGGTAACTTTTAATGCAATTTTTCTCATCATTATATATTCAGACTATGTCGTTGGTTTTACAATTTCCAAATTTTGCCAAGATGTGATATTTCCTTAAAAAACATTAAGGGGCTGGATATATAGCTCAGTTGGTAGAGTGCTTTCCCCATATGCACAAGGTCCTGGGCTCAATCTCTAGCACAAAAAAAAATCATTAGGGGTAGAGAAAAATGTGACATCAATTTACATTTTTCCATGATATGACGTTTTCTTATCAATTATTCTGAGTACAAAAGTCATTAAAATGCATCACTAATATGCATTTTTCAGATTTTCTCAAAATATACTATTTTCTTAATAACAAATGCCAAACTACATAAGCAGACTCTAAGTCTCCTAACCTATCATTACCTTTTAACTTTAAAGTACACTTGTACTTTATTTCTAAGATTCCCATCTAAAGAAGTCCTCTTAAATTTTATACCTAACATATCCTAAAGTCTATAAATAATTCTTAAATCATCTTAAGGACCCATACAGGTAAAAACTTAAGAATTCTAAATTTAAGAATCTAAATAAAATAATATGCCTAACATTATTCTAAAAATGTGTCTTATTAAGCTACTTTAATAAATTTATAGATTTATTCTTATAAAACTTGTTTAGCTGTTTTCTTAAAGAGTTTTTTTTTTATTGTTGTTTTTTAGTCAAGGTACACTAGTTCTTATGTTATTATAATTTCTTTCACTGAAAGGCTCATTCTGAACATCAATCCACTTACCACCAATATTAACTATGCTCATCATAAGTCTCTATGTGAGATAAAAGAGGATTTAGAAAAAAAGGGAGGGATGTATCTTTATTTGCCTTAACTCTCCTAAGTGTATAACATAACTTTCCCTAAATAAAATAAAAGTGCTTTGTGCAATAAGCATAATAATTAGGCTTTCTAAGAGGCTAGAGATATGGGCTTGGGTTCCTAGTTGATATAATCAATGTGGTGCCTAGAGTTATCATGACCTTTTGGAGAATTATTGTTGTTCATTATCAGTTTTGTCCTCAATGTACTGAGATAGTAGAGCAGCCTTCTATTTTGTCCTTGATATGTTGAAAAGTAGTAGAGCAGCCTTCAAGAAATGAACTACCTGTTATGTTCTAGCCATCTGAAATTTAATTTGGATTAGTATCATTATGCTTCCTATCAGGAATATGAGTATAAAAATGAAAAGTCCCAATTACATAAAAATGGGTCTTGTGGTTTTGGTTTCCCACCAGTGAGGATTGGCCATCACTTATACTCACTGTTACCTTGTCAAGAGAGTGGGCAGAGAAGCACCTTCACCACTGATGTCTAGGCTATTTAGGAGAGACAGACATTAATCAGCTCTCTTTGTGTACACAAATACAAGCTTGCTTTAATTTGATTTAAAATTGAAGTTGGTGGTCTTTTCTTTACATTGGTGTTCAACATTTTGAGGCTCCAACAAGATCCAGACGATCAAAATTCTGAAGCTGGACATTCTCTCTGGGACTCTGGGTGGGGGGAAGTGCCACCACAGGGGGTGTGCAACTTTTGCCATTCCAAAGCCCTGGGATGTGCCTTCAAATCCTCTGAGTGGTGTAGTGAACTGCCACACTAAAACAGTTAGCAAGCATTTAGTGTAGAAGAACTCCATAGGTAAGTGGTGCCCTTATGATACTGGGTTGAGAGATCTCTTTCGGGGACAGTGCAGTGTTTGGTGAGGCATATACACTCCAATCTATGACTTTAGTATTGGTTAGTAAAGAATTCTTTGTTGGGGGGACAGAGAGGTGTCTGGAGAGACACAATGTACTTTTGTCTGTGACGGTAGTAAAGTGTCACACTCTCCTTTGGTATTGGTTTTGTGGTGACATAGAGGTGTCTGATGATGCACATACACATTCCTGTCTGGAGCATTAACAAGACATTGCACTCCATTCCCTGGCACCTGGTTCTTGATCTCCTATGTTTTATTCTTTGTTCTGTATGTTTTCCTGCCTTTTTGTGTTGTGTCATCACTGGTAGAATCATAAGATGGTTGAACAACAGAATGGATAGTAAGACAAGTAAGCCTGATACTCCTTTGAGTTGTGTTTTAAAGAACTTTGACAAACTTTGCCCCCCTTTATTAAGCAGAAGTAGGGAAAAAACATTTTCTTTTCTTGTCCTAGTTGGCTACCCTCGAGCACACCTACTAAAGAAGGGAGATGCCTGCTGAAGATCTAGGAAGTGAATATCTCCCAAATTAACAAATGAATCCTAATATGTCATCAGAGAACCCTGGAAATGCCTGCTGAAATGTAACTTCTGAAAAATTCTTTTGAAACCCCTTTTTCCTCCATTCAAAAGAGTCAGAGCCTTTGAAACTAGAGTCTCCTGTGTTTCTCCTTTGCTAGCAAAGTAATATTTTTTTTTAAATTTTATTTCTCAAAGCTGTGTCCTCATTATTAAATTGACATTACTTTTCTTTTGGGATAGTTACCAAGCATTTAGTTACAAATTTTGATACCCAAGGTGGGACTCTGAGAGGCCCCCACTCTGCTTTCTTAGGAAAGCATAGAAGTCCAAGCAACTGTTTTTCCATCCTGAGGATGTAAGATGAACTTTTTAAGAGCTGACTATTTGAATGTGAGGAGACAGACAAGTGTGCCTAGTGTCAGAATGAACAAGAGGAGATATTTCTGTAAGTAAATGGAGGAACTTAGGGACTTTGAGCAGTTGTTGAGGCCCCTTTTGCTTTGGAGAACTTCCACTTACTTCCCTGCACAGTAAGGATTACTCTGATTTTGTCTTAAAAAAAAAAAAAAAACTGAATACAGTAAAGTCTCCACACCTTGATTTTTCAGTTCTTGTTCCCTCCCCTATGTGGGAGCATCTGGACCATTCATAGGGACTTCTGTGTTGCCACTGGTGTAGGAGTCATGGCAAAATGAGAGTTGGGAACTTAGAGAGACTTTTCCCCTATCTTGTCTATTTTAAAGGTTCCTCTCAATTGGCCATAGTTTGGAGAGCCTCTCTGTTTGTCTGCCATTGTGATTTTGTTTGCATCTGTTTCTGGCCCTTTTAGACATGGGCAATAATGTGTTGATTTCATAGATTGTGAAGCCAGAATTAGACAGATAATCAGTGTAGATAGGTAAATGGAGTCAGGTGAGATCTAGGACGCAAATTTTGAGTCAGTCTGGGAGTTGGAGACTGTCCCCTGAGAGATTGAAAAGTTAACTTCTTCAGAACCTTCCTCCACCCTTATCAAGAACCTGCCCCTGCTTCAAGCTGTTGCCAAGGTAAACTGTGTCAGGAATTTCCCCTCTCTACAGGGACTTATAAAGTTGTTAATGTTTCCTTGGCTACTCCATCCTGCCCTTCTCTTTCAGCCTACCTGTTTCCCACCTTTTGGTCACAGAGCATGCCTATTTATGTAGGCAGAAAGGAAAAAGATAAGGGAGAAAAGGCAGGAGAACAAAGGAAGCCTATGATATATAAAAATGGCAGAACACCTCTCCTCCTGGGATATCAAGATTCCAGCTATGGTCCCCTTCTCCCTCCTGGGAGAAGTCTATGTTACCCCTTTTAAAATAAACCTTGCTTCATATGCTTGCCTTGTTGTGCTTCTCTAAAGTTTAAACTTTAACATGTGGGGAAGCAGGACTCATCACCGGTAATCAGTGGTATCAATTGTTTCTTTAGAAAAATCTTGGCTGAATCTGTCACATATAGATGTAAACATGTCTAAAAAGGATCACGTTTTACTGTAACAATTTTGTCTTTGAGTAGTTTTTTGAAATATTGTACAATCTTGAAGTTGGGAGGTGGTTTGTCAGAGATAAAATAATTATCAGAAACACTAGCATTTCAAATTGTAGGACTAAAAGAAATACATGGGATAATTAGTAAGAAAACATCCAGGTTCCCTCTGTTCACATAGTTAGCATTTATAAGCTGGTTTTAAATCTCTCATTTCTGTTATGATGCTCAGATGTACTCAATGTATTTTTATATTGAGATATTTCAGAACTTATGTCAGATGTTTGAAATCACCTGAAAAGATGTTATGCTACTACTTAGCCAAATTTAGCCTTCAATGCCCCAGGTATGCTTCTGCTTCTCTGTAGGCAATCAAAAGTCAATCTCCCCTTGAATACAAGTGCCAGCTTTTCTGTTCTAACCTCTTACATTAGACCTCTTAAAAATATCTGAATAGCCTATTAACAAAAGTTTACTCCCCTAGAGTTATGAATAGGCTTGAGAGCAAGATTTAACCTGTTTGTTCCTGAGAGAGAAAGAATGACTCTAGGAATGATCACACAAAGAAATGAACCAACTTAACAGCCAAACACTTATCTCAGTAGGAACTTAACGCCATAGATATGTTTTGAAAAGAAATAGAAAGTAATGTATGTTAATTTTGGACATCCAAACCTGTCCAATTACAAACTTTAAAAAAAATGGTTAAAATGCCTTAAGCATGAGGTTTTCTGATCAAACAGCAGTTTCTTTAGCTACTTTATGACCTCATCCAGGACATACATCAAAATGCAAATGAAACCTCAATAGGAGACCAGTCTCAAATCTTGGGGGTTGGGGGAGTAAAAGTGCTTATTACCTGAACTTATATAAGATTAAATGAAAAGTAAATTGTGTGGTGCTTTACTAATAAAAGACCAGTCATTTTTTCTAGGTATATTACTTTTATATATATATATATATATATATATATATATATATATATATATATATATATATATATAATTTTTTTCTGATTAGTCTTTTTATTTATATATGAAGTATTTAAACATATGTAACATTGCTATGGAGATTAATCTACAAAAAGTTACAAGGTCTATACTGTTATCCGTGGGCACACTGTGTATTGTGGTGTTGTCCATAAGTGTGTGTGTCCATACATCATGCACATGGTATAAAAATTGGCAGATATTTAAAAAACAATCACATGTTTTTGTTTTTTGTGGTTTTTTGGGGGGGTGTTGTTAATGGTTTTTATTCTGGATCACAGACATTATCTGTGGCTTATATTTAATCATTAGACTATAGAATGGTTGTTTAGTTTTTAAAGTTAAGATCTTATTTTTTGAATGGTTGATGTTTTCACATTGTTCAAAATGCCAAAGATGAAAAACAGCAATGAGTTAGGAGATTCTCATCTTTGTTTTCCTTCAGTAGCTGGAATGTGATGGACATCATTATTGGAAGTACATGTATGAAGACTTTAATGGGGTGTCAGCATACTTTATATACAAACAGAGATATAAAAAATTGTGGTATATATGTGTATTAAGAATTGTAATGCAAAAAAAATAAACACGACAAAGTACATGTATAAAGGCATGAATTGGCATGAACAAACTTTATATAGAGAGATATGAATAATTGTGCTTCATTTTTGTAATCAGAATTGTAATTTTTTAATGGATCCAAATACCTTTAATTCATGTGATTTAAAACAGTTCAATTTAAATTTGGTAAACAGATGAAAGTAAAGATATCTTTAAAATTAAATTTAACTCACCAGTCTCTCTAGGTGTTCAAAGAACTAATAAAATATTGATGTATATAAAATGTATATTATCTCTTAGTTCTAGGACTTTTATTCAACAAGAAAGAAATGGCTTATACTATTCGATATACTTGTCTGATACCTTGGTAAACATAAGTAAACTAGAATTGAAATTAAATTACTCATATATGTGTTTGTTAGACATCTGATTAATTTACAAATTTAAAATGCTAACTGTAAAATATAACATCAAGTACTCTTAACTCCTTGAATTCCATTGGGTAACATTATTGATATTTTCATAAGTGGGTTTAAAAAGAAAAAAAAATGGTTTAATGTTTCTTTGTCATTGCTGAAAAGGTTACTAAAAATTTAAAGTGCCGACAGGTATAATTATATGTACTTAAGTATTCTGTTTTCACAAAATGATAAACAGAAGTGATTCCATATGCTAAGACTTATAGAAGACTTCTATATACGAGTACCAAAAAGTTTCAACAGTTTCAATTAAGAGTAATGTCAAAAACATTAAGTATTTCTTTTTATTAAAATAAAATAATTTGTCTAAATTCAGAAATCTACAGAATTTTTTTTCAAATTGTGAACAAAAGGGGG
Organism: Spermophilus citellus; assembly: GCF_964194105.1. Taxonomy (NCBI): domain Eukaryota; kingdom Metazoa; phylum Chordata; class Mammalia; order Rodentia; family Sciuridae; genus Spermophilus; species Spermophilus citellus. The sequence goes on along the minus strand of NC_138193.1, from coordinate 40,738,497 downwards.
TTAACAAATGGAGAAGAGAAATTAAAAGTTATATATAAGTTTTATATATATATATATATATATATATACAAAAAAAACAGTCAAGGATATTTGAGATTTTCCATAAGGTCAAATGTTAATATACTTGTATAAACTAAAGTCTTATCTATATTTTAAAAAGACAAGGATTTCTTAAAACATTAACTTACTCATAACATTATGTTTATTAAGTCTTGTTTTTTGAGCAAGTAATATTGTAGAATTAAGGATTATACAACTATGGTTAAACAACAACTATTATTTTAAAATATTATAATAAGTTGTTTCCTTAAGAGCTAAACTTAATTAATTAAAAACTCAATGAAATTGTGGTGCTATTACTCTTATTTAAGTATTAACTATGTTCATATCTTCCAGGTATACAAGTTTTTAAGAGAGAAGCTTTAAAAGAATATTAAATCAACTTGGTGTTCTCCAAATTAAATTTGCATTGTAATTTTGGAGTTATAAAGATGACAAACTTTATAGGAGATTTATTTATATCATTTAATGCTCTATAACTGGACCCATTATCAGTAAGATATAAAGTTTTATGTTACTTTTTACAACAGAGTACAATTTAAATATATTTTAAGTTAATGAGAGCCTAATTTATACAAAGGTTTATATTGTAAAATATGAAAGGATTTTGCTACTTTTCCACAAAAGGTTAAAAGCTTCTTAAGATGGACATCTGCAACATTAAAAGGTAAATGTTCCCATTGGGAACATCTTAAGAAGCTCTTAAGATGTCCATCTTAAGAAGCTCTCTTTGTAGCCTCCAGTCTTATGTTGGGAGGCTAACATAAGTATATACCTTAAGCTACATTTATCAATAATAATTTACTTTTTAAATTGTGTATAACCCTGAGGCTCACCTTCCAATTCCATGCAATTTCCCTTAACTCTCCCTTTCCCTCCCGCCTATCATCCCTGTTTAATGTTAATCTTCTTCTCCAGCTCTTCCTCTCTACCCTGTCCTTGGTTACTCCCCTTATATCAAAGAAGACATTTGGCATTTGTTTTTTAAGGATTGGCTAGCTTCACTTAGCATAATCTGCTCTAATGCCATCCATTTCCCTCCAAATTCTATGATTTTGTCATTTCTTAATGCAGAGTAATACTCCATTGTGTATAGATGCCACATTTTTTTAATCCATTCATCTATTGAATGGGATAGACAGCAGAATACATCAGTCACTAGAAAGGCAATTTATAAATCAATGGAAATGTAACTGATGTGACACAGCAATCTGTATACGGGGTAAAAATGGGAGTTCATAACCCACTTGAATCAATCTGTGAAATATGGTATATTAAGAACTATGTAATGTTTTGAACAACCAACAATAAAATATTAAAAAAAAAGGTAAATGTTGTTTTTATATTCCTGATAACTCTAAAGATGTTAAAGTTTTACATTTCTATATAAAGGCCTTCTCCACTCTGGCCTTAATATGGGGACAGCTGCTTAATCTGCACACCTCCTGGTGAGAAAATATTAACTTCTGTCATCTTCGTAATATTTATTGACATGTTCCAGAGGCCAAAATATTGGTTCAGCACTCATATTTTTGTTTCTATCTCATGGAATAACCTATCCCCAGAGGACATTACAACCTCTTCTTCCCCAGAGTTCAATCCAACCTGACTTCTAAAAGAAAACTTCAAACTCCTTGTCTCTTATGGCATTGCCCTCTCTCAGCTCCAAAACAGCCAGTATGGTCATCACTCTTTTTCCTTATAGTAATACAATGTTTCTAAAATTAGAAAGGGGTAATACAACCAGAATTAGATGGACAGACAGTATAGATAGGTAAATCGAGTCAGGTCAGATCAAGGTTATCACATTGCCCCCTCTCAGCTCCAAAGCAGCCAGTATGGTCATCATCCCTTTTCCTTACAGTAATAGAAAGTTTCTAAAATTTGATAGGGGGAATCAAAACAGAATTACTGCATAGACAGTATAGATAGTTAAATCAAGTCAGGTAAGATCAAGGAGGGAAATTTTAAATAAGTCCAGAAAGTTGGAGAAAGTCCCTGAGGGATTAAAATTTCTTCAGAGATCTTCCTCCACCTTATCAAAGATATGAAAGGGACACATAAGACAAAAGGGGGGGATGATCAACCAAGCCTAATTCTATTTTAAAATTGGGAGCCATCTCATCACAAAGTCAGGAAAAGTTAATTTCTGTTTTACTATAAATTACTGCAACTTTTAAATTTGTTTGGAATTCCTGTTCATGCCTTCAACTTACCCATACCTGGCTTTCCCAAACTAGATAACAACCCTCTCTACCTGATCAGATAACAACCCTCTTTGAAACCTCAGGGATGCCTCATAAATTATGATGCTGGAATCTCAATTTATTTCCTACCTTGAAATGTTAACCCATGTAGATCATTAACCTACTGTCTGCCTTTGTATTATGCTTGGCAAAATCCTGTCATTTGTAAATTATCAAGACACAAACCCTTGAAAATTTTCATGCTAAAAAACCTCTTTCATGGAGAGCTGAGGTGCTGATCTCTACCCTAAATTTGGTGGTCTTTGTTTCAGGGTTCAAAAATAATGATCATTCATTACAGAGAGTAGTTTAATTTTTACAGGGTACAACTAGGGTGTTTAATCATTGGGACTTGTGAATGTGATATTAGGATAATCAGTGGCAATTGTGGAGTTTAAAACCTTAACTAAGGTTAAAACTAATTGTTACTTGGAGATGTGAGAGCCCATATTTTGAGGGATGATTACTAAAATTTTGTTCTTTGGTATTTTTTCTCTGGGATTCCTTGTTTCCTAGAATTTTTAATATTTACTGTGTGTCTGTTTAAGACCAATTTGCAAGGCCAAAAGGCCAAAGTCCAGAGCCCAGCATTTAGTATATGCTCCCTTATTTCAGGGCCCATTGGTGTTGAAAACGGATATATTGGGAGATAAATGCCTATTTTTTCCCCTTCATTCCCCAGCTGCACCTTTTTTCCACTTTGCTTAAGGGACTGTTTTGTATGATTATTATTTTGCATAGCTCTTCACTTCCTTTTCAATTTCTGCTAAAATAAAACCTTAAGACATGACTTTATTTTCTCAAACACATGCTTTTAAAATTATTTATATGGTGAATTACTGGAAACTGACACTCTCAGCTAGTTCTCTATCTTATTATTAGCATTTATTAAACACAATTAAATAATCCAATCTAGGGCTAGAGTTATATCTCAGTTTTCTAGAGTTCACCCCACCAAACAAAAATTAAAAGAATCCAAACTAATATATAATGCAAGTTATGTGCCTCTTCTTTTACATGTTTATGTGAAGTAATAACACGTATGTAAACATATATTCTCAGCTCATATATCTGATCAAAGACAACCATGAAAGAAGTAGAATTGGTCAGAGGCCATTATGTCAACTACTGAAAATTACTAAACTATACCTGCAATTTGTTCAGCTCACAATATTAATATTAATATTTTGCTAATTCAAAACAGATAACCTTTTAAATATTATAAAATGTATGTTGGGGCTGGAGTTTTGGCTTAGTGGTAGAACACTCACCTAGCATCTGTGAGGCATTGGGTTTAATCATCAGCACCAAATAAAAATGAATAAATAAAATATAGGTATTGTTTCAAACTACAACTATTTTTTTAAAGTGTATGTGCTTTTCTAATGAACCCACCGAATACTATGTATGTACACTCAACTCTCCTCTAAAAGCTACCTTCTAAGCACATAGAGGTACTGACATTAGGATAAAATGTTATCATGGAGCTTTCCTGAGAAATATTCCTAAGTACTAATAAACACACAATTTCAAAAAAGAAATTCAAAATCCTGACACCCAAAGCACATTGGTACATTTTTAATGATATTGTGAACAGAAGTGAAGCATAATATAGTTCTCCTAAAATAATTCCTCATATCAATAAAGTTCTATATTTATAAGAAAGCCTGTCTCCTTGCATGGAAGCAATAAATAATTATTTTTTTGATGAATGTAGATTTTAATAAGATATAAGGATATGCTTTCTAAATTTGAAAATTAGAAAATAAAATAATTTTATGATTATTTAGAAAATGTATTTTAATTACAAAATTCAGCTAATGAGTTATCTCTCACATATTGTAATAGTTTGAGTCCTGAGAAAATTTAATTTATAGTGGTTTTAAGTAACATGCATTATAATAGTTGTCATGAAAAATATGACCATCCTAAGTAGGAAAGTTGGTGGAATGAGATGGATATCATTAACCTAGGTACATGTATGATTGAATGAATAGTGTGACCATAACTTGTGTACAACTATAGAAGTGAAAAAGTGTGCTTTATTTCTGTTAAATAAATTGAAGAGCAATCTTCTGTCATGTATAACTGATTATAACAAGTAAATAAAAATTAACAAATAAAAAACACAATCCTGCTCCTATCTTTTATAATAGATTTAAAATTTTTGCTTAGAATAATTGCACTAAATATGGAAGATATATGTGGATTATGAACATATATATAAGTATATGATCTTTCTAACCATACCTGTGGATACCTCTGATGTTTGAGTCCTTTCAAAGACATCTTCTGTGTGGGTGTGTGGTGGTGGGATTCAACCAAGGACCTCTCACATGCTAGGCAAGTGCTTTGCCATAAGCTGCATTCCCAGACCTCAAATATGTCTTAATAAGCACAGCTTAAATTAAATCAGTAAATAGTACCATAAAAATTTTTAAAATAAGAAAATTTTTTCAATCAAAAATAAATTAAAAGTATGTTTTTAAAATGTTGTTGATGAAAACCAGCAAATGTTCACAAAATTATGTCAAAAACTAGAAAGAGAATAAAATAAATGTTGCACTATAAATCTGTTGGACATGAGGGATTTCTGAAAAAATACAGAAATTGCAAAATAAGGAAACTATAAACTGAGCAATCAGTATAGAAAAACTGGGCTTATGCTCAGAAATCTCCAACTGAAACAGAACACAAGATCATCAGGTATAAAAGCTGAGTGTTGCCAGACCTTTGACAAATTCTGATTTCAATATATATATATATATATATATATATATATATATATATATATAGATGGACTTTTATTTTATTTATTTGTTAATTGCAATGCTGAGAATTGAACCCAGTGCTTAAAACATGCTAGGCAAGCACTCCACCACTGAGTCATAAACCCAGCTGATTATATTTTAATGTCTGTGATCAACCAAGTGGCTTGAAGCCTGAGGCAGGAGAATAAGAAGTTCAAAGCCAGCATTGTCAAACTTGCAAGACCTTGTCTCAAAATTTAATAAATAAATAAATAAATGTGCTGAGTCAGGGGTTCAGTGGATATGCACCCCTGGGTTTGATCACTGGCACAAAAATAAGTAAGTAAATAAATATTTAAAAAGAAAATGATAATTTTTTTTTTTAAAATTTGGTTTAAGGCATATGAAAGCCTGAGATACTTCATCCAATGTAGGATAGATGTTTATAAAATAAGCATTATTTTGTGTACCACTGCAAAAACTATCAATTAGTGCATTGAGGCAACATAGCCTGCAGCGGCTCCATCTGGCACCACAGGGGTGGTGACTGGAGCAGGATGGGACCTGGAGGGAAGGTAGAGTCAGCAAGGCTATGGGTCTGTAGGAGAGGTGGGCTTGGAAAGGGCAGATTCTGGAATAGTCTAGGATCTGGTGGAGTGAGGAGGAGGGAATGAGGAGGAGAGGTCGGGTATCTAGAGTGGTCAGGGCCTGTAAAAGGGTGGGATCAGAAGTAAGGGCAGATTCTGGAGGAGAGCAAGGCATGGGAGAGTTGGGGTCTGCAGGAAGGGACATGTCCAGAGGAGGGGTGTAGGATATACAGAAATAGGGTTGATCTAGGTATGATCTGGAAAAAGGCTTGATCCTGAAACAGGGAACTTCTCTGGAGTAGTTGTAGGGACTTGAGGTGTGCTGAGGCCTGGGAAAAGGGCAGGGACTGAAAATTTGAAAGAATCATAATAAGAGGTGGATATGGAAATGAGTGGGGGGAATCAGGAAAAGAGGTGAGGTCTAAAGAAGTGGTAGGGTCTGGAGGATGGGGGCTGGGTCTGGAGGAAGAACAGGATACAGAGAAAGATGGAGATTTGGGGAGGGTATCTGGAGGATGTGAAAATGGTCTGATGGGGGTGCAAGGTCTGGAGGAGGTTCTGGGTGCCTGGAGCTGGGGAAAGGAGGGGGCAGGAAGTGATGGAAAGTAGAGGACTTGGTTGTTACTAACTTTCAGAGCATCTTAATCTCCAAACTTCCATCCTAAAATCCCACCCTACATTAAGCTGAGACTGAAGCTGGGTAGATGCAGTGGGTGCCTGACATACCTACAACCTGCCATAGCACTAAGCATTTTCAGCCACACTGATCCAGGGGCAGTTTTCCCTGGGCCACCAATCAATACTACCTGTACTGTTCTAGCTGCCTAAAGATGCTGAGGAAGTGACAGGTTTTCATTGCATAATGTTAACAGGAGAGGTTACAGGCATGGTGACAAATGCCTAATATTCCCCTAATAAGGAGGGTGAGACAGGAAGATTGCAAGTTTGAGACCAGCATAAAAAACTTAGCAAGATTATGTCTCCAAATAAAAAGAACTGGGGATGTTGCTCAGTAGAGTAGCACCAACCTAGGATACATGAGGTCCTGAACTCACTTCCCTGTACTGAAAATAAATAAATAAATAAATAAATAAGAAAGAAAAAGATAGAGGAATGCATGGCTATTTTAAAGTCATTTTCTTTTTTTTTTCCAGCCTTCTTTTTCTTCATCCTTTTCATGAATGTTAATACTCATAGACAATGAACTATTTTGCAGAAGATGTAGAGCCTCTGAAAAGAAAGATATAAGATGCTATTTGCTCTCTGTGATCAATTCAAAATAAAGGATTTCTAAAATAAACATGAAAGTCAGTGAAAAAAGCCAGATTGGGCTCATACAAAACTGATTCTTCAATATATTGTCACAGGCTCCAACTTCCTTGAAAATACTCATAAAATTCAAACAATAAAATTAAGAATAAATAAGTGTCATGACTTTAATAACAAGCTTTTGCACAGCAAAAGAAATAGAAGTATGAATAAAGTCTGTAGAATTGGATATCTTTAGCAGCTTCTCTTCCAACCACATATTAATATCCAGATAAATAACTCAAAACACTTAACATCAGTAACAAAAAACACAATGAAAATGGGCAAAAGAAATAAATAGGCATTTCTCAAAAGAATAAATATAAATGGCCAAGGAATACAAGAAATACATGGAAAAAAAAGTTTAGGTAAACAGGTAAATGAAAATTAAAACTACACTGAAATTTCATCTCATTTCAGTTATAATGGAAAACATAAAGAATACAAATAATACTATATGCTTGTGAGGACTGGGGGAGGTACACTTGTATGTTGGTGGTGGAAATGCAAATTAGCACAACTCTGGTGAGCTATATTGAGTTTCCTAAAAAAAGAAGAAAGAAAGAAAGAAAAGAAAAGAAAAGAAAAGAAAAGAAAAGAAAAGAAAAGAAAAGAAAAGAAAAGAAAAGAAAAGCTAGGAATGAGGGCTGGGCTTGTCCTGGCCTTGAGAACTTAGAGGAACCTAGCTGTGATTCCAGCTCTCTCCTTCACTATTTTATACAGTACCATCATACAGAAGTACCATTTCTTGATGCTGTGGCTCCCACATCATTTTAACACAGTGACCTCATGTGGTTTCATTGAACCTGGCAGGGAGTAAACAGGAATGCTGAGGGAGAGTCCTGTGCCTGAGGGGAGGAGGCCCAAGTGCACTTCATTACTTGTTTTCTTTGATGTTTTAATTGTTCTTTTTTTCAGTTTAAAGTATTAGAAAAAATATTAAAAAGTGTGTTTAGATGGCAAAAACAGACCTGGTTGGGAAATGGAATTGTAAAAATTCTATGGTAAGAAACCTACTCCTAGAGAAGGGATCACTTCCATTCCCATCTCTCCAGGAAGGCTGATTGACTGTGGGTCCCTACCATTTGGATTATAAATAATTTCTCTTGGGAGTCTGACTACTCCCCTTTGAAGTATAAATGCACCTGTGGAAGATTCAGGCCCAAGGCCAGATGTTTATCAAAGGCCTGGTAAGAATGGTAGTTCTTCCCCTAATCAAACTCTGATTCTGTAAACAAGTTTCCTATTAGAAACTGTGCACAATCATATATTGGGTAGACTAGAAAATTTATGATGCTTGATAAATAATAAATTTTGTGAGAAACTGTGAATGTGTGCTCTGAAATTGGAGTGTTTTTTTTTTTTTTTTTTTGGGTGGGGGGACCATCTAGAGTAAAATAAAATTTGGAGTTCTTCTCCTCTCTGAGTGCTTCTTCATGCTTCTCCAACAATCTGTTCACTTACCCCCCCCCAAAAAAAAAAAAAAACCTTTTTATTCTTAATAAAAACAGAATTTGTTAAAAACATATTTCATAGCTTTTATGGAACTAAACACATCAATTAAATTTTTCTTTGGTTGAGAAAGTCCCAGTTAATTGACAGTGTATGTATATTTTTCCTAATTTCAAAAAGTTTTATTAGAGCATTTTAGTTATACATAATTGTAGGGTCCATTTTGACATGCATATATGCATAGGATATAATTTGCTACATTTCATTCCCAGTACTTTTACTTTGCTTTTTTTTTCTCCTTCCCTCTACTCCCTGCCCCTTATTGGTCTTTCTTCCATTTATTTATTGTTTTATCAAATTGGTGCTTTATAGATATATGTAAATTTGGAATTTACTGGGGTCTATTTATATATGTACATACATCATTTGGTCAGTCTTGTCCCTCAGCTCCTCCCTTTTTCATCTCTCCTCACTCCTTTTTGATTATGCTTCATCCTATTTTTCCTAGGACATGGTATGACTGGTACTGTCAGTGATTTACTGACCAACAGTGAAAATGTTATAAAATAAAAGACTTGAAGTAATAAATACAACTGCTATGGGAGTCTCCCTGAGAATCCTCTTTATACTGCCATGAATTCACATGCTTCTATTAGATAATTATTTTAAACATTTATTTTTTAGTTGTAGGTGGGCACACAATATTTTATTTTTATGTTGTGCTGAGGATAAAACCTAGTGCCTCACAGATGCTAGGTGAGCACTATACCACTGAGCCACAAACTTAGCCCTAGTGGGTAATTCTTTAGATCCTGTGTGTCATAGCTGACTGTGAGTACCAGGGCAAATAATATGGGCTAACTGTAGTTGTAAATTTGAGATTTTCAACAAAAAATGTGTATATTGATCCACATCATTAAGTCTAAATTCATAATGAAGTAAGGCCAAGACTGAAATAAAACATTCTGCACAATCACATTTTCTATTCTGCAATAAATAAACAAAATGTTTGCTATCTATCAGTCATATAAAAGCTATTATATTTAGGTTGTTATTTTATTCAGTTTATTATGCAACATATGAATAATTGTGATAAGCCCTTGAATTAAGTGATATATAAAAATTCTTATTTACTTACAGGAAGGTATAGAGGCATTATAATAAACATCTAAATAATGTGATCTCACTTTTTATTAGATTTATATTCCTATAAATTGGATTCATATCCTTATATCTTACATAAAGTTTATAAAGTCTGTATATAATACTAGTTCATTTATAATGTATCCAAACCAGACATGATTCTCACCAAAACAAAAATGTAGTTACAAAGAGAATTATTCAAATACTGAGATTTGAGAAAAACTAACTATATTATTTATAAAACTCTAGAAATCCTTCAACTGGTGTTCTGGCAAGTGTCTTGTCTGTATGTCTGTGTTTCTGGTATCATAAGTTCTGTATTTTTATTTTTCTGCTTTGAGAGCAAACACATAGGCAAATATTCCCAATAACCCACCACATACAAGTTTAGGAAATATTTTCCAGCAATCATTGTAACTTAATAACATTCAAAGGTCAGATATAATACTGAAAATAAAGTCACCATTTAGAATTGGAGACAAACATAATCTTTAGTGATAAGAATCCCTTAACTTGATACTTTAAAAATAATAACAACCTGTCACAAGGGGACAAAATTGTGACTTATGCAGTCGAGGGAGAAATAAAGAATTTTCACATGCTTCTGCCCCTTTCAATGCTTTATTCATTCAAATTACTCAATAAAATTTCACTCTATAGGTTCTTTTTAAAAAAATATGTATTCTTAAGTTTTAGATGGATATAACATCTTTATTTTACATTTATGTGGTGTTGAGGATTGAACCCAGTGCCTCATGTATGGTAGGTGGGCGCTCTACCACTGCGCCACAACCCCAGCCCCTCTATAGGTTCTTAATCAAGAAAAGAGCAATCCTTATTGCTAGGCACTGCAATAGTCATAATCAATTCACAGCAAACAATTCTAGATTAATTAATTAAAGCAAACAATTTTAGATTAATTCTAATAACTGCAAAACACACTTAATCATGACCAGGCTAGTGACAGACCTTCCCTCTGCATGCTAAGTTCAAAAGTCTCAAGCCTTAGGCTTTATGTCTAGCATATTCATACTCACTCAAAACAAAGTGACCAGGTCAGGGACCAAGGCAGGCTTTTGCTGGCATGGAGTGGATGATCAGTTGAGGAGAGGGTCATAGGGACATGTTAAGGCTCTCACCAAGGTCCAGACAAGGCTGTAGGGTTTGAGAGTGATAAAGATCACACAGAGAATCAGGAGAATGATAACAAATGATGGAAGTCCAGGTCCTCATCATGCTCTCCAGCTCAAATGCATCCTTGTTTCGATTGGCTGAATCTCTATTCATTAGCTCTATATTTTACACTAAAATTTGAGGCTTTTTGACACCCCACCCCCAGCAATCTTTATTAGCTACCACTGGATTTCTCCATGGCATCACTTATTCTAGGGTCAGAAACATCTGGTCTGGTGGTCTCCACCCTTATCTTCTGACTTTTCCCTCTTATCAGGGGAGGACAGCCTGCCAGAGGCTTCACTCTGTTTATCAGGGTGAGAGGAAGTAATTTTTCTAAGGCCATACTGGAAGGATCTGTGGATGTGCCTGGTGAGACTGCATGTTTCATACTGGAATTTTTAAAGATGGAGTTACTTAGGCTGAGGCCTAAGGCCATCCTCACCATCCACCCACTTGATTTAGAGTGTCCATTCTGGGGGGTGGGGTGGATGTCTGAGCTGAGTGCTGTGAATCAATGCAGAGGAATCACCCATTTCACTGGCCAAAAGCTGAACTCCACATATATCCAAAAGTCACTTCTCATTATGGTTTGTTGTATTGTTCCATAATGACCAATAGTGACCATAGTCCAATTACATCTGGTTAAGACAAAGTGATCGAAATGTACCCAGGGATTGAAAGTATAATATAATCCAAATCAGGTGGTATGATAGGGTTGAGACATTCATAAGTTTGAATTGCATGTAAGTCCCAATTGGTTAATTCTGTTATATTGTCCCAGTTGATCCTAATACTCGCTATAAGGCTTTCAAATGCTCTGAGACTTATTGAATCTAAATATTGACTAAAATACCAGAATGAGGGTGGTTCCTCTGGTTGTACATACATAGGCATTGCAATTCCATGTTCCATCTTTCTATGTTCATAAAAATACAAACTTTCATCTTGGAAAACAGAGTTTGGATTTTTCTAAATCCACCCTGGTTCTCCTCATTCCTTTATATCAAAATCCTTATGAAGCTCTCTGAGATTTGGGTCAATGTATTACATAGGTTTGCACATGCAAATATTTTGGAGTAAGTAAAATAATTCTTAAAGGATTGGACTATAATCTTATTTTTTCTGGTTTGTTCAAATATTGTATCCTTTTTAAACTTGTTTGTAAGTTGTGGAAATTTACCTGGGTATAGTGATAAGGGCTTTGGTCTTGCTATTAAGATCAGTATTTCCAGCTGTTTAGGTATCATGCCCTGCAGTATTTCTTCTGGATAATATGCTTTATTCATAAAAAGTACATGTCTGAAATATTTGAACTTTGAAATCTTGTATCTAATGAGAAGGGATGACTCTATGCTATTAATTGGGTTAGGGAGCAGCAGGACTAAATTGTGGGTAAGATTATAAATAAATAAGGCTCAATCTTAAGCTTTTGTGGAGCAATGTCAGCAGTGGCAAATCTATTGTTCTAATGACACTACATTTGCTATATCCTGACAGGTTCTATATTAAAGTGAGAGTCATGAAAATTTGAAATGAATACATGGGTTACTTGACTTAAAATCATCTCAAATAGATGATAGTTTATATGGGTATATCCATCCCCCAGCATACACCTTGTGTAAAATTTAAGGGCCTAGCCACATACATAGTTCTGAAGTACACATCAAAATACTACAGTGTTGTATATGAGATACAGTGACATGACTTTTCTTTACATTTTTATTAAAATATCTGTCAAATTATGATAAATGGTCTCACTTTTTATTGTTTCCAGCTTCTCTTAAATCCTAAATATCTTAATTTTCTAGTGAATCTGTTAGGAATTATCTGTCACAGCAGCTCAACTAAGGTGTGTCTTTATAGTACTTCAAATCTGGTAGCAAACAACAGTCTTAACCCTAAATTTAATATTATTTAAAAAAATTTTGCAAGAATCATTAGGTTATTACAATCAATATATGTCAAAAGTTAGCATCAAGTGGAAGGCAGAAGTGATTTTCAATCAATGTTATAAAATGCTATTCTAAATTCCACAGTCTGTTTCTCAGGAAGTCCAGTACGTGTTAACACAGATAAGTAAGTCCAATGGTATCCAAGCGAGCTGTAAAGTGCAGGTAATATTCATACATGTTACATCCACTTCTCCAAAATCAGAAGCGACTGTAGAGTGGTCACATAGCCATCTAATATTACCTACCTATGTTTTAAGTCATTTGTGTCTGGTTTTAATTCCATTTAGCTTGCATTCTGAAATTTTTAAGGCTACCACTAATATGCGTATTAGCAGTGCATAGTGGAGAATTCCTTTTATGTCCTGGAACCACTTTGGAATGTGCCAATATACGGTGTCAACTCTATCATACCACCTGCATTTTGATTATATTATCAGCCCAAGAACATCATCATCTATTGACCATATAATGTTTATATGATAAAGAATCTGTTTTCATTACATGCACTATTGGTGAGATAATATGATTTGTGTTATTAAGGTGTGCTATAGCCAATGTTATTTGGGCATCTTGTATTTGTAGTTGTTCTATATTATGTTAAATCTGTTTTTGAAGTTGCTTCATACATTCCAATTATATATCTGCTTTATCCTCATTTTCATCAAATACCATATTAGGTTGTAATGTGTGTTTCATCTGTATCTGTTGATTTGAGAACGCTGTTATATATTTACCTGATTTAGTGTGTAATGTCAACTTCCATGTGCTTCATGGGTTGTTTTACACTCACCAAAACATATATTGGTGCCAGGATATTCAGAGTAATAATAATAACAATCTTCACTTTGGGAGGTGCTGTCAGATGTGTCTTGTGTAGTTGTCATTGTTTGTGTTGTAGGGCATATGTGTTTACATGGATAAGTTATGCTAAAGGCACTAGGTGAAAAGACTGCAAAAAAAATATTTCCCAATGGGTATTACTTCTTCCTGTGGGTCAGTTATAGTGACCTTAGATGTATGAAATTCATGATCTTTTATATGTCCTAAATATAGGTAAGTAAATGTGCCAATTGGTATCACTGATACTTCTGGTAAAATTGTTCCATTTAGGATAATGTCTGATCTTAGTGGTTTTATGTGTTTATTTTGTTCATTCTCTTATCCATTTTTTTCTGTATAAAAGCATCATAATATTTCCTTTGGGCTTTTAGTGTCTGAAGTATAGTTTGCCTCTGTAGTTCAGCTTGATGTATGATATTTGTGATTGTACATAAAGATTTAGAAATTATTTTTAGTCCATTAATTCTTTGTCTCTAATGTGTTCCAGGGTTGTAATTCTAACATCCAAGTCCTCTGTATGTTTTGTGCTAAAATTTCTCCTAATTCTAGTTCAGCTATAGCTATCCATTCTAAAAATCTCCTTTGTTCTCCTAATGTGTTGCCTCTGTATTGTTGGAATGTGTCATGTTGTTTTCTGAGGACATTTTCTGTATAGCTTCTTAGCATATATTGCTGTGTCAATAATTAATTTTATCCTCTGAATTGTGGGATTTACAATTATTTGTAGAGGAATTTATATATTTGGTATTACATAAGGTGCTTTGGTGATTGTGGTTAGTCTTGGACTTTCTCTATATAATTTCACTACTGATGGGTAATGTGCTGTAAATAGGTTATGTGTGGCATTATACCTTCCCTATCAATTATACATGATTGGAGGTGGTCTTTGATGTAACATCTTTCAAAGGACAAAGGTTAACACAAATAAATACATGTTCCTGTTTCTGATATAATTTTTTTGGTAATTAAAGATCTGTTAAATAGAGGTGTATGAGTCACAAAATCAAATTGACTTAATTCCCATGGCTGGTTCCATCAGCATAGTAGCATATAGAAATTTTATGGCATATTAATATGATGTACTATATATTGTGATACTCTATTAAAATTCATGCCTGCTGTTTTCCACCATGATTAAGGCCTTTTATCTGCTGCTTTTATCTTATACCTGGGGTAGAAGTAGGTGTATTCATTTTTACGTTCACCCCATTGTAGTGATTCCATCAGTATTTTTGGTGTTACATAGTCATCTATCCACACAGCTCCATTTATATTAAGTTTATGGTCTGATACTTTGTCTGCATATGGTGTTATGCATCTTTGATTTTCTGTTTTATATCTAAAGGAATTTCAAAGTCTAATGTGTTGTCCATGTGTATTGCAGGTATTTGGTTACACATAAAGAATACAGATAATCTGGATGTGCATTTGTTGTCATCTATACTATGGGATGTATCCATAAGTCTTTTTTTACTTTCATTAGTCCTTGTAGAGACATGACCAACATTTTGTTATTTTTGAGTTTTTTTTGGGGGGTCATATTGTGGGCTATATTGTGTTATGAATGATGCATTAGAAAGTGCTGTATAGCAAAAGAATGCCACTACTCATTTCTAAAGGAATGGGATGTGGCTTAGGTGAGTCCCAATGTGTACCTTTGTGTGTCCATGTGTGTGTCTAATTTGATGAAAAATTATAAGTTAAGTGTTTTCCTGTTGTATACTTTATTAAGTTGAGTTTTATACATGCTGATTCTAATGTAGAATTTTCCTTCTTATTTTTGCAAAGATACAATTTATTAGCATAATGTGTGAAATTATTAAAATGGGTGAAGGTGGTATCTTGTGCTATTTTTCTTGAGAAATTATATCTGGTATCAATAGCTTCAAACACATCTCCAAAGTTGTTTTTTTAGTGTTCCTATACAGAGTTATACTTTTATGATTGTAGTTAAAGCAAGAGTATTCTAAGAATACTTGTGGGGTTCCTGTTTTATAAGGCTGTACACCAGCCTTGTGTGAGGGTACAAACTGTGCAGTGTGTATCTGCCAATGAACACTGTTTTGAAGCAGACGTAATACCAATGTGGGAATTCCTATTTTGGAGATGGCCAAATTTGTTTCACCATTTTATAAGGTTGAGGTATGGAATCTGTAATAATTATAGGAAATTTGTATGTTTTTGTACCTAGTGGTAAAAGGACTGACTATGTCTCAGATTTTGGAAATGAGTCATTATCTTTCTTAAAATATGATGTTACATGTAGTAATTCAAATTTACCATAGTATTGGAGGTTAGGAAAATCTGTGACACATCATACTGTTGTGTTCTCATTATAATTTTCTGAAATGTTCACATCACTCAGGACATGTGGACATAAATGCTGAATAATTGTAATGAGGGAATTTTGCCTAAGGATAATATGGTTTGATTATGTAATTGGTATGTGTAGGAGGTTCTTGGGGATTTTCCCCATTGAGGTATGTGTATGTTAAAATGCATTGCTTATTAGTGATGTTTATGCATGAGGTGTGTGGGAACGTGGATGAAAAGAAGAGTGATAGGAATTTTAATTCTGTAGCTCTTTTGTATTTTTAATTCTTTAGGCCTTTTACCCTAGGTTCCAGAGTGCCAGGCCTAAGCTCTCCTAGGATAAAAGCAGGTTCTGTCTCAGGGTCTGTTCTGTCCATTTCTTGGCTTGGTATGTGGGCAGAAGGCTGCCTCCTTGCTGCCCCTCTCCACATGTCTTCACACAAAAGGAGCCATACAACTGCCAGCAAGACTTCTTTCATGTCTATTCTGTGCTATGTGTGGCAGAAATTGGTGGTGGCCCTTGTTCCCTGGCAACAAAGAGTGCACAACCTCCATCCTTTAACAGGAGTTGGGAAATGGCAGGTGCACATAAATGGTTGTGCTCTGGGCCACACTGGCTCAGCTGGGTGTCAATGTGTGTTTTAGCTGCCTTGGAGTGAACCAGACCTCTGTGTAATGCTAAAATTGGTAGGGGGTGGGCATGAGGAGGTGAGTCCCAGGCCTGAATTAACCCAGGGATATTGGGAGCTCAGGACAGAGGTCTTTGCAGCAGGGTGGCTCACCATGGTATGGCAGTAGAGGGGCTGTGGATTACCTGAGAAGGCCAGGGTCATATTAACTTTCTAGGCCACAGGGTGGGGTAGGGTGTGGGGCAGAAAAGTAGATATTATGGTGCCTAAAAGAATTACATGTGGTAGGAGGGCATGACATAATCTTCAATTATGTAAATGCATATCAAAATTTTATTGTGATTTTATCTCACCCCCAAGAAGAAATGGTATTATGCAAACTGGTGAGAATTTGGAAAAAATGAAGTGCTTATAAAATGTTGGTGGATATATAAATTATTTTAGTTAGTATGAAGAATGAATATCTGTATCTACTATCTCTATCTATTTATCTCTATCTATCTCTATATATCTATATATCTATATCTATATCTATCTATATATCTATATCTATATCTATCTATATATCTATATCTATATCTATCTATATATCTATATCTATATATCTATATATCTATATATATCTATATATCTATATATATATCTATATCTATATCTATCTATATCTATCTATATATATATATATTGCACACAGTGCCTCACAAGTGCAAGTATATGAATATATACTCCCAAGTATATATTTTGGAAAAAAAGTCTTCATACAAATGAGATACCTTCATAACTATGTCCATTTTGGTACTATTCACAATAAGATATGGAATTAACATAGGTGCCATTCGAAAGATTTATGTAGAAAAATAATGGCATGTACACAAAATGAAGCTACATTTTGTCATAAGGAAGAATTAAACTTCTCATTTTCAGAATAGATGGAAATATATATTACTGTGTCACATAAAATTAGTCATGAAAATGTTTTTACCATACAAATTCTCTCACTTGTGGAAAGTAAAGAAAAACAATGAGAAGAAGTAGGAGAAGACAGATTATTTGTAAAACATAATGGGATGAGAGAGAGAGAAGAGAGAGAGAGAGAGAGAGAGAGAGAGAGAGAGAGAGAGAGAGAGAGAGAGAGAAGGCATCAGAATAAGTGTATTTAATCAAAGCCTAATATATGGAAGTATGCAAATGGAATACTCAAACCACTATTTATAGAATTGATGTCATGAAGCATTAATGCAGAGATATAAATAAAATGCAATTTTAGTAATTAAAAAAAAAGTTAACGTGCAAGAACTGAAACTAAAACTGATACAAAAAACCATACTTGAGTATTTTAATAGCAATTATATTGACAATGATTTCTGGGAAATGACATACATTAGTTAGTTGTACATTATACCACCAAATACCTAAATAAAACAATTTATAAAGAAAAAGTACCCCATGTACCTCAGTTTTTGATGTTGAACTGCATGGTGCCTTTCTTGCTCAGTTCTGGAGAGGGCTCTGAATTATGGCACATCCTGGCAGGACCATGTGTGTAAGAAAATGCTCACACCTCAAACCAGGAAGCAAATAGAGAGCACAGTTGGGTTACACAATCTAATAGGCATGCCTATTGACCTACGTACCTAAACCTGAACTCTTCTAAGGGTCTCACCACCATCCAGTTGCATCACTGGGAGACCAGACATTTAATACATAGGCCTTAGGGGACAATCAATATGTGGACTTTAACATGATACCAAAAGCAAGAGACACAATACAGAAGTAGACAAGCAGGACTATGTCATAACTCAAATGTCCTGCTTAGCAAAGAATACAGGAGTGAAAAGTTAACAGAGTGGGAAAATAGATTCCCAAACCAGATATATGACAAGGAGTTAATATCCAAAGTACATGCTAGGCAGTCCCAACTCAAGAACAAGAAAGTAATAAATAAATACTTAATTGAAAATTGTCAAATAATCTTAATAGATATTTACCCCTACAAGCATAGAAATGGAAAAATTGCATGAAAAAACGTTCAGTGTTAAGCATCATCATGATAATGATAACTATTCAAAACAATAATGATAGTAACTAAAGCCTGGTAAAAAAAGAGGCTATCATTGTAAAAAATGTGGTCCAGGCTTTGGGGAAGTTTGGACACTTCTTTACTGGACTTTCAGTTTTGGCCAGGTAGGTATTTACATATTTATGTCATATATATTAAGAGGACAGATATTATTAAAATATTTTTACCATGATGAAAAATTACAATCAATAATGTAAAGTTAAGGGTATAACCTCAGGTGATAGATCAGATTGTGATTGTTGCACAATTTTGAATGTTTACCAAAAATGTTTAAGTTTCTCTAAATATTTGGATGTGTAAATTTCAACTCAAAAATCTGTTTTAAAATAACTGACTAAACATTTCTACTTCCAGTGGAAATAAAAACGTGTTTGTGAAAGAACACATATATGTACATATATATATGTACATATATATATATATATGTACACATATATTCATAATTGACACATGTACATCTTCTTTTTAGTTTACTTTTTTAGTTGTAGATAAATGCAATACCTTTATTTTATTTTTTTTTATTTTATGTGGTACTGAGGATTGCATACATTGCCTCACATGTACAAGGCAAGCACTTCAAAGCTGAGCCACCATGCCAGTCTGACACATGTACATCTTTAGTGTACAATATAATAATTTGATACATATGTTAATAAAAGTGGTGTAATTAGTATGTTGCCTTCACAAATTACTTATCATTTTTAATTGTTGACCACATTTAATTTTTTCTAGAAAATTTAAATCATATCATAAATTGTTGTAGTTATGCAATAGAACACCAGAACTAGTCACTCCTACCTGTGTTTGTGCCCATTTTAAAATTTGCCTACAACTGAAGTTTTCAAATGTTTAACACTTTTTTTTTTACATATTCATATAATGTCAAACCATTTAGACATAAAGAAAGTGATGCCTATAATTTCAGCAGCTTGGGAGGCTGAGGCAGGAGGATCACTATTCAAATCAAGCCTCAGTAACTTAGCAAGGTCCTAATTAAATTTTAAAGACTCTGTCTCACAATAAAATAAAATAAAAGAGATAGAGATGTGGCTCAGTGATTAAGTGCCCCTGGGTTCCATCTCCTGCAAATATAATTAATTAATTAATTAATTAATTAAAAAATTAAACTGCTTACCCACAGGAAAAAAAAAATGGATAAATATCAAAACACTATTTTGAATTAAAAGTAGACATTGAAGCGTATATCATGAGGCGCTGGAACTGTGCCTCAGTGGTAGAGTGCTCACCTAGCACATGTGAGGAACATATAAATGAAATAAATATATTGTATCAACCTAAAACTAGAAAATAAATATTTTAAAAAAGTGTCTATCATGATTTTTTCAGTCTATATTGTTTCATAAGTGATTAAATTAATATGTTGATCAAAATCAAAGCAAATTTGCATATAGTCAAGACAGTTGAGAATTATACAAGGTATTTTTTTTTTCATGAATGAATATGACTTTCATGGTGAGAGTGTTGAATCCTGCAGAAGAGGGAGAGTTAATACCTGAATTTGTTTCCAGATAGAATGTTGGTATGTTCACCTGGTTTTATGTTGTAGCTAGTGGATCCATGGTTACTTTGCTGAGTCCTGTGGTGAATAGATGCCTTGGAAGAGCTGAAATTCCCTGTGGAAATTAAATTTAGGCTAAAATATGATAAGCTTAGTGAGGTGGGTCTGGAGTTATTTTTTCCCAATAACCTGAAGCCACAATTGAGTTTTTACAACCTCCGTAGAAGATGTGGGTAGGCCTATCTATCATCACTTTATTGGGGAGTTTCCTATTTTCACTCAGAATTGCTCCATCAGTTAGAAGTTGACTTGTAGGTAAGATGTGCAAAGCAGTGTGAAGAAAAATAAAAACCCCTGCATAGATAAAGAAAAATGCCAACTCATCGACCAGCTGAATACTGCTTAAAAGAGTTTGAAGGGACTGTCATTCTTAGAGAATGGCAGGATGGAAAATTGTTTTCTATTATTCCCAGCCTTATAAATGCTTACAGAAAAATCAAGATCACCAAGTCAATGCTCAAGGAGGAATAACCTTTCCTGGTACAAGGACTAAGTGAGCAAATATCCATGTATCAAAGATGTGGTGATGGAGATGTTAGACATACTGACATTCATTAGAGCTCAGGAAAGTCACGTTACAAGGAGGTTTTTTAAAAACTTCAAAAAAAAAGTGCTATGCACTGATGGTTGTGTGGACTCTCTCTCATCCAGTGACAAGGTTCACAGAACAGTGTAAAAGAGACTGTGGCTGTGAAGTCACTAATCAAGACCTCCAGCGACCAATCAGGAAGCAGATCTGATTTTATTGCACAGTTACCATGTATGTTTACTCGGGTATTAGCTAAGCAGATTACAGGCAGCCACCAATACAATTTCTGGCCAACTGTTCATGTAGTGACCAATGGAGGAGTGGGCCATGGAGTAAGAGCAGGGAATGCAACACATAGCCTCATGCCCAGGACTCTGACTACCGGTAAGTGGTTTGCCACTCACACACCTAGCACTGAGGAGTGGTTCCCCACTCAGACACCCTTAAGTAAGCCATGTATGCAGTACTCCATGCACTTGTCCTCATAGATGGTCTCTAAGACATCACTGTGGCCTTGCCTCTACTAAGTTTTCTTTGTGCCCATACCTGTGGTCTCTTTCAAATAATATAATTGTGGTCAGGTGATGCAGGGGTGCATCAACCTCATGAACAGGTGTTTTGCTACCTTCACATGGGGACACAGCAACAAGTATGCTTATAAATAATTGATGCTTGAATTCTCCTTTGACTTGCATTCTTTATCAGAGAGCATTGAGTTATCATGCTTGGAAGTATAATCTCATCTATCTGGCAGTAAGATAAATATGGTACATTAAAGAGTTAAAATTTTTCATTCAAAATTAAATTTAATCACACTATGTTCAAGACAGAATTTAGTAATTATTAGTTTATTTGATGTATAAACCAGTAATTTATGGTATATGCTCTCCCTATGACAGAACAGCTGGTCCAATGACCCCATGGGTCTTCTTTGCCTCTGGAGAATTCCAGTTGGATGCAACTCTGATTTGAGAACATGTTTAGCAGGAGGAAATCTTCTGTTTGTTCTTTAAGTCTGTGGAGAGTCTTTGTACAGCTTAATTAGAAGTTTATCTTAATAATCTAGTAAAAATGTTCTCACATTCTGGACTGCTCCCAAGTGTTTTTCTCTTTACTTCCTCACAAAATATTTCAGAAAATCTTCTTTTACAAAGGTGTTTATCCTTGAGGGCTTTATTGGGTAAAATCCATATGGTGATGTGATAATTTTTACAAATTCAGGGTCATTTTCAGGGAGAAATCCCCACATAGATGCATATGGTAAAACACATATAATATGGAATGACATACTGATATCAGGATTTTTAATTCAACGAAATAGGAACAGGCCAATGCCACCTGAGCCATAATGTGATTCCCAGAATTGACATGTTTAGTCCTAATGCTGTCTCCTGTTGGGGGAATGAGCACATGTTTGTTATTATATAAAAAATTTATATTTTTGCCAATCATGTAAGGTGTTGGAGCCCAATATGAATGGCAAAAAAATAAATATTTTGTAAAAAATATGCTATTATTTTAAATGAATGATTTATAATTTATTTTCTCTATATATTACAATTATAGAATGCATGACTTCATTAGTAGATTCAGTAGCCAATGACAATATTGTTTTTCTAGAGTTGTTTTATCAATAGTCACAACTCCTAAGTTAAAGCAACACTTTTCCTTAACATTATATGATTGAAGAAAAGGGGGGCAACAGATGTCCTTTAAATGCAGTTTAATATTTCTTAGGGGTCAGCCATTTCTCTATTAATATAATAGTTGATAATATTAAGACATAAGAATGTGTGAATTCATTGGTGGTGGATTTCTTTTACTACATGATAACTACAGGGAGATATTTCTGCTCAAAGGAAACTGGGGAACACACACATCACTTTGCCTCATTCCACTGTCTCAGCACCTGACACCGCTCACTATTAGTGAATGGTCTCTGAAAGTTTCTCTGATATGTTCATAATGTTATTCCCAGA
This sequence comes from Spermophilus citellus, assembly GCF_964194105.1. Taxonomy (NCBI): domain Eukaryota; kingdom Metazoa; phylum Chordata; class Mammalia; order Rodentia; family Sciuridae; genus Spermophilus; species Spermophilus citellus. Next base: position 40,715,874 of record NC_138193.1, on the reverse strand, counting down.
ATTGATATGTTTAGAACTATTGGTGTCTCTTATTTGAAAAATGAGCACATGTTGGTTATTATCATGATGAAAGGACACAGCAGTTATGAGTGCCTGCATGACAGGTGGCACAGTGATGGAAGATGAGTGTATTTGAATGGGGAAGTTGCAATTTTAGGGGAGGATACTAGAGAGAGCAATCATTTAACTGGAGTTTAAATGCCAAAGGCGGTGGAGGTCATAAAGATCTGCAGTTGAGGGCAAGCAGGGATTTAGCTATAAAGGGGATGAGTATTCCAGGGTTAAGGTTATTGTCTCAGAGCTTTCCAGAAAGTTTTTAATTTCACAGAATAATACACTGTGCCCAATAGTGGAAAATGCACTCAAGATTCATTCTCAATCATACCATATGGTGACATACCTAATTCTGTCCTCACATTTTGGGACTTACAGTGTGCAGTATATCCATGCTACTGTTTTTATAAACATAGGATAGAATACCTCAGATGGCTCTTGACAGAGCTGAGAAGTTTGATCTAAATTTCCTCAGTATAACAATGCAGGCTGGAGTGTTCCTGTCCTTGACCCTGGGAAAATAATGTCAACATTTTTTTTTTGACCTGAAGACTGGCACTACAATTGGGTATCTAATTCTGCAGTCTGTCCAAAGGTATCTTATGTTTCTGAATATAAGAATGCCTTGAGACAATTAAATATTTTGTTAAAGCAAAGGCTCTTGAGGTTCTGTCTCACAGTTATCATCTTATGAACCATTAACTTCATTGCATTCAATGTCCAGTTCTGAAGAAATTTAATATATATTAGCTACAAGATACAAAGTATATGAAAGAGTTTTTTTTTAAGAGAGAGTGAGAGAGGAGAGAGAGAGGAGAGAGAGAGAATTTTTTTTTAATATTTATTTTTTAGTTCTCGGCGGACACAACATCTTTGTTGGTATGTGGTGCTGAGGATCGAACCCGGGCCGCACGCATGCCAGGCGAGTGCGCTACCGCTTGAGCCACATCCCCAGCCCATGAAACAGTTTTTTAAAAAAAATTATTCAAAATCTGCTTAACCTCAGCATGAATAATTATTTAAAACTATTTTCTTACTTGATTATCCTGTAGATCATATAAAATCATATCTATTATAATCCCTTGCCCTAGATGTGAAAATTAAGTTTCAGAAGTTACCCATTCTGGACACACAATTCTTGAGTGCAAGGGCCATTACACAGTTGACTTTCCAATGGAGATATGTTATGATTTGCAGCCCCATGAGTCCTTTGGAAGACATTGGACAAGTAAACCTTGTAAACACCAGAAACCAAAGAGTAGTTTAAGCAGGGGAGTGATATGATTAGATTTGTGCTTTTAAAACATTACTCCAGTGATAATATGAGCCACTCAACATTGTTTATGAAATTAGGCTTGCTTCAAAACTTCTCATGAGAGAGGGGTGAGACTGTTCTTTGCAAAGAGAAACTAACAGATTCCAAAATACAAGTACTTACAAATTAAATAAAAATGAATGGAAAATTTTATTATACACAGTAAACATGATAGTTTGATTTAGAGCAGGAGTTAGCTATCACACAAAAACACTTTATGACACATTTGATTCTATGAGACACCCAACTCCATTCTGGCCTTTAGGGGTCTTTCACATATTGTTTGTGTTTCATTAGTTCATTGAAACAACAAATGTTTCTTTTTTTCCAGGTACTTCTTTATGTGCTTTAGGTTCAGCAGAGAACAAAAATGAAAATATTTCTGCTGTCTGAAATCTTAAATTTATCTTAGATGCAGAAAATATGTTCAATATATAAGTTACATAAAATGTTTGACAATAAGTGTTATTGAAGTAAAAGTATAAAGTAAGACAATTTTTGAATGTCTCCTCATATTATAAATTAAATGATGCTAACAAATAAGGAAGAATTATTTCTACAAGAAATGAAAGGAACTGAAATGTCTCTGTAGTTCAAAATTCATGAGAAATTCTCTGGTGAGTACAAAGTTTCATTGCAGCACACTGTTTTCAACTGACGGAAATGTTACCCTGAAAAACTGTGTTTATATTTATACATGACTTATAGTGTGTGTGTGTGTGTGTGTGTGTGTGTGTGTGTGTGTGTGTGTGTGTGTGAGAGAGAGAGAGAGAGAGAGAGAGAGAGAGAGAGAGAGAGAGAAAGTGATTCATAATGGCTTAGGTAAGAAAAAATTTTAAAATGTGACGTCAATAGTTTAAAATATCCTGGAATACTCTTTCCACATTATTTATGCAATAACCAATTCTAGGGCTTTATGTTATTGTTGTTGTTAATGGTGGTGGTATGTGTCTTATTTCAACAGCATCCCCTGCTTGTAATAGAGTTAGCATGAGCCATGTTCTTCTACAACCTGTTCTAAATATAGCCCAATCTCCTAAATATTGGAGTCTGCTGGAGCAGAGGATCTCTAAGTGTGGTTTCAATGCCAGAAGGTTCAGACTCATAGAATGGCTATGAAAGCCCATCCACAGGGCTTATCTGGAGTGGCAGTGGAAGTGCTTCTCTGCCAGGTCAGTTTCCTCATTAGCTTAGAAGGTAAGAGGCATTCTGACAAAAAACATCTTAGGAGTCACTGGCATTTACCAGAATGGGTGGGGGCCTCTCATGGAGGTGCTTTGAATTCTGTGATTGGAAGAATTCAGGTACAATTTGGTAGATGCCCTGGTACAGAATTCATAAAAGTAGCACCTGAAGGCTTTATCCACACCACTCTATTTTATTTATTTATTAATTCTTTGGGGCAAAAATTTGTATCAAAATACAGTTACCACCATGTATTTGTGGCAAGGTACTAGATTTAAACTCTAAATAGGTTATATTGTCAACAATCTTTGCACCTGATAATTTATAGAATATCACCATTCAATATTGTTTGCTATTATAGAAATATACTATGTCTATCCTGTCTAATCCTGTAGCTTCAAGCACATGATATTGTGGCATATAGATCCTACAAAAAAAAAGGACTGAGTTTGTCACATTGATGGATTACAAGGCCAATGGCCACAAAATTGGGTAGCATCATTCTAGGACACAAAAGCAGGAAATGGACATTTATTTATATGTAGTGCTGAGAGTCAAACCCAGTTCCTCACACATGTTATGTGAATGCTACTCCTCTAAGCCACAATACAGCCCCTTTATGGTGTTGTTTATAAACAAAAAGTAAACCTAAAAGTGTTATTGTATGAGTAAAGATCAGTGAGGGTTTTTTGTTTGTTTGTTTGTTTGTTTAACATTAATTTTTTAATTGTAGGTGAACACAATGCATTTATTTATTTATTTATTTGTTTGTTTGTTTATTTATTTATTTAGTGGCACTGAGCATCAAACTCAGTGCCTCACACATGCTAGGTGAGGGCTCTTCTTCTGAGCTACAACCCCAGCTCCAAATATTTTTAAAATTAACTTTGTCCCTCTGATTTTTGGTATAAGAAATCTAAGAAATAACCTAGTCCATATTTTCTCATTTTGTAGGAAAAAAAGGGGGAACTCAGAGTAATGACTGAATCATTGTTAGTTGCATATCACATTAATGGAAGATTAAGTTCAGATACAAATAAATAATAGGACCTCAAATAAAACAGCATTCTTTCTGTAATTTGATTATTTTCTCTTCCATATGATTCTAGAAAATGTGGCTTTAATCAGCATTTGACCCTATTTGTACATCTGAAAAAAAAAGTACTCCCTAGTCACTATATATATAAATAATCATTTACATTAGGCTTCAATGAAAAAAATCTATTTTATAACACTTTTACAGAGGAGTATTCATAACCCTTCTTTAATTCATTTTCATGTTTTATAGGAATCACTTTCAACAATTTCTTTACAACAGGTTATTTAAATTCCTCTGAGGCATCAATTTCATGGGTGTTTCTGAACCCTCTAAAATTATGTGCCAGATTTAGCTAGAAAGTTCTCAAAGATCAACTTTTTTTTTTTACATGTATATGTTCTCTGGCATCCCTGTAATCTTTCATTATATTTGCTTGCTTTTGTTTGGTTTGGTACTGGCAACTAAACCCAGGAAGGCTTTCCACTGATCAAGATCCCCAGTCCTTTTTATGTTTCATTTTGAGACAAGGTTTTACTAAGTTGCTTAGAGGGTTGCTAAGATGCAGAGACTGTGTTTCTAATCACAATTCTAAATCTCTGGCATTACAGGCCTCTGCCACTACACCTGTCTCTCAGATTTTTTCTAAAGCCATTCTAAGAGCCTTGAAGAGGGTGTAGGAAATCTATTGAACTCATGTATTAAATCCTCCAGGCAAGTTTATATGAAGTAGCCAGTGTCAGAGTGTTCTGCAAAGATTAGTTTTAGTAAACAGGGATTTCTTGTTTCTAACACCTATTCTTAACCACAATAGGGTATCATAGTCCATAAAGGTACTAGAAAAACAATGTAAACTCATTGGTTTTCAATCTTTAGATTTGCATATGCTCAATCACCTTTGCTTCCAGAGCTTGGACCTTCAGTACATAGTAACTTAAACAAAAATATTCAATTTGAGAAACTAAGTGTACAAGCAAACTCCTTTTAGGAGCAATTTATAGTTCTCGCCTTATTACTGGGGTGAGCAGGATTTGGGCTGGGGTCATGAAGTGCTAAAATCTCACTCAGGGTTTCAGTGGTTTATTGTGTTCCCCTCTGTTACACCCACAATACAAACTAGGGAGAATCTCCTCTAACAATAGCAATTGGGAAAACATGTTGCCAAATGTCTTCTTGAAATAAACTTACAGCTTTGGTATTTGGCTTTCTCTGCCTTGAACCCAGGTGATAAAACACTTGTAGAACCTTTCATGGTTCCTAGAAATCATTGTATTTTCTGTGGCTTGGACACTTGTGTATCACTTCTCCTACATTTTTGTTTTCTCTGGGTGATGCTGGCCATTGGGGATTCGGTCCCAAATGCAGTGTTTTGCTTAAGACAGAACTAATATTCAGTGAACCCTCATTTTTCATTCTGATTGAAGGTATATATTTTCTAAATTGTTGAATGTATTTAAGTCTCTCTACTCATTTATAACTTTGTCAAAGAGATACTCAGAACATGAGTAACATTTTTGTTAACTGATGGAGGGAGAGCCCAGCATTTTAATATTCTGCTTTATTATCAACATCATCCCCCTCCCCCTTAACATCTGCCTTTTATTGTGTTTCTAAGTTTGGAACCAAGTACATTCTGCACACACACTCTACTAGTGAACTGTGCTACCAGTCCCAAATTCCAACATCAGATTGGATAATTTCACCATTCATGCCTAATATTGTTTTTCATATGGATGGTTTAATTTAGGCCTTCGATTGCTCTTAACAATGCCAAAAAATGACATATATATGGATTCGGATTTGGTTAATTTATGATTCATTTTTGTATTATTGCCATATAGTTTCATAATAAACATTAATAATACATAACAATAGCAACTTTATTTGGTCTTCAAAATTGAATGTTTGGGCTATTTTACATATTTTTTTCCTAGATAAATTTTAGAAAAGCAATGTAAACATACTAAAATTTTAATGGAAGAATATTATACATTAAACTCTGATAAATAGATTTTGTTTGTAATTATGAGTTTTATTTACACACATAGTGTGTATAATGAAGCATTTTATGTCTTCTGTAAATTTTGGTTTTGTGATAAGTTGCACGTATTGTCCTTGAAAGCCTCTATATATGTGATGTGTTACACAAATATTACTTGATATCACTTGATGTGTTACAGAGATATCACTCCTATACTGGATACATGTTTGTGAGAAACTAATAAGGGGGTGTCCAGCACCTGGAATGCTGATGTCTTCACAGCCAGTGGCCAAGTAAAACAAGGCAACATGAAAATTGGAAGTTTCTCTACATTGAACTGACAGTCCTAAAATTAGCCAAGGTGAAGGTTTCTGGAAAAGCCCAGTTAAGGTTTTTCTGTGGAGAAAGGGGGTACCACTTCAATAAAACTAAAAATGTGTCTGATTACAAGAAAGCAATTTCTTGAACTTTAGTATTTATTTCATTTTGAATGTACCTCTTCTTTGCACCTATTTTCCTGGTTTTAACTGCATGGGCTAACATAGCTGTAACCTTATGCTATCCAGTAACTATATATTACCAGTGTTGAGAAACACCTTAAATTCTATAGGCTATGCTATTGGTTAGGGAATATCATATATCTTAAATAAACATTTTACACACACACACACACACACACACACACACACACAATAGAAATTTACACTTCTCTAATTCAAAAGAATTTGTTTTTTGTCCTCATCAATACTGTAATGTTTTGTGTCTGATTTTAGTTTGTATTTTTCTAATTTTTTAAGATGTTCAGAGGTTTTAATTTTTGAACCTTTTTTTTCTACCAAAAGTGTCATTTCCTTTTTTATTAAACATACTTAATTTTATGTGAGGTCATTAGTGCTCCCACTTTGTCACTTCTTTTTGTAACTTTTTTTTTAAATTATTATTTAGTTGTGACTGTACACAATACCCTTATTTTATTTATTTATTAATATGGGGTGCTCAGGATGGAACAAAGGGCCTCAATGTGCCAGGTGAATTTTCTACCCCCAGCCCATCTTTTTACTGTTTAATGATCAAAATTCTTAGTTTATATTATTTTAATGTTGTTTAATGAATTTTTAACATATTTCTGTATTTTTGAATATAAATATCTGTCCTGTTTTATGGTTCTTGAGATTTAATCCAAAATGCCATTACACTGATTGTAGTTCTTAGCCATTATTTTAATCTTATATACAGACATGTTGTCAGCAAGTGGCCCAGGCTGACCTTGAAATTTTAATCTTTCTACTTTAGTCTCTCAAATAGATGGCATTAGAGGCATGTACTATGACATTTTCAATATAACTCCCTTTTATACATGCTGGGGATTAAATACAAGGGCACCTGACAAATTAATCATATCCCCAGGATTATTTTATGTTATTTAGGGACAGAGTCTCACTGAGCTTCTCAGTGACTCATTTGGTGAGGCTGGCATTGAACTCACAATCCTCCTGCCTCAGCATTCAGAGTTTTGGGATTGCAGGCATGTGCCACCAGATCTAGCATAAATCCTTTGTTATAGTAACTTTTGACAGATACATATCAGATATTGAAACTAGGGGGTGGTATACTCTTAAGGCACAGCTATATACCCAGGCCATTTATTATTATACTTTGAGACAGGAACTTCCTTATGGTGGTGATGGTCTTGCTAAGTTTCTAAGACTTGCTTTGAACTTTTGGCTCTTCAGCCTTTGCCTCTCAAGCCATTAGGATTACAAGTGTAATACCATTCAAAGCTATATTTTATTTTTATATTGAAGTACATATTACTTGTAAAAATGATTTTTTTGTATTAAGAAAGCATATAATATAGTTTTTCCTAGAAAATATCCCCCAATTTCAATAATTTTCTTTGGAAATAATGTCATATATCTATTTCTTCACAGTACTTCAAATTTTCCCTAAATTTCAATTCCCTTTTTTTTTTAAATAAAGGTTCTGTATTACATAAACAGGTATATTTAATCATATTATAAGGTGTATATACTTATTTCTATAACTACAACAATTATCTGTTTTTCAGTGATTAATTCAAGTAAATATAATATGTAGCCTAAAAATTTGGCAATAAAAAAATCTAGATGTTGGTATTCACTGTGGCATTTTTAAAAATAAAATAATATAGGATATTATAAAAAAGTTTAGAGTGCATTTTATGCAATATATACCCATCATTAAATGAGGCATATTTTGTAAAGATATATATATTAAAATAAATATATATATATTAAAACCATTATCTACACTTAATATATTATTGCTACATCTCATATTAATCATATCTCTTTAACTTTAATCTGTCTTTTGGAAGCACCCACATATGACACTCTGTGCATATGTTAATTTTGTGTGTTTTGAAAATTTTTGCTTTTGATTATTATTATATTCTGTTCTTACTCTCCTTTTTATGAAATTCTTTTTAAAATTATTGATAATCATGAATTTTAGACCCTTTATTTTAACTAGTAACGTCTGCAGATTTTCTTTTTATCTTCAGCTTTAGATGCATTACATTATTTATAGTTTCATTGTTATGTAATTGACCTCTAATATTCTGCATTTTTACCCCCAATTATGAGCATTCTGGACTATTGATGTCGAATGGAGGAGATCTAAATATTATCCATGCACAAGGTAGGAAATGAATAAAGCAGGATGTAAGACTGGTGGATGTTGAGTACATAGGTGCCATTATTTTTTAAAACTATTGGTGGAGGGGCTGGAGTGCTCACCTAGCATGTGAGAGGTCCTGGGTTCCATCCTCAGAACCACATAATTATAAAAAAAAATAATTTAAATAAGTATATTGTATCCAACTACAACTGAAAAATAAATATGCAAAGAAAAATTGGTGGAATATATGTGGTAGGGAGGAAAAGATCAATGAAGAATAAATTAAAAACTTGAGAAATAGAAGGGTTCAGATGCAACAAGCCTACAATAGCAGCATGAGGATAGAGGGGTAGCATTCTTGGAAGTATAAATAAAATTTGGGAGAAAGAAAAAGGTATCTCTTGCTCAGTTTCCAAGTGAGAGAGCCAGGTGAATGGTTGCTGTGTTTAATTCTTTCCATCTAGAAATGGAATTTATAGTTCATAAGGTATGCCTCAGCAAGTAGTAAAACACCATATCCAAGTACCTTTACACTTATTCAAGGCTACAAGCTCTCTTTAAAAATTCCAGTTACATTACATATTTATACATTTTAGTTATCCATTCATTCATTCATTCATTCCATTGTTTCTTTGTTTCTTTATTCATTCATTTTTTTCTTTAGTTGTCATTCTTTTGACATTCCTGGTGATTGTATAATGATATAAATATCCTGAATGTTAACATCTCTAATATTGCTGTATGTGTTTATTTATATAGTTACTTGTTATTTGAATGTTTTTTTTTTTTTTCGATTTCCAAGCCTGATTTATATTAGGTCTTAATCTTGTTTTATGAATACTTGATAAAAACACATTATTTCAAACAGTTCAAGGATCTATTACCTGGGCATAACTCCAATTTCTAACTAAAGTGGGCCTCTGGGTCAACTAAAAGCTGTGTCAAAACTCCTCTTTGTTCCTATACACACTTTAAAATAGGATTCCTCTCCCACTTTTGTATGTTTGAGAGAAAACTAATTTCTCAAAGCAGCAGTAAATAAACCTAGATGAGTTTCCATTGACTAACCCATTATTGTTTTAAAATTTTTAAAATTCTTGGCCCTGAAAGTGTCACTGATTACCTTATTCTCTCTCTCTCTCTCTCTCTCTCTCTCTCTCTCTCTCTTTCTTCAATATTACAGATTGAACCCAGAAATGTTTTTCTACTAAGACACATCCTCAGCTCTTTATAAAATATTTTATATAGAAAAAGGGTTTTGCTGAGTTTCTTAGAGCCTCACTAAGTTTCTGGGGATGGCTGACTTTGAACTACTAATCTTACACCTACACCCTCAGAAGAATCCAGGATTATAGACATGCACCACTTCACACAACTTTTGATACTCTTTAAAATAATCAGTCACAACTCTAAACATTGAAATTTCATTTATATATCTTTTTCCTAATCAGTAAGATATTACCAACTGGAATATTTTTCAAACAAATTTAATGAATGACTACTATTTGATTCTCAGAGTTTATTTTTTACCTCTTTAGGTCTTGGTGAATGGTTTTCTTCCTTGTTTTTAGAATATATGTGTCTTCTGTTATCAAATGGGTCTATGATAAGTATGTTGAAAATTATGATTCTAAACTTATCACCAATCCCCACATTTCTAAGTGTATTGAGGAAAGAAAAAAGAATGGTATTCATAACCAATGAATCACTTTCAGTAAAAGCATAGTATCAGTGTTCAATGTGGAATTTAATCAAGATGCATAAGTGGTAAGTTGGTGTCAGAACCACCATCGTAAGGATTTGGGAACATCTAAAGCACCATGGAAGACTTGGAATGCAGTCATTTCTTTGACTTACTCATTTTAACTTCCTGAATTTACACCTAGGATTAATTTAACCATGTTATATTTTATTTCTGTTTTAAATAGTTTAAGAGTCTACTTTATTTTCACAAATGACTTTCCTAAACTTAATTTTCACCAACAGTGTGCATGCATTTTCTTTTTCACATATCCATAGTTTCTTGACCCTTTTTGTTTTTATATTGTTGACAAAATTATTCTCTCTCTTTTGGGGAGGGTAGGCACTGATGACTGAACTCAGGGAAACACTTAGCCACACCCCAAGCTTTATTTTGCATTTTATTTATAGTCAGGGTCTCACTGAGTTGCTTAGTGCCTCAATTTTTCTGAGCCTGGGCATTTAACTCAAGGTCCTCCTGCCTCAATCTTCCAAACTTCTAGGATTACAGGCATGTGCAACCATTTGTGGTGACAAATACTACTCTAACACCTTTTCTCAGTATACAAGTGTCCACATTTTGACTTGTTCATCAAATCTGTCATAGAATATTGTAGAGTCCAGTCTGTCAAGTAACCAAACATAGAGTGTGTGGAAACCTTTTCGGGGAATAACAACTGTATGTGCTTTCTAATCCCTGCTTAGAATTTTAGCAGCCCATTGAGATGCTTGCAACCAATGGAAAACCAATAGTTTGTGATCTAGAAGAGACTTGCATATGATCAGTAAGCTTTATTCCCAGAACTTGAGCATTTGGAATGGCTTTCTGTTTGAGATCCTCCTGCCTAAGCTTTGTACATTTCTTTTGCAGAGTATTTTGCTATATGTGAGGTAATTAGTTTCTTCCATTGAATGGAAGGTGTTAAGAGAGTAACAACCTTTGATGGAAAAAACAAAATCTTGCTGGGAAAAATTGGCTGTCAAGGAATTGTTAGAGGGGGAAGCTGGAGACTGGAACTCTTTGTGTGCTGAACACCCATAAATGCGTAAAGCAAATTATTTGTGATTTAACTTCTCTCTCCTGATCCCAGGGTTATAAGCCCTTTCATAAACATAGATAACTGCCACTTTTTCTGGGTTCTTAGCACTTATAAATATGAAAATCCTTTTTCAGCACAAACAAAATTAAGATCTAAAGCACACATAACTATTTAGACATAGGGTGTTATATATATGGTCCCAATCTTTCTCTTCTCGAGGTGACACTGGCTGTTGGTAATTCTGTTCCAATTACATAGTACGTTGCCTAAGGCTGGAATAAGTCCCAAGTATACCCTAGCTTTTTAAAATCATCAAGTGGCAGATATTTTCCAAGTTGTTCAGTTTATATAAATCCCTCAAGTAATTTTTTTTTTTACTTTGCCTAGGAGGAAGGTGAAACATAATATTAACATTTAAGATATCCATGGATACAGAGAAAGTCAGTAGCTCTTATTCATTTATATTCCACACATTGCCCTCCCTTAAGATATGCCTTCTATCTTTTGGCTTTGCAGATTGTGTAAACAAACTACACCAGTGAATTCTGCAGTCTAGTCAACATTCCTTAGGTTTGGCCATGTCAACCATTCACATGTGATGTTGTTTTGAGGCATTTAGATTTATGTTCAATTTTTTAATTATTATTAAATATACATAAAATTTTATGTACATATATATTCAACTATGGATTTTCTTTTGTATTATGATTCTTTGTTTTTTATTATTGTAAAATAAGTTCTTCTTTTAATTAGGAATTTCTGGGCTGAAAATTATGTATAACATATAACATTCCAAATTAGTTTTACATTATTTTCTCTGGTAACTTCTTCCATTAAAAATAAAATTTGCTAACATTTTAATGAGATGATATTGTAGATTTAGGGGGAATTTTATATCTTGGAAATGATGAGTTTTATCATGTACACAAGTCTTTTATGTTCTTTTGTATACTTTTATTTTCTCAAGCTACATATTTTTATGTAGTTTGAGAAAATAAAATTATACAAAATATTATATATTAAAATATTACATGTATGTGATATCTATATAAAATTATGCAATGACTAACATTTATCAAACTGGATATATTATAATAAAAATGGGTTCTGGAAATTATTTTTCTTACCCTAATCTCTGCCTTTCTCACAATATTCTCTTTATATCTTTCTTAATGTACATTGCCTTTTCTGCATGTCATGGATTTTATCTCTTTGGATGAATACTGCCATATGTTTTTGTGTTATCATGGTTCAGATAAGCAGTAATTTTTATAAGCATATGCTTCTACTGGGGAATGAACATGTATTTTCAATAGCTAGTTTCTTAAAAGAAATACCAACTTTTACTCTCTCTTTAGTTCCTAAGAATTAATTTGCTCCATGTGTTTGCTGATACTATTTAATTTTGTCTCACAGATATGATTTTATTTGTCATTTTCAAATTGAGCTATTTTATAATTATTGAACACTTATGTTTGTATTGAAAGGTGACTACTGAAGTCTGTTTCCTTCCTTTTATTAGTACCGGGGATTGAATTCAAAGGCACTTTACAACTAAACAACATTCTACATTTTTTTAGTATTATCTTTTGATATATGGTTTCACTTAATTGCTTTGGACCTCAATAAATTTCTGAGACTGGAATTGAACTCACATTTCTCATTTCTGAGTATTCCAAGTTGCTGGAAGTATAGAGATTTGCCAACATGAATCGCTCTTACATTTCTGTTTTTTTATTTTTTTGAGTCTCTGTTTTTGATAATTTCTTTTTTATTTTTATTTACATGTTTGGTGCCCAGTTTTAAAATCAGTCATGCTTAACTACTGTGTAACATCCCCTGCTTTTTTTATTTTAATTTTCCTCCTTTTTCATATGTGAGGCACATACATTTTGTCCTATGTGAGGCAATTAGTTTTTATCAATTTGTTACTTCAGTTTGTACACTTTAGTGATATCATATCATAAATATAAATTACATTTAAAATGTTTTTTCTGTTTTGTTATAAAGGTATCATTTAACTTTGAAAACAACCATAATTCTGTTTATTATTATTATTATTATTATTATTATTTTATTTTAGATGATTAAAGAAAAGTGTACCATAATACTCGGCAACATTTGCAGTCCTATTTAAAGTATAGTTTGAGTAAGCATCTCACTAAGCTGCTTAAGCTGATCTTGAGATTGCAATTTTTTCTTCCTTTTCCTTCCAAGTAGCTAGTTTTATAATCACCCACGACTAGATACACCATATAAATCTCTTTGTTGTAAAAACTTTGAATATCTTATATTTTCCTTTAATATTAAATTATTATTATTATTATTATTATTATTATTATTATTATTATTATTATATTATTTACCAGTGAATACTTTATTAAGTCATACCAGTAAATAATACAATGTCATTTTTTTGTTATTCAGATACTTCATTTTTTATGCAGATTTCTTTGGAAACTTTGTAATTTTTCCCCCCTTTATGGTAGTTCAGTTTCAGTGTTTTATCATTGTCTAAATGGCCAGAGTCTTTTTAAGTATTCTGTCTTTAGTTCCACAGGGCTGATTATTCACCTCATTATGAGATCTATATTGATTGCTATAATGTTAAATCCCATAGTCATGTGGCACAATGTTTTCATTAATGAGGAACTTTATGTACTCTAATGGCTAAATAATAACCTAGGTATATAGTGGTTTGCTCCATCTAGAATTATGTAAGTATTCTGCATCATTAGCAAAATAACAGAACCACCTTATGTTGCATCTTCCTAAATGCATACACATCATTAAATGAGGCATTATTATACATACCATACATGTTACAAGTATACAATACATAAATTATATAAAAATTTTACTTCTGAAATTTACCAGAGTGCTTTTAATTTTAGTTGTATTCTCAATGTAAAATGTGGAATTACTGATACTTTCCATGCTGTATTCACTGTTAATATGTTTAAATATTACTTCTTTGTTAGTATATTCCCTTTATTTTCTACCTATACAAATTGCCTATCTCAAAATATTGAGAAGGATATTTAGCTAATGAGTTCTTATTTTTATTTTTAATTAATCATTTAATAGTGTAATTTCTTTTTAACCATAACTTAGATATATTTTTAGGTTTATTAATATAGTTACTGTACAATTTATTGATTAGGTTATTTGGGTTTTGCTGCTGTTGTTGTTCTTTTTGTGTTAAATAATTTGAATTATTTGTATATTCTGGAGATTAATGTTCTATCTGAAGTGCACATGGCAAAGATTTTCTCACATTCTGTAGGCTCTCTGTTCATATACTTGATGGCTCCCTTTGCTGTGAAAAAGATTTTAGTTTGATACCAACCCATTTATTGATTCTTTTAAAAAATTAGTTGTATATAGACCACAATAACTTTATTTATTTTTATGGGTGCTGAGGATCAAACCCAATTTCTCACACATGGAAGGCAAGCACTGAGCTACAGTCTCAGCCCCTTGTTGATTCTTTTAAAAATATTTTTAGTTATAGGTTGACACAGTATCTTTATTTATTCATATATAGTGCTGAGGATCATACCCAAAGCCTCACACATGCTAGACAAGCACTCTATCACAGAACTATCAGCCTCCATTTATTGATTCTTGATATTACTTCTTGATTTTGGGGAATTTTGTTGAGGAAATTGGCTTAGAGTTCCAACTCTAAAATTACTCTGTAATGGATATTTTATACAAGTAGATTTATACAACAGTAGGTCTTTCTTTTTTACCAGCTTCTTTGACTTAGAATACTTTTTTCAGGGATCCTCTGAAGAATCCTGTTTTATGACTATGTCATTGAGCCAGTCATCAGTTAGTGAACTTTAAAATGCTTCCACCTCTTGGCTACACCAATAGTACATGGCTGGGAATATATATTTACAAGTTAATGTATGGACATGTTTTTATTACCATGCCTGTTGGTGTTGTCTTCAAGAATTGTGCTGATTTTACTATATCTCTGTCTTATTCATGCTCTGCTTTCTGTCTTGTCTGTTTTTATTCACTTAATCTATTTTATTCAGAGCTCACATAAAAATAAATTTTTCTTTTTCATGCACTTTCTCTGACTTTTCTATCACCAACAATATTTGCATGGTGATTATCTTATTGAGCTATAAATTTGCTCAAGGTGAGAGTAATATCTAATATTCACACCTATTCTAGAATGAATGGAAAACATTACTGACTAATTTTTTTTAACAAAATTACTATTTGATATCAACCAATAATTTTTGTTACTTCACCTGTCAAGACTTTTATTGTATTTCAGTGATAAAATATAGAATTAAATTAATTTAATCCAATAGTGAATTCATCTGTAGAATGTTCATGCATTTGTTAGCATTGGAAAAAAAATCTTCTATATAGATTTCCCCAAAATTTATTATGCAGCCCGAATAGGGATTTATAGATCTGCAATCCTTGACCAACTGAAAAGCTAATATATCATATTATAGAAACTTAATCTACTCATCATAATGCTGGTATGAATTATGTTTTTTAGCCATTGAGTTTATGTAAAAAATTGTTGTTTGAGTTTGTGTCAAATATTTTAAATATCTTATTTTCATATTGTGTTATTCCATACTTATTTTATCCATGCAGATGGATGATCTTACTACAAAGATGGACACTATATCTTCAAAGCATTTACGTTTGAAAGCAAATTATGACTGTTTTATGCAGAATTTTTTTATTTTGAAAAGTATGCAAGATACAATTGGAAAAAAAGGGAGAAATCAAAAGAAGTTGGAAGAGATGTTATAAACTTCTTAAGGCACACACAGAGCACTAGATTAGAATGAGGCCAAAGATTATGGTGGGAAAGTGACATTGAACAATGAGCAAGATGTAATTTAGAGGAGATGCAAAAACAAGTACTTCTGGTTTTACAGGCTATCTTATTTATCTGCAGTGTGTTATGCTTCATTTAATTATAAATTGTATTTTGGACATATACATTATATGTGTATTCTACATCTCTTGAGAAAAGTGTTGTGCTCAAATTCAGGAACCCCTAAAAGACCACCAGAGACCCATATTGACATAAGCAGCAAAGAGATATTTATTGGGAGCTACCTCAGTCCTCAGCATGCACACAGCAACAGGTGACACTGAGAGGCCCTGAGCCCAGGGTTTGCAGCAGTTTTATACACTCTTTGGGGAAGGCAGCGGCCCCACATACAACATAGCATCTCTTAGCAAATCATCACATACCATGGGAAAATCAAACAATAACTCTAAAACATGATTAGCACATTTAGTGGTGGGAACAAGTTGGGTAGGGGTGATTGGTTAGTGCAAGAGGGGAATTCATTTGAACTGATTGGTTTAGGCACGAGAGGTCTACATACTAAACTACATGGTTTCCCAGCATGTTATCAACCACCATAAACTACTGGGAGAGTTATCTGGCATACCAGGTATTTTTCTGGTCTCATGCTGATCTGTGGTTGCTGGGGGGGTTGCTATGGGTCCCCACCTAGCCTGACTGAGTCAGGGACACCTGGCTTAGCAGATCTCTCCTGTTGTTTGTAGATAAACAAGAGTATGTGCCTAGGAGTGCTCTGTGAGTCTTTCCAAGGACAAAGGTTACACCCCCTTCCTTGGACAGGCTTTGCTCTGAGATAGAGGCTTATTTTTCAAAAGTTGTTGTGTAGATTTGTAAGAGAAAGAAAACAATTGATACTCCCTTAAAATACCTCAGTTTATGTCATTCTTATAGCTAATTCAATCTTAGTAATGATTTTCATCAAATAACTGTTGGATATTTGATAATAGTGGGCATAAATAAGACTATGAGGAGAAAAGAAGAAAATGTGATGCAGAAATATAACAAACTTTTGAATTGTTAGAGTAAAATTTTAAACTTTTATATTTTGAATTGATTCTATTATTCTTTAAATTTTCAGATGATCTAAGTACTAATATTAGAATGATTCATGACTGAGAGCACTGTTCAATGGCACATAGCTAGCTTAGCCTTTGCAAGGGCCTGGGTTCCATTCATAACAGAAAGGAGCAAGAGGAGACAGGAAAGGGGAGAGGGATAGAAATGAGGAGGAGGAGAGCAGGGAATGAGGAGGGAAAAGAGGAGAGAAAGAACTCAATTATTACTAGTTCTTGTTTAATGTAATTGATACTGATGACAGAAGTTAAAAGTCTGATATCATTTTTCTTCAGATTTAAAATTGCTGTCTACATTTTGACTCAGAACTAAATGAAATAAATACATAATAATTATTTGTGTTGTAATTTTTTCTAAAATATATTATTTTTATTTTCTTTAGGCACAAGCAGTAGCTGTGGAAATTTCTGAACAAAGAAAGACTAATTTTGCTTCAATAAGAAGTCAGATGGAACTCAGAATTAACAATCTGGAATCCAAAGTAAATATTCTAAGAAATACAACTGAAAGAGTATAGGCACTTGTATATAGAAGAATCCAAATTCCAAAAGTATGTCAAATCCTAGACTGAAAGGGAGCAGATTAGTCTCATTAATTTGTCTATACTGCATAATTTTGAGACAGGTTCATGAAATCAGTAGCATGCAAAAGCTAACTAGACCATATAATTTGTGGAAATAATGTTAGGAAATTTATTTACTTTTGAAATATTAGACTAGGAAGTTTATCTTTCACCCACCTTTACGTTTTAGATCTGGAAGCAAACTATCAAGCTTTCTTTTTCTAGTGTTCTCCACTATGTAATGTGGGCTATTAGACTTTTAGTTAAGTATTTTTGAAGTTTTGTAATTCAGATAGTTACATTGTGAAAAAACTATCTACATGAAAACATGAACAAGTTTCACAATTTTTGAAAGATTATAACTTAAATGTTAAGTGTCCAGTGTTGATAAAACTACACTCTGAGCACATTCTGATTCCTGATAGATTAACTGCTTTTTATTTTAATCTTTGATATTATCCCTACATGTACCTAGAGACAAAATGTTCTATATTTTTTCTCTCTACATTATATTACTTGTGATGAAGGGAAAATAATCACAGGGATGAGGGAAGTATAACCTGCAGAGTGGTTAAAAATATTCTCATGATCAGTGTTGGGGCCTGTAAATAACAGAATAATTGGGCAGAAGTCTCTTGAACACTTGGTAACAAATTCATGAGCCAACTGTCTTGGCAGCAGCTTTAATCTATCTTGGTCACCAACCCAGCTATCTTGTTCTGCACCAGTGGTATTTGCCCTGAATTGTCTCAGTGCCAAATGCTTAATTTACCTAGGTAATAAGTAGAATATGCATATATGGTAGTAAATGCTTGAAAAAATCTTCAAGGAATATTCTTTAAGTCCTTGAACTGGTTCACTAAATATAAATCTTTCTAGCCTTAGTAAAATTTTCTAGTTGCGTATATTTAAGGAATCCATCATAATAAAATGGCTTTGGTAGTCAACTAAAATAATGTATACATCATCTGCTATATGTATCTTTAAAATACCAATATTTATAAAGGCTTTCTCAAGAATCTTCCAAGGAGAGTCATTCAAGAAGGCAGCATTGTTACCTGCCAAGTCATACATCTCTCATTTCTGTCTCTCTTTCACCTACATTGCTTTAATTGCAAGTTTGAATAGGCAATTAAATGTGCATAGGTTTAGAAAAATTATAAACCCATAATTGCATGCACTACCTCTGTTCTGTTTCTTTTAAGTGTTGTGCCCACTTACTGAGAATTTCCATCTACTCTTTTTAAAAAATATTTTATTTAATTATAGATGGACACAATAATTTCATTTTGTTTATTTATTTTATATGATGCTGAGGATGGAACCCAGTGCCTCACATGTGTAGGCAAGTAATCTACCACTGAGCCACAATCCTTCCACTTACTTTTATGGTAAGTTTTTAAATTATTCTTTTATTTGATGAAAATTTAAAAAGTGTTTTTAGATATAAATAAAATTGAGGTTAATTTTGACATAAGCATGAAATATCATGTGCTTTAATTCAGTTACCAGTACTTCCACTTTATCTACCTTGCTTCATCCTTGTGTTCTCTTTCTTCTGCTCTACTGTTCTTACAGTTATTTGTAGATTTTTAATTTTTTAAAAATTATACACTATGGATACACATGAAGGTGAATTTCACTGTAGTATGTTCATATTCCTTTCCAGAAAAAAAAAAAATGATCAGATTCATTCCACTATTCCACACTTAGTGCTGTCCCCAACTCCCTGGGAGGGGTTGGGTTATTTTTAGGGTTAGGATTATTGGTTGCATTGTGAAACATGAGCCCTTCAGTACAACCAGGTGATTTTCTTTATACTAAGACTTCATTTGAATGAGTCAAATATTATTCCAACAATGATGAGCTATATTTTTAAAGAGCTAACAAGAAATACAATATTCAAATATTTTGAACCCATTTGAAGATATTTCTATAATATTTGAGAATTTTTTTTTATCCAGGGTAATATTGCATCAATAAAATATCTGCTTGAAAATGAACAAATTAAAGATAGCATTTTGCTTTTATTGTGTACCATTGTTGTTGGAATAACCATTTGATTGCACCTTGGTTTATAGCTTCCATTTTTTTTTGTACCAGGGATTGAAACCATGGGCACTCCACCACTTAGCCACATTCCCAGACCTATTTGTATTTTATTTAGAGACAGGGTCTCACTGAGTTGCTTAGAACCTCACCATGATGAAGCTGGCTTTGAACTCAAGATCCTCCTGTCTCACCTTCTTAAGCCACTGAAATTAGAGGCATGTGCCATCATGCCATTCTTCCATGGTGTTTTGATGATCATCTTAACACAGAGTAAATCCATGCATAACTATGTTAAATGTGACCTCAACCTGATTCTTTTATTTGGCATTTTCACTTAAAAAATCACAGGAGAACAAACCTAAGCTTTATAAAACAACACTGAAGTTAAATAGTTGTGACAAAAAGAAATAATTTTTAATACATAAATTACAATGTAATTTAATAGCTGATATATATATATATATATATATATATATATATATATATATATATATATATATATTAGTTTCTTAGCTTACATGAATATCTTTCTGAAAAAAAATGAGAGAATCAGGTTTGAAGTGCTTCAGAGTAATGAAATTAGATGACTATGTACAAAAAGAGAATGAAAGTTATTTGTTATGCATGATGCAAGTATAAGTTGTTCTTATTAGTTCTTACCAGAAAAATGAGGTAATTTACCAATTACAAAACAATGATCAATTGTGTGTGAATGTAGACACAATGCAAAGGGAGATTTTTTTGGAGCAGGCAACTCTCTTTCCATAGTATTTCTGAGAGACAGTGATGTTTCTTTTTACTTATTCATAAGCTAGTTTATTTAAAACTTAATCTAATAGTGTACATTTCCTGTGGAACATTAATTTGCCATATCATGCTAGCCTTAATGAGAGAGTTTAAAAAAACACTCTTCTAACAAGA
Organism: Spermophilus citellus; assembly: GCF_964194105.1. NCBI lineage: Eukaryota > Metazoa > Chordata > Mammalia > Rodentia > Sciuridae > Spermophilus > Spermophilus citellus. The sequence goes on along the minus strand of NC_138193.1, from coordinate 40,695,395 downwards.
TACAAAGATATGTCTCCTTAATCACTGAAGAATACCTTCAAAGGTGAGGGGAAAAGAGGAGAGGAGAAAAATACTAGAGAGGAAGAGTGATCAAATTATTTTCTGTGCATCTGTGAATATTTCATAATTAATTCCACTATTATGTATAATTAAATGCACCAGTAAAAATTTTGTTTAAAATAATTTCCCTTAAAAATAGAATAGAAAAAGAGAAAGAAAGGAATGGAAATTCTATCAACCAAAATCATTTGTTTTCACATCAAAAGTGTAAAGGCATTGAACATCACCTTATTGTTATCACTAAAACATATTTACTATGTTCAGTAATATATTTTAGACCCTAATTGGGGAATTAGTAGGAGAACAGCTATTATACAAAGAACACTGAACATGGTGATATTTATATAAGAGTTGGAAGTATTTTCACACATTTCTCACCAAATGCACATCTATAACAAGCCAAATGCTTAAAAAAAGCTGGCCATAACTTCTGAGAAGAAATCAATTATAATTAAAGAGCTATGTATTTTTCCCAAGTCTGAAAATCAACAAATCAAAGACCTTAAGTTTGAAACTGCTTTTTTTTTCCACTTCTGCACCACTATGAAACTGTCAGCCTATATGCTGACATTCTTCTGTGGGAAAAAAAATGGCTTCACCCATTTTCTGTGGTTTATGGCCAAAAGCCCAGACTGACCTAGTAACAGTCATGCATTTAAAATACCTAGTCATGACTCTGTCATAAGTTTACATTTTGCCCTCAAGAGAAGTATACATTTTCTTAGTAAAAAATTAAAATATCCAAATCAACTGGATTTTTGTCAAGTTAATCAGCCTGTCTCATCTCACTTGCTTTAATGTCACTTTTCTCTAGAATCTAGTGACACTGGAACACTGTGATTCCACAAGTGTTGTTTTTCATCTCGGTTTCTGCATGCACCTCTTCCCTGTCTGTCACAATTTCTCATTTTATTTAAAGTGTTAACACATGTATCACTCTCACTGAAGGAACTCAAACACTGACACAAATTTGAGACAGAAGTCCCTTCTAAGTGTTCCAATAGTATCCTGTTTTATTCCTGTCATAATGCTAATGACTCTGTACAAACTGCCTGCTTGCCTGCTTTTCAAGCTATGGTATATGACTGTTGAGGTGTGTCTATTATCGTCTCCATGTTGTCATCCCAGTGCTTGCCAGAATACCCTAGCATATGATTGTCAAATTTATGCATAAAGGGTGGAAAACCCAAAGCTCTGATACTCAGTCATAATGTTAACTGTGTATAAAAATTTGGTTATATTGCATTTCATAGTAATTTTGTATTGTGGTCATATCTATTTTTCATTCTTATAAAAAAAGAAATGTTCTTAACTTCTTCACTGATTCATACTTATAAAATATTTGAGACAAAAATATAATTATTTTTCTTATCACTTGCTGCAGAATTTGAATCCTGACCATGGGAGCTTCTGCCTCAAGTATCACTAATGATCCAAGAAAAGATCTAGTTTTGGAAACATAAGGATATACAAATATTTTAAGAAAAAAATATATGAAGGCAAATTCTGTGTTTTTTTCAGACTGCTGATATAATATCTAAATTGTTTATGAAATATAAGATGCAAAAACTTTATTGAAATGGATGTGTGTTTCATATATATGATGAAATTCTCAAAATCTGATAATTATTTACATCTGTAATAAAATTTGAAGTGCAAGTGCAAACCAGTTTTTATTGAGATGTTTTTCCAAACTATCTAAATTCTTGCATTTAAGCTCAATTCAACAACCAAATGGTCAACAGTAATTTGGTAGATCTAAATATCACATTAATGATGGATTATTTGTATTATAAAAAATGTATCACTGAATATGGGTTTAGAGAATTAGGCAACATTATTTTGGTATGCTGGTTACTATATTCACTAATGTGTAAATGTATTAGAATTAGTATACTGCCATCAGAAATACAATCTTTAAATTTTTATAATTTTAATTTGAGGCACTTACTTAACATTTTTTCCTAATAAGAAACAGTATTTGAATATTATTATTATTATTATTATTATTATTATTATTATTATTATTATTATTATGCCTTTTTTCTTTTTTATACAATCTTGGGAAATAATAGTAAATTTACAGGTTCTAATATAAAGTACTTTTGTCCGCTGAAGCATTTTAAATTGAATTGCTAACATATGCTATCATTCGTGATATTTTTAGAATTTTCTACAAGTCAGAACATGCTAGATAACAGCAATACAATCTTCGTTCATTATGAATTTTTCAAATATTAATAATTAACAGCATACTTGTTAATCATATCAGTTTTATTATGAAGTTTATATTGTTATCTACCATGTTCTGACTTGCAGGAAATACTAAACATATCATGAAATATGGTGTATGTTAGTAATTCACTTTAAAATGCTTCAGTGGACAAAAGTACTTTCTATTAGAACTTGCAACTTTATTATTATTTTCCAAGTTTGTAAAAAGGGAAAAAAGAAAAAAAAAACAAGCAAACACTATTTCTCAAATCAATACTAAAACATCCTATTATAATGCCTTCAACCACTTAATCCTCAGATAATTTTCATGTTTTTCTAGTAGCCTTATATTGCCTTTATAAAAAAAAAAAATATTTCATTCAGAGCCATGAAATGATATTAATTGTTGTATTTTATAGATGCCTTCATATTTAAATATTCCTTAGTCTTTTCTTAACCTTCATGACCTTGAATCTATTCAGGAAGAAAGCTTATAGAATATGCTTAAGATGGATTCTCTGGTTTCTTTATGATTGGAACTAGATTACATGGTTTTGGGCAGGAGTATCACAGAAACAATTCTATGATTTTTTTCTTTGAATCACATCATGTGTCCTATAATATCCTCATTACTGATGATGTTAATATTGGTCATTAATGTTATATTTGCATAATTTTACTTTGTAATTATTTTTTTTGTTGGGAGATAGTTTGAGACTTTAAATATTTTTGTTAAACATTCACCACTAAATTTATTTATTTATTATACCTATACAGATTCATGATTTATTTTATTGAGTATTCTGTTACTTGTTAATATTTTTAAAAATTATTTTTTCAGAAATGTTCTATTTTGACAATCTCAGATTTATAGAAGTTTTTAAACTCATTCATTTGAATGAGTCAAATATTATTCCAACAATGATGAGCTATATTTTTAAAGAGCTAACAAGAAATACAATATTCAAATATTTTGAACCCATTTGAAGATATTTCTATAATATTTGAGAATTTTTTTTTATCCAGGGTAATATTGCATCAATAAAATATCTGCTTGAAAATGAACAAATTAAAGATAGCATTTTGCTTTTATTGTGTACCATTGTTGTTGGAATAACCATTTGATTGCACCTTGGTTTATAGCTTCCATTTTTTTTTGTACCAGGGATTGAAACCATGGGCACTCCACCACTTAGCCACATTCCCAGACCTATTTGTATTTTATTTAGAGACAGGGTCTCACTGAGTTGCTTAGAACCTCACCATGATGAAGCTGGCTTTGAACTCAAGATCCTCCTGTCTCACCTTCTTAAGCCACTGAAATTAGAGGCATGTGCCATCATGCCATTCTTCCATGGTGTTTTGATGATCATCTTAACACAGAGTAAATCCATGCATAACTATGTTAAATGTGACCTCAACCTGATTCTTTTATTTGGCATTTTCACTTAAAAAATCACAGGAGAACAAACCTAAGCTTTATAAAACAACACTGAAGTTAAATAGTTGTGACAAAAAGAAATAATTTTTAATACATAAATTACAATGTAATTTAATAGCTGATATATATATATATATATATATATATATATATATATATATATATATATTAGTTTCTTAGCTTACATGAATATCTTTCTGAAAAAAAATGAGAGAATCAGGTTTGAAGTGCTTCAGAGTAATGAAATTAGATGACTATGTACAAAAAGAGAATGAAAGTTATTTGTTATGCATGATGCAAGTATAAGTTGTTCTTATTAGTTCTTACCAGAAAAATGAGGTAATTTACCAATTACAAAACAATGATCAATTGTGTGTGAATGTAGACACAATGCAAAGGGAGATTTTTTTGGAGCAGGCAACTCTCTTTCCATAGTATTTCTGAGAGACAGTGATGTTTCTTTTTACTTATTCATAAGCTAGTTTATTTAAAACTTAATCTAATAGTGTACATTTCCTGTGGAACATTAATTTGCCATATCATGCTAGCCTTAATGAGAGAGTTTAAAAAAACACTCTTCTAACAAGATACAAAGATATGTCTCCTTAATCACTGAAGAATACCTTCAAAGGTGAGGGGAAAAGAGGAGAGGAGAAAAATACTAGAGAGGAAGAGTGATCAAATTATTTTCTGTGCATCTGTGAATATTTCATAATTAATTCCACTATTATGTATAATTAAATGCACCAGTAAAAATTTTGTTTAAAATAATTTCCCTTAAAAATAGAATAGAAAAAGAGAAAGAAAGGAATGGAAATTCTATCAACCAAAATCATTTGTTTTCACATCAAAAGTGTAAAGGCATTGAACATCACCTTATTGTTATCACTAAAACATATTTACTATGTTCAGTAATATATTTTAGACCCTAATTGGGGAATTAGTAGGAGAACAGCTATTATACAAAGAACACTGAACATGGTGATATTTATATAAGAGTTGGAAGTATTTTCACACATTTCTCACCAAATGCACATCTATAACAAGCCAAATGCTTAAAAAAAGCTGGCCATAACTTCTGAGAAGAAATCAATTATAATTAAAGAGCTATGTATTTTTCCCAAGTCTGAAAATCAACAAATCAAAGACCTTAAGTTTGAAACTGCTTTTTTTTTCCACTTCTGCACCACTATGAAACTGTCAGCCTATATGCTGACATTCTTCTGTGGGAAAAAAAATGGCTTCACCCATTTTCTGTGGTTTATGGCCAAAAGCCCAGACTGACCTAGTAACAGTCATGCATTTAAAATACCTAGTCATGACTCTGTCATAAGTTTACATTTTGCCCTCAAGAGAAGTATACATTTTCTTAGTAAAAAATTAAAATATCCAAATCAACTGGATTTTTGTCAAGTTAATCAGCCTGTCTCATCTCACTTGCTTTAATGTCACTTTTCTCTAGAATCTAGTGACACTGGAACACTGTGATTCCACAAGTGTTGTTTTTCATCTCGGTTTCTGCATGCACCTCTTCCCTGTCTGTCACAATTTCTCATTTTATTTAAAGTGTTAACACATGTATCACTCTCACTGAAGGAACTCAAACACTGACACAAATTTGAGACAGAAGTCCCTTCTAAGTGTTCCAATAGTATCCTGTTTTATTCCTGTCATAATGCTAATGACTCTGTACAAACTGCCTGCTTGCCTGCTTTTCAAGCTATGGTATATGACTGTTGAGGTGTGTCTATTATCGTCTCCATGTTGTCATCCCAGTGCTTGCCAGAATACCCTAGCATATGATTGTCAAATTTATGCATAAAGGGTGGAAAACCCAAAGCTCTGATACTCAGTCATAATGTTAACTGTGTATAAAAATTTGGTTATATTGCATTTCATAGTAATTTTGTATTGTGGTCATATCTATTTTTCATTCTTATAAAAAAAGAAATGTTCTTAACTTCTTCACTGATTCATACTTATAAAATATTTGAGACAAAAATATAATTATTTTTCTTATCACTTGCTGCAGAATTTGAATCCTGACCATGGGAGCTTCTGCCTCAAGTATCACTAATGATCCAAGAAAAGATCTAGTTTTGGAAACATAAGGATATACAAATATTTTAAGAAAAAAATATATGAAGGCAAATTCTGTGTTTTTTTCAGACTGCTGATATAATATCTAAATTGTTTATGAAATATAAGATGCAAAAACTTTATTGAAATGGATGTGTGTTTCATATATATGATGAAATTCTCAAAATCTGATAATTATTTACATCTGTAATAAAATTTGAAGTGCAAGTGCAAACCAGTTTTTATTGAGATGTTTTTCCAAACTATCTAAATTCTTGCATTTAAGCTCAATTCAACAACCAAATGGTCAACAGTAATTTGGTAGATCTAAATATCACATTAATGATGGATTATTTGTATTATAAAAAATGTATCACTGAATATGGGTTTAGAGAATTAGGCAACATTATTTTGGTATGCTGGTTACTATATTCACTAATGTGTAAATGTATTAGAATTAGTATACTGCCATCAGAAATACAATCTTTAAATTTTTATAATTTTAATTTGAGGCACTTACTTAACATTTTTTCCTAATAAGAAACAGTATTTGAATATTATTATTATTATTATTATTATTATTATTATTATTATTATTATTATTTGCCTTTTTTCTTTTTTATACAATCTTGGGAAATAATAGTAAATTTACAGGTTCTAATATAAAGTACTTTTGTCCGCTGAAGCATTTTAAATTGAATTGCTAACATATGCTATCATTCGTGATATTTTTAGAATTTTCTACAAGTCAGAACATGCTAGATAACAGCAATACAATCTTCGTTCATTATGAATTTTTCAAATATTAATAATTAACAGCATACTTGTTAATCATATCAGTTTTATTATGAAGTTTATATTGTTATCTACCATGTTCTGACTTGCAGGAAATACTAAACATATCATGAAATATGGTGTATGTTAGTAATTCACTTTAAAATGCTTCAGTGGACAAAAGTACTTTCTATTAGAACTTGCAACTTTATTATTATTTTCCAAGTTTGTAAAAAGGGAAAAAAGAAAAAAAAAACAAGCAAACACTATTTCTCAAATCAATACTAAAACATCCTATTATAATGCCTTCAACCACTTAATCCTCAGATAATTTTCATGTTTTTCTAGTAGCCTTATATTGCCTTTATAAAAAAAAAATATTTCATTCAGAGCCATGAAATGATATTAATTGTTGTATTTTATAGATGCCTTCATATTTAAATATTCCTTAGTCTTTTCTTAACCTTCATGACCTTGAATCTATTCAGGAAGAAAGCTTATAGAATATGCTTAAGATGGATTCTCTGGTTTCTTTATGATTGGAACTAGATTACATGGTTTTGGGCAGGAGTATCACAGAAACAATTCTATGATTTTTTTCTTTGAATCACATCATGTGTCCTATAATATCCTCATTACTGATGATGTTAATATTGGTCATTAATGTTATATTTGCATAATTTTACTTTGTAATTATTTTTTTTGTTGGGAGATAGTTTGAGACTTTAAATATTTTTGTTAAACATTCACCACTAAATTTATTTATTTATTATACCTATACAGATTCATGATTTATTTTATTGAGTATTCTGTTACTTGTTAATATTTTTAAAAATTATTTTTTCAGAAATGTTCTATTTTGACAATCTCAGATTTATAGAAGTTTTTAAACAGTAGTGAAAAGAATTCCTAAAAAAAATTCCCCAAAAGTTACTATTTTGTTAACTGGTTTTCTTCTTCTCCATTTCTAGATAAGTATAGGTACAATAACAGTTTTTATCTCTGAACCATTTGCAAGGTGCACACAATGTCTTTTTATTCTTAAAAATGCACATATTTTAAAAATGAGAAATTATGTTCTATAACTCTGGTGCAATGATCAAAATAGGGAAAATATATTATAAATGTATAATCTACAAATCTTATTTAAAGTTTGCCAATTATTTAAACAGTTGTCTTTGAACGAAAATAATCTAATTTTTGGGAAATTTTAACATCAATTATTTACTGTGTCCAGTAGTCTTGTTTTTATTATTATTATTATTATTATTATTATTATTATTATTATTAATCTGGGATGGTTCCTGAGTATTTCTGAGCTATTCATGACACCTATGATTTTGAATGGTGTATTTCAGTAGTATTTCTGTAGATTTTCCTTCAGTTTAGGATCATATGATGTTTTCTCATGAGTGAATTTAGGTTATGCCATTAGAGGAAGACCATCATGCATACAATGCCTAGTTCTTACAATAGAGCATATTATGGCAGCACTGACAGACATGGTCACAAATTATGATCAGCTTCTAGTAATGGTGGAGAATCTCTAGGATCTAGAGTTGGCCTCTTCTTAAGAGTAAGCGAATATTTGGGGCCTCAATCACACAGGTATAAGAAATTATGGAGGTATAGAGTGTTACTTGGTTCCATCACTGGTTATTGTTGAATGATTATTTGGTTAAGTAGTGTCTGCCAGGTTGGTTCATGATGAACATAGTATTAATTTACCTTTTATATTTTATAAATATTTTGTGTGGAAATACTTTGAGAGTTTTTAAATATCTGTTTGGTCCTTAACATTTCACCCACTAGAATTAATATTTCATTGATGATTCCTCCTTGTGTCAAATTATCACTATGGTGGTAGCCAAATGATTTTTTTTCATTGATTCTACATAATCAAATATAGGAAAACCAACCAAAAGTGGGCAAGGTAAAAAAGCTTATCATTTTGGTACTCATGCCCCAGATATGGACAGCAACTGCCATTTCAAGATGATTACACATATTTTTGATATGTTCTCATTAATTCTGGAGTACTTTTGACTTTTTTTCACAATAAGATGTTTCAAGCACATTGTTTATTTTCTTGTTCCAGAGCTGGAGTAAGCCATTTTTTTTAGAAGTTCTATTTTTCTTTTAGAGGAGAAATATCTGAAGAGTATTTGTGGTGGTTTGTCATTATTACCTTTGGGGTTTTCATGTTAAGGACATTTATCATATCTATAATATAAAAATGTGTATTTTTTCTTTTTAATACTTTTATAGTTGTCAATAGTCCTTTATTTTCCTTATTGATGCACGGTGCTGAAAATCAAACCCAGTGCCTCACACATGCTAGGTAAGCACTCTGCCACTGAAGCACAACCCCAGCCCAAAATGTGTATATTTCATATAAAAAAACATGAAGAATGGTCTTTTGTATATATTCTGATTTAATATGTATATATTCACATATAAAAAAGATTTATACTGATAAATTACATATACACATGTAAAGAATGTTAAAGAATTTTCTTATAATTAGAAATAGTTTAAATACTCTAAGAATTCTGTTTTTATATCTGTAAAGTAATATAGTATGTAAAAATTTTTGAAAATGAGGTGAGATTTAGAGAATATGTACTAGTTCAAATACAAAGCATATTTAAAACACTTAGTTTGTTAACACATCTTAAGTTCATTTTGTTCTAATATTTCTAACAACTTGCCAAGTTGCGGAAAGAAGCTGCCTGCCACACTGGCACTCTACATGGTTACAGAAATTGTATTCATAATTAGATTTTAATTTTCATTACCAGTGGGTAAACACTCAAATATTTGACTCTCAAATTAACCTTAATGCTGCTGGTGGATTACTCATAGGGATACCTGTTCCACCAACCTGTCAATATATTTAGTGGTATTAAAATCATATCAATGAATTTGCAAAATATTCTTCAGAGGACTACATAATGAAGACTTTAGGCTTCGTGAACCAGAAGATCTCTGTGGTCATAGCCTAAAATCTGCAATATATTATAATTGAATGTCTGATGGCATTCCAATAAAACTATATTTCAGGGTAAGTGGGTGAGGCTCAGTGGTAGAGTACTTGTATAGCTTATATGAAGTCTGAGGACAAATCTCAGCATAGCAAAAGAAAAAAAAAATAGAAAAATTTTATTTGCCAAACAGGCTACATGCTGGATTTAGTCTTGATTTGTTGGTCCAATGTGCTGCTAATGCAGTGAAACTTCAGTGGTGACCTGCATGCATGTCATTTTTCTTTCTATGCACAACACACTTCATATGCACTACATCATTCTTCTACAAAGTCTTTTTGTACAATTTAGTTAATGAAATAAGAATATTTTCTAAATTTGAATTCCTATGTTTTGTTATTAAATTCACAATTTCAATATAAGTACTTTGCATATCTGCCCTTGAAACTTTTTCTGTTATCCTTTTAAAAAATATTATTATCAATTGTTGATGGACCTTTATTTTACTTATTTATTTACATGCAGTGCTGTAATTCAAGACCAGTGCCTCACACATGCTAGACAAGTTCTCTGCCACTGAGCAACATCCCCAGCCCTCTGTTATCTTTAAGTATAAGAAAACTAATACTCTTCTTATCTAATAAATCAGGAAGAAATTTTCAACTTGACTATAGATTAAATTTTTATGAGTTCATTACTTAATATATTTTATAGCATTTTTGGTTTAATATATGCGATTTTAAAAATGTTCAAAATGTTTCATATGATCATTATGAAAAGATTGAAAAATGCACTTAAAGAAGAACAAACATTATTTTCCATTATTTCACATAGATACAATGTTTTTCAAAAGGAGGGTCTGTAGACACTGAATTAAAATCAACTTCCTTTTATTTTTTGTTTTACTTTATTTTATTTTTTTTTTTCTGGTGATATTCTGGATCTAACCTAGGAAAAGCTCTATCCCAAGCCATATCCCAAGTCTTCCATTCATTTGTGAAGCTCACTCTTGTGGTTTTCTCTTCCTGCATAACTCCAAGAATTACTTTTCGCAAAGTTACCATTGAATTTCACTTTAAACACATCTACACATAACTTCATGCACTTAATTTAACAATTACTCATTCATCAATGAATCATTTCCACTTTGAATATCAAGAATTCCCAAGTGGCTGAATGGAATTTAGACTCCCGACAAATAGCTTTACAAATGATGTCTCTTTCCTACACCCACACATAAATGTATATATATATATATATATATATATATATACACAGTCCTAATACCCAGCCAAATAGTTGCAGTAAAACTAATAAGAACTGGAGATAGAGGGCAAAACCAAGAAAAGCATCGCTGAATGGGGAAGGAAAGCTTTTGCCTTTCCCACAGATCAGCTTTTTCCCAAAGCTGACACACTGGTATGATCAGGATAAAGTGCCCAATTCTCAGGTTTTCCATTTTGGGGTCAGAGAAAAGAGGAGAATATAGCTCCAACATTCTGGATTTTCAGGGAACTCTTTTCTGCCTCCTATGACACAGAACTGGTGGCATGTTTTGATAATAAGGCACACTGAGAAAGAGAAAAAACTAATGAACACAAAAGAACCTCCAGTGCAGATACCTGGTGGTAGAAAAACTTATGTACTTCTTATGGAAGCCCCCAGCTCTCTTCCTGGAAAGCTAAGTGTCTGGAGAGAGTGTGTCCCCAAGAAGGGTAATGAAGCCCTTAAATACTTAACTGATCTTGTTGGTAAAAGTCTTCTCCTGTGTGAAGGCACCAGGAGAAAGAAGATTTAAACTAAAATTCTCAACCAAAGACAAACTAGTTCAAGGAGCACCCCATAAAAAGGCAGAAGACAAAGCCATGCTATCCTGTAAAAACTGAGGGGCCTAGAAAATGAGATTTTTTTTATTGTTTCTGTTAAGAAATCAAGAATGATAAAAACACTACAGTTTTAAAAGTATTAAGAAATACTAATAACAATGAAAAATAAATGACAATAAATTCAATATCAGGAATAAATCAATATATAATTGAAAAATACAAAAGATCATTAAATTTGTGATTCTCAATCTCCCTGACCCCCAGTACTGGGGATGGAATCCAAGCATACTCCACCAGTGAGCTGTACACACCATCCTTTTTAAATGACCACTTTTAATTTTGAGAGACTTAGTTCCCAGGCTGGCTTCCAACTTAGGATGCTCTGCTTCCTTCTACCTCCACCATGCTGGAATGAAGGGCATGAGGTACTGTGCCAAGCTTCTCAACCTTAAATAAAGGGAAAAAATAAGGCAAGTGAAACTTTAATACTAGTAAAGAGAAGGAATAATAACCACAGTCCAGTAAAAATAATTTAACAAACAAAAAGGTCAGGAGAATTGACATACACATTTTGCCAAGTGATTTTACTTGGAAGGCTGAATCAGGAAGATTACAAATTCAGGGCCAGTTGCAGCAATTTAGCAAGGCCCTAAGCAACAATGAGACTCTGTGTCAGATTAGAATATGAAAACAATTGGGATGGAGCTTGGTGAAAGACTACCACTGAGTCCAATCTCCTATACCAATGAATAAATTGATCAGAATCACAAAACAACATGGTAGGTAATTAATAGCATTTTACTTGAGAACCAAGAGGGACTATTTTTAAAATAAATTTCATACAAATAAAAATAACTCAGTAAGTGGTAAATAGGAATGAATAAATTACATGACAAAGGGGACTATAAGCTATTATTAGTTGGGAAAGCAGACAATATAGGTTAATAGCTGAGTTCCATCTAAATTTAAGGACCAGATCATTAGATTCTAAGGTGTTTAAATATGTTCTGGACTACAGGATCTTAACATGGAATTTTTGGTGTTTTACTTTCTTAATTTGGAAAAACATGAATATCAAAAACTCAAATGCATAAAAGATATACAAATGAATGGACGTGGAAAAAATCTAATTAGAACATCTGTAAAGAGAATCTATATAATAATAAAAGTACATTCTAGAGATATAAATCCAGAAGTTAAAGATATCCCTCTCAGAGAATTCATGTATAATCAACAGTTTAATGAGGAGTATAGATGAAGGAGAACCTTGGTGTGGACTTCTAATGAAAACTGCACTGAAAGTTGAAACGAAATGAGCACCACTTCTGCAAATCAAGAAACAGCACCATTTTAAGATGGCAGAAAACTTAATTTTTCAATTAAAACCTTGAACCTGAGGCATGCCAGCTATTGCTGTTTATATTCAAAGGTAAGTAAATAAATATTCACTATACAAAAACTTCTTAAATAGGAAACAGAAACATTTAAGAAAAGAAAAGAGATAAATGATGTATGTGCAAGAAAAGATTAAAAGTTCTTTATTACTAACCTTGGAATTTTTCACTTAGAAAACCTGACAGATTGTAAAAAAATCCCCAATATCTTAAAATTGCAATAAGATATGAATAAAAGATAACTTTAGAAAATAAAAACTTTATTTATGTTAGGAATTGGGAATAAATGCATTTCAGTTTCTATTGTCTGAAATGTGTAACAGACAATAAATTAACGGGAGTGGACCCATTTAAATCTAGTTATTACCAGAATAGTAGCATAGTGATTGCCTACATTGAGTGTGCATGAAAGTCCCTGAGGTTGATTCTTAGCAGTTATAAAATGAAACAAATAAGTCAAAAATGTGCCTTTATTTACAAATATGTCCATTGTTTGGATTGATCTACAGGCATTAATTTGCTGATTTTCATACTATATCCAATTTTCTGCTGATGTAGCATCACTTTAAAGTTACTTTACATACCTCTCTTGCCCCTTTGTAAGCATATTTCAACTTGTGTCACACAATATTTTTCAAATGACTCTATGCAAAATTTTCAAAAATTCAGATTTCTAAATGGCATTACTTAAAATATTTCTCCACTTTTATTTCTGACCAATTTTTATATTTGAATAGTACAAAATATCCTAGAATAAGCTAATCTATGTCTAACAAAAAATATTGTCTTTGAAATATTTATTCTTCATGGAGCTTTTCTGTGCACATATGAACAAAATTTAAAAATCAGCTTATATAACATGTTATTTAGAAATATTCAAGGGGTCTTAAAGTTAATTTATATCTTTATGAATTTATTATTAACTACCTTGGTCTAATGTGGTTTCTGTGCCACATGTATGTAATGTAAAAAAAAAATAAAAATAAATAAACTAGTGACTGGATATAATGGTGCAGGCCTGAAATTACAGTAATAGGAGAATAAATCAGGAGGATCACAAAATCAAAGCCAGCCTCAGCAACTCAGTTTGGCACAAGGAAGGTAGTCTTGCTGAAGTGGAGTGAAGAGGAGCAGTGCAAGACTGGTTGAAGTTGCCTGGTAACAGGAAAGAGCCTGTACAACTATGTTTCAACTACATGGTGAGGCCCAGGTGTAACATAAAAATACAGAGCAGCACACACTCATCTTTTGATGTTTTACAAAAGAGCAGAAGAATACAGCTACACATTTTTTTTGCAACTCTTTACTATAGCGTACTAGGCACCAAGTGTCCCACTGCAAACTGTGTCTAAGTCTCCCCACAGCTTGCAGCTCAGTTTGCAGAATCTGCCCATCCAATAAGCTCACCTGAAGAAGATCAGTGCTGTGTGTGGAGGATGGAGCAATATTTTGAAGTTTCAAAATATTATCTACTTATCTTTCAAAACAAACATCAATTTATCAATATTTTATTTATATTAAGTTTATAGAAAAATTGAAAGACACATCTGGTTTTCTTTGGAGAAAACACACCTACTTCTAACTGATTTTACTACATTAAGGCTGCTGCTACTCTCTTAAATCTTTAAGTTGGTCAGCTCCAGACTTGATCATCAGTGGTGAAGGTGACACATTGAGTTTGAACTTTACAGTTGGTCCCAGAAAATACTAGCACACACTGTGGGTATTGAGAGAGTCCATGGTTCCTCCTTACTTTTCTTTCCTTTTCTTTTTTTTTAATTAGAAGACTTTAGTTGCTTCATTAAAATAGCACAAATTGGCCTTATAATCTGAAAACCTGTTTCTGTATCTGGACAGCTCTTGAAACTTATTCTTCAGCTGCTCAACTGCCCTTTCTACAGAAACATAGATACTTTTCTGACATCCTGCTTTTTGCTGTTGTTGCTTGTAGGATCAGAGCAGATGACTTTGAAACAAATCTAATTTCTGTCCATTAAGAATCAATTCACCTTTCTGAGCTTGAGATACTGAACAACCAACCCCTGGCCTGGCTGTAGACCTCATCTTGCAGGAAACCCAATGTAACACCTCCAGGGCCCCTGTAACTGCAGTAAGCACCTCAAATGAGATTAAGCTCCACGCTGATAGAATAGAAGCCAGAGTTTTCTGGGGTCTGTCACCATGATGGTGTAAACCTTCAGAGTGACAGGAACCACTCCTTTAACACCCTCAGTGTGCAGTGGACTTTTGACCTTGCTCTTACCCCTTGTATGGTCCAGGAGGCCTGAGTGACTGATTTCTACTCTTTCTGCAGGTTTGAGAGGCAGGCAAAGCTCATCCAAGCTGTTGCTGCACATAGGCAGAAGATTCTCCATTTTCTTTTATTCTGTGAGAGTCAATGGTTAAAAGTTCAAATAAATGTGATTTTTTTCTTTTGGAGCACTTAATGCTTCCAACTTTTTTGTTTCTTGGTTCCTCTGTAATTTTTTTTGTTCTTATCTCAGGTAATTTAAATACAAAAGAGTCTTGGAGGCATATTCTCATGCTCATGACTTATCACTGAGTCTTCAGAAGGAATGGTCTTGCTGCTGAAATGAGAAAACTTATAATTTGTGATGGACACCTCTCAGCTGGACCTCTTTTATCAATAAATGTTTTTTTAATGTAACAGAATTTAATCTAGGTGTGATGTACAATATGTGTCAGTGCTGTTAGCTAAAGAGGTGTGGGGATGAGAGCACACACTAACATCACTGATTAGAACAACATGTAACAAAAAATGCTGATGTGCTAATCTGTCACCAAGATGCAGAAGTCCTGAGCCTTGATATTACCAGAGGAGTCTGCAAAGGAGTAAGCAGATCCTCTGCAGGCTGCTTGGAGACATGGAATCAGAAAGTGCTATGTCACAGCTATAATGTGCTCCTAACACATTAGATCACATGAGCCTGCAACAATAATCTAAGTTGGTGGCTCCCAAGTGAGCTACTACTAATGCCTGCATTGTTGGTGTGTCCTGTAGATACCTGGGAAACACTGGTCTCAAAGACATCATTATCATTTGGGGGATCAAAGCCAAACTTGTGGATATGGTCTAGTGATATTTGTAGAAGATTTGGTGCCATGTTTAGGAAGTGTATTCTTAAAAAGAAAGTGGAACAGGTGTGATTACACACACACCTGGGATAAAAAGTGGTTTTATTATCAGGAATCTGAGGCTGCTCTGCAGAGCAAGGAGGGCAGTAGCAAATTTCTCTTTGATGTTACTTTTTATAGGCTATAATCATGGTGGTGAATTAAGGGATGTTATAGTTCTGATTGGCATAGGAAGCATTCTCTGATTCTGTGGAAAGCAAGTTTGTTTATTAGGAACAGAAAGTTTTCCTATTGCTCCAAAGGGAGAATGGAGACATTGACACCTCCTTTATCATCTCAAAGAGAGACAAAAATACCAGCAAGTCACTATCTCAGGGTCTGGTACATTGTCTCCTATCTCTCAACAAGAGAACATACAAAACCAGCATGTTTAATCTCTGGCTAATTTATATTTCTTGAGAATAAAAACAGTGTTTATAAAGTGGGAGTGGGGAAAAGGAAGATGGCTAGAATTATGCCAAAAATTGTCATCCGTTTTTTCTGGATCATTGTTTTTAAATCTTATAATGTTTCTGAAATATCTTGCCATTACTTTTCCTGGAAGCATTTTTTTTCAAGAGAGGCAGAGAGAGAGAGAGAGAGAGAGAGAGAGAGAGAGAGAGAGAGAGAGAGAGAGAGAGAGAATTTTAATATATATTTTTTCAGTTTTTGGTGGACACAACATATTTGTTTTGTATGTGGTGCTGAGGATCGAACCCGGGCCGCATGCATGCCAGGCAAGCGTGCTACCAGTTGAGCCACATCCCCAGCCCTGGAAGCATTTTTTAAATTTTATATTATCACAATATTTACAAAATGTTTTGAAGATATTTATGATTTGAAAAAGATTTTCAGTCTTCTGACATTGCTTAGTTAAAATATTTTTAAATAGGATAGTCAATTTACAGGTCTAGAATGGTTAAATCTATTTTACATGGGTGTATTGGTTGTAATCATTTAAATGAAATTACATAACTAGAAAAATAAATGTTTTTTTAATGTAACAGATTTAAAAATTGATTTTTTTTTTTGTAATTTCATTGAAACTCTGAAAAGCCAACCTAGAGAAACATGAATTGCTACAAATACCATTTGACTAGAGAGTAGCTAACTGCAAACTGACTCAAGATTAAACTTACAAAAATAAAACAACAAACTCCAGAAACACTAAAAAAACAAAGATACTTTTGTGTACATTGTTAATCTAGATTTCTCACAAACTGTTATGTCCAACATTTAAAAATTAGAGCAGTAACTTGATGATCTTATAATATGCAATTAATAGTAAAGCTGATTTAAGTATGAACACTGTTTCAGAGTTGCCTTTGTAATCTCCAATTCTTACCTTTTATGTGTCATCATCTTATAAGTTATTTCAATTGCATTGTAGGTGTGATATTGCCAGTTATAAGTGATGAGTCCTGCTTCCCCACATGTTGAAGTTTGATACATTAGCGAAGCATGTGGAGGCAAGCATATAAATCAGGGCTTATATAAAAAGGGGTAACAGACTTCACCCACGAGGGAGAAGGGGGCCATAGCTAGTATCATGATATCCCAAGAAGCGAGGTATTCTGTCCTTTTTATATGTCCTAGGCTTCCTTTGTTCTCCTGCTTCCCCCCCTTATCTTTCTTTTTCCTGCTAACTTGACTAGGGGCAGGAATGCTCAGTGGGATGTCCCAAAGGAGGGAAACAGGTGGGCTGAAGGGGTAAGAGCAAAACAAGTAGCCAAGGACACATTAACAACCTTAGAGCTCCTTTTAGGGAGGGGAGATTCCTGGGACAGGTTATGTTGGCAACCTGGAGCAGATTGGAGCAGGGGAATGTTCTTGATAATATCTCTCAGGGGACAAGTCTCCAACTTCCCAGACTCACTGAAAATTGGCCTCCTTGATTGATCTAACTCAATTTACCTGTCTACAGTGACTGCCTAATTCTGGCTTCAGGTGCATATGCCTATAAAAACATGTTTTTGACATGCTGTAAACAAGTCTTAAAAAATATGAAACTGGAAACTACCAGTGATGTATAAAGCAATATTAAATAAAATGCACAAATATTTTTTTTAAAAGTTAAAGTTAGAAGCTGATGTGTAGCTCTTTGTTAGCCCTGGATCCAATCCCCTGCAGGAAAATATGGGAAATTATAAATTGTGCAGTGTAACTAGCATTTGGCTTCAAACCTGCCAAAGTCAAGTAACAGCCTAGAGACTAGTATTATCCGTATTTTCTGAGTTCACCAGTTCAAGCTTAGTTTTCATTCAGAGTTTGCAAAAACTAATGGTGAGATATTTATCTTCATAGGATTTGGATTTTTATTTTCATAAAATACCATAGTAGGGGCACAGGATCAAGAAGCACTTTCAGACAGAAAATAGATGCAAGTACACAAACAGCCCAATTTGTTACAAAGTCAGATTCTCAAATTGCAGATGGTGTTTGTCTTATTTTTTTTTCTCCCTGCTGTTATTGGCTGGAACTTTCTGTCAGTTAGGAGCATTTTCCTAACTAGAATTTCAGTCCTCTAAATAGTACAATAGATTACAAAATGGTGGTTAATTTCAAAGTAGCCCTGAGGGAAGAAGAACCAGAGAAAGAGCAGATGTGCCCAAAAGAAGTGAAACAATGCTAAGCTCTTATGGAATTGTAAACAACTCAGGATCTTTTGCTTAAGGGAGTAAGAGCCTGTGAAGCTTCCAGTCAAATGGCATAAAGGCCCATGGGTATGCAAAACAGCATCCCACTAGAAAAAGACGGTGTGTGCACCTGACTTCATCACACACCTCAGCCACAGCTAAAACTTGAAGATTCCTTGTGAGACAAGACTCAGCAACTGCTCTATTGCTCATTAAGCATCATGTGAGAGAAGTCACCATCATTTATCTGAGGCTGTGGTCATTCCTCCTGGTTTGGCCAGGTTTAAATGTTTGTTTACTCTCTCAGGACCTTAGGGGGAAGCTGGTCCTCCATATATGCAGGTTCTACACTCTCATATTCAATTAAACTTAGCTGCAACATATTATAAAATGCTGCAGTCTGTCTGGGCACAAATCACAAGCCACTCAAGCAGGAGCAAACTTTATTTCCAAACTCCCGTGAATGCCACGCACGCAGCCTTCTCCAGGGACACACCACACACCAACAGGAAATCCCTCCTCTGGAAATCCCTCATCCAGCACTTCCCCAACCAACTCAAACTCCCCAGTAATCCCCGGGGGGAACTCCAAAGTAGCAGGCCCAGGCTGACATCAGGGGTCTAATATACAATTGAATACACAGCTTAACATAACCATCATCCTCTCAATGGCTTGCTGGTGTTACCTCTCAACCACTCCATTCTGGCAAAAATGCCATGCATCATCCCAACTCTGCTGTGGCCCTCAATCCCACCCCCTTCTCTTTAATTAAACAACAATAAATGTGGCTTAGGGACTGTGCCTGTTAGGTTGTCTAATACTACATATGGTCCTTACCCATAATCAGATGATCTGACCTCAAGGCGTCACCCTCCAGTCTTAGGCTGGTACCATTGCAATTGGTCTTACCCATCACTGACTACCGGTCCAGCATACAGCCATATTTGTGGATAGGCTTTTGCACCAGTGAGGAGGGTGAGCTTCTTTGCCTCACCTCTGTTGGCCCCCAAATTTGGACTTGGTGCCAGTGTGGGGGGTGAGGTTCTTTGCCTCACCTCTCTTGGCCCCCAAATTTTAGCTCGATCACCATCACAAAGAGAAGGGAAGAAGATACAGAAATGCCAGGACACCAAGCCAATTGATGGGTCCTTTGGAAAAATTGTACCACTGGTGACACTATCAGCAAAGATACTCCAGCACTACCACAATTTGCTGCACGAACAGATAGTTCACAAGGCATACAAGTGATACAAAGTACAGGCAAGTTCTGCAAGCAGTTCAAAGCAGAGGAATCTATTAATATGAGCATCACTTGTTGAGTTACATTATTCATTGATGCATCAGTTTATACAGTTTGTTGTGATAGCTATAGCAGAAGCTGTAGTTTGGTTTTATCTGTGTCTTCACCATCACTGGGATGAAGATAGGAATTCTGACAATGATGGCTAAAAAAAAAAAAAATTATGTAACATTCCAGCAGGCACTAAAAGAAAGCAATTTCCTAAACAATTTAATATAATGAATAGAATTAGATATAATAAAAAGGAAAGGTGAAAGTAAATAAACTGATCTGTTAACCTCACATATTAAAACAATCCTCAACAGCTGTTTACCCAATTTAAATTAAACCATTTAAATCACATGAATACTAAAAATATTTGGATCTATTTTTTCATGAGCACTCCTCATATACAATATATGAACATACACACATACAGACATACAACACAAAATACAAGTGTGCACACATAACATACAACACATAATAGTAAAGGCCTTGTAGCTTTACACAGGTGAAATCTCCATAGCAATGTTTAAAAACTCCACAGTCAAAAAGTAAAACTGATCACAAAAACATTAACCTAGGTCTGAATGAGCTCAAAAAATAAAATAGAACTTTATGATGTGGGAAAGGACAAAAATAAAACAGATATTGTAAAAGACATCCTTGTTACCACTTGGGTTTGACTCTTTTTTGGATATTCCATCCTTTTTTCTGGAACTTGAATAATGGGTCTGAAGTTATTCCCACAAGCAAGCCCCAAGGTTTTTTACATTTGAAATAGGCTATAAGGGTGTTCATTATTCATTAGCCTCCAGGTGTGGGAGAACCACTGTTGCAGATGTAAGAATAGCCAAGCTGGAACTCTGGATATCAGCTCTTATGGATTTGAGTCAAATCATCTTCTTTTTGGTCTGCAGAAATCACTTTGGTTAGTCTCTCTGGAATCCATATCAGCTGCTGTTCTCCCTGTGGAAACACACAAACACAACCCTGACTCCTGACAATCACTGGGTCAAGACCTTTCCATTGTCCTGTTAAAATATCCTTCCAAAGTATCTTAGGCTTATGTGCATTTTTTTGGATACATATGTCTTTCCACAGCACTAAGCCCTGATGAATCCAAATTTTAAAAGTTTAGAGTAAAAAGGGTTATTTTAAGTTTATCTCTGGGGGATACATATACCCCTTTCCAATTTTCTCTTTTTGCTTTAATAAGTACATTTTAATAGTTTGATTAGCTCTTTCAACTATGCCTTGTCCCTGTGGTTTGTATGGGATTCCTGTTATATGAGTAATGCCAAATGATGAGCAAAATAGTTTAAAAGAGGTAGAAGTATAACCAGGACCACTATCTGTTTTTAACAGTTTTGGAACGCTCACAGTGGCAAAATTTTGTAAGCAATGAGCTATAATATCTTTAATTTTTTCTCCAGTTTGAAGGGAGCCAATCAAAATCCAGAAGAAGTATCAACTGTAACATGCAAATATTTTAATTTTCCAAATTCTGGCAAGTGTGTGACATCCATCTGCCAAATATGGTTAGGTATCAATCCTCTAGGATTGACTCCAAGATTAACTTATGGTAAAAAGGTCACACAATTTTGACATTGTTTTATTATTTGTCTAGCTTGTTCCTTAGCTATTTTAAAATGCTTTTATAAAGTGTTAGCATTGACAAGGAACCTTTAATGAAAGTTTATAGCTTCTTCTAGTGTAGAGAAAATATTTATGTCATGTGTAGTTTTACCTGCTAAATCATTGCACAAACTAAGGGCTATAGGCAATCCTGTATGTGCCCTGATATGTCCTATAAAGAATGGATCTTTTCTGTCCCAGATTAGACTTAGTATAGTGGAAAAAAAAGAGAAAACAGTAGAGGAAGGGGAAATCCTACCAGAATCTTCAAGGGATATTATAGCATTAACTATATAGTGACTATCAGAAAATAAATTAAATACAGAATCTTTAAACATCACAAAAGCTTTTAATACTGCATTAAGCTCTACCTTTTGAGCTGATTGTTTGGGGACTAAATATGTAAAAGTTTGATCAGGGGTAACTACTGCTGCTGTACCATTATTTGACCCATCAGTGAATATATTTGAAGCATTCATGATAGGTGTTTTTCTTGACATTTTTGGAAAAACTATAGGATAAGAAGACCAAAAATACAGCAAAGTGTTAGATGGCAATTGGTTATCAAATGAAATATTAGATTTACACATGATTATTGCCCAAGTATTTAACTCATTAGCTACCTCATCAATTGGATCCATAGTATATGGAGTAATAATTTTATTGGGAGAAATTCCAAACACTCCATTTGCTGCTTTTATTACTTTGAGTATTAATCGTCCTACAGCCTCAGGATACCTAATAAGAATAGTGTTTGGAGAATAAGATAAATGTATCCACAATAATGGACATTCTTGACAAAATACTCCTGTAGGAATATTTTTGTTGGTAGTACAATAAATAATAAAGGCAAACTTATATCAATTTTATCCAAATGCATATTTTCCATATATGTTTCAATAATTTTTAATGCCTTTCTTGCTTCAGGCATTAACATGCGGGGTGAATTTGGATCTGATGGTCCTTTTAGGATATCGAATAAAGGTCCCAACTGTCCTGTTGGTATGCCTAGATAAGGCTTTACCCAATTTACGTCTCCTAATATCTTTTGAAAGTCATTAATTGATTTGAGTTCATCTACTCGAATTTGAATTTTTGGTGGATGGAACATGGTTGAGGATAATAGAACTCCTAAATAATTAATTGGAAAATTTAATTGTACTTTATCTATGGCTATCTCTAGATTATAATTTTTAATAAGTTTGTAAGTGTGGCATAAGATTCTAGCAATGTGTTTTTATCTTTATGTGCTAATAATACATCATGCATACAATGAAATATTTGTAGTTCAGGATTTTGATTTCTAAGTGGCTGGATTGCTTTGTTAACATAAATTTGACACATAGTTGGGCAGTTAGCCATCCCTTGAGGGAGTAATTTCCATTCATATCTCTGATCAGGACCTTCATGTTTCAGTGCAGGGATAGTAAATGCAAAACGTGGACTATCGTCAGGATGAATTGGAGTAGAAAAAAAAAAAACAATCTTTAATATCTATAGCTAAAATATACCAGGTTTTGGGCAAAGCAGACAATTGGGGAATCCCCAATTGAGCAGGTCCCATAATAACCATCTCATTTTTAATGGCTCTTAAATCCTGCAATAATCTCCATTTACCAGATTTCTTTTTGATGACAAAAATGGGAGTTTTGTGAGGAGATATGGAGGGTTGTATATGTCCCTCCGCTAATTGTTGTTTGACCAGGTCATGGGCTACTTGTATTTTTTCTTTAGTCATGGGCCACTGAGAAAACCATACTGGTCTTTCTGATTTGCAAGTAATTTTTATTGTCCCAGTGACCCCTTTTGAAAACCTAATCCATGTCTATTTATTCCTTGATCTATTTGAATTGGTGCTGCTATACCTTGTTCTTGTTCTCCAAATCTTTTTTCTTTCCGAAAACCTTCTCTAGCCCTAATAGTGGGCGCCTTTGGATTGCTGTTATTTGTTAATGTCAATTCTAATTGATCTAGGACATCTCGTCCCCATAAATTTATAGGAAGATGATCCAATACATATGGTTGTATAGTTCCTTCACATCCTTCAGGATCCTTCCAATCTAATACCATTGCACTTCAATGGGGATTAGTCGCCACTCCTAAGCCTCGAAGCATTTGAGTGGCTTGTTGTAATGATCAATGTTTCAGCCTTTCGTGACAAGATATGATGCTAAGTTCTGCATCTGTGTCCAGTAGCCCATTAAATTTATGTTATTGAATATTTAGTTTTAGCATTGGGCAAGAATCTAAATTTAAAGACAGCATAGCCCAATCTACACCTGTGGAGCCTAATCCACTGGAACCTCTTTCTACAGTACGACTGGAAAACTTATCATGCAGACTGGGTATTATTAATAACTGTGCTATTCTATCTCTTGGTGAAATTACTGATATACCTCTTGGAGAAGTAGCTATTATTTTTATTATTTTTATTTCACCTTCATAATTGGGATCAATTACCCCAGGAATTATCATAAGTCCTTTTAGAGTGGAAGAACTTCATCCCAATAATAAGCCTACTGTTCCTTTGGGAAGAGGTCCTTTTACTCCTGTGGGAATGATTTAAACTCCCATCTCTGGAGTTGGTATTGCTCTGGCGGAGGTGCAGATGTCCAATCCTTTGCTCCCTCTGGTTTATCTGATGAGGGATCTAATGGATAATGTGTCCTGGGCACTACCCTGATGGTGTTGCTGGGTTTCTCCATTGCCCCATATATTTGTGGTGTGGGCCCCGGAGCATTGGGCCCCCCTGTCCATTTTTTGGCAATGGAATCTGATGCTTTTCTCTATGATATCATGGGTAAACCCCTGGTCCTTATCCGTTTTTTGATAACGGAGTACCCTCTATGGTGGTTTGAGAACGGCATTCATTAGCCCAATGTCTCCCTCTATGGCATCATGGGAAAATACCTGGTATTCTACTCCTTTGATACCTAGCTTTGATAAACCCTCCTCCTATGGGGCAACTCCTTTTAAAATATCCTGTTTGTTCACACTTGTTGCATGTTGTCAGCCTGGCATCTAAAGCCTGTTGTACTGCAGCTGCCAGGACTTGCCCTTGTTCATTAATGTCTCTACATAATTTAATATATGTTTCCATGTCTAATGGCCTCCTTGCACCATCTGTTTGCTTGCTCAAAGGCTAGCTGTTTAATTAATGGCATTTCTTGCTCTGTATCCCCCAAAACTCTGGTAGCTCTTTGAATAAGCATATCTAAAAATTCAGCATAATGTTCATTAGCTCCTTGTATTACCTTAGATAATTGACCATGTAAATCTCCATTTCCTTGTAAAGGCTTCCACGCCCTAACTGCATTTGCAGCAATTTGTGAATATATAGCAGGATCATATGCAATTTGTTGCAGCTGACCTTCATAAGGTCCCTTTCCTAACAATATATCTAGATTTCTCTGAGGATAACCAGCTGCTGCATTTCGCCTAGCCATCTCCATGCCAAATTCCTCATTGGCAACCTTCCATAACAGGTATTGTCCTCCATTTAGCACAGCTTTACACATACTAGTCCAATCTGCTGGTGTCAACTTCAAGTTGGTAATGGATTCGACCAAGCTTATAGTAAAGGGAGCTTGAGGACCATAGGTTGTTACAGCCTCTGTTAGCTTCTTCACTGTTTTGACATCTAAAACATGGTGAATTTGCTGCCCTCCTGCCTGTTCAAATACAGGGCATGCTAATCTTTGAGGTCCTGTCTCAAGATCCCATCTATCAACTATGGGGGTGGAGGGCCCCGTAGGTGGAGCCATTGGTTGGACACTTACACCCTCTGGTGATAGAAAGGTGTTAGTAGCAGCCTCCTGTTGTAATTTTTCCCCTGATGGCTTTTTCTGCTCTAAACTTTCTTCCCCTTTCTGACTATCTCAAGAGGCCTCCTCTTTTCCCTGATCTAATATGTCTTCTACCATAATCTGAACTGAAAGGTTTGGACTAGGCAAACAAAATCATATCATCATCCACAATGGCAGTGTGCCAACTGGCAGAGTTCCTGGGTTTTTCTTTTCCCTGTCCCTTAAATCTTCACCATGATGGTCCCATTGTGATATATTCAACAACTCCTCCTTAAAAAGTCATGGGCTACATTTTTGTATTATATCAACGTATGCCATGACTGTTTTTGGTTTTACTGGGGCACCTCTGTCCTCTAACAATTTACTTAACATTCTTTTGGTTTGTTTTTTGCTAATTTCTGACCCCATATTTCTGCTACAGGGATAACACAATTCAAATAGATAACTCAAAACAAAACAAAAGCAAAATGAAACAAAATGGAACAAAAAATCATTGTATCAATTTTCCTATTTTTTTTTTGAAATGTATATTCATGGTCTATCACTATCTCTTCCTCAGGGCCAAACAACTTCAAGCCTTGAGCCAACCATTTTTCCCAGTTTGCTTGAGAAAGTTCTAGGGATAGGCCACTTGAAACAAAAACAAAACAAAACAAAACAAAACAAGAAACATTGTTTTTTGAAATCTCTCGCCTTGCCTCAGAGGTGAGCAATTTTCGTTACCTCTGGAGATTCAGGCATTCCCCACATGGGCCACCAAATGATGCAGTCTGACTGGGCACAAATCATGAGCCACTCAAGCAGGAACAAACTTTATTTCCTAACTCCCGTGAACACCACACACGCAACCTTCTCCCGGGACACACCACACACCATCCGGAAATCCCTCCTCCGGAAATCCCTCTTCTGGCACTTCCCCAAACAACATGAACTCCCCAGGAATCCCCGTGAGAACTCCAAGGTAGCAGGCCAAGGCAGACAGCAGAGGTCTAATATACAATTGAATACACAGATTAACATAACCATCCTGATCTCAATGGCTTGCTGGCCTCACCTCTTAACCACTCAGTTCTGGCAAAAATGTCATGTGTCAACCCAACTCGGGTGTGGCCCTCAACAATAAAATGAACTAATAAATGTACATGTGTCCTTGTCATTACTGCTTAACTTGTTACATGTTGTTTATGTTGTACTGAGAATTTTATGTAATCTACAGATGTTTTAATGTATTCAGGAGGGTATGCAAAGATTACATGCAACTACTACGACATTTCCCATGAAGGACTTAAGCATCCCTGGGGCTTTTATGTCTATGGGGATTCTGGAACCCATTCAAGCTGGAAGTTAAAAGCCAGATTTCTGGTGATGCTGACCCTCTGCAAAAGGTTAGGTGAATTCTGGTTCCAGAAACACCTCCTAACTCTTGTCTCTGTATTCTCACTGTCTAAGAGGAAATAATACCAGCTAGTGAGTTTAAACTGTTTTAGAGATTTAATCTTAATTAAATGAATCATTCTAGTTAACAAGTTGGATATTAAGAGCATTAAAAGTAGTTCCATTTGGTAAATTATAATTATGTAATTTCATTTTACAATTAAATTCAAATTATTATAAATATATTATTTTTTATAAAAAAATAAAGGAAATACTGAAAAATAAATTGCATTGACAAGTCATTAGAAAACATAGATAATTATAAAAAAAACAAAAGCAAACAAACAACAACAACAAAACAAAACAAAACAAAACAAAACAAAATGTCCAGTACAGGTCAAAATTCAGAAACAGCTGAGTTGAGGCTGATTGATCTTCTATGGGAAGGGCAGTTTTGTCACAAGAGGAGGTGGGAAATGGCTTCATAATTAGGCCAATTACACAGTTACATAAGAAGGCCAAAGGATAAAATGGTATAGATTGACATAGGAGATAAACGGAAGAGGTGGGGGCTACACAGGGTATGATATGAGGTGATACAGACCAAAACAGGAGATGAAGGCAAAAAAATAGTTGAGGGAAACACAAAAGGAGATGAGGAGCACTGCATAGAATATGTGATTATATGACACATGAATACACTGGAGGCCATGAGAGAAGGAGGAGGAGGGTTTTGAAGGAGGTGGTGTAGTGGAGGAATACACAGGGGCTGTGAGAGGACATAGTGGAGGGCTTACCAGGAAGACAAAGAGGAGGTAGAGGAGGGACTCTCAGCACCTTTGAGAAGAGGTGGCATAGGCAGAATTACTAGGCCAAAGAGAAAGAGGTGGGAGAATACATTATTTTTATAAGAATTTAAAGAAAAATAGTGAAAAATAAATTTTCCTTGTCATTACTCTTTAACCTGTTACATGTTGTTATGTTGTATTGGGTATTTTATGAAATCTAACTAGGATTACACAGAGGAAGAGAAGGTAGGGGAGGGCTTTCTAGGGCCCATGAGTGGAAGTATTGTGGCTAAACAAGAAGAGGTAGAAGAGGTGGTCTAAGGATACATGGGAGATGACAGGATCCATGAAGAGCTATGCTGGAAGATGTGAGAAGAGGTGGTAAAGGGCTTAACTGTGGCTGTGAGTCAAGAAAGGGTAGGGAATGCCAAATATCTGAGGCAGTGGTGGTATACTCCACAGTAGAGAATGAGGAGAGGTTGTGGAGGTTACCCTGACAGAGATAATAGGAGGTGGTATAGGGCCACACAGATGAGAAGAAATTGTGAAGGAATGAAAGGAGAAGATGAGAGGAATTGATGGAGGTCTCCACAAGGGATGAGAAGAGTTGGTAGAGAGTTATACAGAGTGGGGAAGTAGAAGGATTTGGAGGCATAAACAAGAAGCATAGAGAGGCAGTGGTGGAGGGTTATACAGTAGTAGCCTGTAAGAGATTGTGTTTGAGGGTTACACAGGGTGCTGGGTAGAAGGTTGAACAGAGATATATAGGAGATGAGAGCAGTTGGTATAGAAAGACACAGAAGTTGAAAGGTGGATGGCTACCAAGAATAGGAAAAAAAGTGAAGTTGGAGTGCTACTGTTGAACCCACAATTGAAAGAAAAGATCACTGATGCCAATTCTAAATCAAAATAAGCAAGCTTATATTGTGTACACAGGAGAGCTGATTGCTACTTCCTTACCCAAAAATGTGGGCCAGAGGACAGCAGCACAAAAAGTTACAAAGGCAGGGGTGTGGGGAACTTGCAGCTAACAGGGTTCTGGCAAACAATATACAATGGTGGGTATTGTATTGTATTATTTTAATCTACATAGTTTAAAATCTCAAGGTAGGGAGTATCTTATGACAGCTTCTATTTTGCATGAAAAAAATTTAGTTTCTTGTTTTTAGGACAAAGATTGGGCATTTGTTTATGTAGAAAAGAAAATGTTAAAGATTTTCCTTTATGTTTAACTTATAATTTCTAAGTTGTGCTCAAAATGTAGAGAATAAAAATGGTTTCAATTATTTTTAGTGTTTTTGTCAGAAAAAAATGATTTGGAAAATAATTGTGTAGAATCTTATAGGGTGTTTTCTCTTTTATTTTTTTTCCTATTGAGGACAACATTAAAAAGACTTTTGTAGTTACCAAGAAAATAACAAAATATGACATATTCTATTTTCCATCAAAAATGTCTTGCTGTATGTAAGTTATCTTTAGTCACCTTTCTATCCCCAAATAAATAACCTTGGGATTTAAAAGAAAACTGACAGTAGACATATATCAAAGTGGGTAGAAATTAATGAAGCAAAGAAAACAGATAAGCAGTTCAAATGTCAAAGAGGAGTTCATATTTTAAAATGTTAATTTATGATCCAAAATCTGACACAATTAATTTTTTCAAGCCTAGATTTGTTTCTTTTGCAATAATTAAAGAGCATTCCATGCTCTATGTTTACTATGCATATAAATTATGTAAGCTCCTTCTTATTCTCCAGTGATCTCCCTACATTCAAATTAACAAAGCATTGAAGAATTTTTTTTTTTTAAAGACAGAGACAAGAGGCAGGAAAGGTGGCATAATGGCATGGAGGCCAAGCTGCCAAGCTTTGTTTACATCAATAGGTTAAGTTAGGTCATTGGAATCACTACTACATATTGTTTATTTTATTAGAAGACAGATTAGAAACTTAGCAAGATTATGGACCTTATTCCTCAGTTGCAATGTGCAATGTTAGGAGTTTGGTGTAGCTCTCAAGAAAGTCCATTGTATAAACTTTCTGTTATGTGGACAGTTTTAGTAAAACATTGTGCTTATCTTTAAAGAGAGTTCATTTATTCCCAGGAGCTGTGTGCCAGAGATCATATTTGAGACTGATAACACTCTAGTGCAGAGCCTTTTCAAGCAGGGAATTGCCATAGCAGCTTGACATTGCACTTGTATTTTATTATTTTACTAATTCCTGGGGAAATTGCAGGGCATTCTAAGGATGGGAAACAGAGTGCCTGTTACCCCTGCGAGTTTGCTCACCAGAGGAATGCTTCTCTGTATATTTCCATAGTCAGAATTCCTACAAAGTATTCCAAAATGCCTGTGAGGATATTCATAACCTGACATTTATTAGAATTTGGAGTCTCCCTAGAAAATTTGCTCATATCCAAATATTTTTAAGTAAAACCATTGTAATATATTAATATTATAGGACAGTTTTTTAATATAATTTAAATATTTCTTCATTCAAAATTTTCTCATCAGAGCTTTATATGAATGCTTATACTGGATATTCTGTAAAAAATTCCTGCCATGTAATGTATA
Source organism: Spermophilus citellus (assembly GCF_964194105.1). Taxonomy (NCBI): domain Eukaryota; kingdom Metazoa; phylum Chordata; class Mammalia; order Rodentia; family Sciuridae; genus Spermophilus; species Spermophilus citellus. The sequence continues at coordinate 40,665,389 of NC_138193.1, read as the reverse complement.
GCAGTATTTCACAATAACTGCTCCTAGTGGTTATGTAAGTATAGCTGATCAATGTGGTTTAAAGAAGCATTTTCAAGGCTGGGGCTGTAGTTTTGTGTCAGAGGGCTTTTCTCACACATTTGAGGTACTGTTTTTGATCCTTAGCACTACATAAAAATAAACAGATATAATAAATGCATTCTGTCCCCCTATCATTACAAAAAAAAGTTAAAAGAAATATTTCTATTGTAACACAATTATCCAAATTTTGTGGGTTATATTTCTCTAATTCTTGTTTTTTTTTTTTTTTTTTTTTTTTTGAGTTTTCTCACACCACTGATATTGTTTTAATTTCTATATCTATATGCTATAATTGAATAGAAATTATCATGATTTGTTACTTTAGAAAAACATTAGTTGAAATTAAACTGCACATGAACCATGTGCCAATTTTCTATCAAGTTTTCTATGATTTTTCTTATATGTATAAATATTACCCCTTTTTATATATGATTTTTATATAGTACCTTGATTGTTTATACTCAGTTCTTGTGCTTAACGATATAATGTATCTAAGTTTTGCTAAATAAATACACAGACACTCACACACACACACACACACACACACACACACACACACTCACACACTGTGTATTGAACTCAGAGGTTCTTGAGCTACATCATCACCCTGTTTTGAATTTTAGTTTATAATAGAATCTTGCTAAGTGGCTGAAGCTGATATTCTATTTCCATGCCTCAGCCTTTCTTCCAATGGCTGGAATTAATGGCATATTCATTGTCTCTCTCTATATAAATCCGTTTTTTTGTCTAGGAGTATGAATTTAGCATTTTAAGGTACCATAAATATGTTTACAATACTGTTTATATTTTATGTATTTGTCAAATTTTAATTGTGTTTAAAACTTTATACTGTATAACTTTTGTGAACTTACTGTCTTATATATTTTGAATTTACTGGTCAATAGTGTTCATTTAAATTGTTTTTGTAAGATTTTGTTTCTAGAAAGTATATATCACATAAAAAGTAAGTTCATTTTTCCTCCAAACAAGTGCTCCTTTGTCTCACCTTTTCATCCCTGATGCCATTTTTTTGTCTCTATATTTGGATACAGTATATATCTCTCTTACCTAGAATTTCGAATGAAATATGAAGCTTTAAAACTTTACAAAGATAAGGAATTATATAATATCTACACTGATTAACTTTTAAGATAGTATATTAAGTGAAATAGTAATTCACACACACACACACACAAAAAAAAATAGCAGGTAATTCTATGTATGTAGTTTAGTGATAGAATATCACTGTGTTTAATCCTAAGAAATACTCCCCAAAAAGATTTAAAAAAATAACTAAATAAGAAATTTATTTCCTGCAACATTTGAGTCACAGGTGGAGTTCAAATATGTTGAAGTGAAGGGCTGCAATTGTAATAACATCAGTCAGTTTGAATGTTGTCTTCATCTGTGGTGCTACAAATTCTTAAGATGATTTTCAAAGTTCTCACAGCTTTTGTCAGCATATTGTAGTAAATTCTACATATTTCTTGAGTACTAATGGCCTTGAAACATACTGTTCTGTGGCTATCCCCCCCCACCTTGATAAGGTTTTATATATTAGCAGAGTACATTCACCATAGTGTGGTAAGTGGAATAACTTACTATTTTAGTTTTTTAAGGTATGACTTCTAATCCAAACCAAGAATTTTCAGAAGAAGAAGAAATAAAACATTTTTTGCAAAACTTGATAAAGAGCAGGTATGGATACCAAGAGAATTAATACTTAATTTTAAAAAGAAATAGAAATTAAAAGAGAGGGAAGTTCAGAAAATTTTTAATAAAGAGAAAAAAATCATGAAAAATTATTTACACAGAAAATTATAAATTCACCAGGTTATATTATTACAAACATCTCAGAAGACTGACTCCTCAACTTGTGACAGCCACTTTTTGTTTGGTTAAAACTTTTAAGTACATTATTGTAATTGTAAAATATTTACTACTCAGTATTTTGTGTAAAACCACTTACAATGCACAGTATTTTCAAATGCAAAAACATATATCAAACTACATATATATTCAATGTTTACAGGCCATTATAAAGCTTAAACTTTAAAATACCTTCAGGAAAATAATGATTCAACCAGTTTACTCAGCTTTACAAATAAAATTAGAACACAAATGGGAATTTTAGTGAAAAAAAATCTAAACAGTAATAAAATGCTTATTAATCAGTTTTGTTTTAATAATCTCTATGTGATTGCACATTAGAAAACAGTCTACAGATAACTAAAACAAAATTGCAATATTCTAATCTGTCTGTTTTATCAAGTTTTAAGGAGGTTATTTTCAACCCAGTATAGACAAATTGTCTCATTATTTAAGCAGATGTATAGTATTTCTACTTAGAGACAAGAAAAATACTTAGATTAAGGAGAAATGGAAATGCTACAATAAGCCTTGCTAGGACTTTCTGTTGAAAAGAACTATTGAGTAATTAAGTAGGTTTAAGGTGAAAGTTTGATAGGCATTGCTTTCTAAATGCAATAATAATTAATAAAAAGAAAAGAGAAGCATTTAGGTCCTTTTAAACACATAAAATAAGCATACAGCTCATCTGTCATATACAGCAATTGAAACAAAGGAAAGACTCAAGAACTTCTAGCACAGTCTCCCAGAAAACCCAAAGCCCAAATGGATGGCAGGAATGCATCACACCCCAAAAGCAGACATGAGGGTCTTATAAGAACAGTGTAAGGCTTCTGACACTCTTCTGGGCTCATGTTGAGGGACAGAAAATTGCTGAGGGCCATTGCCAAGTAGGAGTGACACATCAATATTTCCTTGCCAGCGTACCCCATGTTAAATGGACTTGCCTTGGAAATTTGCTGTGACCTTGCATGTGTGTTTGAGAAAGGTGACCCTGCTCAATGACCAGGGTGGATCCAGGTTTTAGGAAGTATCCGGGTTTAAGATAATTTGGTTTTAAGGCATTCCCGGTTTAAGACAATAGGGGTTTTAGGGAAGTTGGAGGTTGAAGATTATTGCTGCTGGGATTAGGGTGTTCCTGCTGCTTGTTCCCATTGAGTTCTCATGAGATTCAAAGGGGATTTGGAAAAAAGCCTCTTGGAGTAGGTGAATTGTGCAGGCAGATTTGAGATTGCCCCCAAACCTGTGTGGAGGCCGGTGTGAGTTCAGGAATAAAGAATTGCTGTTTGAATCTACAAGGTGTGTGGTGGCTCGTGATTTTGTGCCAAGCCAAGACATTGGCATTAGACATTGGCATTCCCTGCTCAATGACCAGGGTGGATCCAGGTTTTAGGAAGTATCCGGTTGAAGATAATTTGGTTTTAGGGCATTCCTGGTCTAAGACAATAGGGGGTTTAGGGAAGTTAGAGGTTGAAGATTATTGCTGCTGGGATTAGGGTGTTCCTGCTGCCTGAGCTCCCATTGAGTTCTCAGGAGATTCAGAAAGTATTGGAAAAGAAAGCCTCGTGGAGTAGGTGAATTGCCCGGGTAGAACTTGGATTTCCCCAGAACGTGTGTGTAGAGGCCGGTGTGAGTTCGGGAATAAAGAATTGCTGATTAAATCACCAAAGCTGTGAGTGGCTCCTGATCTTGTGCCCAGCCAAGACATTGGCAGAAAATATCCCTGGGACATAAGCCATAGGGAAGGTGTGAGGCTAATAAAGAACAATTAAGGACTAAAGCTTGTAATTCTAAAACTTTTAAGAAAATTAAAACAGCCACATTAGTGATTTAAGACCACCTTTGAATGGGGTGTGGCTTACCATGAAATTTCTCCTCTTTAGGAAACAAAGTTCTATAATGTCTTTGTTGGTCCATGATTCTGTCTACTGTTTCAGAATACCATTTTTGTACACCCTTCTCCCTGAAACTTGATGGTTTGATTTAAGGGTGCTTGTAAATGTTCATTTATAATTTTAATTCAACTTGAAGCAGTCTTTGTGTAGTTACCTATCTATTTATGGCTAAGACGTTAGCATAATCACTCCTTGTCATGGGATCTCAAGCATCCCACCTGAGTCATTTCCTTCTTGGAAAGTGATGAGCCACCTGAAAAAAAATGAACATCTGAAATAAATAGTAAGGGAATATGAGACAGGGCCATAACTTATGTTAAAAGAGGTAAAGCACTTTATAGATTCTCTCGAACCACATAGGATCTAAAAAACAAGGACCAGAAAATTTTGCCATTTATTTAAGGAAGTGTACATCAGAGGTTGGAATGAGATTTCAACAGGAAGAGTATTTCTTCAGAAAGGTTGATTGGCATTCTGTCAAGTCTCACACATATCTGTGATGCTATGTGGCTATGTGGCTCCAATAGATGATACCATCTCCAGTGCCATGCTGAATTTAGACAAAACTAGATAGTATAAAACATGTACTGAATAGTCTTAAACCAGCTGGATTTCAACTGTGAGTTCCCAGATACCAGACATTTTTTTCCCTAATGGCTTTCATGCTTTTTAAAAAATTTCATGCACTGTTCATAGATATCTTTCAGCAGCTCCATCTGACATGCACTTCTTCATCTTTCATAGCAACAGGGATTTTGACCAAACTCCAAGTGAATATCCCAAAAGATCTATGCATTCCGTGGTTGTGGGTGGAATGGAAAAAACTTTCCAAGTGTGAGATCCAGAGACTTCCTGGATGCTATACATATCCTCGGTGAACTAAATCTTTTTGAAATTAGATATTTCTAATGCCCTAGCACTACTCATCTGTGCATCTCAAGGACTATGTTTTCAAAAATTCAAAAGTATTCTCTAACTGATTTCAGTGAGCTAGTTACATAGAAAGAATTTTAACAACACCCTCAGTGATAGATATTTTTGCTGGAAAGTTGAGCAGCCCAGCTCAGATGCAGTTTGCTCTTTAGCTTAATGAAAAATGCTCTAGCACATCAGGGCTGTGATTATGTCCCAGTGCCTGCTGTATTCCTCCCAAATTAAAGCCAGACATTAGTGTGTTTGAGGCAAAGTGGAACTGTAGGGATATGGGGCATTGGCTATGCTGGAGACAGACAATAGCATACATAGCAGTCATATTTGAGGACCCGTGTGTGCTTTTAAATATATTTCCATAGCAATTTGTGATTATACCCTTCCTCTAAAAAATGAAAAATTTTCTATGTAGTCTCTTTCATGTTTTAGTTTAGTCACTGGAATAATTTGAAATGCACCATTTTGTAAATATCCACAAATATTTCTGTAGACAAGATAGAAGTAGGAGGAGGATAGGAGAAGGAGAAGGAGAAGAAGAAATTTCTGAGTTTTAGTAGGCTGTCTGATTGTTACTTTACAAAAATGATTTAATGAACAGTTTCTCCGTGTGGCAATGCATGGAATTGTAATGAATGTGGGAGCATTTGTACTTACCTAGTGCTGCTTAATTTAAAGGTAGATGCAGATATTTGGAGAGACCTCTAGTCTATATTTATGATAAATCTTTCAGGACCTATAGACAATCTCTACCCTAGGTAATTAGCAGTATATCAGATTGTAAATTCTGTGAGAGTCATTAAAATTTTATTCTTTTTTTAAATCCTAGAAAACACCCATGTGATCATTTAAAAGATCTTTACAATGATAAAAGTGAAAAAGGTTTTAATCCATGCCCAAAACTTATTTATCCAAGCTTTCATAATCAAGAGGCAAATTATAGATATAAAGTATGTGAAAGCATTTTTAATAAAACTACAAGAATTTCTGAACTCCAGAGAATTAATATTTGTGGGAATCACTACAAGTTAAACAAATATGTAAAAGCATTTAAAGATTCCTCAATTGTTCATCAGAGCAGTGATAAGTCCTCCATAAGTAAAGAATGTGAAAAATATTTTACTCAAATTCCATCGGTTACTAAAAACCATAGGCTTTGCAATGGAGATATACCATACAAATTGAAGAAACGTGAAAATATCTTTGAGTGTTGCTCAAACCTTTTAAAATACTACAGTGATCATACTGCAGAGAAAACCTGGACATGTAAAAAAAGTGTCAAAGCTTTTAATTAAAAATCAAACCCTACTGAACACCAGAGAATTCCTACTGGAGAAAAGCCTTACAAGTGTGAAGAATGTGGCAAAGCTTTTAATCAAAAACCACACCTTACTCAACACCAGAGATTTCATACAGGAGAAAAACCATACAAATGTAAAGAATGTGGCAAAGATTTTAATAAAAAAAAAATCAAGCCTTACTCAACACCAGAGACTTCATACTGGAGAAAAGCCATACAAATGTGAAGAATGTGGTAAAGCTGTTAATCAAAAATCATGCCTTACTCAACACCAGAGACTTCATACAGGAGAAAAGCCATACAAATGCAAAGAATGTGGCAAAGTTTTAATCAAAGATAATGCCTTATTTGACACCAGAGAGTTAATATTGGGGAAAAGCCATACAAATGTAAAGAATATGGCAGAACTTTTTATCAAAGATCACACATTTCTCAACACCAGAGAATTTATACTGGGGAGAAACCATACAAATGCAAAGAATGTGGCAAAGCTATTCTATTAGAAAAGTATTGTTGTTCACCAAATGTTCATACTGGATAAGAGCCATATAAACATTAAGAATTTGGCAAAGTTTTAAGTATGCTTCAAGTGTTAACAAGAAACAGATCATTCATACTTGAGACAATTCTCACAAATCTATAGACTGTAAATGTCATTTGTTGTAAGATCACACCTCATTGGTTACCAGAAACTTCATACTGGAAAGAAAAATTGCAATTGCCCAGAGACAGCTCCGCAGTGCTGACTCCATGAAACCCCAACCCTTGCCCAACTGGCATTACTGAGGAGCAACTTGACAGGAAGCAAGGTTGGATCCTTGGCCCTCTTTCCTTCTGTGGACCTCTCCATGTTCACGTGTCCTTTCCTCAGTTTCTCCATATTGATTGAATTTAATTCATCTTTTTTTTTCCAAAAGCTATCCCTGGAGTTAAAGGCCTCTTTTTTATTGGTTGTTCAAAACATTACAAAGCTCTTGACATATCATATATCATACATTAGATTCAACTGGGTTATGAACTCCCATTTTTACCCCAATTACAGATTGCAAAATCTATTGCTCTGTAGTATAGTTCGAAATCTGGTATCACTATACCGCCTGACTCACACTTCCTGCTTAGAATTGCTTTTGCTATTCTGGGTCTTTTGTTTTTCCATATGAATTTCATAATTGCTTTATCTATTTCTACAAGAAATGCCCTTGGTATTTTGATTGGCATTGCATTAAACCTATAGAGAACATTGGGTAATATTGCCATTTTGATGATGCTAGTTCTTCCTATCCATGAACAGGGTATATTTTTCCATCTTCTAAGATCTTCTTCTATTTCTCTCTTTAGGGTTCTGTAGTTTTCATTGTATAAATCTTTCACCTCTTTTGTTAGGTTGATTCCCAAGTATTTTTTTGAGGATATTGTGAATGGGGTGGTTGTCCTCATTTCCATTTCAGAGGATTTGTCGCTGATATACAGGAATGCCTTTGATTTATGTGTGTTGATTTTATATCCTGCCATGTTGCTGAATTCATTTATTAACTCTAGTAGTTTCTTTGTAGACCCTTTTGGGTCTGTTAGATATAGTATCATATCACCTGCAAGTAGTGATAATTTAAGTTCTTCTTTTCCTATTTTTATGCCTTTAATTTCTTTTGTCTATCTAATTGCTCTGGCTAGTATTTCAAGAACTTAATTGAATAGAAGTGGTGAGAGAGGGCATTCCTGTCTTGTTCCAGATTTTAGAGGGAATGCCTTCAGTTTTTCTCCATTCAGAATAATGCTAGCCTGAGGCTTAGCATATATAGCTTTTACAATGTTGAGGTAAGATCCTGTTATCCCTAGTTTTTCTAGTATTTTGAAAATAAAGGGATGTTGAACTTTGTCGAATGCTTTTTTTTAGCATCTATTGAGATGATCATGTGATTCTTATCTTTAAGTCTATTTATATGGTGTATAACATTTATTGATTTCCTTATATTGAACCAGCCTTGCATCCCAGGGATGAAACCTACTTGATCATGGTGCACTATTTTTTGATATGCTTTTGTATTTGATTTGCCAGGATTTCATTGAGGATTTTTACATCTATGTTCATTAGAGATATTGGTCTGTAGTTTTCTTTCTTTGAAGTGACTTTGTCTGGTTTTAGGAATAGGGTGATGTTGGCCTCATAGAATGAACTTGGAAGATCTCCTTCTTTATCTATTTCTTGAAATAACTTGAAAAGTATTGGTATAAATTCTTCTTTGAAGGTTTTGTAAAACTCCACTGTAAATTCATCGGGTCAAGGGTTTTTCTTGGTCGGTAGTCTTTTGATGGCTTCTTCTATTTCCTCCTTTGTTATTGGTCTGTTTAAATTGTGTGTATCTTCCTGACTAAATCTGGGCAAATCATATGACTTAAGAAATTTATCGATATCTTCACTATCTTCTATTTTATTGGAATATAGGCTTTCAAAATAATTACTAATTGTCGTCTGTATTTCTGTAGCATCTGTTGTGATATTGCCTTTTTCATCCCGTATGTTGGTAAAGGGAGTTCTCTCTCTTCTTCTCTTCATTAGTATGGCTAAGGGTCTGTTTATCTTATTTAGTTTTTCAAAGAACCAACTTTTAGTTTTATCAATTTTTTCAATGTTTTTTTGTTTTAATTTCATTGATTTTGGCTCTGATTTTAATTATTTCTTGCCTTCTACTACATTTGCTGTTGTTTTGCTCTTCCTTTTCTAGGGTTTTGAGATGACGTGTGAGTTCATTTATTATTTTTTTCTTTTTTTGAGGAATGAACTCCATGCAATGAATTTCCCTCTTAAAACTGCTTTCATTGTGTCCCATAGATTCCAATATGTTGTGTCTGTATTTTCATTTATCTCTAAGAATTTTTTGATTTCCTCCTTTATGTCTTCTGTAACCCATTGATCATTCAGTAACATATTGTTCATTTTCCAGGTGATGCAGGATTTTTCCTTTATTCTTTTATCATTGATTTCCAATTTCATTCCATTATGATTAGATAAGATGCATGGTATTATTTCCACACCTTTATATTTACTAAGAGTTGCCCTATGGTATAATATATGGTCTATCTTTGAGAAGTATCCATTTTCTGCTGAGAAGAATGTGTATCCACTTGATGATGGCTGATATATTCTATATATGTCGGTTAAGTCTATTTTATTAATTGTGTTATTGAGTTCTATAGTTTCTTTATTCAGCTTTTGTCTGGTGGATCTGTCCAATGGAGAGAGTGGTCTGTTAAAGTCACTGATAATTATTGTGTTGTGGTCTATCTGACTCTTGAACTTGAGGAGAGTTTGTTTTATGATACTTGCAGAGCCATTATTTGGTGCACACATATTTATAATTATTATGTCTTGTTGGTGGATGGTTCCTTTTAACAGTATATAGTGGCCTTCTTTATCTCTTTTGATTAACTTAGGTTTGAAGTTGATTATATTCAATATGAGTATGGCCACTCCTGCTTGCTTCCGAGGGCCATGTGAGTGGTATGATTTTTCCCAGCCTTTTACTGTCAACCTGTGTATGTCTTTCCCTATCATATGAGTCTCCTGAAGGCAGCATGTTGTTGGATTTGTTTTTTTTAATCCAGGTTACCAGCCTTTGTCTCTTGATTGGTGAATTTAAGCCATTAACGTTTAAAGTTACTATTGATATATTGTTTTTACTTCCAGTCATGCTTATTTATTTATTTATTTTAATATGGCTCGTTTTTCCTTTTTGGTTATACTTTTTATTCTCCCCTTTGCTGAGTTACCTCCCAATGTTAGTTTTGGGTGCTATTTTTCAATTCCTCTTCTTGTAGTGTTTTGCTAAATATGCCTTGCAGTGCTGGTTTTCTGGCTGTGAATTCTTTTAACTTTTGTTTATCATGAAATATTTTAATTTAATTGTCAAATCTGAAACTTAATTTTGCTGGGTACAGTATTCTTGGTTAGAATCCATTATTTTTCAGTGTTTGAAATACCTTGTTCCACGATCTTCTTGCTTTCAACATCTGTGATGACAAATCAGCTGTTAACCTAATTGATTTACCCCTGAATGTAATCTGCCTTCTTTCTCTTGTAGCTTTTAATATTCTCTCCTTGTTCTGTATGTTGGATATCTTCATAATCATGTGTCTTGGAGTTGGTCTATTATGGTTTTGTATGTTTGGGGTCCTGTAGGCTTCCAGGATTTGGCAATCCATTCCATCTTTCATATCGGGGAAGTTTTCTAGGATTATTTCATTCAATAGATTCTTCATTCCTTTGGTTTGAACCTCTATACCTTATTCTATCCCAATGACTCTCAAGTTTGTTTTTTTTATAACATCCCGTATCTCTTGGATTGATTGCTGGTGATTTCTTAGCATCCTTTCTGTGTTGACTATATTCTTTTCAAGTTGATACACTTTATCTTCATTATCTGATGTTCTGAGTTCTATTTGATCTAGTCTATTTGTTATTTGTAATATTCTCATTTGAGTTTTTAATTTGGTTTATGGTTTCCTGTATTTCTAGGATTACTGTTTGATTTTTTTTAAATCTCTATATCATTATATAGCTCATTCTTTGCCATTTGAATTTGCCTATTTAATTCGTTTTCAAAGTATACTTTCATTGTTTGGACTTGCTGTCTAAAGTCTTCTCTAAGATTCTGTTCCATTTGAGTTAGGTATGCCTTGAGTTCTTTCTCTGTCCATTTTTCTGAAGCCTCTAGGTTCTCCTGTGAATTTAAGTTGTCCTGCATTGTTTGTAATCCTTTTTTCCCTTTTTTTTTTTTCATGGTGCTCATGTTGCTTTCCAACTCTGTTTGACTGCTGTGTTTCTGTTTTCTTCTTTAAATTTGTTTTGCTTTTTAAAGTTTCAATATCTCTCCTTGGTTTTGGGAGACAATGTTTAGAGATGTTGGATTTAATTGTGATTTAAGGTAAATTTATTAGTTTCATTAGAGGCCTACAGAATTTGATGGTATGTAAAGAATGGAGGTTTGAACTTAGGATTTTATGTTGAGGTCAGGAGCTTTGATGGTATGGAGGTTAGTATATGTTAGCTTCTTTGGGGGGTTGCTCAAATGCAGGTGGATATTAAGAAGAGATGGCCAGACAGGTTTCGTTTTTGCCTCTGGTGGGAGGGAGGAGTTGGAGTTCAGGTGCCTTTACCTTTCCCCCACGCCTCTACTCATGCTCACTCTGTTAATCATGCCCCCAGAAATCCGAGGAGAGATTTTATGTGATTTCCCCATTGTATGGGAGATGCACTAAATGTCACAGACCTATTCTATTGCTGAATGAGCTGCGATCAGTCAAAAACTGGCGATGTTGACATCAACTTCCCAAGATGGTGGCCGCAGGCTTCCTCGGTGGTCTGACCAGTGTGGAGGACAAAAGTGGACCGCTTCCTTCCCCGTCTCAAACCCAGAATTCAGCACTGAGCAAAGTGAGTGCACAGCCAGCTGGAACCTGCAGAATCAGCAGGGCGTTGCTGCATTGCTAGCTCGCTGTTTCTATGGACGCCATTTCCCGGTGCGCACTGCAGTCTCTAGCAGCAGGGCGATCTGCTGAATAAGCAGCTTGAATCTCCGGGCGGACAAATCACTCACAGTTGAGCCCCAGTAACCGATCCTCGGGCAGTGCAAATCCTTCCTCTAGGTTTCAATGCACCCCAAATTTGCTGGAAATTCCTAACAAGATAGCTTTTGGTCGTTCTAACTCGTCATTCACCCACACAGTGATGTGGTACACGGGGGGTGATGCACTCCATTCACCACCATCTTCCAACCCTAAAGGCCTCTTTTGTACCAAACCAAATTATTAATAAAAATGTTTTATGCCTGAAATCTAAGATCACATCAATGTTCTCCCCATAACCTCATATGGACAGCATGTTCCTTTGTCAATGTCTTATTTATCTTATTTTTTTGGGGGATATACCAAGGATTGAATTCAGGGGCACTCAACCACTAAGCCACATCCCAGCCCTATTTTGTATTTATTTAGAGACACAATTTCACTGAGTTGCTTAGGGCCTCAATTTTACTACTAAGTCTGGATTTGAACTTGTGATTCTCCTGTCTCAGCCTCCTGCACTACTTGGATGACAAGCATGCATCACTGCATCCAGAGGTCAATTCTTTTGCTCTGTAGTTAACAAATTTTACTCAGGTTTTCATATCCATAAAAACCATTCAAATATATTTTTCTCACACTTCAGGCATCAGATTCTGGCTTTTAAAATGTCCTGCATGATATATATTATCTTTCTACAACAAATTCAGAGTTTACAAGTTTGAAACCAGGTGGCTGAGAAACAAAGATATTGAACAGCAAAATTCAACACATGTTACCGGCAATGTCTTGGCCGGGCACAAGATCACGAGCCACCACACACCTTGTAGATTCAAACAGCAATTCTTTATTCCCAAACTCACACCGGCCTCTACACACACGTTCTGGGGCAATCCCAGTTCTGCTGCCACCCAATTCACCTACTCCATGAGGCTTTCTTCCAAAATCCCATTTTAATCTCAAGAACTCAACGGGAACAAGCAGCAGGAACACCCTAATCCCAGCAGCAATAATCTTCAACCTCCAACTTCCCTAAAAACCCTATTGTCTTAAACCGGGAACACCTTAAACCCAAGGACCGGGATACTTCCTCAAACCTGATCAGCTCTAAACCCGGATCCGCCTTGGTCCTTGAGCAAGGTCACCTTACATGCAATATCAACAGCGAAATCCATTTAACATGGGGTACACTGGCAAGGAAATTTTGATGCGTCATTCCTACTTGGCAATGGCCCTCAGCATCTCCCCCCTTCTGATTAATTAAACAACAAGTAATGTGGCTTAAGGACCGTGCCTGGTAGGTTGTCCAATTCAACATATGGTTCTTACCCGTCATGGGAGAACTGACCTTTAGTCGTCAGCTTCCTGTCTTAGGTTGATACCACTACAATCAGATCAACCCATCACTGACTACTGGTCCAGCATTCAGCCATGCTTGTGGATAGGCCTATGCACCAGTGGGGGGGTGAGGTTCTTGCCTCACCTCTGTTGGCCCCCAAATTTAACCTTGGTGCCAGTGGGGGGGTGAGGTTCTTTGCCTCACCTCTGTTGGCTCCCAAATTTTAGACCAATCACTAGTAGAAGGGAGGAGGATACAGAAATGCCACAACACCAAGCCAATTGACGGCTCCTTTGGAAAAGTTGTGTCACTGGTGACACCATCAGCAAAGATATGCCAGCACTACCAAAACTAACATGGGGTGCACTGGCAAGGAAATTGCATCACTGGTGACACCATCAGCAAAGATATGCCAGCACTACCACAATTCGCTGCATCAGATGATATTTCACAATGCATGCAACTGATATATAGTCCAGGCAAGTTCTGCAAGCGGTTCAAATCGGAGGAGTCTATCAATATGTCCATTTCCTCCCAAAGTAAATCAAGTCCTTGATTGAGCATAACTTGTTGAGTTATATTCATTGATGCATCAGTTTATACAGTTTACTGTGATAGCTATCATAGAAGCTGTAGTTTGGTTATATCTTAGTCTTCACTGGCACTGGGATGGAGATGGGAATTCTGGCAATGATGCTAAAGAGACATTATCCTGAACAGAATTATTAAATATAATGAAAAGGAAAGGTGGAAGTAAACAAACAGATCTGTTAACCTCCTTTAAAAACAATCCTTAACAGCTGTTTACCTAATTTAAATTAGTAAGCAAACAGATCTGTTAACCACCTTTAAAAACAATCCTTAACAGATGTTTACCTAAATTAAATTAAACCATTTAAATCACGTGAATAAAAAAAAAATTTGGATCCATTTTTTCATGAGTGCTCCTCATATATGAAATATGGACATACACACATACAGACATACAACACAAAACAGAAGTGTGCACACAACATACAACACATAAGACAATAGTAAATAAAGGCCTTGTAGCTATACTTAGGTGAAATCTCCATTGCAAGGTTTAAAAACTCCACAGTCAAAATATAAAACACAGTCAAAAAACAAAACTGATCAGAAAAACATTAACCTAGGTTTGTATGAGCTCAAAAATAAAATAGAACTTTACGATGTGGGAAAAATGCAATAATAAAATAGATATTGAAAAAAAACACCCTGGTTAATCACTGTTGCAGATGTAAGAATAGCCAAGCTGGAGCTCTGAATATCAGCTCTTATGGATTTGAGTCAAATTATCTTCTTTTTGGTCTGTTGAAATTGCTTTATTTAGTGTCTCTGGAATCCAAATCAGCTGCTGTTCTCCCTGTGGAAAAACACAAACAGAACCCCGACTCCAGACAATCACTGGGTTGGGACCTTTCCATTGTCCTGTTAGAATATCTTTCCAAAGTACCTTAGGCTTATGTACATTTTTCTGATACATATGTCTTTCTGTAGCACTAAGTCCTGATGAATCCAAATTTAAAAAGTTTACAGTAAAAAGGGTTATTTTAAGTTTATCTTTGGGGGATATATACCCCTTTAAGATCCTTTTAAATTTAAGTCTTTCAAAAGCATTCTGCCTTAGTTTTTAGAATTACTTTAGTCCTTTTAATTTTTTGATGTGGTTTTAAACCATAGTTGTCTTAGCCTCTTGCATTTTCTATCTGAAATACCTTTACTTGACATTTTCAACCATTTTCTATCTTATTTCTATCTTCTAGTTTTCTTCTAAGGTTTTTATATTTACCCTTAGCTGCTTTATCTTTCTTAGTTTTCTTTTGTTTCCTACTTTGTGGGTTTAAAATTCTTGTCTTTCTACATCTTTTTTTATCTTCCTATATCATTTTTATCTTTCTACATCTTCTCTCTTTTTTTTACCTTTCTGTACTTCTGTTTTTGAAGTTTTCCACTTCAAATTTTTAATCTTCTTTATCTAAATATCTTGTATCTTATTATCTCCCCATTTTCATGGATTTTTTTTCTCTATCATGAAGGCATCTTAACCACCTTCAATTTAACATTTTAAAGCCTTTTGCAACTTATTTAGACATTTTACAACTTTTTACTTTACCACACAAAGATTATCTCATCTCCCTCTTTTTGGTTTAATAAGTAATAATTTGATGAGTAAAGCAAACTTTTTTCCGCCATGAAGGTATCTCAACCACCTTCAATTTAACCTTTTAAATCCTTCCAGTTATCATTTATACTGTACTTTTAAATGTACTTTTTCACCACCTACAGCTTCACTCTTTTAAACGAGGCTTAGATTCTGTTTAAATCGCTTAATGTTAGTTTACATGGCTGCCCTTCAACCAAAGGCTTTTTTTAACTCCATTAAGAAGCTTTGTCTCAATCTGCCATGTACAAATACCTTTTTCTTCTTTCTTCCTTTCTCAAGCTTATATAGTAAGTCTAGTTTCCTCAAAATCTTTTTAAATGGCATTTTACAACTTTTTACTTTAAAACAGAGATTATCTCATCTAGAAACATTTCTTTTTCCTTTAACCTTTTATTATTAAAATATATTTCCACATCTTGAATCTTTTTATATCTCGTTTTTAGCTATTAACCCTTTTAATACATTCACATTCTGAAACAACCCTTATAAAATTTTGAATTTAGACACATTACTCCACTTTAATAAGATGAAATACTTTCATGTTTTTATGGTACTATAATATTGTAATTGAAACACAACTGAAACTTCTTATACTCTTTGTATATAAATTACACCTGATAGAATCTTAACACTTACTAACCTTGTTTCAGCAAAGACACAGACCAAAGCACTATTAAACTTTTTTCTATTTACCAATTTATGAAAACACACATAATGTTTAAATATATTAGCTTATGGATCTAAATAAGTAAAGAGTACTTGATTTTATATTTAGTGGTTGATATTTTAACACTTTAGCTTTGTAAATTAATCAGATGTCTATAAAAAACAAGATCTTAGACAAGTATAGTAAGCAGAACTAGCCATCTCTTTTTTGTCGAAGAAAAATCCTTCTACAGGATACCATGGTGGTCCCATTGATATACTTAATAACTCATCTTTAAAAACCCATGGGCTACATTTTTGTATAGTATCAACATATGCCCTAGCTGTTCTTGGTCTCACTGGAGTGCCTCCTTTCTCTAACAATTTCTTTTCCTCGGAGGCGAACAACTTCAAACCTTGAGTCAACCATTTTCCCCAGTTTGCCTGAGAAAGTTCTAGGAACAGGCAACTTGGAACAAAAGCAAAATAAATCAAAACAAGAACACATTGTTTTTTAAAATGGTCACCCATTTTTTTGCTCTCCTTCAGGAGCGAGCAAATCCAGTTACCCCCAAGCTTCAGACATTCCGCGTATGGACCACCAAATGGCAATGTCTTGGCTGGGCACAAGATCACGAGCCACCACACACCTTGTAGATTCAAACAGCAATTCTTTATTCCCGAACTCACACCAGCCTCTACACACACGTTCTGGGGCAATCCCAGTTCTGCTGCCACCCAATTCACCTACTCCAGGAGGCTTTCTTCCAAACTCTCATTTTAATCTCGAGAATTCAATGGGAACAAGCAGCAGGAACACCCTAATCCCAGCAGCAATAATCTTCAACCTCCAACTTCCCTAAAACCCCTATTGTCTTAAACCGGGAATGCCTTAAACCCAAGGACCGGGATACTTACTCAAACCTGATCAGCTCTAAACCCAGATCCGCCTTGGTCCTTGAGCAAGGTCACCTTACATGCAATGTCAACAGCGAAACCATTTAACATGGGGTACACTGGCAAGGAAATTTTGATGTGTCATTCCTACTTGGCAATGGCCCTCAGCATGTTATGGTTTAATCCAAACATGTAGTGGGTATGAATGCTCAAAATAAATAGAAGGAGGCCTGTCCATGACCCCTGAGGGCCCTGATCCTCTACTCATGACTTTGGGCCCCTGAGCCTCCAGAAGGTCTGCACAAATTATAAAAAAGCATACTACCTTTTCCCACCCCTAAATATACTATAGCATTTACTAGACAGACCAGGGGAAGCACTGTGTGTTTTTGTACCAATGTGTGACTCTGCTTGCATATATATGACATCTGTTTTAGAGAACACTGAGAGAGTACCTGATGAAACATAGTTGCCCTTTTTTTCTCTTAAAAGAAAACCACAGCCATGCACAATTTTTAAATCAATAATTTTGCTACATTTGAAAAAAAAAAAAAGAATGGTTATAAAATGGTGTCAGTGAAAAACGTTTGAACTGATGAGTCTATTTTTCCAGTAACACTAACAAGGATACAGTTGTGTCACCCAGGAAAAGGCAGGTCTGCCCCAAGCCACACTGTGAAAGCTCAGAAAGTTACATCTTTCCCTGTAACCATCCTTGGTTCCTCAATGTGTTTCTTCCCAGGGAATAATATATTTAACAGTCAATAAAGTATGAAGAAATCTCTTCCACTGCAGTACTTCAGGTTCTCTTGGGATTCTGGAAGACTCAGACTTCAGCTGGGCACAGTGGTATACACTTTTCATTCAAGCAGCAGGGGAGGCTAAGGAAGGAGGATCAGAGTTTCAAAACCAGCCTCAGCAATTTCACAAGAATCTAAGCAAATTATGAAGATCCTAACTCTAAATAAAAAAAAATAGATTTGGAGATGTGGCTCAGTGATAGAGAGCACTTTGGTTTGATCCCAAGTACTAAAAAATAAAAAGAAAAGACAAAGTGACTCAGGTTTTGTGGTTATCAGACTTACTTTTTCCTGTGCACAAGTCTGAACAATTGCATCATTTAAAAAGCTTTTTTTAAAAAAAATGATAATAGCTATAGTTACTTAGTGATCACCATAGTGCTATAAAGCACAGATACCTACACTGACTTTTACAGTCATAGAAATGCCTCCATGATAATCCCAGAATATTAAGATGGTGCCTCTGTTGATGGGGGATTCATTTGATAGCCTCTGTTCAATTACTATTTCACAACAGGTGTGCACTAAACCCCTGAAAGTTACAGTAATTCAGATTAAAAAATTATGCCTTACTCAACACCAAAGAATTCACACTGGAGAAAACCCATACAAATGTAAAGAAGGTGGTAAAGCTTTAATATAATATTATGCCTTACTCAACACCAGAGAATTCACACTGGGGAGAAACCATACAAATATCATTAATGTGGCAGAGCTTAGAGACTTAAAATGACCATAATTCTAAATAAAAAGACCCCAAGAAGGCACAGAGACATCCATGCAAACTCCACTTCAGGTGTGAACTTAGCTTTGTGCCTCACTGCTCAGTAGTTCCCATCCATGGCAGTGGTTACACCCAGTGGGCGTTGGGCCTTCTTTTGTTTATTATTAGTTGTTCAAAACATTACAAAGCTCTTGACATATCATATTTCATACATTTGATTCAAACGGATTATGAACTCCCATTTTTACCCCGTATACATATTGCAGATTCACATCGGTTCCATATCCACTTTTTTACATACTACCATACTAGTGTATGTTGTATTCTGCTGCCTTTCCTATCTTCTACTATCCCCCCTCCCCTCCACTCCCCTCCACTCCCGTCTTCTCTCTCTAACCCATCTACTGTAATTAATTTCTCTCTCTTGTTTTATTCCCCTTTTCCCCTCACTTCCTCTTATATGCAATTTTTGTATAACAATTAGGGTCCCCTTCCTTTACCATGCAATTTCCCTTCTCTCTCTCTTTCCCTCCCACCTCTTGTCCCTGTTTAATGGTGATCTTCTTCTCATGCTTTTCCTCCCTATTCTGTGGACATTGGGCCTTCTAGAGGCATTTTTGATTTTCAAGGTAGGGAATAGGATTACTAAACATCATCACGATAGGCAAGCCCCTTACCAAAAATAAGTCTTTGGTCTCTAAGTTTAACCATGCTGAAGCTCAGGAACCCTGATATACATAAAACATGCTTAAAAAAAACAACACTGGTATTTTTCTAATTTATTATTTTCTCCCCAGTGCTTTAAGCACAATGATTGTCTCCCAGTACTGATGAAGGGAGGAAAGAAACAAAAGAAGGAGCAGAAGGAGACACACAGAATATTATCAGAAGAAACCTAAAGCCTGCAGGCAGGAGAATTATTGATTTGGACCTGATTGTGGTGCTACTAAATCTCTGACAAAGAGTTCTACCATCCTTCCCAAACCTTACCAGTCCCAGGTCAGCTGTCAATATTGAGCCAGATGCCCATGCTTGAATACAGGAAAGATTCTTTCTTAGCAGAAACCCCATTGATGAAGTAGCCTTTCCACCTCTTCTATTCCAAGAATGCATAGTGAGTCACTGAGGACTTCACCTGCATTCACATGTGCACACACACACACACACACACAAACACACACACACACACACACACACAAACTAATATTCAGGCCATCAGAATCTGCAGCCCCATGCTGGAGCTTGTGGCCTGGGAGATTATCTTTCCACCTACAAGAAAAACCTTTGACTTCTGATCCTGCACATTCCAGTATTTTCTGTGCAGTGTTTAACTTTCCCCTTCTAAGGTGCCATCCAAGAGACAAAAATCTCCAATGAGATTCAAAGCCAGGCCACTTGCCTCTTCTCTGTACCTGAGTAGTCTGTCTTTGTCCAAAACATCCTGAGCTTGCCCCAGGCAGGTATCACATGGTGACACATTGAGTATCAAAGGACAGAGGAGAGACTGTTGACAGGCATCAGAATTCTCTGCTGGCCAAGCTTTATGCCTTACTGGAAGACTCTCTATTAAAACAAGGAATCCTGCTGCTCTGCAGTCACTCACAAGGCTGCAAAGGGTCCATGAAGAAAAAAATCACAAACACAGGCCCTTGCCTGAGGGAGCAGAGAGCAAGCCTCTTGAAGCACCTACAGAGTCATTTTCTTTTTTCTAGAAATAGAAAATATTTGTGTTACTAAGGCCTTTTACATTTGGGACTCTCTTTCTTTGAAAATAGTCTTTCCTGACCAAGAAGGGGATAAATTCTTAGACTGTCTTAGACTCTGTGTGTGTGTGTGTGTGTGTGTGTGTGTGTGTGTGTGTGTGTGTTGGTGGGTGTGTGTATGTTGGGGAGAGAGGAAGGTACTGGGATTTAACTCAGAAGCATTCTACAACTGTTCTACTATACCTGAAGAAGATCCCTAGATGTGTTTTTTTTTAAATTTACTGTGAGCCAGGGTCTCCCTAAATTGTTCAGGCTGACCTTGAACTTACAATCCACCAGCTTCAATCCCCAGAATCACTTGATTTATAGGCATGGGCCACCTCACCAAGGCATAGACCACTTCACCCAGTCATGACCTTCTGGAGAGAACTAATTCTTAGAGATAGTCAGCCATCTTCCCAAGTTGTTCATGTGCAAATTAACTAATATAATTTCCATACCACCAATATCCTTCCTATTGCGCTCCCACATCCAAGGTCAATCTTTGTCTGATCTAATCATAGCATGTCCAGGTACCAAAATATCAGAGATGGATCATGCCCCATAAATCTCACTGAAATTATAATAATATACTAACCCTAAATCCACATATGCTGTCTCATCATTTCTTCCTGCACAAACAGAAGAAAGTCTCTTTTCCAAGTTCTCCATCACCTCCCACACCCTCATCTCCTGACCAACCCTGGAGCTTCCCAAATGGATATTCACTACTGCATATAGCAAATCTTAGCTCAGGCTGGGGATGTGGCTTAAGTGGTAATGCACTCACCTGGCATGCACGGGGCGTTGGGTTCAACCCTCAGCACCACATAAAAATAAAAAGGACTTTGTGTCCACCTAAAACTAAAAATAAATAAATAAATAAATATTTAAAAAATTCTCTCTCTCTCTCTCTCTTTAAAAAAAAAACATTAAAAAAGAAAACTGTAGCTCTCTGTGACAGTGCATCAGCATGCGTTTATGTGCATCTCCTATACATGATTAAAACAAACCCAAGGCACTTCACGACAATTGAAAATCTATAAATCTCCTCAAAAGGACCAGAGCAACTACATCTGTAACTGTACTATTTGGTCTTGGCCCTGGGGAGGCACTGAAGGCCCTGCTTTCTGTTAGGCCTTCCCCATATTAGTACTGAGGAACACAAAGGGCTTCCAGAGGTGAAAGAAAATGAGGGGCACTGCACCTGGAATGTGGGAATTGTGCAGGCACTGTTCCTGTTGCATACAGTCTCTTCCACCATTGTTGTAAACGTGGATTGCAGAAGAGGTACATTAGCAGATAAAGCCCACAATAGTCTGAAGTAGAGCTAGGCTTGGACCCAAGATTCAAATTCAAGCTACCTTTCCACCTTCTCAGTTACCTTCTGAATCAGCACTTTAAAGCATCAAAAAAGGCAGGCCATATGTTCTGGGTATTCATAAAACCAGATATACTTTTCAGGAGAAGAAAATATTGTCTACACTTTTCTCCTCCAGATTGGTATTATTAGAGCCTGTCACCATATCTCTGTCACCACCAGGGCTTTAGGCTCTGGGGAAATTGTCAGCCTGTCCTGTATGGGGAGGAGGATCATGATTTCAAAGCCAGTCTCAGAAACTTAGTGAGGCACTTAGCAACTCAGCAAGATCCCTTATGTAAATAAAATACAAAAAAGTGCTGGGGATGTAACTCAATGTTTAACCTCATAATGAAACAAATAAGTGGAGAACTCCAGACAAAACTATTTCTTGCTATTTAGTCAGTGGTAGGTAACTCATAGATGTTATGGTGCACGGAGGAAGAAAAAGGAATTCATTCAAAAGTAAAATGTTAGGGTATTGAGACATCTGTGTGATAATAAAATGCTATTGTGCCCTTCACTCATACCACATAACAGCTTATTTTCACACACTAAATATTGAATATATGAGTTAATAATAAATAATTCTTAAATAGAAAATAAAGCATAAAGAATTCATAAGTTAACATAAGTAATAGGGACATACAATGAATATTTTGTGTACACTGGAAGTATTCTGTACTCTGAAAACAATGGCAAGAGCACCACAAATCTAAAGTAAAACCACAAAACTGGCAAAACTCCCAGCTCAAAACAAAATTTTAAAAATAGCTGAGAATATAGCTCATTAATAGGACACCCTGGATTTAATCCCTAATATCACAAAAATAATAAAAACTAAAATCACATAATATACACAAATATAATTGACTAACATGGATTAAATGCATTCTCAAAAAAAGAACATAGAGTTTAAATTCTTAGTATCCATTTTTAGAAGCTTTTTTTGTTATTAAACATACATGATACACTCCTACCGCAAATAGAAACTAAAATTATAAAACTGTACATATGAGGATACAGCTATATTCCTTCAGATTTGAAACCCAGGGCATGGTTAAATTGAATGTACATTTAGGAATAAATAAGTATTATATTGTGGGGAATAATGACTGTAGAAGCCAGATACTTTCTTATTGTATTACATCTAGTTTAAAAAAAAAACAACATAAAACAACAGGTATACTTTTTGTAGATATCATATGAATGTTGCATTTTACATGTAAGCATATTTTAAAAGGAAATGTGCAGAATTTGAAAAAATAAAAATACAAAATGCACATAAAAGACTCAATTGCACACCCTATTTTTAGATGATAAAACTGTCATTATAAAGAAGACCATTTTCCCCAGGTTAACATATAATAATACCCCATCTAAATTTTACCATACTTAACTTTTTGTTAAAGAAAGAAACAAAGCAAAAAATTGTAAAATTCTCTTAAAAGGTTAAACATATATAAAATCTTCCAAGGACTTTTTGATATATAAGAAGAAAAGTACCAGCTATCTTTACCTGACACTAATATATGTTATAAAATTAGAAACCACCATAGATAAACTCATATGTATGTAAACCACATTTTTATTTTTAAATGCAACAAATTTTTAGTGCACCAGACAAGTATAAGATCTTCTGAAGCACAGCTGTTAGAATGGCTACTATAAAAAGTTTAAACAATTATATGAATGTGGAAGAAGGTAACACTTTCACAATATACGAGAATATTAATTTAGTGGGGCCATTTTTTAAATCAGTGGAATTTGAAATTTTCTTTCAGCTACTTTTCTGAGAAAATAGACCTATTAAATTTAGACTGATCTTTAACAAGAAAAGATCCAAATATTCACATGAACAAGTCTCTCAATAGACATAAAATATTCCAGCTGTAGGATCCTCATCTCAAAAAGTTCTGAAACACAGTACCAGGAAAATACCAGAGTGGGGAATGAGAACTCTGACATAAATTCCACAAGAGGGACTCTTGACACAAAGACAATTTGACAGTGTGTCTGCTTTTGAAGAGACAAAGAAAAAAACAAAGAAACACATTTTTTTCAGAGGCCAAGTGATTCTTTTCTATCATGTAAAATGTTCATAAACAAACAAAAAGTCAAACATTTGATATTGAGTTTTTCTATGATACTGGGAATTTGAAAGAGGAGCATGTTAAATCTGAGGTACATACCCAGTCCTTGTTTTAAAATTTTGAGGAAAGTTTTTCTAACTTTCCCATGTTGACTTTGAAAGTGTAATCTGTGTGATTACATGCATTTGTCAGTGGACCCAGTGAGGAAACCAATCCTTTAAAACATTCTATGCAGTTTTTAGAAAAACAAATAAAAATAATGGGCTCATTTTGTATTTAATATGTAAAAATAATTGATAATGCTGGGAAAATGGAAAGTTGTCATTGGAAAGGTGGAAAGGGAGCTAGAATTATATATATATATAATTTGTTTATTCTTTGTCTCCAAAAGATTATACACACACACACACACACACACACACACACACACACATACACACACACACACACAAGATTTTGGCTGGAAGACAGTGTTCTAGATTTGAAATTTTGCTTCACATGTATTTAGAACATTCAAGAGTATGCAGGTAGAGTGACACACACCTCTATTACCAGCAACTCAGGAGACTGGGGAACAAATTCAATAACACACTCATCAACTGTCTTAAGATTAAAAAAAAATTAGAAAGTACCAAGAGTGTAGCTGAGTGGTAAAGGTAATCTGGGTCCAATACACAATACCATGATCTTCCAAAAAAAAAAATAAAAAGGAAACTCAGGAAGAGGTAAAAATGGGACACCTACAGACAACACACCCCCTCCTCTTGCAGGAAAAAAAAATTCACATATTTGTGATTTTGAATATATTTTTTTTTAAAAATATACAAGATACATTTGAAAAATATATACGGGAATCAAAAGAAATTGAAAGAGAATGTAGTAAACTTCCCAAGGCATACACGGAGCACTAGAGAAGGAAGATACCAGAGTACCATGCGAATGTGATTTTTAACAGCCAGGAAGATGGGATTTAAAGGAGAAGCAAAAATGAGTACTTCTGATTTTATAGGGTATCTTATGTATCTGTAATGTGCTTTAATTCATTTCACTGTAAATTGTATTTTAGATATATACATTATATGTGTATTCTATATCTCTTAAGGAAAGATGTTTTGTAGATTTCTAACAGGAAGAAGAGATTTTATGCCCCCTTCAAATACCTCAGTTTACATTATTTTTATAGCTAATTTGATCTGAGTAATGATTTTCTTAAAATAACCATGTGATATTAGAAATAGTGGGCATAAATAAGACTA
This sequence comes from Spermophilus citellus, assembly GCF_964194105.1. Classification (NCBI taxonomy): domain Eukaryota; kingdom Metazoa; phylum Chordata; class Mammalia; order Rodentia; family Sciuridae; genus Spermophilus; species Spermophilus citellus. The sequence continues at coordinate 40,640,738 of NC_138193.1, read as the reverse complement.
TGAGGAGAAAAGAAAAAAATGTGATTCAGAAATATAACATACTTTTGAATTGTTAGTTTAAATTTTTCAGCTTTTATATTTTTAATTGATTCTACTATTCTTTAAGTTGTCAGATCATCTGAGTACTAACATGAGGATGATTCATGACTGAGAGCAAATTTCAATGGTAGATACCTAGCCTAGACTGTGCCAGGCACTGGGTTCCATTCACAATAGAAAGAAGGAGGAGGAGGAGACAAGAGGGCAACGTGGATGGGGAGGATGAGGAGGGAAGGGCATGAGGAGAGAAAGGAGGAGAGGAAGAAATCACTTATCATTAGTTCAGATGTAATGTAATTGATACTGATGACAGGAGTTTAAAGTCTAGCATCTTTTTTTCTTCACATTTAAAATTGCTCTTTGAATTTTTGACTCAGAACTAAATGAAATAAATTAATAATTATTATTTGGGTTCTAATTGTTTTTAAAATATTTTTTTTCTTTAGACACAGCAGCAGCTTCAGTAATTTCAGAGCAGTTTAAGAAAGGCTAATTTTGCTTCAATAAGAAGTCAGATAAAACTCAGAATTAGCAATCTGGAATCTGAACTGAAAATTCTCAGAAATACAAGTGAAATATTATAGGCACTTTTGTATAGAAAAATCCAAATTCTACAAGTATCTCAAAACCTAGAATAAAAGAAAGCAATCTAATCTCCTTAATTTGTCTCTACTGAATAACTTTGAGACAGGTTCATGAGATCAGTAGCATGCAAAATCTAACTAGACCATATAATTTGCAGAAGTAATATTAGGAAATGAGTGTATTTTTGAAGTATTTGTCTAGGAAGTTTATCTTTCATCCCACTTTGCATTTTACATCTTTAAGCAAACTATCAACTTTAGGAAGTTTATCTTTCATCCCACTTTGCATTTTACATCTTTAAGCAAACTATCAACTTTCTTCCCTTAGTTTTCTCCTGTATGTTATCTCGTCTATTACACTTTTAGTTAGGTATTTTTGAAGTTTTCTAATTCAGATTGTTATATTTTGACCAATTTTTTTCTAAGTATTCCATTACATAGAAACATGAACAAATTTAATGATTTTTAAAAGATTATAACTTTAACCCTAAGTTTCCAATGTGGCTATAACTACACTCTGTGCACATTCTGACACCTGATAGATTAACTGCTTTTTATTTTGACCTTTAATATTATCCTTAGATGATACCTAGGCACAAAATATTCCATATAGATTTTTCCTCTCTACATTGTTATACTGGTGATAAATGGGAAGATGATCACGGGATGAAAGAAAGTATAACTTGCAAAGTGGTTAAAATATTCTCATAGTCAGTTTTCGGGCTTATCAATTACAGAACACATGGGCAGGAGTCTCTTGAAGCCCTGGTAACAAATTCATGAGCCAAATTTCTTGGCAGCAGCTTTAATCTATCTTGATAATCAACCCAACTATCTTGTTCTTCACCAACGGTTGTTGCTCTGAATTGGCTCAGTGTCAAATAGTTAACTTATCTAGGTAATGGGTAGAATGTACATATGGCAGTAAATGCTTAAAAACATCTTTAAGCCCTTTACTGGTTCACTAAATATTAATCTTTGTAGCTTTACTAAAATTTTCTAGTTGCATATGTTAAAGGAAACCATGATGATTTAATATACTTCAACATAGTAAAATGCCTTTTTAGTCAAATAAACTAAGGTATAAATCTTCTGCTATATTTATCTTTAAAGTACCAATATTTCTAATGGTATTCTTAAGAATCTTCCAAGGAGAATCTTTTAAGAAAGCAGCATTGTTACCTGCAAAACCATACATCTCTGATTGCTGTCTCTCTTCCACCTGCATTGCTTTAATCACAAGTTTGAAGCCTTCCTAGAAATATGTACACTTCTTTTGAGCAAGTACAAACCTATAATTGCATGCACTACCTCTGTTCTGAATATTTTCATTGTGTGTAATCTTACTGTAATTTCAGTTAGTGCCCTCTTAGTATTTCCACCTACTCTTTTTAAAAATATTTTATTTAGTTGTAGATAAACACAATATATTTATTTTCTTATTTATTTTATGTGGTGCTAGGATTGAATCCAGTGCCTCACACATGTAGGCAATTACTCTACCACTACACCACAATCCCTCCACTGACTCTAATGGCAACTTTTAAATTATTCTTTTATTTGATAAAAAAATAATAGTGCAGTTAGATATGCATAATATTGAGGTTATTTTTTGACATAATTTAAAAAAGCATGAAATATAAAGTGTTCTAATTCAGTAACAAGTACATCCGCTTTATCTCCCCTGCTTCCTCTCTGTGTTCTCTTTCTTTTTCTCTATCTATCTCTTTCTTCTTCTGGTATATCTTATATTGACTTGTATATACATTATGTATATCTAACTGCACTATTATTTTTTAGTGGATTATGGGTATACATGAAGATGAAATTCAGTGTTATACATAAAGAGAAAAGATTTGATAAGATTTATTCCACTATTCCTCATTGAGTGCTTTTCCCAACTACCTGGGTTGGTTTGGGGTAAGGGTTAGGGTTGCATTTTGAAGCAGAAGCTCTTCGATATATCTATGTGATTTCCTTTATTCTAAGACTTCAGTTGGGAATGTCAAATCTTATTCCAACCATGATAGGCTATATTTTTAAGAGCTGACAAAAAAAAAAAAAAACAATGATTAAGTATGTTGAACCCATTTGAAGATACTTCTATAATATGTAATGTTTTTTTTAATCGGGACAAATATTCCAACAATGTAATATCTGTTTGAAAATGAAAAATAAAATAAAATAAAAGATAGCCTCTTGCTTTAATTGTGTGCCATTATTGTTAGAATACCCATTTATGGCATGTTGGTTTAGAGTTTCCTCTGTGTGTGTGTGTGTGTGTGTGTGTGTGTGTGTGTGTGTGTGTGTGTGTATGTTTGGTACCAGGGATTTAATTAAGGGACACTTGACCTCTAGGCCACATTCCCAGACCTTATTTGTATTTTATATAGAGACAGGGTCTCACTGAGTTACTTAGAGCCTCACAGTTGCTAAGGCTGGCTTGAACTCGAGATCCTCCTGCATCAGCCTTTTGAGCCACTGGGATTACAGGTGTGCACCAGCATGCCGTGCTTCCATGGAGTTTTAATGATCTTATTAAAACACAGTAAAGCCATGCATGCCTATTTTAAATGTTGCCTCAACCTTATTCTTTTAATTGGCATTTTGACCTAAAACAAATCCTAGGAGAACAAATGTAAGCTTTAAAGACAATGCTGAAGTCAAATAGTATTGACAGGAAAAATACATTTTAATACACAAATTACAATGTAATTTAATTATATATATATATATATATTTCAGTTTTTTAGCCTACATAAATATCTTTCAGAAAAAAAATGAGAGAATCAGATTTGAAGTGGTAGAGAGTCATGAAATTTGATGGCCATGTACAAAAAGAGAATAAAAGTTAGTTGTTAAGCATGCTACAAGTATAAGTTGTTATTATTAGTCCTTACCAGAAAAATGAGATAATTGACCATGATACAAAACAATGATAAATAGTGTGTAAATGTAGACACAATGCAAAAGGATATCAATTATTTTCCCATAATTTCTGGGAGAATGTGATGTATATTTTTTAGTTATTCATAAGCTAGTTTAGTTAAAAGTTAATCTAGTGGGCTGGGAATGTGGCTCAGGTGGTAGCGCGCTCGCCTGGCATGCGTGCGGCCCGGGTTCAATACTCAGCACCACATACCAACAAAGATGTTGTGTCCGCCGAGAACTAAAAAATAAATATTAAAAATTCTCTCTCTCTCTCTCTCTCTCCTCTCTCACTCTCTCTCTAATAGTTTCTAGATTTTTTTTGTGGAACATTAATTGGCCATATCATGCTAGCCTTAATAAGAGAGCTAAAAAATTACTCCTCTATCAAGATACAAAAATATGTCTTATTTATCACTGCAGAATGCCTTCAAATTAAATGGAGGAAAGGAGAGGAAAAAGGTACTAGAGATGAAGAGTGATCGAATTATTTTCATGTGAATATATGTATATTTAATAATTAATTCCACTATTACACATAATTAAATGCATCAGTAAGCATTTTGTTTAAAATAATTTCATATAAAAAAAGAAAAGAGAAAGAGAAACACAAGAATGGGAATTCTGTCAATCTAAATCTTTTGTTATCACATCTAATTCCTGTGTAAAGAATTGGGTGTCACATTATTGTTATGACTACAACATATTTACTATGTTCAGTAATCTATTTATGACCCTGTCTAGGGAATTAATAAGAGAACAACTTTTATACAAAGAAACTATACATTGTGACACTTATAAAAGAGTTGAAAGTATTTTCACACATTTCTCATCAAGTGCACACCTATAATGATCCAAATGCTTCAAAAATTTTTGTCATAACTTCTGAGAAGAAATCAATTACACTTAAAGAGCTATATATTTTTTTTCACATCTGAAAACCAACGTAAAAAAGATCTTAAGTTTGAAACTTTTTTTTTTTTTTTGCTTCTGCCCCACTATTAAACTCTCAGCCAGTAATCTGAAAGTCTTCTGTGGAAAAAACAAAAACAAAAACAAAAACAAAAACAAAAACAAAAAAACAAAAAAACAAAACAAACAAAAAAAAAAAAAAAGCATCAACCATTTTTTATGGTTTATGGCCAAAATCCCAGACTGACCTAGTAACAGTAAAGCATTTAAATACCCCGTCATGACTCTGTCATTAGTTTATATCTTTCCCTCAAGAAAAGTATAATTTTTTTTTTAGGAAAAAAATAAAATAAACTGGATTCTTGTCAGATTATTCACCTTTATCTCTCCTCAGTTGCTTTACTTTCACTTTGCTCTAGATTCTAGTGGCATTGCACCACTTGGGATTCCACAAGTGTTTTTTTTTTTTTTTTTTTTTTTTTTAATTTTATTGTCTTCATGCACCTCCTCTCTCTATGTCACAATTTCTCCTTTTCTTTCAGATGTTACCTCACATATCAGTTCCACTGAAGGACCTCAAACACTGAAACAAATTTGGGACAGAAGTCCCTTCTAAGTGTGCCAGTAGTATCCTGTTTTATCCCTGTCATAATGCCAATGACTCTGGATTGAAATCAACTGTTTGCCTGCTTTTCAAGCTATGGTATATGGCTGTTGAGGGGGTTTCCATTATCATTTCCAGGTTTTCATCCCAGTGCTTGCCAGAAAACCCTAGTATGTGGTTGTCAATTTCATGCATAATGGGTGGAAAATAAAAATCTCTGATACACAGTCATAATGATAACTGCATAAGAAAATATGGGTATATTGCTTTTCATAGTAATTTTGTACTGTGGACATAGATATCTATTTTGCATTCTTATGAGCAATGAAAAGTTCTCAACATTTTTACTGATTCATGCTTATAAAATCTTTGAGACAAACAATAATTCTTTTTCTCTCCACTTGCTACAGAATTTGAATCTTGACTATGTGAGCTTCTGCCTGAACAATTACTAATAAGCCAGGAAAATATCAACTTTTGGAAAAAAAACATAAGGATATACAGAGATATTAAGAAAAAGCTTATGAATACTAATATTGTGTTTTTCAGACTGTTGATATAATATTTGTATTTTTGATGAAATGTATGATGTAAAAACTTTATTGAAATGGATGTGGGTATCATATATATGATGAAATTCTCAAAATATAAAGCTATATATACATCTGTAAGAAAATTTGAAGTGCATGTGCAAACCAGTTTTTATTGAGATATGTTCAAACTGTCTAAATGCTAACATTTAAACTTCATTCAACAAGCAAATGGTCAACACTAATTTGGTGGATCTAAATATCACATTAATGATAGATTATTTGTATTTTAAAAAATGTATCCCTGAATATGGATCCAGAGAGTTAGGTAACATTAGTTTGGTATTTCAGTTACTATATTCACTAATGGGTTAATGTATTAGAATTATTATACTGCCATCAAACATAGAGCCTTTCAATTTTTATAATTTTAATTTGAAGCATTGACTTAAGACTTGTTTCTAATAAAATCAGTATTTGCTTAATAGTTTTTTTTCTTTTCTCTTTGTTTATACCATCTTGCAAAATAATAATGAAGTTGCAGGTTCTAATATAAAGTACTTTTGTTCACTGAATAATTTTAAAGTGAATTGCTGACATATGCTGTCATTCATGATATTTTTAGTATTTTCTACAGGTCAGAACATACTACATAACTACAATACAACTTTCATTCATTATGAATGATTTCTTCAAATATTACCAAGTAACAGAATACTTGTTAATCATATCAGTTTTATAATAAAGGTTGTATCATAGTTATCAAGCATGTTCTGATTGTAGTAAAAACTAAATATATCATGGATGATGTCACATGTCAGCAATTCACTATAAAATAATTCATTGGACAAGAGTACTTTATATTAGAAACTGCAACTTTACTAATATATTTCAAGATTGTATGAAGAGAAAAGACAAAAAGGCTTAAGCAATTGCTTTTTAATTCAAATCAATAATAATACATTCTATCATAAAGCCTTCAACCACTTAATCCTCTAATTATTTTCATTTATTGCTAGTAGCCTGATATTGTTCTTTATAGCAAAATATTTCATTCAGAGCCATGAAATGAAATTAATTGTTGTATTTTACAGATGCCTTCAGATTCAAATAGTCCTTAGTCTCTTCTTTAGCTTTGAATCTTTTCAGGGAGAAAGCATGGAGAGTGTGCTTAAGATGGATTTTTCCGGTTACTTTATGATTTGAACTAGATTACATGTTTTTTGGCAAGAGTATCACAGAATCAATTCTCTGATTTTTTTCTTTGAGTCACATCATGTGACTTATAATATCCTCATTACTGCTCATTGTTAATATTGGTTATTAAGGTGGTATTTGCAGTATTTTACTTTGTAATTATTTTTTTTTGTAGGGAGATAGTTTGAGACTATAAATATCTTTCTAATAATCCACCACTAAATTTTTTATTTAATTATACCTTTAGAGATCCACGGTTTATTTTATTGAGTATGCTGTAACTTGTTAATATTTCAAAGAAATATTTTTCTTTCAGAAATGTTCTCTGTTGACAGTTTCAGATTTATAGGAGATTTATAACAGTAGTGCAAAGAATCCCTAGGAAACTTTTCTCAAATGTTACTATTTTATTAACTTGTTTTATCTCTTTTTCTTCGTTTCAACAAAAGGTACATAATAAGAAAATTAAACTATGAATATCTACTCTAGAAACCTTATTCAAAATTTGCCAGTTATTTCAACAATTTTCTTTGAACCAAAATAAATCCAATTTGGGGAAATTTTAATATCAATTATTCACTGTGTCCAGTGGTCTCATTTTTTTCTATCTCTTTTGTTCTGGGGCAATTAATGAGTTTTTCTGGGCTATTTATGATATCTATGATTTTGAATGGTGTATATCAGTAGTAATTTTGTAAATTTTCCTTCAGTTTACAATCATACGGTGTGTTTTCATGAGTGGATTCAGATTATGCCATTAGAAGAATACCATCATGCATACAATGCCTAGTTCTTACACTAGAGCATATTCTGGCAGCACTGACAGACATTGTCACAAAGTATGGTCAGCCTCTAGTAATGGTGGACAATTTCTAGGATCTAGAGTTAGCCTCTACTTAAGAGTAAGCAAATATCTGGGGCATCAATGACACGGGCACAAGAAACTTGTGGAGGGATGTAGTGTCACTTTGTTCCATCACTCTTTAGTGTTGGCTAATTATTTGGTTAAGAAGTATCTGCCAGGTTGGTCCATTATAAACCTAGTATTGGTTTACCCTTTATAATTCATAAATATTTTGTGTGGTGATATTTTGTGACCTTATATATATGGTTGGTCCTTAAATTTTCACCCACTAGAATTAATATTTTACAGATGATTCCTCCTTGTGTCAAATTATTACTATGTGGTGGCAAAATGATGATTTTTTAATTGATTCCACTAAAACAAATATAGTAAACCAACCATAAGTGGGCAAGAAGATAAAGTTTATCATTTTGGTACTCACATGCCCCAGACATAAAAAGCAGCTGCCATTTAAAGCTGATTACACATCTTTTTGATGTGTTCCCATTCATCCTGGAGTACTTTTCACTTTGTAGCAAAATAAGATGTTTCAAGCACATAATTTATTTTCTTGTTCTAGATCTGTCATTAGTCATTTATCCTAGAAGCTCTGTTCTGAGTTAGAGGAGAAATGTCTGACCAGTATTTGTGATGGTTGTCATTATTGCATTTGGGGTTTTCATGTTAAGGACAATTATCATATATATAACATGTGTATAATTTTTCTTCTTAATATTTTTTTAGTTGCTAATGGCCCTTTATTTTCTTTATTGATGTATGGTACTGAGAATCAAACCCAGTGCCTCACACATGCTAGGCAAATGCTCTGCCACTGAGCCACAACCCCAGGCCCCAAATGTGCATATTTCATATAGAAAGCATGCAAGAAGAATCTTTTGTATATATCCTGCTTTTGCATGTATATATTTATATATAAAATGGTTTATACTGATATATTTCATATACAAATGTAAAAAATATTTATTATAGAATTTTCTTATGAATTAGATATAGTCCAAATACTCTTTAAGAATTCTACTTTTATATCTGTAAAACAATGTAGTATGTAATCATTTTTTAAATGAACAGAGATTTATAGATTATGTACATTTTCAAATATAAAGCATATTTAAAACACTTAGTGGCTTTGGCTGGGGCTACCAGTTGGCGCCGCTAGGAGCCATGGGCGTGGCCAAAGCGAGGCTCAGGCTGTTGGGGCACTGAGTGCCTGGCCCAGCTTGCTGATGCCTGAAGCTCTCCCGCCGCACCCAGCTTGGACTACAAGTTCCTGAAGAAGCCCAAGCAACAGCCGCTGTGCCCGATGTGCGGGGAAACCTATGCATTAGCCTGTGCAGGTTTCTACCTGTGGCCACTACTACCTGCAGGAGGACCGTAGTGAAGGAGTCTTCAAATGCCATTAGGATAAACTTCCCCTGGACTATGCCAAGATATACCCAGACCCAGAGCTGGAGGTCCAGGTGCTAGGCCTGCCCATCTGCTGCATCCACAGTGAGGAGGGCTGCCGCTGGAGTGAGCTTTGGAAAAGACCTGTCCACTGCCTCCTGTTGGTTAAATGGGAAAGTTGCAGGATAAGGCTGGAATCCCCAGTTCTTTACTCAACAAAAATCAAATGCTATGTCATAAGCAAGCCCCAGACCCAGGCCTCTGGTACTGGGGATTGAAGCCAGGGGCACTCCATTAATAAGCTAGATTCCCAACCCTTTTTTATTCAGAGGGGTCTTAGTTGCTGAGGCTGACCTTGAACTGTGATCCTCTGCCTCCTGAATTGTATCATCAAGCCTGGCTCTTGCTGACAGCTGCCATTCATTTAGTACTTTCTGGTTACAGACACTGCCAAGAACTTTATGCAAAATATTTCTTTCCTTATAGCAGTCAGGTCAAATTAACTTTTACATCATAGTAAAAGGTCCGGTCTTAAGTTGGCCTTATTGAAGTTAATGAGACAATACATGTTCCTGACACTTATTCTAAGTGCTTAACAAATGTTAACATAACTGAAGCAAGCCTACACCTGGGGACTGAATAGAGGGATCTTCAAAATGTACAGGGTGAGCTAGGGTTGTGGCTCAGTAGTTGAGTGGTTGTGTGAGACACTGGGTTTGATCCTTGGCAATATAAAGAAAACAAAGGTCTACAACTAAAAGAAAGAGGGAGAGAGAGAGAGAGAGAGAGAGAGAGAGAGAGAGAGAGAGAGAGAGATACAAGGCACTTGAACTTTTTTGTCCATCCTCTATATAGGCCTCAGTGGGCACCTGCAGTGAGGCAATATTTTACCAGCAAGGAACATTAGTGAAGTATCAGAAGTATCAGTACTCTTTCAGCTGGTATAGGACAGGGATGAATTTCTTTTTTTCTCCTAATGCTGGGTATCCTTGTGCATGCTACCCATATGCTCTACTGAGCTACAACTCTAGCCCCAGGATTTTTTAAAAAACTCTAGAATTATCTGGAAATGTACTTCCAATTCTGGCAATACACTTGGGCTTGCATTTGGCAAGTTTCTTAGCTACATGGGATAAAATTCTTCTCAATTCTAGATTATGTTGAAATGATTAAATGAGCTAATCAATAAAATAAAATAAAATAAACACTGAGTATGATAACACATCTTAAGTTTATTTTTTTCTAATACTTCTAAAAACTTGCCAAGATGCAGAAAGAAACTACCTGCCACACTCACACCCTACCTGGTTACCCCAATTTTACTCATAATTACATTTTGAATTTTTTTTTTACCAGCAGATAAATAAAAAAAATAAATAATTGAATGTCAAATTAACCAGAATGCTGCTGGGGGATTGCACATAGGGATTCACATTCCAAAAACCTGTCAATATATTTGGTTTTATTAAAATTATATCAATGGATTTTCCAAAATATTTCTTCAGAGGACCACACCATGAAGATTTTAGGCTTTTTGGAGCAGAAGTTTGCTGTGGTCATAGCCTAAAATCTGCAATATATAGTAATTTAATGCATGATGGCATTCCAATAAAACTATGTTTTTCAAGGGAAGGGGGTGTAGCTCATTGGTAGCATACTTGCCCAGCATATGTAAAGCCTGAGGTCAAATATCAGAACTTCAAAACAAAACAACAACAGAAACACTTCATTTGCTAAAACATGCTACATGCTGGATTTTGTCTTGATTTGATGGTCCAATATGCTGCTAGTGCATTGAAACTTCAGTGGTGCCCTGCATGCCTGTCATTTTTTTTTCTGAACACAACATACTTCATATGAATCACACCATTTTTCTACACAGAGTTTCTGTATAATTCAGTTTATAAAATAAGAATATTTTCTGAATTTGCCCTTATATTTTTGTTATTGAATTCAGCATTGCAATATGAATAAGTAATTTGAACATTTTTTGATGGACAGCATGCCTTTATTTTATTTATTTATTTTTATGTGGTGTTGAGGATCCAAACCCAGTGCCTCATAGGTGATAGGCAACCACTCTGCCACTAAGCTACAACCTCAGCCCTGAACCTCTCAAGTTCTAGATAATTATATATGTCTAGATATACTGACCATTTGAATTACTATTACTTGAGTCATTATGATGAAACAATTTTGTAAGATTATTTAATTATATAAGATAATATGTTCATGTTATAAATCATAGTAATATCAAAGTAATTCTATAAAACTTTGAATAAGTTTTAATTCAAATAAATTATGTAGCATATTGGGAATAAATACTGTGTCCTGGATATGATGTAGTAATAGACTTGAAAATGCCTTCCTCCAGCACCTACCCAGGAGCCTTCTCTGCTTCCTCTCTACCCAGATTTGGAGATGAGGCATCCAGGATGAGGTGATATGGGACCAATAGCTTTAGCTTATCTCAGTAGACTGGTAATCTTAGTGTTACACCTGAAATTTAATAGTACCTGTATTACTGTAGACAGAGAAGGAGTCCCCAGTGGAAAAGAAAGAACTTTTATTTTTTATTCTCAATTACAAACAAGCACCATCTGGATATAAATTATGCTTGTACTTCTCATTTTCCTCAGGATTTTATGTGGGTACTAATCATAACAAACCAATTGATGACATCCCATGTGTCTCCTGAAAACAGCTCAGAGTGAGACACCCATTATCAATTTATATACTTCACAGTGAGGTTTAAATTCAAAATGCTTTGGTTGTGAGAAGAAAACATGAGGACTGAATTGGGACAACTACTTCTAGAATGAAATGAAAGGAGTTAATAGGTAGGAGAAAAAACAGAGGAAAGAAAATTTTAAAAAAAGGAAGGAATTCATGACCAATGGAATTTTGATAATTGGGCATGCAGACAGGGTAAAGAGGTCTCCAGCCTGTGAGGGAGACAGGTTTCTCTAAACTGAGTTGATTGTAACTTCCCTCAATAACTTTGGGTCCTCAGTTAATCTTCCATTTTAGTCCATTTCTTCACTTCTCTCATTCAAGTAAAGCTTGAATTTTCAGATTTGTTCTCTTTATTGTACACAAATCTATCAAAAAAGCTACACAGGCCATGGCTTTTCTTGGTGGTAATTTCTGTAGTTTCTGTAGATTGTAGCTTAGCCAAGAGCAGGTGATGTGAGACCTTGGATTTCAGTCCAAGAATTTTCTCTCCTTCTCACTTTAATCTCTGTAAAAGGACACATCATAGCTGTTAACTTTGGCTGACTAACGTAGGGGAAGCTCATAACTAGCCATGTTTGTGTCCACCTATTGGGAGAATAGAGAGGGACTGAGCTTGCCAGAATTGATTCACACGCCCTGATCCATGCTTCTGGTTGATAATGTCAGTTACTGCTAAAGTCCAGAAATTGATCGCCTACAGGTGGAAAGTTATGTTATTTAAAAAAATGGAGAAAAAATGTGGGGCTGCCCCAATGCCAAATATCAATTACTCTTTTCATCAACAGCTCTGTTTATAATATCAGTCACAACTGTATTTAATGTGTTCCAGCTCTGTTACTTACATAAATTATCCTGCTCAATACCCATCAAATCTTATCAAGAATCTAAAAGAACATGATTTTTAAACTATTTTTAATTGTAAATAGATGCAATACCTTTATTTTGTTTACTTATGTTTATGTGGTGTTGAGGATTTAACCCACTGCCTAACACATGGGACACAAGCATTCTACTGTGAGGAAGTGCTCTGAGTGACCACACCTTCCATTACTGAAGTACAAGGCTCTGACCAGTCAATACATTTCTTGTTGACTTGGGCTTTCTCCCAGCTCTGAGAGCAAGGCTCATCTTCAGGTGTAGTCATAACCAAGGGCATTGAACTACACTCACCTATTCCTTTGTAACCCTACCCCTTCCCTCATTTGAATGACTTCTTCCCAATAAAAGGATTCAGCACATACTTCTCTCTCTCTCTATCCATGGACCTCCATAGGGCAGAGGAGCCATTACAGGATGCCAAGAAAAATGTATTTCTCTGTCTCTGTGTGGTTATTTCCTGCATCCCAGTTCAACTGGAGTCACCTTGAGTGTTTAATCCTTAGACCTGATAATTGGTGGCCAGTACTGGGTCTCCAGGGTAAATTTTAGGAATTTAATGAGTTTGGAATCTCTACAGGGTTAAGTGTGCTTAAGATTTCATAGTATTTTTGACAGAATTATAGAAAATAAGTGAATTAGAAAAAAATATATGATGTTAACTTTTTTTAAATATCTGGGAATATTTTATCTTAAGAAAGGTAAAAAAATTCAATTTTAGTCACCCTAAATAAATATAAAGAATTATTAAAATTATTAATGTGATATATTATTAAGTTCAGTTCTCTCCCATGAAAAAATTGCTTTTACAGACTTTTTTGGATTGTTTTTGTGTATCTTTATATATTTTTTTTTTAAATAGGCAAAGACTTTGGGGGGTATATGCTAGAAATCTGTGCTTGGAGAATGTAAGAGGAAAAAAGGAATATTATTATTATTATTATTATTATTATTATTATTATTATTATTATTATTTATGGTGAGACTTGATAAGAAAGATTTTCTACTTCTAGCGAGGAAATTTATTTTTATTTTTTAATTTATATTTTTGCAGTATTATAAAGGTGCTCTAACAATTTATATTAAACATTTTTACCACATTCTTGTCCTACCCTGTCAGAATGGCTTTAACTCAGTCTCTGTGGACTAAAGCCTTTAGCTGCTTTTCCTATGGGGTCTGTAACTAGAACCACCACAAGCCATGCTTTTTTTTTATTGATTATTTAAAGCATTACATAACTCATGATATATCATCTTTCATACATTTGACTCAAATTGTGTTTTGAACTCCCATTTTCACCCCAAATACAGATTGCAGAATCACATCTGTTACATATTCACATTTTTACATAATGCCATATTAGTGACTGTTGTATTCTGCTACCTTTCCTATCCCCTACTATCCCCCTCCCCTCCCCGCCCCTCCCCTCCCCTCCCATCTTCCCTCTCTACCTCCCCTGCTGTTGTTCAATTCTCTCCCTTTTTTCCCTCCCTCTTGCCCCTCATAACCTCTTATAATTTTATGTATCATTGAAGGTCTCATACCATTTCCATGTGCTTTCCCTTCTCTCTCCGTTTCTCTCCCCCCCATTCGTCTTTGTTTACTGTAGTCTTTTCCTCATGCTCTTCCTTCCTGTTCTGTTCTTAGTTGTTCTCTTTATATCAAAGCAGACATTTGGCATTTGTTTTTTAGGGCTTGGCTAGCTTCGCTTAGCATAATCTGCTCTAATGCCATCCATTTCCCTGCAAATTCTATGATTTTGTCATTTCTTAGTGCTGCATAATACTCCATTGTGTATAGATGCCACATTTTTTTATCCATTCATCTATTGAGGGGCATCTAGGTTGGTTCCACAGTCTAGCTATTGTGAATTGTGCCGCTATAATCATTGATGCAGCCGTATCCCTATAGTGCGCTCTTTTAAGGTCCTCAGGGAATAGTCCGAGAAGTGCGCTAGCTGGGTCAAATGGTGGATCCATTCCCAGCTTTCCCAGGAATCTCCATACTGCTTTCCAAATTGGCCTCACAATTTTGCAGCCCCACCAGCAGTGTACAAGTGTACCCTTTTCCCCACATCCCCGCCAATACTTATTGTTGTTTGACTTCATAATGGCTGCCAATCTTACTGGAGTGAGATGGTATCTTAGGGTGGTTTTGATTTGCATTTCTCTGATTGCTAGAGATGGTGAGCATTTTTTCATGTACTTGTTGATTGATTGTATGTCCTCCTCTGAGAAGTGTCTGTTCAGGTCCTTGGCCCATTTGTTAACTGGGTTATTTGTTATCTTATTGTTTAATTTTTTGAGTTCTTTGTACATTCTGGATATTAGGGCTCTATCGGAGGTGTGGGGGGAAAAATTTGTTCCCAGGATGTAGGCTCTCTATTTACCTCTTTTATTGTTTCTCTTGCTGAGAAAAAACTTTTTAGTTTAAGTAAGTCCCATTTATTTATTCTTGTTGTTAACTCTTGGTATAAGGGTGACCTATTAAGGAATTTGGAGCCCAACCCCACAATATGTAGATCGTAGCCAACTTTTTCTTCTATCAGATGCAGTGCTTTTAGCTATTAAACAACCTGGCCTGAATGCCAAATGCAAACTGCCCTATGATCTGATAGTTACACTGGCATCTGCCATTAAAACTCACTTTTAAAGTGCCCATGTGCTGCAAGAAAAAATACAAGAACAAGAGAGCAAACACTGCAAGCACATGTGGTAAAGAAAAATCAAGCCACTGCACACTGGTCAGATAAATACAAACAAATCAAGTGGAATGAAACCCACTCTGGAGGCCTTTTTCCCCAGACAATGGGCAACCAGCTGTTTCCATCACCAAGGTAACAGCAAAAAGTGAGGCTAGTCAATTAGTCTTCCTAGTCCCTCCTTCCACATTTTTGGGGGCTTCCCATTGGTCCTTCCTCTGTCACTCAACCAGGACATCTGATTTTGCCTCCAGTCACTAACCTGTACTTTCAGTTTCACACAGACCTGCTATTGAAACTACATAGAGCTTACATTTTATGAATTCCCACCTGTAAGTGCTAACAAAAAGTATCTTTTTTAGGAAAAATCTAATTCCACAGATTTCTACATTGCAGCCCCAAGCCTGACTTGCCCTCAAGACTAAATAACTTGACTGTTTTTTATCCCTCAACAGCTTCCTTTAGGATCTTTCATTTTCCTCTATATGGTTGTGTTACTAAATATTTTTCTATTGATGAGAGGTATTAAACATATGCTTCTTTGTATTTTACTTTCAATTTTGCAAGTTAAAAGAAACAAAGCCATCCATGGCCCGGTAATGAGTAGCAAAAAAATTCTACTCTCATCACTGACTCTATAATTAGAAGAAATAAGTAAATGTACACACAAAGATCATATTATGTGACCTCACAAATATAAAAAAAAAGTGCACTACTAATCCAAGAAAAATTGAAATTGATTCAAATATCTTAAGAAACACTTGGTTAATAAAAGTTAATACAATTATACGTAATGCCTTTATTCTCAATACATATTTTTCTAGGTACTTGGATAACCAATTGTTGCTAATCCAGAAAATAATTTGCATACAGGTCTAATTAGTTAACTAGTCATTTTTCTTCAACAGGAAACATGTAAATATATATAAATATATATGTATATATATATACATACATATATGTCTATATATGTATGTATATCTGATGTTATATATATGTGTGTGTGTATATATATATATATATATATATATATATATATGATGTTCTCTTCTATAATTACAAATATTTAAGATAAATGTATTTTACTATAAACTTACTTTCAAGAGATAATCAAGTGATTTTTAATTCTCAAATTATTGTACAAACTTTATAAGATGAAAAACAAATGTAATTATGCCTGCAAAAATGTCTAAAGGCTAAACTATATTTTAATTAAAATTTAACTATATTTCATTTCTATTTGTCAATGTACAATAATTTGTTTAAATTTTAAGATTTTCAGAAATCATTCCACAATAAAACCAGTAAGAATTCTAAAAGAAAAAGAAAATAATTCCACAGAGAGGAAACAAACATTGTAGGTCCTAAGAAGAAAGAAATCATCTTTGATTAAAACAAGATCTTTATATTCTAAATTTTAATAATAAAATTATTTTCCTAATTAGAAAAATCTTTATCATTATCTCTGCAGATTATATAGAACGTTAAAACAATTGAGAAACAGATTTGCATATAACTGGGCTGATTATAAAAATATAAACAGATTAATTTAATGATATTTTAGATTATTTCCCTGATTTTATTATGCTGATATAAGATAAGATTTTTTCCATATTTTGACATGATAAAGACTTATTAAAATGATAAGTTTTTTTTTCTTTAAGGAAGATCTTTATTGCCTAATGATTCTTACTGTTTAAGACAGGGGTTAACTTTAATAAATAAATTCACATTCTTGATTAAATACTAAAGATAGTAAATGACTGACTTAGATTCCAATTTTAACAATTCTCCTTGAAGACTAATTTGATTAATTCAAGTCACTGCTGATTCTTGCATATTACCTCTGTTTGCTGGATATTGTAAGATATGGGAGAACATTTTATTAGGACTGATGCTCTCCAGATTAAAGTCTTATGCTTGTTTTAATCAATAAAAATTAAAAACTGTGTGAGAAATTCATTAATATTCTATAAGTTCTCGTGTCACAACCTATTATCCATAAAAATATGGTAATATGTATATACTACTTCCTACACTGGGAAGTTACCTTAATCATATTTTCTAGAAGACAATTAGGAGACACCTATTCAAAGGATAATGTTCTAAGGGATAAAGATATTTTGAAAACTTCTCTCAAAAAGAGATTGAGAGTTCCTTTTAAATTGTCAAATTACACATAATATCAAATCATCGATTCTATATATGAAAAAATTACGGTGAATAATAAAAGATGTCTCATTTTCATATGTAGCCTCAATTACTATTAACAGAGGAGGCCTTAAAAATTGCCTACTGGAAACTAAAATTGAAGGAAACTTCTCAAACTTAATATAGACCAAAAGAAATTAAAAGAGACTTTCAAAAAACCCAAGCTCATACATTGTATCTTTCAAAATTTATGTCAGATGTCTAACATTATCTAAAGAGATATTATTCTATTTCTTAGATAAACTTTAAAATAGTGATTTCAAAAAAAGTTTTAAAAAAGATTTATCTTAACCATGTTCCAGTAACACACAAGATGAACAAATCTGACAGTCTGGATAACAGAGAGTTCCCTGGGACATATTGGTATTAAATAGAAAAAGAAAATGCCTAAAAATAATAATTTATTAACCATTTAGAAAAAATTTACTGTTTTCATAGAGAGACTTAAAGAGAAAATACACATGTTTAACTTATAAGGCATCACCCATTTTCAAAAGGTGAGTTTACCATCCAGTTAGCCCTAGACATTCCAAGACATTTACACAGTTTAACATAATTCTAGTCGATTTTCAATATTACTCCATAATTAAATCCTAACAAAGAAAAAAAAAGGCAAACTTACAGACAGAAGAATTAAAATACTAATCTTATGCCAAAAAATAAGCTTCCTAGTTAAAAATTTTACTCCTCTTCTAAGGTAGAAAAAAAATTAGAAACCTCTAAGCATTGAAACAGGTCCTTATTTCAAATATCTGTCAACAGTTTTTTTACTGAAAAAAAAATAGCCCTAAAAATAGTTACCCTTAAAATATTAAACAGACAGCCAATAATAAATCAGCTCAACAGTTGATAGCTAATCTCAATAAAAAATCTAACATGGTGAATATTTTCTCAACCTTATAGTATGATATAATATGCTGAATACTTGATATTTTTAAAACAGGTAAGGCCACAAATTATACATAATTATTGAGGCTAATTTTGCTACATTAAGTATAGTTATTTAAAATGTTCATATAACTGTTTATTTATAAACAAAATTGCTTTAACAATGATCCCTTAATGTAATTGCTATCTCAATGCCATAAAATTCTAATTAAATCATTGTCTAAAACAATACTATTGTCTTATTTTTACCCTTTGATATTTGATATACTAACACCCCCTACTTACTAAGTTTCATAATAATAATGACAGTTTTTCATGGATTGGTAGACAAAACATTCATTTTCTAAATCAGTTTTTATTAATTGTATTAATTTATCTTAATAATATATATTCTATATGTATTAGTACATATAGAATATATATTCTTTATATATAAATAGTAAATATATATATATATATATATATATATATATATATATATATATATATATATATTCTCTAGGTTTATTTAACATTTGTACTTCATGGGGCTGGGGTTGTAGCTCAGCAGTAGAGCACTCGCCTAGCAGGTGCAAGGTCCTGAGTTTGATCCTCCGAACCACATAGAAATAAATAATCATAACATATGTACTTGTTATTTTAGATAGATGTTTATATAATTTCTCATGCTCCTAATAAAGACCACTGCTTCTAAGTTAAAAACTCTGTCACAAACAATATTCCAAATTAAGATAGTTATTTGAGTTAATCTAGAGCTGATTTAATAATACACATTTTTATATACAACTTATTTTATTCTTTACTTTTGAAAATTCTGTTAAAGTCAAAATAAAGTTATACATTTAGTAAAACCTAAATATCTATTTGTCATGGTCCATTTAAATAACTTTTGTCAAAATCCAGGAAAAACTACAGGTGGTAAATCTTTTCTTATTATTTAAATATGCGTACTATTATCTGTAACATAAACTAATGATACTATGGCTGACACCAGGCCTTTTCTCAATTTTATTAAGTGATCAAAAGAGGAAAAACAGAACCCCATAGAACACACTAAATGTTACAAAATTCCAAAAATATTCTTAATTGTGATACTGAGAGTCTTACTGTAGTGAACATGAATAAGTAAATTAATCAGATTTCAAAAGGTAGAGTTTGACCCAGTAATCTTCCAAATGCAGAGTTTATAGACATGCAGCTTCCTGGGTTGTTCAGGAAAAAAAAAAGATTATGAACAAGTTCTATGGACTTATTTCTCAGGTTCACTTTTAATGTGCATTGCAGTGTGGACTTGAAAGCCCTCCCACATAATTAGATTCATTGTACTGACTCTGATGGTCAAATATTTGTCCATATTGATCCTATTACCAACAGGATGTCTAGGAGTATCTTTTGAGAAAAAGACAACATATAAGAAATCTAAGACAGCCAATTATGCTGGTTCTTAGAAATTAAGTATAAGTATCTGAAAAAAAAATTGTCAAAATAGAAGATTAATGAAATAGAAGATTCTTATTCAAGCCAATTATTTTCATACAATATCCACCAATATATTTTTGCACTAATCATTCTACAGGAGAAATTGGCACCATTTCTAAGTGAATAGATTTTGCAAATGTCTTACCAGTATGACATATGGTGTCTAGAAATACTGAGTATATTTTAGACTGGTCTCCCAGAATTGAAAAAGATGACTATACAAGGATGCCATGATACTGGACGTTTATTGGTAATACCCTAACCTTCAGCAAGATGGCACCAAAAACAAGATATTTTGTTGTTTGACTTCTACCTTCAGAACATTTACATTACTGACAGACCAAATAAATTTCTTAAATGTGAAAATTAAGAGAAAGGATGATGAATATCCTGTAGCCTGTAAGAATACAACTTACCTTATTTTACCACTAGTTATTGCCAGCTAATATTTCAGAGCTATAATATGCTGAAGTTAATGTACAGGCTTTGAAAGAGGTGCATGCCAATAGCAAGACCTAGCAAACTGTGAATCTGATCTCATAATCCTTGAAGTGACTATTTATAAGTACTATTCTTTGCCATTACATTACAGCTTCTGTGGCTATGTTTTAAAGCTTACAAAAAGTGAATTTTCTTAATATTTGACTCAAATTACTTCCAAGATTCTTCATAGTCAGATAGTGCTGATGGAAGGATTGAAATTAAATTAAAATGCTCTAGAAGCCACTGTGATAAATAATGTGAATGAGCTCTCTGCTCTATGGCTTGTGGAAAGTATTAAATGGCATGCTAATTAAAAATGTCCATTTTACTATGGCCAAATGCAATGCTTCACAATAAAATTGGGAAAAAAATAAAAATCTTCTAATGTGTGTTTGGCACAGTAATAATAATAACCTGGATCTTCCAAGTTGATTATGTTCTTGAAATATTATATTTGCTACTAATTTCTTTCATGTTCCAACAGTAGGTCATGATGATCTTGGATCAAAAATCCAGTGACTGAAAGATGTAATTCCCCAGTTGACTTTTTAATTTATATTAAAATGGAGGAATAAGTGAAAAGCCACTCTGAGTGACCACACATTCCATCCCCAATACACAAGGCTCTGACCAGTCACTACATTTCTTGGTGACTTGAGAGTTCTCCCAGTTCAAATAGCAAGGTAGGTCTACATGTGTCATCATAACCCACAGGGTTGAGTTACACTCACTTGTTCCTTTGTAATTCTATCCTTTCCCTCATTTAAATGGCTTATTCCCAATAAAAGAGTTCAGCATATGCTTCTTTCTTTATTTCCACAGACAACCTTAGGTCAGAGGAGTCATCACAGGACCCCCCCCAAAAAAAAACGGTATTTCTCTGTCTCTTTGTGGTTATTTCATCCAATACAGTTTACTTGGAGTTATCTTGAGTGTTTATTCATAAGACATGACACTCTACCACTGAGCTACAACCCCAGCCCAGCATTAATATTTTATAAGCTACATGGTGGAATTTTTTTTTTGGTTCCAGCAATTGAACCCAGAGGTATTAATAGGTGAGTAACATCCTCAGCCAGTTTTAATATAGACAGAATGTTTGACTAATTTGCTAAGTTGCTGAAGCTGGCTTTAATATCATTATTCTCCTGTCTCAGCCTCTCAAGACACCAAAATTATAGACATGTACCACTGTGCCTGGCTTTGATATGGACTGTCTAAAAAGCTATTTCAAATAATTTTCTCTTCAGTATGAATGTAGTAAAGTGACATTGGAGCAAATGTTCTCAGTATTTAAGGAAGTACTGGTTATTGTACAGGAAGATAACTTGTCATTAATGTTTGAATTAAGGTTGAATCAATTTTTTTGAGTAGGTAAGATACTGGTTTCCCCTATAAGGTCTTGTGTTTACCATTATGTATAAAGAGATTGAAAATTTTGACAATGTTTTTTTTTTTTTTTGTGGGAGAGTGTGACAAACAAGCTGAAGTAATTATAAGAGTCAAAAGTATAGCATCAGATGAGGCTTTTCCTGATGATATTGTAAGATCCAGTGTCTAGGTGAACAGGCAGAAACAATCAGAATTTCCTTCTCTAGTTCACAAAGTCTTTCCTCTTATTCCTCATTGGTGAATATGTAGGATGTACAATCTTCCTCACATTGCCTAACTTTAACTCTCTCTATTGGATTCTTTAAATAAATGTCCCCTTAGTTGTCCTACCTCCCTTATTGTATTGTGGAGGGAAGGCCTTCAATGGTGATCAGTGTTGGTCAGGAAAGACTATTTCCACTCACTTCCACTCAGGTGTTCCCTGCTAGTGACCCTTTGTTCTGTTTCCTCTTTTCTAATATTTGTATATTCTCAGTGAGTTGACAATTAAAACTGAAATACTTTATTTTGAAAATGGACCACCGGACTTTCTATTTCTCATAAAAGGATTACAAAACCCTCATATGTAAATACAGGGAAATAAAGACAGAGTTGTGGTGGGTCATTAATTTTTAAAATGAAGGCATCTATGTCACTGAGTGAGGGCCATCCAGGCATAGCTCATAGCTGAAGTATGAGAACCCCCATTGTGTTCTATTTGTTTTAATAGACAGGCATTGCTTTTCTCAAATATGGTTACATTTACAGGGCAATTTAGCATATAGAGAAGAGTTCTCATATGCCTGCTCTACACACAGATTTTCCTATTATTTACATCTTACATATTTATGTTAGATTGATTATCATTAGAGAAACAATATAATGGCAACCAAGACCTTATTACTAATTGGACCATTTGTTTCTGATTTCTGAAGAAATTGATAAAATATACTGTTGAGTGTCTACCATTATGCTATACTATTAACAGTGTCAGAATGTAAAAGTTTTCTGTTCTTCATCTCTTCACTGTCTTCTATTGCCCCTGAATCTCTGGAGCCATTAATACTTTATTGTCTATTCTTTCACTTTTTTCAGAGTGTCACATAGTTGAAGTCACAGAGGTATGGCATTTAAAACCAGCTCTTCTTCAAGCAGTATGCATTAAATGTGCCTCCGTGTCCTCTCATATTTGTTAGCCCATTGATTTGTATTCTGAACAACACAACATTTGATGGAAATGACACTTTTTAATTTAAAATATGTAAGTGCTTACTGAAGGATATCTGTTTGCTTCCAGTTCTGGCCAACTATGAATAAAGAAAGTATGAATATTTTGTGTGTGTGTAATCATGGAATGGAACTCAGGAACTCATGCACAGTAGGCAAGGGCAGTACTACCTAGATGTATCCACAATTTAAGACCTTATAAAAATGTGCATGCAGGTTTTTATGTAGACATTATATCTCAACACAATTAGATAAATATCATAAATGTGGATGTGAAAATTGTGGTTAAGACTGTGTTTAGCTTTGTAAGAAAATTCCAACTCTTCCAAAGTGGCTGTACAATTTTGTTATCCTGCTAGCAATGAATGAGAGTTCCTTTTGGACCTTCATTTACACAAAGCAGTTAGTATTGTCAGATTTTTGCATTTATCCATGCTTGTAGATGTGAGTAATTTCTAGTTATAGTAATCCAGCTGCTCAATTGGCTGAGACAAGAGGAAGGTAAGTTCAAAGTCAGTCTCAGCAAAAGTGAGGTGGTAAGCAACTCAGTGAGACCCTGACTCTAAACAAAATCCCAAACAAAGATGAGGATATGGCTCAGTGATTGAGGGATCCTGAGTTCAATCTCCTGTACAAGAAAAAGCATTATCTGAGTCCTAGGTTCTCCATGAAGAGGCAGTATCTTTATTGTTGCCTTGGTCCTCATGGTGTGAACTGTGCAGCTTGACATCCTATGACATAGAAGGTTAAGCATATTTTCTTTTTTTTTTTTTTATTTGTGGTCTGTATATACTCCTGCCTTTTTTCCTTTTATTTTTGGTTTGCTTGTAGTGATTTTATTTAGCAGCTAATCCTTATTGACTTTTTATATGCCAGACATTGTTTTTGGTGAATAACTAATTTCTCATTTCCCTCCAATTATACTTATTAAGTGGTAAAATTATGATCATCATTTTATAAACAAAACATTTGAGGTCCAGGCTGGTAAAATAATTTACTCAAGGTTTTACAGCTACTAAATGATAGAGATAAAATTGGATCCCAGGTAATCCATGTCTAGTACAAATGTCATAATTACTATACTCTGCTTCACTTTGGAAATGAACAAGTGATAGTAATCAATGCATTGATACAAAGCACCACGCTAGCCTTTGTCATATGCCAAATAATCACTGCATATCACTGCAGACAGTAGTATGACTCAGAGATATGTATGTCCCTGATTAATAGCAGATAGAACTGGGAGTACTAAAATCATATGTCACATAAGCTGCATGGTTCACAACATGAGGACTCAGCCCACATTGAAGATACTGCTTCACCATAGGGAATCTAGGACTCAGATAATCGTTTTTTTTTTTTTTTTTTTGTTTGTTTTTTTTTTTTTTTTTTTTTTTTTTGTACAGGAGATTGAATTCAGTAGCACTCGACCACTAAGACACATCCCCATCCCTGTTTTGTATTTTGTTTAGAGAGAGGGTCTCATTGAGTTGCTTAGCACTTCACTTTTGCTGTGACTGGCTTTGAACTTGACATTCTCTTGTCTAAACCTCTCAAGCAGCTGGATTACAAGCATGATCCACTATGCCTGGCTCATATAATGTTTTATTAATCTCTCCATCAAAATGCAGTTTCTACAAATTTATTTTGAACCTGTCAATAGGTACTTATGGTGCCCAAGAATCCACATCCCCCCCCCTTGTCTTTGTTTTCCTCATTTATAAAACTGAGAAAACCAAACATTGACTCCCTTATTGCAATAAGGTCCTTTTTTTCTATTTTTTTGTTGTTGTTTGGTGCATATATTTGTATATAATGGTGTTGTTATATATTCTTACATGAACACAGTATAACAATATAATTTGACAAATATTATTCCCTAGCACTTCCCTCCTCCCTCCATCTCCCCATTTCTTTAATCTACTGTTTTTTGACAAGGGGAAGTATATGGCTATAGGTAGTATTATCTAAAACTCTAAGGTCAGCCCAACATGACTTATTATAGTTGTCTACATTAGTTTCATTGGCAAGAGCAAAACAGAGGGTTTAGCTGTCTGGATTGTAGATTTTATTACATCTACTATAGAGAAACAAATGGTCAAAGTAGATATGGATTTGCTAGCATTTCAGGTGACAGTTAGCTCTTAAATTGATGTCAGAATCAATCAGGTGGGAATTATTAGAGAAAAACTATGTAAAGCTCCTTCACAATCGGCCACTGCTAAAGATAGTAGCTTAGTGACCAAAGCTCAATTTACCTGATGTGAGGCCTAATTGTTATCAGTGAGAGGTGCATACAATATGTTCACCATCATAGGTCCAGGAATGAGGTTGCCACCAGGCAAAGGGACTAGTCTCGTGGCTTGGTCAAAAAGGTATTTAATATTACCCATATTACTTTAGGTGAGGTCCATTTGCATTGTTAAATTTTTGCCTGCAGGGTTTTTCTACAGAGTTAGTTTCTTCATCTTTTTGTTGATGGTTTTGAGAGTCCAGATATTGATTTTATGGCAAGCATTGAGATGGGGTGACGGTCCTGTTAACAAATACAATCCCTCAAAGTCATGGTTAGGAGGAGCCCTGGACCATCCCATGCCTTAGTTATAGGATACTTCCATGAGACCATAGGTCCCTGAGAGGGGGACCCAATGTTAATGGGCTGCTGTTTCTATACAAGATTTTGACATTGAAATAAAAATTAAAGCAAACAAGGTTTTTTTTCAAGGCATCATGAGGGGATTTGTATAGTTTTCTTCCTCTATTTTGTAGCATGGTCTTTAATTTCTCATGCATTATTTCTATGATGCCTTGAGCCTGAGGGTTAAAGGAGATCCAACTTACATGGCATATATACCAATCTTTGCAAACCACTTGAAAAGTCTTGCTAGTATAGACTGGGTCATTGTCAGTTTTAATAGACATGGAAATATTCATATTTCCAAAACATTTAAGTAGATGGGAGATGGACCTCTTTTTTGATTTCTCCTGTGGAGTCTGTGGCCATTACTCAGCCTGAATA
The DNA here is from genome assembly GCF_964194105.1 of Spermophilus citellus. Classification (NCBI taxonomy): domain Eukaryota; kingdom Metazoa; phylum Chordata; class Mammalia; order Rodentia; family Sciuridae; genus Spermophilus; species Spermophilus citellus. Next base: position 40,614,704 of record NC_138193.1, on the reverse strand, counting down.
GGTATCAATGACTACATGAAAATACTTAAATTTCCAAAAAATGCATAATGATTGGAATCCATTGGCCATAAACCATTAGATTTTAACTCTCTGGGATTTACTCTAGCAGGTTGTAAACCATCAATGGGAAGAAAGAGTGCACACTTTTTGTAGTCTCTGACTAGGTACATATATGAATCCACCACAGTGAATAACATCATCAAGTAAATTAACGAAAGTGGGGGTCCCAATTAAAATAAGGTATATTCCATTCTTGTATAATTATACCAAAATACATCCTACTGTCATGTATAAGAGACCCAATGATTTAAAAAAAAATACTTATTTTATTTTTTAATATCTTAAATTAGTTTTTTTAATGTTGTGCCAAGGATTGAACCCAGCGCCTCACAAATACTAGGCAAGCATGCTACAACTGAGTGACAACCCCAGCCCCTTGCTTATTTTAAATATATCAATGCTTCTTAAACTTAAATGACAAATTGATTTATTATAATTTCAATAAATTTTCTGCAATGAAGAAGAGCAATTTAGCGAAAATATTTTTTTTTCATGAGAACTATTTTCTATTTTCCATTCAAATCTTATCTGATGGTGTTCTGAGTTAATTGTTTTAACAAAAATATTTTCCAAGTGCAGTTTCAATCAAGTCACATTTGCCTATTCATGAAGGTATATAAACCAAAACCTTCAGGAATTTGTTTGATTTAGATGAAGAAGGAAATGGTAACTAGATCATAAGAGTGGAGATGTTTTGCACACTGGTTAGCAACCATCTAAATACAGCCATTGGTGGGAGGGTGACTTTAAATTTGAAAACATGGGGCAGATTTTGTAAAGAAGAAACAATACCCCAGGTGTTTCAGTGCCTCAATGAATATGATGTAAGAGAAGTCATATGAAAAATGTCATATAACAAATATTCCAGCATCATAGAAAACACAAGTTTTCCAATTTTTTTAAACTTGTTTATAGGAGACAGTTCTTTTTTTTTTCCATTGATGATAGATATTCTAACTGCAATATTACAAGTTGAATTTAATAGGTTCTGAGTTTGATATGATCTGATTTAAATGAAGATCATGTGGATGAACAAAAATATTGTAAACTTTTAAAATTCAGCACTTGAAATTAAAAAAAAAAAATACTTGGAAATGGGCATGTTGGGATCATTTCCCTAACAGATTCCTATATCGTTTTTAAAACTATTTTATTTGTAGATGGACACAATACCTTTATTTTACTTTTATGTGTTTCTGAGGATTGAACCCAGTGCCTCATGCTTGCTAGGCAAGCACTTAACCACTGAGCTACAACCCCAGTCCAATATTTCTATTTCTGCTTAACCAAACATGAAATACACAGTTTGTGGTAAATAATTTTTATGTAAGCAAATGTACTTCAGATACTGTAGATACAAGCAAAATAAGACATCATCTTTAATTTTAAGAAATCTGCAGGGAAGATTGAAAATCAAACAAATACTGACCATTAAATAATATAACTTATGATACAAACTAAAACATAATATATACAGGCTCAAAGACAAGGGTAAGATTGAGCAATTTCATGAGGTAAACAGAAGTAAACAAAAATATTACTCTGAAGAATGAGGTATGTTTGAGTTAAAATTTATTTTATACTTACTTTTAATTTCCTTTTCTTTCTTTTATTTATTTATTTTTTTTTGAGCTGCAAAAAGGGCTTTCTTTGTGGTAGGCCATTGAAGCTCTTGACATGAAATTAAGATCAAGAATAAAATCCTGCTTTACATAGAGGGTAATAGATTGACTGAAAGCATGCCAATAAAAATCCTGCTGCAATAAAATACTCCTATTTTTCTTCCAAGAATCCAGATAAAGATGAACAAATATTTCAGTTGTATTTCCATAAGAAATACCTTCTATCCTCAAGCTGGCATTGGAATCTCAGCAGACACATTTCTGCTTTGCCTTTACATTGTCACTGTCTTTGTGGGACCCAAACCCAGGATTACTGACCTCCCAATCACCCACATGGCTCTAACACACATCCTCATGCTCCTTATACATGGAACTTTTGGTATCTACAGATTTTGGAGAAGTGTAGGACAGTTCATGTCAGTTCAAATGCAAAGTGCTTGTCTTCCTAGCCACCTGCACCACCCACATGCTGGGTGTGCTTTAGGCCATCACCATCTACCTCAGTGGCTCCTTGTTGGCCTGCTTCAAATTAAAAACCACAAATACCATCCAGTGGCTAATTGTTTTCTTATTAATCCTCACGATCTCCACCTATACCAATCCATTTTTTTTTAAATACTGTGGCCAGACCAAATAAAATGCAGCCTGGTCTTCTATTTCTCACTGACCACTGTTCCTTTCTGTTCATGAACTACAAGCACAGGATCCTCTTTTTTTTTTTTTTGCACTGATGGCATTCAGTGATCTCTAGTTTTGAGACTGTATGGTTTTTTCAAGCAGATACATATTAATAATTTTTCATAGATGTAAACAACAATTATGTTTTTTCAAAGCTCCAGATTTTCTCCATAAAGGTCCCCAGAAAAATGAGCCACTCACACCCTTCTGCTGCCCATCATGTGTTTTGACATCCAGTATTGTTTGAACTCCATCATCTTACTGTTATCAAGCCTGGTGTGAGCAAGTTATCTCATCTTGAGATGTCTTCAAAGGCTTGGTATCAATGGTGATGGCATGCTCAGTCCTTTTGTGCTGATCTATGCTGACACTCAAATAATAAATCTATGCAAATTAAATGGAGAAAAAAGTTTGCTTCTGACAAAACTGATCAAAAGCAACTTTGTCATTCTTATTAAAATAATATTATCTATTTCAGAAAATTTTACCTCTTATAAAAATCAATTAAATAGAATTAAAATTTTCTATTACAACAATGTTATCTAAATAGATAACAAATAGCTTGTGGATTTTTTTTTCTGTATATGGATAAGTTTTTTGAACATTTGCATTAATTTTCACTGTATCTTACACCATTTGCGTATCATAAAGTTTTATGTACTTTTTATGTAAAATTTTTATGTACTTTGTATCTTAGACATTCATATTTGGTCTATTTTTTTTGTCTTCCTCCATTACAGTTCCTGATATTTCTTTCAGTGAAATTCTATTAGAGGAATATTGATGTTTTTCTCTTTTTCTCTATTAATATAAACATGCTCATATCAAAGCTACTCAGGAGTCTGCAGTAGTATTGCAAGTTTGTGGAAACCTTGGATAACTTAGTGAGACTCTGTGAACACAGCAGGTAGAAGATGGATCTCATTGGTGGATCACCTTAGAAGATTACTTTCCTATACAAAACTACTACAACAACAAACTGAACAACAGAAATACAATAAATACCATGAAAGAGTACTTCTTGAACAAGAGAATGCCAGCATTATTTTAAAAATAGAAGTGTTGGGCACCATGTGAACCAATTAGAAGCCACACACACTTCTGTTCAGAATATAAAAAATAGTATAGTAGGTATAGAAAATAATTTTATGATTACTAAAATTTTAAACAGAGAATTACCACATGACCTACCAATTTTATTTCTAGCTATATTTTCAAATGAACTGAAAACAGATATTCAAACACTTGAGCAATGAATATCAATGACATCACCATTTCCACTAGAAGATATATGAAAATCCAAATTTTCATTAAGAATGAAAACAAATGTGTCTTATGTATTTATATGTATCCTTTTCTTAATAAGCACATGTACATATATATTTGTTCATATTCATATATATATATATATATATATATATATATATATATATATAATCTTTATAGCATCCATATATGTTTGAATATTATTCTGCAATAAAAATGAAATACTGATACAAGTGACCATGTTGACAAATCTCAAAAATATTAAGAAAAGTAGACAAAATCCGACATGAAATTTCACCTGTGCTATAACTATATTCATATTAAACATTCAAAATTTGTAAATCATAGAGTTAGAAAGGAGAGAGTTTGTTGCCAGGGGTTTGGAAGGCATTTAAGTGAGAGGTTGATTAACTGATTATATACTTTATTTTCAGTAATTAAAGTGTTTAAATCAAAATAATTGTGGTAATTATACCACAAAAGTATAAATGTCACTACTTAACTTATTTTTGATGGGCTCTTTTATGAGAATTCAACCTCAATAACCCCAATAAGAAAAAAAAATCTTTAAAACACTGAAGTCTATACAACTATAGCTAGAGGTGACAGAAATGAACTATGGAACTGGACATAACTTTCTTATCCTTGTATTTGAACACATGACCACAGTAACTGCATTATGTAGAACCACAAAAATAGAATTCTAAATACAATGAGTTATATTCTATGTATGTATAATATGCCAAAATATATTCTACCATCATGCATATCTAAAACGGAAAAATAAAATAAAAAGAAACTATGGATTTATAGTCACCCACATGTACTCTGCATCACCAAACTAAAGCATGGATGGTAACAATGGATACTAGAAATCAAGAGCCTTCTCTGTGTCAGGCAGTATTCTTGATTCATTATTCACTTTGTCTTTATCTTTCAAGTATCATGAATCCTGATTGGAAGACTTCTGATCTTACAGATGAGTAAACTAAGTTTGAGGGATGACTGATTGTTCCAAGATCACTATCTATGCAGACTAAGGCTCTGACATTAATTTGTGTGATTTCGAATTTACTGTATGTGCATCACAATACAAAGTCAGTCAGGATTTTATGTGTGTTTGTTTGTTTTGTTTTGTTTTTGTTTTATTTTGTTCCCCCCCCCCCCTTGGAGGAGGAAACAAGAGGTTGAAATACAACAGGGCACCAAGAACCATTTGCATAAACTATCAATGTTAAAAACTTGATCGTGGTCATTGTTACACTGGTAAATAGGTATGTGCAAACATTACAATGTAAGAATTATATATGTATAGTTTATTGTATTTCAGTATTACCCTAATACAATAGTTTTAAATTTGAATGAAAGAAATAAATATATTCCTCAGAAAAACAAACAATATATTTGGAAAGCATAGGAAAAGATGCTGAATATTATATGTCATTAAGAAATTACAGCTAAGCCACCACCATGAAGGTCAAGCTGTGCAGTTTTAGTGGGTACAAGATATACCCCATATACAGGAGTCGCTATGCAAGGACTGACGGAAAGGTTTTCCAATTTCTTAATGCAAAATGTGAGTCGGCTTTCCTATCCAAGAGGAATCCTCGGCAGATAAACTGTACTGTCCTCTACAGAAGAAAACACAAAAAAGGCCAGTCAGAAGAAATTCAAAAGAAGAGAACCCAACTTGAAGCCAAATTTCAGAGGGCCATCACTGGTGCATTCCTTGCGGATATCATGGCCAAGAGGAATCATAAAGCAGAAGTTAAAAAGGCTCAATGAAAGCAGGCTCTTAGGCTTCCAAGGAAGAAAAAAAAAAAGTCTAAGCAGGCATTTAAAAAGATGGCAATGGCTGCTGCTAAGACTCCCACAAAGGCAACACCTCAGAAAAAGACTGTGAAAACTGAGAAGTTTTCTGCTCCCCGAGTTGGTGGAAAATGGTATATTGGCAGATGAGATTTTAAAATAAAGATGTAACCCTTTTAATTGGAGAAATGTTAAAATAAGGCAATAAAGATGCATGATTGAATGCTAGCTTTGCTTTGATATGTTTAGGACACACTACATAGACTGAAAGTAGTGGAATCTTGCATAGATTTAATCCAAGCTGACTATTCAAATGCTCTTTTCCTGTCATCTCTCTATCCATGACAGACACATTTGTTTTTTTTACTGGGTTTGACTTATACATTGGAACCCCCCCGTCCCCCCCCCCGTCGCCCCCCGTCTCCCACCATTAGCTATTATCTGATTTGATGGTGCCAAAAATTAATAGCTATATTAATCTCTTGCTCCCAGAAAATAGCATCCCCCTTTCTATTCTGGCTATATTATTCTGTCTCTGAAACCAGGGACACTGAATAAGAGTATATTTTACCTATTCCCAGAGTAGTTTGTTGAGCTAGGACTTTTGACAAAGCTGTGCCAAATAAAATAAAATTGCTCAGTAGCCTGATGATCAATAAATATGTAATGTGATAAGAAAAATATTATAATTTGTGAACAGGCTTGTACTCTATAGATGTCTTTATTACCTGCCCACCTGTGCTGAGTTGCAAGGATACAATGCATAAGCCATGTCTTAAACAATTTTTCTCAAGGTAGAATTATGGTGCATGTCAACATTTTCTTCATCCTCAAATATCCAAGTTAATGGATTACTAATTTTCTTGCTGGAGCATGTTAAATTCAGGCATTGTTCTAATTGTTGGGTATAATAAATAGTTTTGGGGAGAAAAAAAAGAAATTACCAATTAAACACAATTATAAAAATTTATAAAATTTTATACCTGACAATATAAAAAGCTGACAAAGATAGGGAACAAGAGGAACTCTCATATATTGCTGTTGAGATAGCAAAATTGGACAGCAACTCTGGAAGACAGTTTGGTAGCTACTTAAAAATCACAATATACACTTAATATGGCCCGCTAATTGTATTTCTCAGTGTTAATTCGATGGAATTGAAAGCTACATCCACATACAAGTGTCCACAAAACCCAGATACAAAGGTCCACAGCTTCTTCACTCTTGATTGCCAAGAAAAGAAAGCAGCTAAGAGAGATTTCAGTAGCCATTTACCTGTTATTAATGTAAACACTTTGATACATCCAAACACTGGAGGGTCACTCAAAAAATTCAATAAAATGAAATTTACTATCAAACATGAAAACACGTGGAGGCATCATTAATACATATTGCCAGAAAGACTATATTGTCTAAAATGCCATATTTGTGTCATTCCAAATTTATGACATTCTGAAAAAGTCAAACATTAAAAATGGTAAACATTGCCAAGAAATCAGCCAGAGTAGATGTTAAAGAGGGACTTCTGGCATGGTGAATCTACTCTGTAAGATGCCATCATGGTGAAAATTGACATTATTCTTTCTCAATGCTTTAAAAACTGTAAAATTATTTTTTAATATATAACTAAACTATTCATTGCCATTAATAATTATTTAGTACCATCACTATTGGCAAAATATTTTGATTTTGTATTTACATGAAATATTTCTCAGTAATATACAAAAAAAGTAGAAACTCTGAACAGGGAAGGCATAAGGGAACATGGTCCTATATGATTCATTTTTCTGTAAATCTACAACTCTCCTTAAAATAAACTCTGTTTATTAAAACAATCAAAGAAGGCTCAGTGATATTCCTAGCCTCAAAAATGTCTGGCCCTCGAACTGGCCCTCAACCATAAAATTTGTACTGATAATTAATAATTTCCAATAACCTTTTCTTTCTTTTTCTTTTATTTATCTTTTTTTGTATATATTTTTTTGTGAAGTGTCGCTGATCTTTTCCAACAAAAAAGTCAAGAAAATCTATTTTTTTTCTATTTTAATTATCTTTTTTGAGAACAGTGAACATAAGCCCTTAGTGAATAAATTAGTTAGTACCTTACATTAAAAAGATGCTTATACATCAATAAAAATAATTATTTATCACTCTGCTCCATAGATAGTAAATCATTAAACACTAAGGAGAAGATGTTCTAAACTTATTTTATCAAACTCATATTCATGAGAAAATTATCTGATATATTTTATAAGTCCACCTCACTTCCAATATGCTACCTATAAAATGAGATTACTTTCTTTTTCTTACCCAACATACTTCTGGTTGAAATAAATGAAGATAGTCCAAGTAAAGGGGTTTGCTGATACACACTAAGAAGCAGATAAATTGTGGGGGATATTACTGAGAAACACAGTCCTATTGATCAGATGAATAATAGGCATTTAGCGATACTGAGAGCTCCATAATCTTTCTCCATTTTTTAAAAATACTTAACACTTCCCATGTTGATCTTCCAATTCTGAGCTATGGTAGTTACTAACACTAACCTACCAGAAACAGATAATATGGTCTGTGAGTCATATCTTTCCAGATCAAGTTCCATTATGCTCACAACAATATTTAGTAGAGTTGGGCATGATCAGGGCCAGACAGGACCTTCCCTTACATTTCTCAGACAAGGTTAACAGAAAAGAGGTTCTTATTTTGGTTTCTAGAATGGGAAAGAGAAAATCCTGCATGATTGACATCAACTTTTTTTTTTTTTTCACAGTTCTTAAACTACATGCGCATGGCTAAGCTGGACTGTACAGTAGCTGAAGAAATTATCTCCAAGCACAGATTGGTTCATAATGACAATGTGTATCTGCTAAATATTCAATATGATGAGGGTGAGAGAATGAGAAGATTGACTACAATTGAAAGGGAAAATTGGAAGAAAAACTGGCTCCCTCAGGATGAAGGTGCTTTAACCTATCTCCATTCCCGAATGAGAAAAACCATTAGTCAAATTTCTTTCTTCCTTTCTTTCTTGTCTACTTTCTTCCTTCCTCATTTCATTAGTTATTTTCTTCTTATTTCTCATTTTCCATCCCTTCCTTGATTTCTTTCTAAGAGAAGATGTTTCAGTTCACTCTTCATATTTACTTCTCAGAAACTAGTCATTTGGAAAATAAAGCTCTATGAGAGGCATATCCATTTATATAGGGTGTCATTACTCTAAATTGTTTTCAATTGAAAAACCTGAAAAATATATTGTAAGAGTATACACACTCACATGAAACATTAGTTTGGGGTTTATAAAAATTTATATTCTTATACACCAAGCCATACATATCTGGGGTATAGAGAGAGGCCTTACATTGTTTTGCTAGGAACAGAACAAAAAAAAAAGAAAGAAAAAGAAACATGACAACAGCAATAAAAGCCAAATTATTTTCTATCACATTACTGACTTTTCTGTAATAAAACCAGTTTATGCTAATTTAAAGTTATTTTGTCTTTTCTTGAAAAATATTTAAACTTTCAAATAAATTTTTACTTATTTTTTACCCAAATACCAAAGGATGATTTTGTTCACTGAAAACTGTAAAGAAAAAAATGTTTTTCTAAGACAATTTAAATTCATTTCATGAATGACAGCAGACTTTGGGTGTTCAGGTAAAGTAAGCATTTTATTTTCTTTTTCTTTTTTTGATGGATCTTTATTTATTAATTTATTTATATGTTGTGCTGAGAATAAAACCCAGTATCTCATACATGCTAGGCAAGTGCTCTACCACTGAATCCCAACTTCACCCCTACATTAATACTTTTTGTTTGTATTATTGTACATAATAGTTGGGTTTGTTTTTACATAATCATACATGCATGGGATATAATTTACTCCATTTCAGGCTCCAGTTCCTCCCCTTCTCTCCCTTCTCTTTCTCCCTATTCTCCTTCCTCTACTCTTAAAGTAAGCATTTTCTATAGATTTTTTTTTTGGTAATTTTAAAGGAGAAAGATAATTGGATCATCAGAGTACAACTTTGCCCCAAATATCTCAATCCATACATTGATATCAGGATGGCCAAAGCTTGGGAAAAAAAGAAAATTTTTTCCTGAAGAAAACTCAAAGCCCTGGGTACCTATTTTGTACCCATGAGTCTTTCAGGCACTGAGTGACTATTCTAGATGAGGCACCAGAGTTAATGAATACTGCAACATTATTCAAAGTGTAGCCATTTATCTGAGAAAACTTTCTGTTATTATTGAATTTATTCATGGGAAATAGTCATTTTCCCTTCTCAGTCATAGATGTGTGAAGGGCAGTTTAACAAGTTGAACTTGACAGTTTCTTCTAACACAGCCTGGTTTATTAGTTTCCCTTGAAATGAAGAATTTTTATTGAATTTATTAAAAATATGTGTGTAAACTATTGCCTTCTACTCTGTCCTCAGCAGCAAGAGAACTGATGTTCTATTTGCTTAACTTTATTACTTTCTACAAAACATCTCTAGGCTTCACATATGGATTTCCAGCTAAATTCAGCATGATGTTTATGATAGTGCTTCCCTTATTTCCCTATTTCTTAACACTGTGATCATATCTTATATTCTCCTACTTTACAAACACCTAAATATTTTAGTGTAGTAATTATCCCAATGCGCGCATGCACACACACACACACATACACACATACAAACACATGAAAAATGTTGATTCCACTTCTCATAGAACTTAACTTTTAATTCAGAAGCAATTCATGATCTTAATCCTGCTCCCACGGGACTGTCACTTCCCTTGACTTATCCTCATGTGCTTTATTTATTTCAAAGCTTTTTACCTTTATTTCAGGAGCATTATGTCAAGAGTATGAATAACACTAAATTCCATTAGAAATAAATTTGATAATATTGGGGAGTTAGATTGTTAAAATATTTTATCCCATCATTTCATACTTCCATGTAGAGACTGATAGAAATTATAACTACCTTAAGTGTTGTTTGGATCAAAAATTTAAGATGTGGGCTAAAAACCTTGAGTAAAATACTCAAATTGGATTCATGGCTGTGTTATTTAATGCAGTTTTACTAAGTGACCACAAAACTCTGGAGACACACACACACACACACACACACACACATTTTATTTGTTTTTCAAAACATTACAAAGCTCTTGACCTATCATATTTCATACATTAGATTCAAGTGGGTTATGAACTCCCATTTTTACCCCAAATACAGATTGCAGAATCACATCCATTACACATCCACATTTTTACATAATGCCATATTAGTAACTGTTGTATTCTGCTACCTTTCCTATCCTCTACTATCCCCCCTTCCCTCCCCTCCCATCTTCTCTCTCTACCCCATCTACTGTAATTTACTTCTCTCCTTTTTTTTCCCATTCCCCTCACAACCTCTTATATGTAATTTTGTATAACAACGAGGGTCTCCTTCCATTTCCATGCAATATCCCTTTTCTCTCCCTTTCCCTCCCACCTCATGTCTCTGTTTAATGTTAATCTTTTTCTCCTGCTCTTCCTCCCTGTTCTGTTCTTAGTTGCTCTCATTATATCAAAGAAGACATTTGGCATTTGTTTTTTAGGGATTGGCTAGCAACCCAGATGCCCTTCAATAGATGAATGGAAAAAAAATGTGGCATTTATACACAATGGAGTATTACTCTGCACTAAAAAATGACAAAATCATGGAATTTCCAGGGAAATGGATGGCATTAGAGCAGATTATGCAAAGTGAAGCTAGCCAATCCACACACATATTTTTAAAGAAAGGAGTCTTGGAGGTGTCAGTCCTCTCTTGGGAAAAACAAAAAAAAAATACTTAAAAATATATTGTTTTTTGATGACTAACATTTGTCAAAGCAAGCTAATGTTAGAGTAGTCATTTCTCCTCTAAAGCATGAAGTCTTGAGTGTACTACATTAATTCTCCCAAGCCAGGCTTTATCACAAACCTAACAACTAAGATAAACCCAGTATCAGAGGAATTCTCAGCCCAGTTCTACAAGAAGTTCAAAAAAGAATGAATACCAATTGTTCTAAAATTATTTTATGAAATAAAACACAGCAAAACCTTCTAACCTCCTTCTATGAAATTAATATCAACCTGATGCAAAAACCAGATAAGGACAAATCAAGGAAATAATATTTCAGACCAGTATTCCTGATGAACAGAGATGTAATAATTCTCATTAAAATTATGGCAAGCAACATACAAAATCATATTAAAAAGATATTACAACACTATCAGTGGGGTTTGTCCCAGGGATGCAGGGTTGGTTCAACACATGGAAATAAATAAACATTTTTTAAGTAAATAGATGTAAAGGCAAGAATCAGAAAATTATCTCAATAATTGCAGGAAAAGCATTTCACTAAATACATCATCAAAACACTATAAAACTATGTAGTGTAGAGATATATCTTAACACTATAAAAGCTGTCTATCCTAAACACAAGGGAAACTTATACTGAAAACAGAAAACTGGGGAACAAAGGATTACAAACAGGAATGTGGACCCACAGCAAAACAAAAACAAAAACAAAAGAACAAAAGGGCAGGGGGGAGGGGTGTCAGAAGGACAGAAGGGGGTAGACAGAGAAAGGAAAAGGCATAGTATTTTTTCTTCTTCTTTGCATTTCTTTCAAAAACAAACACAAGAAAACACACATGCACACACAACTCTTTGTTCCCTATTAGAAACATCAATAGTGCAAAATCGAACACTCTGTTCTTCTCTCTTCCAAAGGTTAAAAAAAAAAAAAAAAAAAAAAAAAAGTAAAAGAAAAGGCAGGCTGGAGGCTGCTCCCCAAGAGCCCTCTTACACAGGAGCAGGCAGGGCGCTCTGGTTTGTGCAACACAGGGAAGCATGGGCAACAGAGGCAGCTCGAGGGGGAACAGAGCCAGCGTGAAGGGGGCGTCACGTGCTCCGCCCCTAAGGAGCAGGGGGTTCAGCTTGTCAAAGTCCAGGGTGGCCTCTCCAAGTTCTGGGAACCCCTGGGGATATCCTTGGGGACCATGCCCTCTTCATGTCCTGGGCATCCTCAGGGAGGGTGTCCTCAGGGCCACACCCTCTCCAAGTACTGGGAGCCCAAGCCCCCCACCAACCCGCCCCTCAAGGAGGGGGTCACGCGTGCGCCCCGAGCTCAGGCTCAGTACGCGGGCACCTGGTGCTGGGGCAGAAGCTGGCAGCCACTGTTGAAGTGGCTGAGGACTTTCTGCTTGAGCTGCACCACCTGCTAGCGCAACAGGCTCACATCGGAGGCCAGCTCAGTGTTCTGGCTTTTGAGCGTCTTCACATTCTCCTCCAGGCACTAGATGAGCTCCAGATTATGCTTGCGGTACTTGGAGGCTACGATGCTGTTAAGCAGCCGCTTGGGCTCCGCCTTGATGCTTTCCTGCATGTCCGTGTGGATGGGTGACAGCGGAGGGCTCTCACCAAAGCTTGGCACAACACGCATCATCTGAGGCTTGTCCTTGAGCATGGCCAGGCATAGAGGCCCCAGTGCGCCAGGGGCGGCATGGTGGGAAGTGAATGGGCCAGGCAGCAAAGGCGGGCCTTGCAGCGCCCCCAGCACCAGTGGCGCCACCCGCATAGCTGCTCAGATCTGTTAGACGGGTGCCTCTGGTGCGCCTCTGGCCAGGGCCAGCTCTCTGCAGTGTGTGGGTGCCTCCAATGCTTTGACAGAGGGTTCTCCTGCAGGTGGCCGCACCACGCTGGTTCTGCTTGTGCAAATCCTCCAGCACCTTGACAATATCCTCATGAACTCTTGCTCCTGGCTGCCACCACCTTGGAGCAGAGGAACTGCGTGCTCATCAGCGTGGTGGTGACCAGCCCAAGTTGGACTGGATGATGAGGCGCTCCAGCTCAGGAGAGGCTAGCTTGAGCAGCTCCACTTCAGCGTGGAGAGCAGGCCATGGAGGGCACCGCGCTGGGGCGCCATCTGCAGCAGTGGGGGCATAGGTGGCACTGCTGCTTCTGGCCATGCCATCAGGGGCCTCAGGGGAACAGGCTGCCCGGAAGCTAAGTTGCAGCCATTGCCACTGGCCCAGTGCCTCATCGCCCTAGAAAGGTGTTTCCATCCTCAGCCTCCCCCACCAAGCTGGCCCAGGCGGTGGGGGAGTGGCCTGGCCTCCCTGAGGATCCACGCCCCCCACCACCTTACACTTGACTCTGCTCTCGCCCAGGCAGCAGCAGCTGCACCTGGACATCCAATGGCAGAGGCTCCTAGGAAACATTATTCTTAAGGGAGAAAAATTTAAAGCATTCGCTCTAAAAATTCAAAAAAAAAAAAAAAAAAAAGAAAGAAAAAGAATGCCCTTTTTTGCCACTTCTATTCTCCATCATCATTGAAACACTATGCAAAACAATTAGATGAAAGAATTAAAGATAAATGAAGAGAAAAAGAGGAACTCAAACTATCACTCTTTTCTAATGACATGCTTCTATATTTAGAAAATCAAAAAAAAATTCACCTGAAAACTTTCTTGACTAATAAATAAATTTAGCAAAATAGCACAATATAAAATAAACACCCATAAAAGAAATGCATTTCTATAATTAAGCAGTGAATCCACTATAAAAATTTTAGGAAAACCACCCAATTAACAATGGCCTCAAAAACGAAAAAAGAAAGCATAAAATAAAATACTTCAAAATCAATCTAAAAATCAGGAAAAATACTTCTACAATGAAAACTAAGTAATACTAAAGATAGAAATTTAAGATCTTAGAAGAGGTAAAGATGTCCCATTGTCTTGGAAAAGCAGAATGATCAGTCAAAATGGCCATTCTAACAAAATAGTTATACAGATTCAATGCAATTCCTTTTAAACTCCCAAAGACATTCTTCATAAAACTAGTAAAAGCAAACACGAAATTAATTTGAAAAAAATAGAAGAGCCACAATAGCCAAAGCAGTTCTCAACAAAATGAGTGAATCAGTAGGCATCACAATACTAGAACTTAAACTATACTACAGAAAAATAGTTGGAAAAAAAGGTATCAAAAGACATGTAGACCAATCTATACTAGACAAAGGTGCCAAAAACATAAATTGGAGAAAAGATAGCCTCTTCAACAATTGCTGCTGGGAAAACTGGAAACCCATATGTAGAAAGATGAAATTAAAACTCTGCTCAAAGAATCAACTCAAAGTAGATCAAAGACTTAGACATGAGAACTGAGACCCTGTGTCTAACAGAAAAAAAAAAAAAGAAGATCCACATCCTCAACATGTTAGCTTAGGATCTGAGATCTTGAACAAGACTCCTAAAACACAACCAGTAAAATTAGGAATCAATAAATGGGATGGATTCAAACTAAGAAGCTTATTGTCTGCAAAGGAAACAATCTATAACATGAAGAGAGAGCCTATAGAATGGAAAAATAAATCTTTACAGCACACACATCAAATAGAGCAGTAATCTCCAAGATATATGAAGACCTCAACAATCTTAATGCCCAAAAAGAGACATAACCCATCAATAAATGGACTAAGGAACTGAACAGGCACTTCATACAAGAAGAAATACAATTGATCAAAAAAACATATAAAAAAGACCATCATCTTTACCAATTAGAGAAATCCAAATCAAAACTATTTCAATACTTCATTTCACTAGAATGTAGTCATAATGGCAATTATCAAGAATACAAGCAATAATAGTGTTCATGAGGATATGGGAGAGAAAGTACACTCATACATTGCTGGTGGCCACATCAATGTAGAGTAGGTCATTTCACAATGTCTAAACTAGGGAACCAACCTAGCTCCCTTCAACAGAAGAATAAATAAATAAAATGTGATATATATATATATATATATATATATATATATATATATATATGTGTGTGTGTGTGTGTGTGTGTGTGTGTGTGTGTGTGTGTATGGAATATTACTCAATCCTTAAAAGAATGAAATTATGCCACTTGCCAGCAAATGAATGGAACTTGAGAATACCATGCTAAGCTAAATAAGCCAACAGAAACGTTCCAAGCGCTGAATATTTTATCTGATGTGCACATGCTAATTCACAATCAAAGGGACTAGGGAAGATTAAATGCACTTTGGATTCGAAAGAGAAAAGGGTGGCTGGGGATGTGGCTCAAGCGGTAGCGCACTTGCCTGGCATGTGTGTGGCCTGGGTTTGATCCTCAGCACCACATACAAACAAAGATGTTGTGTCTGCCGAAAACTAAAAAATAAATATTAAAAAAATTCTCTCTCTCTCTCTCTCTAAAAAAATAAGAAAGAGAAAAGAGTAGGGAGGAAAAGACATATGAGGTTTTGAAGGATAATGAAATGGATCAGATATTATTACCCTGCATGCTTATACAATTACATGACTGGTGTAATTCTACATGATGTACAACAAGAAAAACGTAAAGTTATACTCCATTTATGCATGCTGTGCCAATGCACTATACTGTTATGTATAGATAATTGTAACAAATGCCAAAAAGATAGAATCAAACAAATTGCAAACTATAAAAATTAAAACACCGTTGTACTGAAATAGAAGGCAACTTGCGTAGAGACCAATGCACAGAAAAAAGAACAAGGATAAGCCCGGACATTCACTTCACAATCATCTTTGAGGAGGGGGTCAATAATACAGAAAAGATAAAGGATAGTCTCCTTAACAGATGGTGCTGAGGACACTCTATGTCCACATGGGAAAAAAGAAAACCAAACCTTTTCTTACACCATATCAAAACATCAAGTCAGAGAGAAAAAAAAAAAATATATATATATATATATATAAAACAGTGAGACGAGGATCTGTAAAATTCCTGGAAGAAAATACTTGGGTTTCATTTACTAATTTCTTCCCATCCTACTAAGGTGACAAATATGATATTTACTCTGATTTGATCACTACACAGTGTTGCATGTATCAAAATATAATGTTATACCACACAAGCAAATAAAGTTGCTATTTTTCAATCTAAATTTAGAAAAAAAGAAGAGCATAAGTTTGTGAGCAAAATATAAAAGAAAACACAGAAGAAACACTTTACAACATTGCTTTAGGAAATGGTCCTTTGTCTATGACAGTAAAACCACAGAGGACAGACGCATAAACAGACAAGTATAATTTTATTAAACCAAAAGCTTCTGCACAGCACAATAACGCATGAACAGGGAAAAAATTTAACTGTTAGAATGAGAGAAATTACTTACACATCACCTGAGAAGAGTATAAAGTCTAAAACACACACACACACACACACACACACACACACACACACACAAATCCCTACGAGAAAACAGTACACGAGCTGGGCACATTGGGACATACCTTGAATACCAGTGGTTTGAGAAGCTGAGGTGGCAAGATCACAAGTTAAAAACCAGCTTCATCAAGTTAGCCAGGCACTAAGCAAGCAACTGAGTGAGACTGTGTCTCTAAATTAAAAATAAATAAATAAATAAAAACTCTGGCCATGTGGCTCAGTGGTTAAGTGCTGTGGGTTCAATCCCTAGTGGCAAAAACAAAAGGAAACAGAGCAGCATGTTGTTTCCAAAGAAATGTGGTTCAGGTAAAATGGGTGCTAATCTTCAATGGATATAAAAGTTTAATTGTATATAATAAACAACTTCTAGATATTTGCAGAATACTTCTGTACTAACACTTTACAATACTATAATGTTCACTTATATATGTTTTCAGAGTACATATATCCTACTAGTGCTCTTACTATTGTGCAAGAGAGGAATGAAGGAAGCAAGCAATGGAGGGAGGGAAGAATGATGGAGGGAGAGGAGGAGGCAGAAGGCAGAGAAGGGAGGCCTAGCCCCATGATGCTCTTCTACACAGTCAGGATTCCTGCTCAAAGTGGACCTGTCCTTTATTGAATATGGTGCTACTGCTATCATAATTTTTATTGATTATATCTTACTACTTACTTTTCATAAGTAAATTCCAAGGAGACAATGGACCACAGGTATGAACACAGCACACAAATGTAACCTGAAGATATATCACATTTGGCCACCTCATGCATACTAAGATTTCATTCTCAGTATCATAGAAGTCCAGAGGGCCAAGGAAATATGGAAGCTAAGAGAGAGTTGGGTGCAATGTAACCATGTCCTATCCACACATAAGTAAAATAAGGGAGGATGATAAGACCCAGGGAGACCACACATTAATGTCCAACCAGGATTAGACTTAAATACATAAAGAAGACAGCTTGTCACTCAAGGTATTTCACTGTGTCAGCCCATCTCTCCAACTGAGGATGTGAAGGGATAGGGAAAGTAGGGTGATCCAGAGTCACTTTTCTTCCAGTTATTTCAAACTCATTAACAAACCAGGTGGAGAAACTTTCAGTTATCAAGGTGTAGTAAAAACAGTTACACTGGTTCTGTGTAACATATTCACTTCTTTGGTATTAATGAACACAACATGTATGTGCAAGCTCTACAATGTGACTTGTTAGTAGGTTTTCATTTAGAATTGATGTGGTATACTTAAAAATGAATGTTAGAAGTCTTGCTAATAATTAAAAATATAATAATAAAAAGGACAATTAAAAGACAGACAAACTGTACCATGATATGTGCAGAGATCACAGAAGAAGGAAATAGATTTCTGTGGCATGATGTCAATGGCACAGGTCACCTGCTTTTAGAGAGGGACTCTAAGTTTTCATTTTGCATCAGACCTGAAAAATTACATGTTTCCCTAAAAATAACAGTAAAAGGTGTATATTTCCCTGGAGAAAGTGCTGATTCTAGGATCTGGTAAGATAAATTTAAAAATGAGCCTTAACATATGAAGGAGGAAGAGAAGGAAGAGTAGGAGGAGAGTCTCCCAAGGTTTCCCATATGTGGATTTCTGAAAAGTGACATAAGAACTAAGGTAAAAGATCCTGAAATAGTGAAAGTTGGAAAAATATGAGCAATAAAACAAAAACCTTTTACAGTAAATTATAAGTGAAAGCAACAAATGAATGTATATTTACTGATAAAACATAATTCACTTAATTGACAAAAAGTGATGGAAACACAAATCTTTGATATAGAAGAGTTCAAACCAATGTAGGATAATAGCATCCCCTCCTGCATGTAGAGCTTAGTATCCCTGTCATTTTATGGATGGGCATATTCAGTGACTTGATTGCAACAAATAATGAAGGAATAAGGAAAAAGTATCACATTTCCAAAGAATGAACCTGGCACAAAATATTTTGACAATGGGTGGACTGTAGCACTTTAAATATTTCAGTGACCATCAGGTAACCTCATCATGCTGTGACAACAAGGCATTACAAATCCATACTATTCCTTCCAAAATTATTATTTTTTTAACAAATTATATAATTTTATTTTCTCATAGTTCTGGAGACTGAGATGCACAAGATTAAGATGCTAGCAGGTCCAGCTGTCTGGTGAAAACTTGAATACACATTCTTCTCATCAGTGCACGGAACATTCTCCAAGATAGATCATAGGATAGGCCCCAAAATAAGTCTCAACACATGTTAAAAAATCTAATTAATATCATGTAATTTTTCAGAAAAATGTAATAAAATTAGAAATTGATAACAAGAAATTCTTTGGTTTACTTTTCATATATTTGTATAGTTTCCAGTGTTTGACCTGCATTTGACTTGATTTTTTGCTTCCTGCAATTCTGTTGACAGTAAGATGACATAATTAATATAAGACCTTGATTATTTGTGCCACTGTTGCCTTGAAAACATTGGAAGTGGTTTAAAGATGAGCTATTTTCCCCCACTGGAAAGAATTAACTCACTCAGTTCAAGGAAATAAAGATTTGACCTGGAATACAAACTGATATGTATAGCTTTACTTAAGATTAAATTTTATTTTATTTTTTTATTAGTGGCTCAAGACAATACAATGATCTTGACATATCACACATTTGATTCAAATAGGGTATTAATTCTCATTTTTCCACATGTACAGATTGCAGGATCACATTGGTTATAGATCCATGTGTATACATACAGCAATCCTAGTGTCAGTTGTATTCTTCTGCCCTCCCTATCCCCTCTCCCCTTCCCTCCCATCCCATCACATATCTCTACCCATTCTACTGGGACATATCTCTCTCTCTCTTTTCTTCCCTTCCCCGTCAAACTATCGTATATGTCCATATATGTATTTTGTTAAACCATTCAGATCTCCCTCTATCTTCCATGCAATTGCCCTTCTCCCTCCCGTTCCCTCCCACCTATTTTCCTTAATTCATGGTAATCTTCTTCTCATACTCTTCCTCCCTACTCTGTTTTGAGTCACCTTCCTTATATCAGAGAAGATATTCAGCATTTGTTTTTTAGGGATTGGCTAACTTCGCTTAGCATAATCTGCTCTAATGCCATCCATTTCCCTGCAAATGCAATGATTTTGTTATTTTTTACTGCTGAGTAATATTTAATTGGGTATAAATGCCACATTTTTTATCCATTCATCTTTTGAAGGGCATCTAGGGTGGTTCCACAATCTAGCTATTGTGAATTGTGCTGCTATGAACATTGATGTAGCTGTGTCCCTGTATTACGCTCTTTTTAGGTCTGTTGGGTATAGTCAGAGAAGGGGAATAGCTGGGTCAAATGGTGGTTCCATTCCCAGCTTTCCAAGGAATCTCCAATTATTTAATCAGTTCTCTTTATAGGTGATTGACAGTGACCATTTTCACAAGCAGGAAAAAAAAAAAAAAAAACATAAGGATACTCTCTTCCTCAGTGTTGAGTGCCTACCTTTCAGTGATCAAATAGAATAATTAGTTTTAATTTGTTTTTAATTAACAAATATTTATTGCATATGTTAATAGAATTGAGCATAATAATTCCAAATGCATGGTACACAGTGATCATATCTAATTATCTATCTTCTACTTTCATCCCTTGCCCTGCCCCAGCACCCTTCCTACTATGCAGAAATTACTACTGGGCTTCCATATTACTTTTAAAAATCCAACTCTAGGGTGTAGGTAGCAGACATGGTAATAGAAAAAAGGATTTCTGCAGCCACAAACAAGCAATTGCAGGAATTATTTCTTTCCACATCTCAGAGATCATAAATGTTAACATCTGAATAAGTCTCCCTTTATCTCATTGTGCACAATTACAAAAACAATCTCCAGCTATTGCCTTCACTATGCTGACCTTAATTTTTCCATAAATCTTCCAATTGGCCTCAGTTCCCACAACCTAAGAACAGGGATTTCACTGAGATAATCAGAAACCACTATAGTGCCAAATCTCAAGGTCTCTCCTTTGCCACCCTGTAGTTCACTTTTAGTGGTTTCCAAAACACGAGGCTCTGCCTTTCTTTTTAAATTCATCTCTTCCAGAAATCCATGTCATTACATTTCCCTGGTTTTCTATCTCCTTAATTGGATGCCCTCACTCTCTGCCTCCTTCATAGACTTTTCTTCTCCATTGCTAAATATAGGTTTCTCTGAGCCCTAGCTCAGAGAAATGCTCCCTGTACTTCTATATATTCATCCACACCCAGGTCATGCTCAGTCTCATGGCCGTATTTTCCAAATTCCTTTGCCTCCCAAATATTCATTTTCTTCCAAGTCCTCTCCTGTCACCTTCAGTCATGTTCAATTGGATATCTAGGAGAAATCACAACATCAACACAAAAGCCTTCCTCAAGACTAGCACTCTTTTCCCTGCCTCATGTGGTCTTTATGCCCCATACAGGATTGGGTATCAGCAACTACCCTAGAGTGCTCAAGTCAAAAATTCAGCAATTGCCCTTGGTCTTTTCACCATTACATTCACCCCAATCAATCCCCAAACCATGCTTATCTTAAAGACAATATTATAAACATATATGTGTGTGAGAGAGACAGAGAGATTTATATATTCAAAATTATAAATATATAAGTATTCAATTATATGCATATTAAATATCTATAAAATATATAATTATAAATAGATAAATCAGGTTAAACTACTTTTATTCCTATTACCAAGTCATGCCATCATATTATATCATACATATTCTATTGGTAATCATACCCATGGGGACAAGTTCTGCTAAATGGCCACAAATTCTCATATCAAGGAACTTAAAAGCTGCTTTTGCAAAAAAAAAACAAACAAAAAAAAAAACACTGATTATTCACTTAGGCTTACAGATGCCAAATAAGTGAGACAAAACTTGGCATCTCTGAGATATATTTATTCTATTTTTTGGCTTATAATAATCAAACATAGAAAAGAGAAAGAAATACTTGCAATATTAGTAAGGACTCCTGAAACATCCCAGGCACAATAGGTGTAGGAAGAGGCCATGACTGAATTGAAACCTTTCTGCACTTCTGAATAAAATTTTGAAAAAAAAATACACATGCACAAATACACACACACACACACACACACACACACATACACACAAAAAAACATAAATATATACACTGGGTAGTAAGTGTAATACTCCCTTACTTAGCTGGATGATTAATTTCATACATGCAATTAATGAAGATTTGTACGAATAAAATTAAAAAGCTGCTTGTAAAACAAATAGTGAAGGGCTTTATAAATGTTTCATAACCAAGCCAACCAATAAGTAGGCAGACACTCTGGTGGACACTAGAAACCTAAATGGCTTTTCAGATGTGTAAATATTCATAATCAGTCTCATTTTATCTCTTTATACAACAAAAAAACTACCACCACAATGTTCTACCATTTGTTTGATGGTACACTAAGCTAAAGCCTTAACAGTGTTTTTACTTCATTAGATCATTAGAAATTAAGCACTCTTTGGAGTTAATCTGCAAATTAAAAAAAGAAAAAAAAACTCATAAAACTATTTTTTTCATTTTATATCCTTTCACACTTTTTGAATAAATGTTATATTAAAAATGAAGCTAGATCACAAGTTAATAAATTTATACATATTTATTTGCTATCAAGTTAGAATGATTATTTCTCCATGAATTATGCTGTAATTGATAACAATTAAGAAGAAGCTTAATTTAATCTACCTCCCCATCCCTAGTACAAATTTCTTTCTAGCATTTCTGACACCTTTATCTATCATACTGTGTTCAATACTGCAAACTTCTGGAACATTTATGTAAAATGCTCCAGAAGTTTGGAACATTTTCTTAGTGGTATCTTCCAGAATGGTTCTATGAAACTCTGCACTACCATTTGCTCAGCCTAACGATTTCTTAAGACAATGAGATATTGATTCTTCATTTTTTTGGTTCACCCAAACTTGAAAAGCATATGTTATGATTAAAATCAATATAAATTGAATATATAAATTACTTTTCATAAAACAAATAAAAAGTGATAGCAGCTATCACATTTTCTAAGGTCATTAGTAATTTTAGAATTTTAAAACATGACTTTTACATATATTTCATGTTTGTATTCCTGTTTCAATAACAAAAGTAGAAATACTTGCTAAATAAGCTTAAAAACAGTCTGCATTAAAACAGTGTTTTTGTAGACCTAGTTGGACAAATAAAAAACTGGGCTTAACGAGGAGATTCCATTGGTTTTAAGTTAGGGGAGAAAAAAAGTTTATGCCACAATTAGTTACATAATTTCAATTCAAATCTATTTAGCAAATTGTCTTAGAAATATCTCTTTTGAACATCAAAACAAAAAAAGCTTCTTCTTATACTTACAAAAAAATTCTTCATAAATCTTTACATAAGTGCAGCCACTTGGCAGCAAAAATATATTTTACCCCAAGCTTACATCATTTCATGATGTTTTTGAAATTATCATCCTTGACATCTTTGCATTCAGAATATTGTCTTTAGATTAAATATAACTAGTTTTTAAAAATACCAAATATTCTTGTTAGCCACTTAAATCTCCAAATAAAGAAAACCTCTCTACCATTATACAAATATATTGAATGTAAGATAGGCAAGAACACCTAATCATAAAGTGAGGATTCTGTAATAGATTGCTACTATTAGACAAAGTAAATAAAACTGTCATGATAAGATAAAAGAATAAAGAAAAATAAGCAGTGATTACTGTTTTGTCATTAGAGAAAGGGATATCCATCATAGCTCAATAAAAATTGTAGGGAAAGTCCACAGCTGCACAAGTAAAGAACAGGCCTGATCAAATAACTACTAGAAGCTAGACAAAATTCAGGGATAAGAGTGACACCTAAACACCTATCAAAGAATAGAACAATGGGCTGCAAAGAGAAGGCAAGTGGTTTTTTTTTTTTTTTTTTTTTTTTTTTTTTTTTTTTTTGTTCAGGGTATGCAACATACTGAAGAATAATATTACGTGGGAACTGGGTGAAAAATAACTAAGCTATTCTCAAAACAGCTCTTTATTAAAGACTGAATTAGGACTATTAAGTGAGGATATTCTTTTCAAATCATTGGTAGTCTTAATTTGGTCACTTAATATGCAAATGGTCCCAGAAAATATAATCAAGTGTGTCTCAAAATTTAATGTTTAGAGCAAATTAAATTCTAAGGACACAGAGAAACCAAGGAAAATGTCATGCAAACGTGGAGACAGAAGATGGCAATCTACATGTCAAAGAGTGCACCTCAAAGGAAATCATTCCAGCAATTACCTTGATATACAAATTCTAGAATTAGGACAAATAAATTTCTATGTAACCCCATCAGTGCATTGTCTTACATCAGCCCTGTGAAACTAATGCAGCCCATTTGGACACACATACACTGTCCCTCCCCCTGGCTGAATGAATGTACAATTGGATCACATCACCTTTCAACAGCATTGAAAGAAAAGACATTTCTTTCTAGAATATTCTTAATGTATGCAAAAACATAGTTCCTTACCTGATGGGGATATAGAGATTTGTGGTATGGCACAGTAATACAAAATATATACTATTTTATATCCTTAATTAATGTAACTCTCACTTCTCTTTGTGTCAAAACGTTCCTGGTGAGGGTGTTTGTATATAATTTTCATAAAAGAACTAGGAGGACAATGGAATTTACTGCTACATGGGCTACCTGGGACAGATGGCTAAAACAAAAACAGTAACATTACAAAAGAAATATTCAGTGCCCAAAAAATACTGACATTGATGTGAAAGTGATTTTTCTGTTATTTTTACTTGTGTGTAATCTGAATATCACACCTATTATGTTGACAGGAGAAATAATACAGTCCAGATCATTTTGGAAAAGGCATTTAGGTCATTCAAGTGGTAAAGTTCTAAAAGTTTAGAGGACTCCCAATCATGGGTATTTGTTCTGGCATATTCTGACCAACTCCAGATTTTTCCTGTGGAGACAATTCTCCAGAAGGCTCAGCTAACCTCAGACCATAGATATCATTGTGGGTTTTGTGGTGCACTTGCTTTTTCCACAGGAGACAGAATTAAAATGTAACTTCTTGATGGTCTACAAGAAGCTCTGCAAAGAGTTTGTCTTACATATAAGACAACAGTTAACCCCAACCATCATGGCTGTTTCCACAGGTGAAACTCCCACTGAAAATTTATATACACAGATTAGAAATCGATGAATATGTACATCAGTCTCCATACTTGGATTACAGAATAAGGTCTTTGGATAATTATTTCAGTAGAAAAACTAGAATCCAATATTTAAATATCCACCCTACCACATGTGTCCCAATATAACCTAATTCTGCCATTGCAGGTGCCTGCAATTACTGCCCACCCCTATACACAAAAAGAGAAGGGGAAGGTCAAAAGACTTTCCAGCTGTGACCCAAGATGAGGATGTGCCTGGATTGCTCTCCTCTGGATTGCTCTCTTTTACCTGTAAATAGCTCCTGATATCCTGGTGTGAAGGCTGAGACAACATGTAAATATGCTCAGGACATTTTTTTGTCTAGAACCCTGGAAGGTTTGCATACATCATAAAACATATTTTTATCTTGTGCATCTCCATTTAAATGAGAGGAATAATGCACCCTCTCTGGAATGTGTGTGGATGGTTACCAGAGTTCTAAGTTCTATTTGGTTCTAATGCTGAATAATTGAGTTTGATTCTTCAAAATTTCATCACCTTGGCCACTTCCTATACTAAGACCACAACAAAACATTCTTTAGAGTGCTGAATTTTTGTCTTTCTATCTGTGTAAAAATACATAAATGGATATGGTCTTTTAGTCTCTTGGGAAGTTGTGAATACATCTTGTAAAAGAACTATAAGGCCAGTGGAGTTGACTGGTACATGGGCTACCAGGGGAAGGGAGCTAGAACAAAAACAGTAGCAACAGAAAAGAAATGTTAAGTCCCCAATAAACCCTGACAATGATGAGTGAACCCATTGGTGAAGGCTTCCAGCAGGCTTGGCAGGTGCCCTAGAGTAGACTTGGACCTGGATGGCAACATTAGAGCTTGATTTTTTTCTGAGTTTAATGTGGAGGCAGAATAAAAGGATCAGAAGAGAACAGACATCAGACAGCACAGACATGTGTACAACCCAGCTGTCTCTGGGCTCCCTTGCTCTCTTGTGAGGCATTTTTTAAAGAGAAATACCTGTGGTTGCCACATGATGGCAGCATTGCACAGACCAAGGCAAACCTGTGCACTTTGTCTGGCTCCCCCCCCCCCTCCCGCCTCACCTGAAACTTGGGCCCTGGGCGCTCACCTGCCTTTCCTCAAAAGTCAAAAAGAATCTGCCCAGGGATGTATCCATAATTAGAGCTGGACACTCTGCACTTTACAAAGAAAAAAATAAATAGCATTATTAGCTGCTAACCTCTGCCTGCTTGTTTTGATGCAAACAGAGCAGATCTGATTCAAAGCAGAGTTCTGTATCTTACTCCCCAAATATCAGGGTTGCAAAAAATCACATATTACAGATAAGACTAATTGTTAAGAGAGGCTCAAGGGTCTCTCTCTTCAAAGAGAAAAAAAAAAAATATTTGTCTTTCATTGTGAATTCAGGAAAACTAATTCCAGATTTTTCTAATTCTATGAATAACTCCATATATATGCCAATAAATAAATAGCTGAGCTTAATGCTAGCACAGACCCTTGGTCGTGGCACCCTGCTCCTCTCTGCCCTAGTTAAACCATAGGCTGCCTTGAGATTACCTGCCTCCTTGGATTCCTTCACCTGCATATCAATGCAACAGGGGTGCAGTCCCTTCTGCTCCTCTTTGCAGCATTCTGAACTTCTACCTTATTTTCAGGCCTGAACACCTTTGCATACTCTACCTGTGGAGAGATTGAGAAAATTCTGGAATAAACCTAAAGACATTTCATCATCAGACTATGTTGCTATCAAGTTATTCCTATGTTCCTATTTGTTATTTTAAATTTATATTATTTTAGTTGTTCTTCTTAATTAAATATGACATAGAATTTATTTTGGTAAAATTAAACAAGCATAGGGATTCCTATTTATGATTCATAATTGCCACACACATGTGAAGAACTGCGTTCGATCCTCAGCACCACAAAAAATAAATAAAATAAATAAAGGTATTGTGTTCATTTATAATTATTCTAATTCTGAATCTCTAATTCTGAATTTATTTATATATTTTTATATGCATACAATCTAAGGTATGTTACATTCATTCTTCTGTCATTTCTATTCCTATCTATTCTATATTTCTTGAATGCTTCTTTGGATAATCTACTGAACTTCTCTTCTTTCCTTCCCTCACTTATTGTGGTTTAGTCTGGACATGCCAGCAAAAACATTTCACCTATTTTTTTTGGGATTCTCTTTTTTTCACTTAGCATATCAGTCTCCATATCCATTTATTTACTGGCAATGTCATAGAGTCATTCTTCTTTATGGCTGAGTAATATTTTATTGTGTGTATATATACAATTTCTCTATTCATTATCTGTTGATGGGCATGTAGCTTGGTCCCATAGCTTAGCTATTGTGAATTGGGTTGCTATAAACATTGGTGTGGCTGTGTCACTGTAGTATGCTGATATTAATTCCTTTGTATATATGCCAAGGAATGTGATAATTGGTTCAAAAATTCTAGTGTTTTTTTTTAATTTGCATACTGCATTCCATAGAGGTTACAAAAATTTGCAGTCTCACCACAATTTTTGAGTGTTTTCCTTCGCCCACATCCTCACTAAAATTTGCTTTTACTTATATTCTTGATAATTGGCATCATAGTTAGAATGAGATGGTATTTAGTTTTAATTTGCATTTTTCTAATTACTAGAGATGTTGCCTTTTCAGTGTTTTTCACTTTTGCTTATCAGTAACAACATCCATTGTGTTCTGGGGACCGGTTTTGCTTTATTTATGAAGAGGGGACAAAATTTCACTTGAAAGATTGGGAAGTTTAAGGCACATAACCATGAGTCCAGGAATGACTTGTACACAGTTGTCTTACCCATGATTATGAGAAAAAATACATATGGGGAGAGAAGGGAAAAGGGAGAAGGGAGCAAGAAAGGAATGAAACATATTGGGGCCCAAAACCACACCTTTCCCAATGAAGTGTAGGTGAATGGAAACCAGACCTGGTCTTCAGATCTTGGGGAGAGAGCTGGGCCATTTCCCCAAAGACCAGTTCCTTAGCTAAGCCAAGCTTAGACTGGTAGCAATGTGCCCACGATGCTCCCAGCTATGGTGTGCCATGTATCTCTGGAAGTAAAAACTTGATGTAAGAATCTTCTTGAATTTTCAAAGTTAAATTAATGCAGCAACCCTTTTGGGGCACATTGGTCCAGGAGCTGAGCTTAATGCTGGCACAGACTCTTGGTCATGGCAGACGTGACCCACACTACCAATGTATTTTCTGGCCAGTAGAGGTAGCAGCCCCAACAAGGAAGGGTACCACAGCTCTAGTTTTATCCCAGTGTTAACAAGCAGCATGTCAAACTATGGCCTTACACAGCGCTGATGAAGGAACTCCCTATGTGATTCTTCTGGTAAAATGAGCAGCAAGAAGAGAGACAGAAAAACAGACACAGAGAACTGTGGCTGTGGCACATGGCAGGTACTAGTGACCTTGAGTTCTCTTACAATACTGAAGAAGAAGCAAGATGTAAAGGGTTAACTTGTGAATAGTCATCCTGAATTGTAAACCCCCTGAGGTCAGGGTCAGAGCTCAACCCCCAAGCAACACAAAGACATTCATTCTCATAGGGATGTCCATTCTAAGCCTTAAAATTAAAGAAAAAAAAATATCAAGACCACATGCACTCTGCAAAATACAGTGTCATTCTTCTTGGTGTGGCACCTTCTATGAAGCAGAACAGGTTAGGCACCTGGATGAGCTTCCTAGCATAAATTCTTAGGGACAGCTGTTTAGGGCATGCAGGCTGGAGTTGGGTATCCCAGGCCACTCTGAGGCACAGAGTGGAAACAGGGATTATACTTCAGTCATATCTTTCTATATTTGAATGCACTAGTCCAGAAGTTCACTAGGTCCACTATAGTTGTATATGGGTTGAAACATTTTGCTCAAGAAATGTAGCATCACCTAGCACAGTAGTAATCTCATCACACATGCAATTAATTATTTTTTTTTTACATATGAACATTATCTGAATTAAACCACCCATATTTTTAAACCATCATTCTTAGGTCTGCATAAGACCTTGTAGAAGAGTTGCACCATAGATACCCAGCCATATTGCTATCTTGCATAATTGGGTTCCTTATAATTTTTAGCTATTCTAAAAATAATCTGTAAAATATAAACATTTTACCCCAAATAATAAAACAAGAAATGAGTGTAGAGGAAGTATTCTTGGTTGGGGAATGATTTCTGTTCTCTCCCATACCTTTTCAACAAGATCACACTTTCTTGGAATTCTAGGTGTTTGGGAGAATGTCTGTCCTTAAATTGTTTGGACCTCTGCTCCTTAGACTCTTTGTTTCTCTCACCCATACTCAGCTGTCTTTCTGGTGTAGTTGTACTGAGTTTGAATAGGTGGAATGCATTGATCCACTAAGGATGACCCTTACCAAACTGAGAGAGTAGCCAGACTTAAACCCAGTTGTGAAACAGGGCTGAGGAGAAGGGAGCTGAGTGGCCAACTGTGAAAGAAAAGCCACAACCTGCCTTCTTGAAGACACAATGACTGCATATTGATTTCTGAGACAGAGGAAATGTCCTTTATGTGCAGCCTTCTGGTTTAAGCAGTTACATGAAGACTTCTTGACCCACAGGATAAAAAGTCTTGGAGTCTTCAGGATGAGAGCAAGGTGTGGTGGGGTTCTCTAGATCCTTTTGTTTTTCCAAGTTTTTTAAAATTTCTATTTCTATAGGATCATTAGCTACTGGATGTCATGTGGTTCATCTGCTAGGTGAGAGAAAGTCATTATGACTACATGGCTGTTCCACAGAGACTAAACAATTTTAGAATGAGAAGTTTTCACATTCTATCCTTAGAGAAAGGAGATCTATGTCATTTGTGATAGAAATAATCTCAGTTGAATAAAAGAAAACATTGTGCAAGGAATCAGGGGTATTGATCAAATACAGCTCTATCACAGCTGTTTGTGCAAGATAGTTATACCAGGTCCCTGAGGACTGACTTTTTTCTCTTCACAGTGACTGGTATTTGTTCTTACTCTCAAAGGCCTTCCTTGATTTTGGGGTTGGTGGCCTCTGTGTCTTCCCCTGAAATTTGGTCTAAGACATTTGTGCAGCAGGTATGCAGAAGAAAAGTGTGCAAAGATGTGTATGGCCTAGCACTGCCTGGCTTCCTGGATACACTGTGCAAACCTGGTGAGTTCTTCCCAGGGCACTTAAAGCAATAATCACACTAAAGCTAAAATGGGAATTATAACATGACACAATGTTCAGGCAAAATAGTGCTAGAAGAAACCAAGGCTCCTGAATAAATTTATACACCTATAAAACTATGTGTTCAGCAACTAGAGTTTCAGTGGCCAGGACCTAGAGCCTGAGGATAAGGTGTGGAGACTTGGCCACATTTTGGGTAGGATAACCTGGCATTCTTGTTTAGAGGAGCTGGTACTTTCTTAGACTTGCTCTTAGAGTGCAGAAGAAAGTGCAGGAATGGAAAACTGCATGTGGAGGAGGATCATAGGGTTCAAGTGTGTTCTGGTGTGACCTGGTAGCTCTAATTTTCCAAGTTGATTCTGAAGACCCCACCTCAGTGGTGGGATGATATTGAATGGTGAACAGATGGCTAGCCTTTTATTTAATACTTTTATCAAATTTTAAAACTATTTTTTATTTGAGGCAAGCATTTCTCATTTTGATTTAAAACTGCCACAAACACTTAAGGTTTTGAGGACATTTCTGTAAGTATACAGGCAAGTTGACTTAAGAAAAATAAGTGAACAAA
This sequence comes from Spermophilus citellus, assembly GCF_964194105.1. Lineage (NCBI taxonomy): Eukaryota > Metazoa > Chordata > Mammalia > Rodentia > Sciuridae > Spermophilus > Spermophilus citellus. The sequence continues at coordinate 40,584,015 of NC_138193.1, read as the reverse complement.
AAACAATACTAATGCCAAAACTGCAAAGGTGATGTGGGAATATATATATGTGTATCAACCACTAGAAGATATTAGTACACAGGAAGCCTCCAAACTCAGGAACAAACTTACCAGTACAGGGCCTATGTGAAATTCTATCAGGGAATCTTTATCTTTCCTGCTACCCCTCTTCCTCCTCTATGTCAATGAGAAGCTTCTTGTACTTAATAGAGACTAGCCTTGAGCTGGGAGGTCAAGACTGATTCAAAACAGTCTGGATTTGTCTTTATGTTCAGGTCTACCACTTTCAAGGCCAGTGGACTTTGACAGGAATTTTAACCTCCTAGGAGTTCTGGTTTCCTCATTTATGAAGTGGGGATGTCCTAAGCCCTGAGTGCTTGAACAGTGTCATGAACTAACATAGACTTATCAGCTCCACAGTATAGACAATCGCTTCCCTGAAGATCAGAAGGGAGTCTAATGTGTTATTTGTCTCCAGTGTCTGTTTTCTCTTCTTCCAGAAATTGCTTGTGTTTTTTCCTGCGAATCCCCTTCTGCATTCCACTCCATGTGGGGTGAGTCAGGTTACCCAGACCAGGAAGTCTTAGCATGAAGCCCCCTGAACAAGTGGCTCTTAACCTGCCAAGTTTGTTTGAGCTGGTCAGGAATACTGTTCTTGAGGCCACAAATAACTGTAGAAAGTGAGCATGAAAATCGTATTGCCAACTGTGGCTATAGGGAAGGCCCTGTAATGAAATGGGAAAATGAAATGGGAAGTGAGAGATTAAAGGACACTGATTCCTGAAATCAGCTGTGCCTAAGTCAGAACTACCTACAGATATTTTACTTGTAAAAGAAAACAAATTTGGGTCCAGGTGCAGTAGCACATGCCTGTAATCCCAGTGGCCCTGGAGCCTGTGGAAGGAGCATCCTGATTTCAAAGCCAGCTTCAGCAATACTACAGTACTAAGCAACTCTCTCTCTCTCTAAATAAAATACAAAATAGGGCTGGGGATGTTGCTCAGTGGAGAAATTAACTCTGAAAATGTTTGTTTGTTTGTTTTACTGTATTATATATACATGTTTATAAGTGGGCATACATTTATAGACAATAATTTGTTTCTAGTTCCAGGCAAATTCTTTTTTTTACTAGTTCTGCAATGCATATTAAAACCACATCAACTGAGATACTTTTCTTCAGTGAGTAGAACAGGTAGAGCAAGGTTATAGTTTCCCGTTTCTTGAGTGTCCCTTGAGCAGGTATAACTTCTGATTGGCTCTATGTACTAGTGGTTTGAATAGGCTGAACAGAATTTGTGGGTGGAGATTAGATCATTGCTTACTTCTAAACTAAGAGTCATTTATTGAGCCAAGCATTTACCAGAACCCCTTATGCTGGAGATACAGGATGGAACTGAATGTCTGATGGAATTCTTCTGGTTATCCGGTGCAAAGCCTTACCATTTGTTTTGGTGATTTTCTAGCATAAAACACCTCACATGCAAATCTTTATTTGAAAGTGATGAAAATGTGCATGTATCTTGTGGAGACATCTCATTCCAGGCCTCACATACTGTGGATGATGGCCATCCTTACGTCATTGGTTATTTGGACACAGAAGTGGGAACCAAAGATCTTTGCTGCAAAGAAACTGGACTCAACCTTATCTCCTGGTGGTCCTAACTACTAGAGTGTGAGGAAAAAGACAATCACACTATTTAACTTTATCTTAGCTGATCTTAGCTCTATCTTTTGGCTTTTCCTGAAAGAGCTGGAGACTACAACTCTGTAAATCTTGAAAGTGTAGCTGGAGAAAGCTTAATGTAGATCATGAAAAGTTTTTAAATTCTTAATGATACAAGGTTGGTGACTTTATATAAACTGAGACAGTAAGAAGGCCCCCCCTTCAAACTCTAATTCTTGTAACTAAGTCAGAAAGATTTCAGACATTTTACTCAGAAAAACAGGCATTAGTTTATTGAAGGGATAAACAGGGAAAAGGGGACACTCTCATAGTAGATAATGGGTCCTCTGAGAGGGGAGAGAGAAAGTGTGCCTTTCATGCTATCCACTTTTGTTGGGTATCCCAGAGATGTTTCCAAAGAGTCCCACCCAGGCCTACTACTTGACTTTGAACTGACAGCTGAATGACATCCAATTGTCAAGTCCACACTGCTATGATAACTTTAGGTCACCTTGGCCAATGCAAATGATTCTCATTGGATTCTTAACCATAAATTCTTGCAGATTTTAGAGCTAGGAAAAAATGTTTTTATCTATCTGGGTTTAAGAATGTGGTACATGGAAAGAGTCACAAAAGTTCCTTTCTTAAGGGTAACATAGCTTCCTCTTATGGACATTATTTTATACATTATTTTCTCCTGCAGATAACAGTTTACTGAGGAATGTGATATACCCTGACCACTTAAGGCAGGCTGGGTTGCAGGTTAATTTCTTCATGATGGAAAAGACTGTGGGGGTCAGCACAGTGACACCCAATTTTATAGAATTATTCCCTTAACCTCATGCTATCACCACTCATAACTATTCCCTATCATTTAGCAAGAAGTAGTTTAGCCTAAGTCATACTATGGTTGATCCTGCGTCCCAAAGACTGGGCCCCAGACAAACATCAGTTTTACCAGAGAACTGGATAGAAATGTGAATTCTCAGGCTGCAGTTCAGCCTTATTATATGAGACTCAGAGTGGCTCAACAATCTTAATTTTTATTATCCATTCACTTGCATGGTTGGGGCATAGAATCTGTGCCCTGATTTAGTCTCTAGTCTAAGAACAATTTTTTTTTCACCACTTTACAAAAAAAAAAAAAAGTTATTATGACCTCACTAACTTACAGCTTAATGACTTGCATCCAAAATTGTCTAGTTTCAGCCCTGGTGGACAGACCCTGAGATTCAAGGGGCTGGGTGAATGGATCTCTACTTCTGAGATGTTTAGGGAATCCTGTTGCAATGACGCCAATAAGACCTTAAACCACAACACCCACAGCTAAGAGTTAAATCCCTGTAAACATTTTAACAGTCACTTCTCTTCCAGAGATTAAAGCAATACCCAATCTCTTGTTTAAAAACTCTAAAGGGGGCTGGATTTGTGACTCAGTGGAAGAGTGTTCTCATAGCATGCATGAGGCACTGGGTTTGATCCTCAGCACCACACAGAAATAAATTTTTCAAAAAAATTGCATCCACCTCAAACTAAAAACAAAGTATTTTAAAAAATAAAAAAGAATCTCTAAAGGCCATGTTGCTGCACTATAACCATGATTGGATGGACCATGGTTTTCTTAAATAAAGATTCTGGGTCATGATGTACAGATTCCCACGTTTGCCTGATAAGACCACTAGATGGTGAGCATGGTTTTTTTTTTTCTTTTGTTTTTGCCAGAGGAGGGCGCTCTACAGGTGGTTGGGGGCTTCTGTTGGTTGCTTCCATCAGAGTCCCTGAAGTGTCCTGTGCTGAGGCAGGTTTTACTGCAGATTCTAGGAACTGATATGAAGCTAGGGTCTTTGACTACAGTACTACTATAGTACTGTAGCAGGAAATTTATTTAGAATGGTACAGGTCCTCCTCCCCATACAGGACAGGCAGACTATTTCCCCACAGATTGAAGTCCTGGTGGTGGCAGAGATATGGTCATAGGCGCTAATAATACCAATCTGGAGGAGAAAAGTAGAGACAATATTTTCTTCTCCTGAAAAGTATACTCTGGTTTTATGAACACCCAGACATATGGCCTGCCCTTTTTTGATGCTTTAACATGTTTATAAGGAAGGTAACTGAGAAGGTGGGAAGATATCTTGAATTTGAATTTTGGGGTAGAAGCCTAGCTCTACTCCAGACTATTGTGGACTTTATCTGCTAATGTACCTCTTCTGCAACCCACGTTTACAACAATGGTGGAAGAGACTGTATGCAACAGGAATGGTGCCTGCACAATTCCCACATTCCAGTGCCCCTCCTTTCCACTCACCTCTGGCAGCCCATTGTGCTACCCAGCTCTAAGAGGACAAAGGCCTTACAGAAAGCAGGGGCTTTGGTGCCTCCCCATGACAAAGACCATGTGGTATAGGTTACAGATGTAGTTGATCTGGCCCATTTGAGGAGATTTATAGATTTTCCATTGCCAGAAGAGTTCCTTGGTTTTTAAACATATATAGAAGATGCACATAAACACATGCATTGTCACAGAGAACAGTTTTCTATAAGCTGTACTGAAGAGCCATTTGGGAAGCTCCAGGGTTGGTCAGGAGATGAGGGTGTGGGAGATGATGGAGAAAATGGGAAAGAGACTTTCTTGTATATGTTCAGGAAGAAAGGATGAGACAGCATAAGTGGATTTAGGGTTAGTATGTTACTATAATTTCAGTTAGCTTTAGGGGGCATGAGCCATCTCTGGTATTCTGGTACCTGGACATGCCATGATTATTAGATCAGACAAAGACTGACATTGGATACTGGGAGCATAATAGGAAGGATACTGGTAGTATGGAAATTATATTAGTTAATTTTCACATGGACAACTTGGGAAGATGGCTAACTATCCCTAAGAATTAACTCTGTACAGAAGGTCATGACTGGGTGAAATACAGCATGCCTGGGTGAGGTGGTCCATTCCTATAAATCAAGGGATTCAGGGGACTGAAGCTGGTGGATTTTAAGTTCAAGGTCAGCCTGAAAAATTTAGTTAGACCCTGGCTCACAGTAAAATTTACAAAAACACATCTAGGTATCTTCTTCCGGTATAGTAGAACAGCTGTAGAATGCTCTTGAGTTAAATCTCCAGTACCTTCCTCTGCCCCCAACATACACATACCCACCCACACACATACACACAGTCTAAGAATTTATCCCCTTCATGGTCAGCAAAGCTCCATTGTCAAAGAAAGAGAGTCCAGGCTGTAAAAGGCTGTGGTAACACAAGTACTTTCTATTCCCAGAAAAAAAAGGAAATGACTCTGTAGGTCCTTCTAGAGGCTTGTTCTTTATTCCGTCAGGCAAGGACCTGTGTTTGTGATCTCTCTTTTTTTTATTCATTGACCCTATAGAGCCTTGTGGGTGATTGCAGAGCAGCAGGACTTTTTGTTTTAATAGAGTATCTTCCAGTGAGGAATAAAGCTTAGCCAGCAGAGCAGAGAATTCTGATGCCTGTCAACAGTCTCTCCTCTGTCTTTGATCCTCAATTTATCACCAGGTGATACTTGCCTGGGGCAAGCTCAGGATGTTTCGCACAAGGCAAACTACTCAGGTAGAGAGATGAGGACAGGGGCCTGGCTTTGAATCTCACTGGACCTTTTTTTCCTTTGGTTTGGCAACTTGGAAGGAGAAAGTGAAATACTGCACAGAAATTTCTGGAATGTGCAGGAGCAGAAGTCAAATGTTTTTCTTGTAGATGGCAACATAATGTCACAGGCCACCATCTCTACCATGGGGTTGCAGATTCTGATCGCCTGAATATTGATGTGTGTGTTTGTGTGTGTGTGTGTGTGTGTGTGTGTGTGTGTGTGTGTGTGTGCACGTGGATGCAGGTGAAGTCATGTGACTCACTATTCATTCCTGGAATAGAACTGGACAGACTACTTCCTCAATGGGGTTTCTGCTAAGGAAGAATCTTGTCTGTTGTTCAAGTAAAGACATCTGGCTCAATATTGGCAACCAACCTGAGACTGGTAAGGTTTGGGAAGGATGGTAGAACTCTTTGACAGAGAGTTAGTAACACCACAATCAGGCCCAAATTAATAATTCTCCTGCCTTCAGGCTTTAGGTTTCTTCTGATAATATGTTGTGCTTCTCCTTTTGCTCCTTCTTTTGTTTCTTTCCTCCTTCCTCACTACTTGGAGACAATTATTGTGCTTAAAGCACCGGGGAGAAAATAATAAATTAGAAAAACCCCAGTGTTTTTTTTTCCAGCATGTATGATCTATCCCAGAGTTCCTGAGCCTAACATGGTTAAACTTAGAGACCAAGGACTTATTTTTGGCAAGGGGCTTGCCAACCATGATGATGTTTAGTAATCTTATTCCAAACCTTGAAAATAAAAAGTGCCTCTAAAAGGCTCAATGTCCACTGGGTGTAACCACTGCCATGGCTGAGAAATTCTGAGCAGTGAGGTATAAAGCTAAGTTCACACCTGCAGTGGAGTTTGAAAGGACGTCTCTGTGTCTTCTTGGGGTCTGTTTTACTTAGAGTTATTATCTTCCTAACTTCCTAAGCTTTGCCACATTATTGATATTTGTATGGTTTCACCCCAGTATGAATTCTCTGGTATTGGTCTTTTATTAAAAGCTTTGTCACCTTCTTTACATTTGTATGGGTTTTCTCCAGTGTGAATTCTCTGGTGTTGATTAAGTCATGATTTTTGAGTCTGAATTGTGATCACGAAGTAACTATAGCTGTTATCATTTTTTTAAAAAAGCTTTCTAAATGTTGCAATTGTTCAGGCTTATGCACAGCAAAAACCTGAGTCTGATGACCACAAAACCTGAGTCTCTTTTTTTTTTTTTTGTACTTGGGATCAAACCAAAGTGCTCTCTACCACTGAGCCACATCCCCAAATCTTTTTATTTAGAGTTTAATCCCTGTAAGTGTTACTGGCAGGATGACTCATCAGTCCAAATGCTTTTCATTGACACCATTTTTAACAATTCTTTTTTTTTCAAATGTAACACAATTATTCATTTAAAAAGTGTGCAGGGCTGTGGTTTTCTTTTAAGAGAAAAAAAGGCAACTATGTTTCATCAGGAACTGGCTCAGTGTTCTCAAAAACAGATGTTAGATATATGCAAGCAGAGCCACACATTGGTACAAACACACACATTGCTACCCCTGGTCTGCTAGTAAATGCTATAGTATGTTTAGGGGTGGGAAAAGGTAGTATGATTCTTTCTCATTTGTTCAAACCCTGTGGATGATCAGGGGCTCAGAGTCATGGATGGAGTCTCAGGACTCTCAGGATCATAGACAGGCCTCCTGCTGTCTATTCAGTGTAAGCATTCACACCTACTATATGTGTGGATTTAACCACAGCATATATTGCATTTTGCTGTTCAAAATCTTTGTTTCTCACCCACCTGGTTTCAAACTTGTAAACTCTGCATTTGATGTAGAAAGCTAAGATGTATCATTTTAAAAGCTAGAATCTGATGCCAGAAGTGTGACAAAAAATATATTTTAATGCTTTTTTTGCCCATAAAATCCTGGGTAAAATTTAACTAAATATAGAGCAAAAGACATTGACATGCATACTTGCCATCCAAGCAGCACAGGCAGCTGAGGCAGTAGAACCACTAGTTCAAACCCAGCCTGAGTACTAAAGTGAGGCCCTAAGAAACTTAGTGAAATTGTGCCTATAAGTAAATACAAAACAGGGCTGGGATGTGGCTTAGTGGTTGAGTGCTCCTGAATTCAATCCCTAAAATAAAATAAATAAGTAAAACATTGACAAAGGAACATGCTGTCCATCTGTGTTTATGGGAAAAACATTGATGTGATCATAGACTTCGGGCAAAAGATAGTTTTATTAATGTGTCAGTTTGATACAAACGAGGCCATAAAGTCAATGAGAAGCTATGCAAAATTATTGATATTTGTATGGTATCTCCCCAGTATGAATTCTCTGGTGTTGAGTAAGGTATAATCTTTTCTAAAAAGTTTTGCAACATTCTTTACATTTTTATAGCTCTTGTCAAGTATGAATTCTCTAATGTCCAGTAAGATGTGATAGCTTTGGAAAGACCAGAGATAGCTTTGGAAAAAAAAAAAAAGATCATATGAATTTTATCAATTCAGAGAGAGAAACTGATGAAAGGACTAGTGAACATGGAGAGGTCCACAGAAGGAAAGAGGGAAAAGGATCCAACCATGCTTCCTGAAAACAGAGTGAAACCTAAAAATTGAAAATTACTGCAAACGAACAGTTTAACGTAGAAGAACGAAATTCGGTGAGCCAAGTGAAATTGGGTTTCTGATCATTACCTGAAAGTATCATCAAGACTGGGTAAAAAATTGTTTGCTGGGATGTCAGGAAACTCGTAGATTTTGGGAGCTTGGCAATCCTTTTCAATGAAAGTTAATTTTGCCAGTCTCTGCTTAGAGCTACATAAATAGTAAACAAACGAAAGAGATAGAACTTGGAACTACTTTATTGTGTCAAGTTTCAAAGAGCTACCACAAATAGTGTTTGATTTAGATTTCCAACAACATGTATCCATATAGGAGAAAACAGAGTGAAACCTAAAAATTAAAACTGTTACTGCAAACGAATAGTTTAACCAGGAAGAACGGAATTTGGTGAGCCAAGTGGGATTGGTGTACTCATATTATCTGAAAGAATTATCAAGATTGGGTCAAAAAATGTTTGCCGGGATTGCAGAAAAAACAAACTTTTTTGGAATCTTGGCAACACCTTTCCATGAAAGTGATTTTCACCAGTCTATGCTTAGCAATAAATCAATAGGAAACAAACCATAGAGATAAAACTTGAAACTACTTTTTGTGTCAAGATTCAAAGGGCAAGCACAAACCGTGTTTGATCTAGACTTTCAAATACATGTGTCCATATAGAAGAAAACTGAGTGAAACCTAAAAATTAAAACTGCTACTGCAAATGAACCGTTTAACCTATAAGAACGAAATTTGGTGAGCCAAGTGAAATTGGTGTACTCATCATTACCTGAAAGAATCATCAAGATTGGGTGTAAACATATTTACTGAGACTTCAGGAAACTCGTAGTTTTTTGGAACCTTGGCAACCCCTTTCCTTGAAAGGGATTTGTGACAGTCTCTGCTTAGAGCTACATCAATAGGAAACAAACCATAGAGATAGATCTTGGAACTACTTTATTGTGTCAAGTTTCAAAGAGCTAGCACAAACCGTGTTTGATTTAGAGTTCCAATTACTTGTATCAATATAGGAGAAAAGAAAAGAGATGGAAACCTAAAAATTAAAACTGTTACTGCCAAAGAACTGTTTAACCTAGAAGAATGAAATTTGGTGTGCCAAGTGGGATTGGGGTACTGATAATTACCTGAAAGTGTCATCAAGATTGGGTGCAAAAATGTGTGCTAAGATTTCAGGAAACTCGTAGTTTTTGGAAGCTTGGCAACCCCTTTCCATGAATGTGATTTGTGCCAGTCTCTGCTTAGGGCTACATGAATAGGAAACAAACCATAGAGATAGAACTTGGAACTACTTTGTTGTGTCAAGTTTCAAAGAGCTAGCACAAACCGTGTTTGATTTAGAGTTCCAACTACATGTATCCATATAGGAGAAAACAGAGTGAAACCTAAAAAATAAAACTGTTACTGCAAACGAACGATTTAAACTAGAAGAACGAAATTTGGTGAACCAACTGGGATTGGTGTACTTTTCATTACCTGAAAGAATCATCAAGATTGGGTGAAAAAATATTTGCTGAGATTTCAGGAAACTCGTAGTTTTTGGAAGCTTGGCAACCCCTTTCCATGACAGTGATTTACACCAGTTTCTGCTTAGGGCTACGTAAATAGTAAACAAATCATAGAGATAGAACTTGGAACTACTTTATTCTATCAAGATTCAAAGAGCCACCACAAACCGTGTTTGATTTAGAGTTCCAATTACATGTATCCATATAGGAGAAAACAGAGTGAAACCTAAAAAATTAAAACTGTTACTGCACACGAATGGTTTAACCTAGAAGAATGAAATTTGGTGAGCCAAGTGGGATTGGTGTCCTGATCAATACCTGAGAGTATCATCACGATTGGTTGAAAAAATATATGCTGAGATTTCAGGAAACTCGTAGTTTTCTGGTAGCTTGGTAACCCCATTCCATGAAAGAGATTTTTGAAAGTCTCTGCTTAGGGCAACATCAATGGGAAACAAACCATTGAGAGAGAACTTGGAACTACTTTATTGTGTCAAGTTTCAAAGAGCTAGCACAAACCATGTTTGATTTAGAGTTCCAAATACATGTATCCAATAGGAGAAAACAGAGTGAAACATAAAATTAAAACTGTTACTTCAAACGAACGGTTTAAAGTAGAAAAACTAAATTTGGTAAGCCAAGTGGGAATGGTGTACTGATCATTACCGAAAAGTATCATCAAGATTGGGTGAAAAAAATATTTGCTGAGATTTCAGTAAACTCGTAGTTTTTTGAAAGCTTGGCAACCCCTTTCCATGAAAGTGATTTGCGCCAGTCTCTGCTTAGGTCTACGTCAATAGGAAACAAACCATGGAGATAGATCTTGGAACTGCATTATTGTGTCTAGTTTCAAAGAGCTATCACAAACTGTGCTTGATTTAGAGTTCCAACTACATGTATCCATATAGGAGAAAACAGAGTGAAACCTAAAAATTAAAACTGTTACTGCAAACGAATGGTTTAACCTAGAAAAACACAATTTGGTGAGCCAAGTGGGATTGGGGTACTGGTCATTACCTGATGTGTCATCAAGATTGGGTCAAAAAATGATGTGCTGAGATCAGGAAACCCGTAGTTTTTTGGAAGGTTGGCAAAGCCTTTGCATGAAGGTGATTTGCCCCAGTCTCTGCTTAGGGCTACATCAATAGGAAACAAACCATAGAGATAGAACTTGGAACTACTTTATTGTGTCAAGTTTCAAAGAGCTAGGACAAACCGTGTTTGATTTAGAGTTCCAAATATATGTACCCACATAGGAGAAAACAGAGTGAAACCTAAAATTAAAAATGTTTCTGCAAATGAACGGTTTAACCTAGGAGAATGAATTTGGTGAGCAAAGTGGGATTTGGGTACTGATCATACTGAAAATGTAATCAAGATTGGGTGAATAAATGTGTGCTGAGATTTCAAGAAATTCGTGGTTTTTTGGAAGCTTGGCAACCCCTTTCCATGAAAGGGACTTGCGCCAGTCTCTGCTTAGGGCTACATGAATAGGAAAAAAATCATTGAGAGAGAACTGGGAACTACTTTATTGTGTCAAGTTTCAAAGAGCTAGCACAAACCGTGTTTGATTTAGAGTTCCAACTACTTATACCCATTTAGGAGAAAACTGAGTGAAACCTAAAAATTAAAACTGTTACTGCCAACGAACGGTTTAACCTAGAAGAACGAAATTTGGTGAGCCAAGTGGGATTGGGGTACTGATCATTACCTGAGAGTGTCATCAAGATTGGGTGAAAAAATGTGTGCTGAGATTTCAGGAATCTAGTGGTTTTTTGGAAGCTTGGCAACCAATTTCCTGGAAAGGGATTTGCGCCAGTCTCTGCTTAGGGCTACATCAATTGGAAAAAAACCATAGAGAGAGAACTGGGAAATACTTTATTTTGTCAAGTTTCAAAGAGCTAGCACAAACCGTGTTTCATTTAGAGTTCCAACTACTTGTACCCTTATAGGAGAAAAGAGATTGAAACCTAAAAATTAAAACTGTTACTGCCAACGAATGGTTTAACCTAGAAGAACGAAATTTGGTGAGCCAAGTGGGATTGGGGTACTGATCATTACGTGAAAGTGTGATCAAGATTGGGTGAAAAAATGTGTGCTGAGATTTCAGGAAACTCGTAGTTTTTGGAAGCTTGGCAACCTCTTTCCATGAAAGTGATTTGCGCCAGTCTCTGCTAAGGGTTAGATGAATTGGAAACAATCCATAGAGATAGAACTGGGAACTAATTAATTGTGTCAAGTTTCATAGAGCTAGCACAAACCGTGTTTGATTTAGAGTTCCAAATACATATATCCATTTAGGAGAAAACAGTGAAACCAAAAATTAAAACTGTTACTGCCAATGAACGGTTTAACCTAGAAGAACAAAATTTAGTGAGCCAAGTGGGATTGGGGTACTAATCATTACCTGAAAGTGTCATCAAGATTGGGTGAAAAAATGTGTGCTGAGATTTCAGGAAACTCGTAGTTTTTTGGAGACCTGGCAACCCCTTTCAATGAAAGTGATTTGCGCCAGTCTCTGCTTAGGGCTACATGAATAGGAAAAAAACCATAGAGAGAGAACTGGGAACTACTTTATTGTGTCAAGTTTCAAAGAGCTAGCACAAACCGTGTTTGATTTAGAGTTCCAACTACTTATACCTGTTTAGGAGAAAACTGAGTGAAACCTAAAAATTAAAACTGTTACTGCCAACGAACGGTTTAACCTAGAAGAACGAAATTTGGTGAGCCAAGTGGGATTGGGGTACTGATCATTACCTGAGAGTGTCATCAAGATTGGGTGAAAAAATGTGTGCTGAGATTTCAGGAATCTAGTGGTTTTTTGGAAGCTTGGCAACCAATTTCCTGGAAAGGGATTTGCGCCAGTCTCTGCTTAGGGCTACATCAATTGGAAACAAACCATAGAGAGAGAACTGGGAAATACTTTATTGTGTCAAGTTTCAAAGAGCTAGCACAAACCGTGTTTCATTTAGAGTTCCAACTACTTGTACCCTTATAGGAGAAAATAGATTGAAACCTAGAAATTAAAACTGTTACTGCCAACGAATGGTTTAACCTAGAAGAACAAAATTTGGTGAGCCAAGTGGGATTGGGGTACTGATTATTACCTGAAAGTGTCATCACGATTGGGTAAAAAAATCATGCTGAGATTTGAGGAAACATGTAGGTTTTTGGAAGCTTGTCAACCCTTTTCCATGAAAGTGATTTGCGCCATTCTCTGCTTAGGGATACATCAATAGGAAACAAACCATAGAGATAGAACTTGGAACTACTTTATTGTGTCAAGTTTCAAAGAGCTAGCACAAACAGTGTTTATTTTAGAGTTCCACCTACATGTATCCATATAGGAGAAAACAGATTGAAACCTAAAAATTAAAACTGTTACTGCCATCAAACGGTTTTACCTAGAATGGCATAATTTGGTGAGCCAAATGGGATTGGGGTACTGATCATTACCTGAAAGTGTTATCAAATTTGAGTGGAAAAATGTGTGCTGAGATTTCAGTAAACTCGTGGTTTTTTGGAAGCTTGTCAAACCCTTTCAATGAACGGGATTTGCATCAGTCTCTGCTTAGGGCTACATCAATAGGTAACAAACCATAGTTATAGAACTTGGAACTACTTTATTTTGTCAATTTTCTAAGAGCTAGCACAAACCGTGTTTGATTTAGAGTTCCAACTACTTGTATCCATATAGGAGAAAACAGAGTGAAACCTAAAAATTAAAACTGTTACCTCAAACGAACGTTTTACCTAGAAGAGGAAAATTTGGTGAGCCAAGTGGGGTTGGGGTACTGATCATTACCTGAAAGTGTCATCAAGATTGGGTGAAAAAATGTGTGCTGAGAATTCAGGAAACTCGTTGTTTTTTGGAAGCTTGGCAACCGCTTTCCTTGAAAGTGATTTGCGCGAGTTTCTGCTAAGTGCTAGATGAATAGGAAACAAACCATAGAGATAGAAATGGGAACTACTTTATTTTGTCAAGTTTCAAAGAGCTGGCACAAACCGTGTTTGATTTAGAGTTCCAACTACATATATCCATTTAGGTGAAAACAGAGTGAAACCTAAAAATTAAAACTGTTACTACAAACGAACGGTTTGTCGTTGAAGAACGAAATTTGGTGAGCCAAGTTTGATTGGGGTACTGATCATTACCTGAAAGTGTCATCAAGATTGGGTGAAAAAATGTGTGCTGAGATTTCAGGAAACTTGTCGTTTTTTGGAAGCTTGGCAACCCTTTTGCATTAAAGTGATTTGCGCAAGTCTCTGCTTAGGGCTATATCAATAGGAAACAAACCATAGAGATAAAACATGGAACTACTTTATTGTGTCAAGTTTCAAAGCGATAGCACAAACCGTGTTTGATTTAGAGTTCCAACTACATGTACCCATATAGGAGAAAACAGAGTGAAACCTAAAATTAAAAATGTTACTGCAAATGAACGGTTTATCCTAGGAGAACGAACTTGGTGAGCCAAGTGGGATTTGGGTACTGATCATACTGAAAATTTAATCAAGATTGGGTGAATAAATGTTTGCTGAGATTTCAAGAAATTCATGGTTTTTTGGAAGCTTGGCAACCCCTTTCCATGAAAGGGACTTGCGCCAGTCTATGCTTAGGGCTACATCGATAGGAAACAAATCATAGAGATAGAACTTCGAACTACTTATACTGTCAAGTTTAAAAGAGCTAGCACAAACTGTGTTTGATTTAAAGTTCCAACTACATGTATCCATACAGGAGAAAACAGATTTAAACCTAAAAATTAAAACTGTTACTGGAAACGTAAGTTTTAACCTAGAAGAACCAATTTTGGTGAGCCAAGTGGGATTGGGCTACTGATCATTACCTGAAAGTGTCATCAAGATTGTTCGAAAATATGTGTGCTGACATTTCAGGAAACTCATGGTTTTTTGGAAGCTTGGCAACCCCATTTCATGAAAGTGATTTGCGCCAGTCTCTGCTTAGGGCTACATCAATAGGAAACAAACCATAGAGATAGAACTTGGAACTTCTTTATTGTGTCAAGTTTCAAAGAGATAGCACAAACCGTGTTTGATTTAGAGTTCCAACTACATGTATCCATATAGGAGAAAACAGAGTGAAACCTAAAAATTAAAACTGTTACTGCCAACGAACGGTTTAACCTAGAAGAACGAAATTTGGTGAGCGAAGTGGGATTGGGGTACTGATCATTACCTGAAAGTGTCATCGAATTGGGTACAAAAATCGTGCTGAGATTTCTGGAAACTCGTAGTTTTTTTGGATTCTTGTCAACCCCTTTCCATGACAGTGATTTACGCCACTTTCTGCTTAGGGCTACATCAATAGGAAACAAACCATAGAGAAACAACTTGGAACTACTTTATTGTGTCAAGTTTCAAAGAGCTAGCACAAACCGTGTTTGATTTAGAGTTCCAAATATTGTATCCATATAGGAGAAAACAGAGTAAAACCTAAAATTAAAACTGTTACTCCAAACGAACAGTTTAACCTAGAAGAAAGAAATTTGGTGAGCCAAGTGGAATTGGTGTACTGATTATTATCTTAATGTATCATCAAGATTGGGTGAAAACATATTTGCTGACATTTCAGGAAACTCGTAATTATTTGGAAGCTTGGCAACCCCTTTCAATGAATGCTATTTTAGCCAGTCTCTGATTAGCGCTACATAAATAGGAAACAAACCATAGAGAAAGAACTGGGAACTACTTTATTATGTCAAGTTTCAAAGAGCTAGCACAAACCGTGTTTGATTTAGAGTTCCAAATACATGTATCCATATAGGAGAAAACTCAGTGAAACCTAAAAATTCACACTGTTACTGAAAACAAATGGTTTAACTTAGAAGAAAGAAATTTGGTGAGCCATGTGGGATTGGTGTACTGATTATTACCTGAATGTATCATCAAGATTGGGTGAAAAAATATTTGCTGAGATTTCAGGAAACACGCAGTTATAGGGAAGCTTAGCAACGCATTTCAAAGTAAGTGATTTTCCTCAGTCTCTGCTTAGGGCTATATTGAGAGGAAAGAAACCATAGTAATAAAACTCGGAAGTACTTTATTGTGTCAAAATTCAATGAGGTAGCACAAACCGTGTTTGATTTTGAGTTCCAAATACATGTATCCATATAGTAGAAAACAGTGAAACGTAAAATTTAAAACTGTTACTGCAAATGAATGGTTAAACCAAGAAGAACAAAATTTAGTGAGCCAAGTGGGATTGGTGTACTGATCATTACCTGAAAGTATCATAATGATTGGCTGAAAAAATATATTTGCTAAGATTTCAGGAATCTCGTAGTTTTTGGGAAGCTTGGCATCCCCTTTCATTGAAAGTGATTTTCGCAAGTCTCTGCATAGGGCTACATCAATAGGAAACAAAACATAGAGACAGAACTTGGAACTATTTAATGTGTCCATTTTCAAAGAGCTAGCACTAACTGTGTTTGATTTAGAGTTCCAACTAAATGTATCCATATAGGAAAATACAGAGTGAAACTTAAAAATTAAAAACCTTATGGAAAACGATCAGTTTAACATAGAAGAACAAAATTTGGTGAGCCAAATGGTATTCTTGTACTGATCATTAGCTGAAAGTATCATCAAGATTGGGTCAAAAAATATTACCTGAAATTTAAGGAAACTCGTAGTTTTTTGGAAGCTTGGCAACCCCTTTTAATGAAAGCGATTTTCGCCACTCTCTGCTCAGGGTTACATCAATAGGAAACAAACCATAGAGATAGAACTTGGAACTACTTTATTTTGTTAAGATTCAAAGAGCTAGCACTAATTGTGTTTGATTTAGAGTTCCAACTACATGTATCCATATTGGAAAACACAGAGTGAAACCTAAAAATTAAAACTGTTACTGCAAACGATCGGTTTAACATAGAAGAACGAAATTTGGTGAGCCAAGTGGGATTAGTTTACTGATCATTACGTGAAAGTGTCATCAAGATTCTGTGAAAAATGTTTGCTGAGATTTCTGGAAACTCGTATTTTATTGAAGCTTGACAACCCCTTTCAATGAAAGCGATTTTCGCCAGTCTCTGCGTAGGGCTACATCAACAGGAAGCAAACCATAGAGATAGAACTTGGATCTTCTTTCTTGTGTCAAGTTTCAAATTGCTAGCACTACCCATGTTTGATTTAGAGTTCCAACTACATGTATCCATATAGGAAAATACAGAGTGAAACCTAAAAATTAAAACTGTTACTACAAACAATCGTTTTAACATAGAAGAACGAAATTCGGTGAGCCTAGTGGTATTCTTTTACTGATAATTACCTGAAAGAATCATCATAATTGGGTGACAAAATGTTTCCTCAGATTTAAGGAAACTCATATTTTTTTGGAAGATTGGCAACCCGATTAAATGAAAGCGATATTTGCCAGTCTCTACTTAGGGCTACATGAAGAGGAAAGAAACCATAGAGATAGAACTTGGAACTACTATATTGTGTCAAGTTTCATAGTGCTAGCACTAACCGTGTTTGATTTAGAGTTCCAACTACATGTATCCATATAGGAGAAAACAGAGTGAAACCTAAAAATTAAAACTGTTACTGCCCACGAAAGGTTTAACCTAGAAGAACGAAATTTGGTGAGCCAAGTGGGATTGGGGTACTGATCATTACCTGAAAGTGTCATCAAGTTTGGGTGAAAAAATGTGTGCTGAGATTTCAGGAAACTCGTAGTTTTTTGGAAGCTTGGCAACCCCTTTCCCTGAAAGTGATTTGCGACAGTCTCTGCTTAGGGCTACATAAATAGGAAACAAACCATAGAGATAGAACTTGGCACTACATTATTGGGTCAAGTTTCAAAGAGTTAGCACAAACCGTGTTTGATTTGGAGTTCCAAGTATATGTATCCATATATAAGAAAACAGAGTGAAACCTAAAAATTAAAACTGTTACTGCCAAGAACGGTTTAACATAGAAGAATGAAATTTGGTGAGCCAAGTGGGATTGGGGTACTGATCATTACCTGAAAGTGTCATCAAATTGGGTGAAAAAATGTGTGCTGAGATTTCAGGAAACTCGTAGTTTTTTGGAAGCTTGGCAACCCCTTTCCATGAAAGAGATTCACGCCAGTCTCTGCTTAGGACTACATCAATAGGAAAAAAGAAAAACATAGAGATAAAACTTGGAACTCTTTTATTGTGTCAAGTTTCAAAGAGCTAGCACAAACCGTGTTTGATTTAGAGTTCCAAATACATGTATCCATATAGGAGAAAAGAGAGTGAAACCTAAAATTTAAAACTGTTACTGCCAACGAACGGTTTAATCTAGAAGAACAAAATTTGGTGAGACAAGTGGGATTGGGGTACTGATCATTACCTGAAAGTGTCATCAAGATTGGGTGAAAAAATGTGTGCTGAGATTTCAGGAAACTCGTAGTTTTTTGGAACCTTGGCAAACCCTTTCCCTGAAAGTGAATGGTGACAGTCTCTGCTTAGGGCTACATAAATAGGAAACAAACTATAGAGATAGAACTTGGAACTACATTATTGTGTCAAGTTTCAAAGAGCTAGCACAAACCGTGTTTGCTTTAGAGTTCCAACTACAGGTATCCATATAGGAGAAAACAGAGTGAAACCTATAAATTTAAACTGTTACTGCCCACGAAAGGTTTCACCTAGAAGAACGAAATTTGTTGAGCCAAGTGGGATTGGGGTACTGATCATTACCTGAAAGTGTCATCAAGTTTGGGTGAAAAAATGTGTGCTGAGATTTCAGGAAACTCATAGTTTTTGGAAGCTTGGCAACCCCTTTCCCTGAAAGTGATTTGCGACAGTCTCTGCTTAGGGCTACATCCCGATGAAACAAACCATAGAGATAGAACTTGGCACTACATTTTTGTGTCAAGTTTCAAAGAGCTAGCATAAACCGTGATTGATTTAGAGTTCCAACTACATGTATCCATATATAAGAAAACAGAGTGAAACCTAATAATTAAAACTCTTACTGCCAATGAACGGTTTAAACTATAAGAACTAAATTTGGTGAGCCAAGTGGGATTGGGGTACTGATCATTACCTGAAAGTGTCATCAAGATTGGGTGAAAGAAATGTGTGCTGAGATTTCAGGAAACTCGTAGTTTTTTGGAAGCTTGGCCACGCCTTTCCGTGAAAGTGATCTGTGCCAGTCTCTGCTTAGGGCTACATCAATAGGAAACAAACCATAGAGATAGAACTTGGAACTACCTTTTTGTGTCAAGTTTCGAAGAGCTAGCACAACCCGTGATTGATTTAGAGTTCCAACTACATGTATCCATATAGGAGAAAACAGAGTGAAACCTAAAAATTAAAACTGTTACTGCCCACTAAAGGTTTAACCTAGAAGAACGAAATTTGGTGAGCCAATTGGGATTGGGGTACTGATCATTACCTGAAAGTGTCATCAAGTTTGGGTGAAAAAATGTGTGCTGAAATTTCAGGAAACTCGTAGTATTTTGGAAGCTTGGCAACCCCTTTCCATGAAAATGATTTGCGACACTCTCTGCTTAGGGCTACATAAATAGGAAACAAACCATAGAGACAGACATTGACACTACATTATTGTGTCAAGTTTCAAAGAGCTAGCACAAACCGTGTTTGATTTAGAGTTCCAACTACATGTATCCATATATTAGAAAACAGAGTGAAACCTAAAAATTAAAACAGTTACTGCCAAGTACGGTTTAACCTAGAAGAACGAAATTTGGTGAGCCACGTGGGATTGGGGTACTGATCACTATCTGAAAGTGTCATCAAAGTGGGTGAAAAAATATGTGCCGACATTTCAGGAAACTCATAGTTTTTTGGAAGCTTGGCCACCCCTTTCCATGAAAGTGATTTGCGCCATTCTCTGCATAGGGCTACATCAATAGGAAAAAAACATAGAGATAGAACTTGGAACTACTTTATTGTGTCAAGTTTCAAAGAGCTAGCATAAACCGTGTTTGATTTAGAGTTCCAACTACATGTATCCATATAGGAGAAAACAGAGTGAAACCTAAAAATTAAAACTGTTATTGCCAACGAACGTTTTAACCTAGTAGAACGAAATTTGCTGAGCCAAGTGGGATTGGGGTACTGATGATTACCTGAAAGTTTCATCAAAGTTGGTGAAACAATGTGTGCTTAGATTTCAGGAAACTCGTAGTTTTTTGGAAGCTTGGCCACGCCTTTCCATGAAAGTGATTTGTGCCAGTCTCTGCATAGGGCTACATCAGTAGGAAAGAACCATAGAGATAGGTCTTGAATTTAACCTGGAAGAACGAAATTGGTAAGCCAAGTGGGATTTGGGTAGTGATCATTACCTTAAAGTGTCATCAAGATTGGGTGAAATAATGTGTGCTGAGATTGCAGGAAACTAGTGGTTTTTTGGAAGCTTGGCAACCCCTTTCCATGAAAGGGATTTGCGCAAGTCTCTGCTTAGGGCTACATAAATAGGAAACAAACCATAGAGATAGAACTGGGAATTACTTTATTGTGTCAAGTTTCAAAGAGCTAACCAAAAACCGTGTTTGATTTAGAGTTCCAACGACATGTATCCATATAGGAGAAAACAGAGTGAAACCTAAAAATTAAAACTGTTATTGCAAACGAACAGTTTAACCTAGAAGAAACTAATTTTGTGAGCCAAGTGGGATTGGGGTACTGATCATTACCTGATGTGTCATCAAGATTGGGTGAAAAAATGTGTGCTGAGATTTCAGGAAACTCGTAGTTTTTTGGAAGCTTGGCAACCCCTTTGCATTAATGTGATTTGCACAAGTCTCTGCTTAGGGCTACATCAATAGGAAACAAACCATAGAGAGAGAACTGGGAACTACTTTATTGTGTCAAGTTTCAAAGAACTAGCACAAACCGTGTTTGATTTAGAGTTCCAACTACATTTATCCATATAGGAAAAAACAGAGTGAAACCTAAAAATTAAAACTGTTACTGCAAACGAACGTTTTACCTAGAAGAGGAAAATTTGGTGAGCCAAGTGGGACTGGGGTACTCATCATTACATGAAAGTGTCATCAAGATTGGGTGAAATAATGTGTGCTGAGATTGCAGGAAACTTGTGGTTTTTTGGAAGCTTGGCAACGCCTTTCCATGAAAGGGTTTTGCGCCAGTTTCTGCTTAGGGCTAGATCAATAGGAAACAAACCATAGAGACAGAACTTGGAACTAATTTATTGTGTCAAGTTCCAAAGAGCTAGCAAAAACCGTGTTTGATTTAGAGTTCCAACTACATGTATCCATATATGAGAAAACAGAGTGAAACCTAAAAATTTAAACTGTTACTGCAAATGTATGGTTTAAACTAGAAGAACGAAACTTGGTGAGCCAAGTGGGATTGGGGTACTAATCATTACCTGAAAGTGTCATCAAGATTGGGTGAAAAAAATTGTCATGTGATTTCAGGAAACTCGTGGTTTTTTGGAATCTTGGCAACCCGTTTCCATGTAAGTGATTTGTGCCAGTCTCTGCTTAGGGCTACATCAATAGGAAACAACTCGTAGAGATAGAACTTGGAACTACTTTATTCTGTCAAGTTTCTAAAAGCTAGCACAAACTGTGTTTGATTTAGAGTTCCAACTACATGTATCCATATAGGAGAAAACAGAGTGAAACCTAAAAATTAAAAATCTTACGGGAAATGAACGTTTTAACCTAGAAGAGCAAAATTTGGTGAAACAAGTGGAATTGGGGCACTGATCATTACCTTAAAGTGTCATCAAATTTCGTGAAAAAATACGTGCAGACTTTTCGGGAAACTCGTGGTTTTTTGGAATCTTGGCAACCCCTTTTCCTGAAAGTGATTTTTGCCAGTTTCTGCTTAGGGCTACATAAACAGGAAATAAACCATAGAGATTGAACTTGGAACTACCTTATTGTGTCAAGTTTCAAATAGCTAGCACAAACCGTGTTTGATTTAGAGTTCCAACTACATGTATCCATATAGGAGAAAACAGTGAAACCTAAAAATTAAAACTGTTACTGCAAACGAACGGATTAAACTAGAAGAACGAAATTTGGTGAGCCAAGTGGGATTGGGGTCCTGATCATTACCTGAAAGTGTCATCAAGATTGGGTGAAAAAATGTGTGCTGAGATTTCAGGAAACTCGTAGTTTTTTGGAAGCTTGGCCAACCCTTTCCATGAAAGTGATTTGCCCCAATCTCTGCTTAGGGCTACATCAATAGGAAACAAACCATAGAGATCGAACTTGGAAATATTTCACTGTGTCAAGTTTCAAAGAGCTAGCACAGACCGTGTTTGATTTAGAGTCCAACTACATGTATCAATATAGGAGAATACAGATTGAAACCTAAAAATTAAAACTCTGACTGCCAACGAACGGTTTAACCTAGAAGAACAAAATTGTGTGAGCCAAGTGGGATTGGGGTACTGATCATTACCTGAAAGTGTCATCAAGATTGGGTCAAAAAATATGTGCTGCGATTTCAGGAAACTCGTAGTTTTTTTGGAAGCTTGGCAACCTCGATCCATGAAAGTGATTTGCGCCAGTCGCTGCTTAGGGCTACATCAATAGGAAACAAACCATAGAGATAGAACTTGGAACGACATTTTTGTGTCAAGTTTCAAAGAGCTAGCACAAACCGTGTTTGATTTAGAGTTCCAACTACATGTATCCATATAGGAGAAAACAGAGTGAAACCTAAAAATTAAAACTGTTACTTCCAACGAACGGTTTATCCTAGAAGAACAAAATTTGGTGAGCCAAGTGGGATTGGGCTACTGATCATTACCTGAAAGTGTCATCAAATTGGGTGAAAAAATGTGTGCTGCGATTTCAAGAAACTCGTAGTTTTTTTGAAGCTTGGCAACCCCTTTCCGTGAAAGTGATTTGCGCCAATCTCTGCTTAGGGCTACATCAATAGGAAACAAACCATGGAAATAGAACTTGGAACTACATTATTTTGTCAATTTTGAATGAGCAAGCACAAACCGTGTTTGATTTAGAGTTCCAACTACATGTATCCATATAGGAGAAAACAGAGTGAAACCTAAAAATTAAAACTGTTACTGCAAACGAACAGATTAACCTAGAAGAACGAAATTTGGTTAGCCAAGTGGGATTGGGGTACTGATCACTACCTGAGAGTGTCATCAAGATTGGGTGAAAAAATATGTGCTTAGATTTCAGGAAACTCGTAGTTTTTTGGAAGCTTGGCCACCCCTTTCCATGAAAGTGATTTCCGCCAGTCTCTGCTTAGGACTACATCAATAGGAAACAAACAATAGAGATAGTTCTTGGAACTACTTTATTTTGTCAAGTTTCAAAAGCTAGCACAAACGGTGTTTGATTTAGAGTTCCAACTACATGCATCCATATAGGAGAAAACAGAGTGAAACCTAAAAATTAAAATTCTTACTGCAAATGAATGGTTTAACCTAGAAAAACGAAATATGGAGAGCCAAGTGGGATTGGGGTACTGATCATTACCTGAAAGTGTCATCAAAGTGTGTGAAAAAATGTGTGCTGAGATTTCAGTAAACTCGTAGTTTTTTGGAAGCTTGGCAACCATTCTCCATCAAAGTAATTTGTGCCAGTCTCTGTTTAGGGCTACATCAACAGGAAACAAACCATAGAGATAGAACATGGTACTACTTTATTGTGTCAAGTTTCAAAGAGCTAGTGCAAACTGTGTTTGATTTAGAGTTCCAACTACATGTATCCATATTAGAGAAAGCAGAGTGAAACCTAAAAATTAAAATTGTTACTGCAAACGAACGGTTTAACATAGAAGAACGAAATTTGGTGAGCCAAGAGGGATTGGGGTACTAATCCTTACCTGAAAGTGTCATCAAGATTGGGTGAAAAAATGTGCGCTGAAATTTCAGGAAACTCGTAGTTTTGGAAGCTTGGCAACCCCTTACCATGAAAGTGATTTGTGCCAGTCTCTGCTTAGGGATACATCAATAGGAAACAAACTATAGAGATAGAACTTAGAACTACCTTATTTTGTCAAGTTTCATAGAGCTAGCACAAACCATGTTTGATTTAGAGTTCCAACTACATGTATCCATATAGGAGAAAACAGAGTGAAACCTGAAAATTAAATCTGTTACTGCCAACGAACGGTTTAACCTAGAAGAACGAAATTTGGTGAGCCAAGTGGGAATGGCATACTGATCATTATCTGAAAGTGTCATCAAGTTTGGGTGAAAATATATGTGCTGAGATTTCAGGAAACTCGTAGTTTTTTGGAAGGGTGGCAACCCCTTATAATGGAAGTGATTTGCGCCAGTCTCTGCTTAGGGCTACATCAATAGGAAACAAACCATAGAGATAGAACTTAGAACTACCTTATTGTGTCAAGTTTCAAAGAGCTAGCACAGACCATGTTTGATTTAGAGTCCAACTACATTTATCCATATAGGAGAAAACAGAGTGAAACCTAAAAATTAAAACTCTTACTGCCAACGAATGGTTTAACCTAGAAGAACAAAATTGTGTGAGCAAAGTGGGATTGGGGTACTGATCATTACCTGAAAGTGTCATCAAGATTGGGTGAAAAAATGTGTGCTTAGACTTCAGGAAACTCGTAGTTTTTGGAAGCTGGGCAACCACTTTCCATGAAAGTGATTTGCGCCATTCTCTGTTTAGGGCTACATCTATAGGAAACAAACCATAGAGATAGAACTTGGAACTACTTTAATGTGTCAAGTTTCAAATAGCTACCAGAAACCGTGTTTGATTTAGAGTTCCAACTACATGTATCCATATAGGAGAAAACAGAGCGAAACCTAAAAATTAAAACTGTTACTTCCAACAAACGGTTTAACCTAGAAGAACGAAATTTGGTGAGCCAAGTTGGATTGGGGTACTTATCATTATCTGAAAGTGTCATCAAGTTTGGGTGAAAAAATGTGTACTGAGATTTCAGGAAACTCGTAGTTTTTTGGAAGCTTGGCAACCCCTTTCCATGAAAGTGATTTGCGCCAGTCTCTGCTTAGGAATACAAATAGGAAACAAACCATAGACATAGAACTTGGAACTATTTTATTGTGTCAAGTTTCAAAGACCTAGCACAAACCGTGTTTGATTTAGAGTTCCAACTACATGTATCCATATAGGATAAAAGAGAGTGAAACCTAAAAATTAAAACTGTTACTGCCAACTAATGGTAAACCTAGAAGAACGAAATTTGGTGAATCAAGTGGAATTGCGGTACTGATCATTACTTGAAAGTGTCAACAAGATTGGGTGAAAAAATATGTGCTGCGATATCAGGAAACTCCTAGTTTTTTGGAAGCTTGGCAACCCCTTTCTGTGAAAGTGATTTTCGCAAGTCTCTGCTTAGGGCTACATTAATAGGAAACAAACCACCGAAATAGAACTTGAACTACATTATTTTGTCAATTTTGAATGAGCTAGCACAAACTGTGTTTGATTTAGAGTTCCAACAACATGTATCCATATAGGAGAAAACAGTGAAACCTAAAAATTAAAACTGTTAGTGCAAACGAACGGATTAACCTAGAAGAACGAAATTTGGTGAGCCAAGTCGGATTGGGGTACTGATCATTACCTGAAACTGTCATCAAGATTGGGTGAAAAAATGTGTGCTGAGATTTCAGGAAACTCGTAGTTTTTTGGAAGCTTGGCCATCCCTTTCCCTGAAAGTGATTTGCCCCAGTCTCTGCTTAGGGCTACATCAATAGGAAACAAACAATAGAGATAGAACTTGGAACTACTTTATTGTTTCAAGTTTCAAAGAGCTAGCACAAAACGTGTTTGATTTAGAGTTCCAACTACATGTATCCATATAGGAGAAAACAGAGTGAAAACTCAAAATTTAAACTGTTACTGCCAACAAATGGTTTAACCTAGAAGACCGAAATTTGGTGAGCCAAGTGAGATTGGGGTACTGATCACAACCTGAAAGTGTCATCAAGATTGGGTGAAAAAAATGTGTGCTGAGATTTCAGAAATCTCATAGTTTTTTGGAAGCTTGGCAACCCCTTTCCATGAAAGTGATGTGTGCCAGTCTCTGCTTAGTTCTACATCAATAGGAAACAAACCATAGAGATAGAACTTGGAACTACTTTATTGTGTCAAGTTTCAAAGAGCTAGCACTAACCAAGTTAGAGTTAGAGTTCCAACTGCATGAATCCATATAGGAGAAAACAGTGTGAAACCTAAAAATTAAAACTGTTACTTCCAAAAAACGGTTTAACCTAGAAGAACGAAATTTGGTGAGCCAAGTTGGATTGGGGTACTGATCATTATCTGAAAGTGTCATCAAGTTTGGGTGAAAACATGTGTACTGATATTTCAGGAAACTCGTAGTTTTTTGGAAGCTTGGCAACCCCTTTCCATGAAAGTGATTTGCGCCAGTCTCTGCTTAGGACTACAAATAGGAAACAAACCATAGAGATAGAACTTGGAACTATTTTATAGTGTCAAGTTTCAAAGACCTAGCACAAACCGTGTTTGATTTAGAGTTCCAACTACATGTATCCATATAGGAGAAAACAGAGTGAAACCTAAAAATTTAAACTGTTACTACCAAAGAACGGTTTAACCTAGAAGAATGAAATTTGGTGAGCCAAGTGGGATTGGGGTACTGATCATTACCTGAAAGTGTCATCAAGATTGGTTGAAAAAATGTGTGCTGAGATTTCAGGAAACTCGTAGTTTTTTTGGAAGCTTGGCAACCTCTATCCATGAAAGTGATTTGCGCCAGTCTCTGCTGAGGTCTACATCAATAGGAATCAAACCATAGTGAGAGAACTTGGAAGTACTTTATTGTTTCAAGTTTCAAAGAGCTAGCACAAACCGTATTTGATTTAGAGTTCCAAATACATGTATCTTATAGGAGAAAACAGAGTGAAACCTAAAAATTAAAACTGTTACTGCCAACGAACGGTTTAACCTAGAAGAATGAAATTTGGTGAGCCAAGTGGGATTAGGTTACTGATCATTACCTGAAAGTGTCACCAATTTGGGTTAAAAAATGTGTGCTGAGATTTCAGGAAACTCTTGGTTTGTTGGAAGCTTGGCAACCCCTTTCCATGAAAGGGATTTGCGCCACTTTCTGCTTAGGTCTACATCAATAGGAAACAAACCATATAGATAAAATTTGGAACTACTTTATTGTGTGAAGTTTCAAAGAGCTAGCAAAAACCGTGTTTGATTTAGAGTTCCAACTACATGTATCCATATAGGAGAAAACAGAGTGAAACCTAAAAATTAAAACTGTTACTGCAAATGAACGGTTTAACCTAGAAGAACGAAATTCGGTGAGCCAAGTGGGATTGGGGTACTGATCATTAACTGAAAGTGTCATCGAGATTGGGTGAAAAAGTGTGTGCTGTGATTTCAGAAAACTCCTAGTTTTTTGGAAGCTTGGCACCCCTTTCCATAAAGG
Organism: Spermophilus citellus; assembly: GCF_964194105.1. Classification (NCBI taxonomy): domain Eukaryota; kingdom Metazoa; phylum Chordata; class Mammalia; order Rodentia; family Sciuridae; genus Spermophilus; species Spermophilus citellus. The sequence goes on along the minus strand of NC_138193.1, from coordinate 40,557,226 downwards.
GATTTCCGCCAGTCTCTGCTTAGGGCTATGTCAATAGGAAACAAACCTTAGAGACAGAACTTGGAACTACTTTATTGTGTCATGTTTAAAGAGCTAGCACAAACTGTGTTTGATTTCGAGTTCGAACTACATGTATCCATATAGGAGAAAAGAGAGTGAAACCTAAAAATTAAAACTGTTACTGCCAACGAACAGTTTAACCTAGAAGAACGAAATTTGGTGAGCCAAGTGGGATTGGGGTACTGATCATTATCTGAAAGTGTCAAAAGTATGGGTGAAAATATGTGTGCTGAGATTTCAGGAAACTCGGGGTTTTTTAGAAGCTTGGCAACCCCTTTCTATCAAAGTGATTTGCGCCAGTCTCTGCTTAGGGCTACATCAACAGGAAAGAAACCATAGAGATAGAACTTGGAACTAGATTATTGTGTCAAGTTTCAAAGAGCTAGCACAAACCGTGTTTGATTTAGAGTTCCAACTACATGTATCCATATATTAGAAAACACAGTGAAACGTAATATTTAAAACTGTTACTGCCAACGAACTGTTTAACCTAGAAGAATGAAATTGGGTGAGACAAGTGGGATTGGGGAACTGATGATTACCTGATAGTGTCATCAAGATTGGGTGAAAAAATGTGTGCTGCAATTTCAGGAAACTCGTAGTTTTTTGGATGCTTGGCAACCCTTTTCTATGAAATTGATTTGCGCCAGTCTCTGCTTAGAGCTACAACAACAGGAAAGAATCCATAGAGATAGAACTTGGAACTACTTTATTGTGTCCAGTTTCAAAGTGCTAGCACAAACCGTGTTTGATTTAGAGTTCCAATTACATGTATCCATATAGGAGAAAATAGAGTGAAACCTAAAAATTAAAACTGTTACTGCCAACGAACAGTTTAACCTGGAAGAACGAAATTTGGTGAGACAAGTGGGATTGGGGTAATGATCATTACCTGAAAGTGTCATCAAGACTGGGTGAAAAAATGTGTGCTGAGATTTCAGGAAACTCGTAAATTTTTGTAAGCTTGCCAACCCTTTTCCATGAAAGGGATTTGCGCCAGTCTCTGCTTAGGGCTACATCAATAGGAAACAAACTATAGAGATAGAACTTGGAACTACATTATTGTGTCAAGTTTCAAAGAGCAGGCCCAAACAGTGTTTGATTTAGAGTTCCAAGTACATGTATCCATACATTACAAAACAGAGTGAAACCTAAAAATTAAAACTGTTATTTCCATCGAACAGTTTAAAGTAGAATAACGAAATTGAGTGAGCCAAGTGGGATTAGGGTACTGATCATTACCTGAAAGTGTCATCAAGTTTGGGTGAAAAAATATTTGCTGAGATTTCAGGAAACACGTAGTTTTTTGGAAACTTGGCAACCCCTTTATATGGAATTGATTTGCACCAGTCTCTGCTTAGGGCTACATCAATAGGAAACAAACCATAGAGATAGAACTTTGAAATACTTTATTGTGTCAAGTTTCAAAGAGCTAGCGCAAACCGTGTTTGATTCAGAGTTCCAACTACTTGTATCCGTATAGAAGAAAACAGAGTGAAACCTAAAAATTAAAACTGTTACTGCCAACGAACAGTTTAACCTAGAAGAACGAAATTGTGTGAGCCAAGTGGGATTGGGTAATGATCATTACCTGAAAGTGTCATCAAGATTGGGTGAAAAAATGTGTGCTGAGATTTCAGGAAACTCGTAGTTTTTTGGAAGCTTGGCAACGCCTTTCCATGAAAGGGATTTGCGCCAGTCTCTGCTTAGGGCTACATCAATAGGAAACAAACCATAGAGTTGAAACTTGGAACTCCTATATTGTGTCAAGTTTCAAAGAACTAGCACAAACCGTGTTTGATTTAGAGTACCAACTACATGTATCCATATAGGAGAAAACAGAGTGAAAACTAAAAATCAAAACTGTTACTGCCAACGAACGGTTTAACCTTGAAGAACGAAATTTGGTGAGACACGTGGGATTGCGGTACTGATTATTACCTGAAGGTGTCATCAGGATTGGGTGAAACTATGTGTGCTGAGATTTCAGGAAACTCGTAGTTTTTTGGAAATTTGGCAACCCCTTTCCCTGAAAGGGATTTGCGACAATCTCTGCTTGGGTATACATCAATAGAAAACAAACCATAGAGATAGAACTTGGAACTACTTTATTGTGTCAAGTTTCAAAGAGCTAGCACAAACCGTGTTTGATTTAGAGTTCCAACTACATGTATCCATATATTAAAAAAAGAGTGAAACCTAAAAATTAAAACTCATACCTCCAACGAACGGTTTATCCTAGAAGAACGATATTTGGTGAGCCAAGTGGAATTGGCGTACTGATCATTACCTGAAAGTGTCAGCAAGATTTGGTGAAAAAATGTGTGCTGAGATTTCAGGAAACTCGTAGTTTTTTGGAAACTTGGCAACCCCTTTCCCTGAAAGAGATTTGCGAGAGTCTCTGCTTAGGTCTACATCCATACAAAACAAACCATAGAGATACAACTTGGCACTACTTTACTGTGTCAAGTTTCAAAGAGCTAGCACAAACCGTGAAACTGTGTTTGATTTAGAGTTCCAACTACATGTATCCATATAGGAGAAAAGAGAGTGAAACCTAAAAATTAAAACTGTTACTGCCAACGAACGGTTTAACCTAGAAGAACGAAATTTTGTGAGACAAGTGGGAATTGGGTACTGATCATTACCTGAAATTCTCATCAAAGTGTGTGAAAAATGTGTGCTGAGATTTCAGAAACTCGTAGTTTTTTGGAAGCTTGGCAAACCCTTTCCATGAAAGTGATTTGACCCAGTCTCTGCTTAGGACTACATCAACAGGAAAAAAAAAAAACAGAGATAGAACATGGAACTCTTTTATTGTGTCAACTTTCAAAGAGCTAGCACAAACCGTGTTTGATTTAGAGTTCCAACTACATGTATCCATATAGGAGAAAACAGAGTGAAACCTAAAAATTAAAACTGTTACTGCCAATGAACGGTTTAACTTAGAAGACCGAAATTTGGTGAGCCAAGTGGGATTGGGGTACTGATCATTACCTGAAAGTGTCATCAACATTGGTTGAGAAAATGTGTGCTGAGATTTCAGGAAACTCGTAGTTTTTTGGAAGCTTGCCAACCCCTTTCCATAAAAGGGATTTGGGCCAGTCTCTGCTTAGGGCTACATCAGTAGGAAAGAAACCATAGAGATGGAACTTGGAACTACTTTATTGTGTCAAGTTTCAAAGAGCTAGCGCAAACCGAGTTTGATTTCGAGTTCGAACTACATGTATCCATATAGGAGAAAACAGAGTGAAACCTAAAAACTAGAACTGTTACTGCCAACGAATGGTTTTACCTAGAGAACGAAATTTGGGGAGCCAAGTGGGATTAGGGTACTGATCATTACCTGAAAGTGTCATCAAGATTGGGTGGAAAAATGTGTGCTGCGATTTCTGGAACCTCGTAGTTTTTTGGAAGCTTGGCAACACCTTTCCATGAAAGTGATTTGCACCAGTCTCTGCTTAGGGCTACATCTATAGGAAAAAAACCATAGAGATAGAACTTGGAACTACTTTATTGTGTCAGGTTTCAAAGAGCTAGCACAAACCGAGTTTGATATCGAGTTCGAACAACATGTACCCATATAGGAGAAAACAGAGTGAAACGTAAATTTAAAACTGTTACTGCCAACGAACTGTTTAAACTAGAAGAACGAAATTTTGGGAGCCAAGTGGGATTAGGGTACTGATCATTACCTGAAAGGGTCATCAAGATTGGGTGAAAAAATGTGTGCTGCGATTTCAGGAAACTCGTAGATTTTTGGAAGCTTGGCAACCCCTTTCCATGAAAGTGATTTGTGCCAGTCTCTGCTTAGGGCTACATCAATAGGAAACAAACCATAGAGATAGAACTTGGAACTACTTTATTGTGTCAAGTTTCAAAGAGTAACACACACCGAGTTTGATTTCGAGTTCAAACTAATTGTATCCATATAGGAGAAAACAGAGTGAAACGTAAAAATTAAAACTGTTACTGCCAACCAACGGTTGAACCTAGAAGAACGAAATTTGGTGAGCCAAGTGGGATTGGCATACTGATCATTATCTGAAAGTGTCATCAAGATTGGGTGAAAATATGTGTGCTGAGATTTCAGGAAACTCGTAGTTTTTAGGAAGGTTGGCAACCCCTTTCCATGGAAATGATTTGTGCCAGTCTCTGCTTAGGGCTACATCAATAGGAAACAAACCATAGAGATAGAACTTGTAACAACTTTATTGTGTCAAGTTTCAAAGAGGTAGCACAAACCGTGTTTCATTTAGAGTTCCAACTACATGTATCCATATAGGAGAAAACAGAGTGAAACCTAAAAATTAAAACTGTTACTGCCAACGAACTGTTTAACCTAGAACAACGAAATTTGGTGAGCCAAGTGGGATTGGGGTACTGATGATTACCTGAAAGTGTCATCAAGACTGGGTGAAAAAATGTGTGCTGAGATTTCAGGAAACTCGTAGTTTTTTAAATGCTTGGCAACCCCTTTTTATGAAAGAGATTTGCGCCAGTCCCTGCTTAGGGCTACATAAATAAGAAACAAACCATAGAGATAGAACTTGGAAGTACATTATTGTGTCAAGTTTCAAAGAGCAGGCACAAACATTGTTTGATTTAGAGTTCCAAATACATGTATCCATATAGGAGAAAACAGAGTGAAACCTAAAAATTAAAACTGTTACTGCCAATGAACGGTTTAACCTAGAAGAACGAAATTTGGTGAGCCAAGTGGGATTTGTGTACTCATCATTACCTGAAAGTGTCATCAAGATTGGGTGAAAGAATGTGTGCTGAGATTTCAGGAAACTCGTAGTTTTTTGGAAGCTTGGCCACCCCTTTCAATGAAAGTGATTTGCGCCAGTCTCTGCTTAGGGCTACATCAACAGGAAACAAACCATAGAGATAGAACTTGGAACTAATTTATTGTGTCAAGTTTCAAAGAGCTAGCACAAACCTTGTTTGATTTAGAGTTCCAACTATATGTATCCATATAGGAGAAAACAGAGTGAAACCTAAAAATTCAAACTGTTAATGCCAACGAACGTTTTAACCTAGAAGAACGAAATTTGGTGAGCCAAGTGGGATTTGTGTACTGATAATTACCTGAAAGTGTCATCAAGATTGGGTGAAAAAATGAGTGCTGAGATTTCAGGAAACTCGTAGTTTTTTGGAAGCTTGGCCACCCCTTTCAATGAAAGTGATTTGCGCCAGTCTCTGCTTAGGGCTACATCAATAGGAAACAAACCATAGATAGAACTTGGAATTACTTTACTGTGTCAAGTTTCAAAGAGCTAGCACAAACCTTGTTTGATTTAGAGTTCCAACGACATGTATCCATATAGGAGAAAACAGAGTGAAACCTAAAAATTAAAACTGTTACTGCCAACGAATGGTTTAACCTAGAAGAAGGAAATTTGGTGAGCCAAGTGGTATTGGGGTACTGATCATTACCTGAAAGAGTCATCTAGATTGGGTGAAAAAAATGTGTGCTGAGATTTCAGGAAACTCGTAGTTTTATAGAAGCTTGGTAACCCCTTTCCATCAAAGTGATTTGTGCCAGTCTCTGCTTAGGGCTACATCAATAGGAAACAAACCATAGAGATAGAACTTTGAAATACTTTATTGTGTCAACTTTCAAAGAGGTAGCACAAACCGTGTTTGATTTAGAGTTCCAACTACATGTATCCATATAGGAGAAAACAGAGTGAAACCTAAAAATTAAAACTGTTACTGCCAATGAACGGTTTAACTTAGAAGACCGAAATTTGGTGAGCCAAGTGGGATTGGGGTACTGATCATTACCTGAAAGTGTCATCAACATTGGTTGAGAAAATGTGTGCTGAGATTTCAGGAAACTCGTAGTTTTTTGGAAGCTTGCCAACCCCTTTCCATAAAAGGGATTTGGGCCAGTCTCTGCTTAGGGCTACATCAGTAGGAAAGAAACCATAGAGATGGAACTTGGAACTACTTTATTGTGTCAAGTTTCAAAGAGCTAGCGCAAACCGAGTTTGATTTCGAGTTCGAACTACATGTATCCATATAGGAGAAAACAGAGTGAAACCTAAAAACTAGAACTGTTACTGCCAACGAATGGTTTTACCTAGAGAACGAAATTTGGGGAGCCAAGTGGGATTAGGGTACTGATCATTACCTGAAAGTGTCATCAAGATTGGGTGGAAAAATGTGTGCTGCGATTTCTGGAACCTCGTAGTTTTTTGGAAGCTTGGCAACACCTTTCCATGAAAGTGATTTGCACCAGTCTCTGCTTAGGGCTACATCTATAGGAAAAAAACCATAGAGATAGAACTTGGAACTACTTTATTGTGTCAGGTTTCAAAGAGCTAGCACAAACCGAGTTTGATATCGAGTTCGAACAACATGTACCCATATAGGAGAAAACAGAGTGAAACGTAAATTTAAAACTGTTACTGCCAACGAACTGTTTAAACTAGAAGAACGAAATTTTGGGAGCCAAGTGGGATTAGGGTACTGATCATTACCTGAAAGGGTCATCAAGATTGGGTGAAAAAATGTGTGCTGCGATTTCAGGAAACTCGTAGATTTTTGGAAGCTTGGCAACCCCTTTCCATGAAAGTGATTTGTGCCAGTCTCTGCTTAGGGCTACATCAATAGGAAACAAACCATAGAGATAGAACTTGGAACTACTTTATTGTGTCAAGTTTCAAAGAGTAACACACACCGAGTTTGATTTCGAGTTCAAACTAATTGTATCCATATAGGAGAAAACAGAGTGAAACGTAAAAATTAAAACTGTTACTGCCAACGAACGGTTGAACCTAGAAGAACGAAATTTGGTGAGCCAAGTGGGATTGGCATACTGATCATTATCTGAAAGTGTCATCAAGATTGGGTGAAAATATGTGTGCTGAGATTTCAGGAAACTCGTAGTTTTTAGGAAGGTTGGCAACCCCTTTCCATGGAAATGATTTGTGCCAGTCTCTGCTTAGGGCTACATCAATAGGAAACAAACCATAGAGATAGAACTTGTAACAACTTTATTGTGTCAAGTTTCAAAGAGGTAGCACAAACCGTGTTTCATTTAGAGTTCCAACTACATGTATCCATATAGGAGAAAACAGAGTGAAACCTAAAAATTAAAACTGTTACTGCCAACGAACTGTTTAACCTAGAACAACGAAATTTGGTGAGCCAAGTGGGATTGGGGTACTGATGATTACCTGAAAGTGTCATCAAGACTGGGTGAAAAAATGTGTGCTGAGATTTCAGGAAACTCGTAGTTTTTTAAATGCTTGGCAACCCCTTTTTATGAAAGAGATTTGCGCCAGTCCCTGCTTAGGGCTACATAAATAAGAAACAAACCATAGAGATAGAACTTGGAAGTACATTATTGTGTCAAGTTTCAAAGAGCAGGCACAAACATTGTTTGATTTAGAGTTCCAAATACATGTATCCATATAGGAGAAAACAGAGTGAAACCTAAAAATTAAAACTGTTACTGCCAATGAACGGTTTAACCTAGAAGAACGAAATTTGGTGAGCCAAGTGGGATTTGTGTACTCATCATTACCTGAAAGTGTCATCAAGATTGGGTGAAAGAATGTGTGCTGAGATTTCAGGAAACTCGTAGTTTTTTGGAAGCTTGGCCACCCCTTTCAATGAAAGTGATTTGCGCCAGTCTCTGCTTAGGGCTACATCAACAGGAAACAAACCATAGAGATAGAACTTGGAACTAATTTATTGTGTCAAGTTTCAAAGAGCTAGCACAAACCTTGTTTGATTTAGAGTTCCAACTATATGTATCCATATAGGAGAAAACAGAGTGAAACCTAAAAATTCAAACTGTTAATGCCAACGAACGTTTTAACCTAGAAGAACGAAATTTGGTGAGCCAAGTGGGATTTGTGTACTGATAATTACCTGAAAGTGTCATCAAGATTGGGTGAAAAAATGAGTGCTGAGATTTCAGGAAACTCGTAGTTTTTTGGAAGCTTGGCCACCCCTTTCAATGAAAGTGATTTGCGCCAGTCTCTGCTTAGGGCTACATCAATAGGAAACAAACCATAGATAGAACTTGGAATTACTTTACTGTGTCAAGTTTCAAAGAGCTAGCACAAACCTTGTTTGATTTAGAGTTCCAACGACATGTATCCATATAGGAGAAAACAGAGTGAAACCTAAAAATTAAAACTGTTACTGCCAACGAATGGTTTAACCTAGAAGAAGGAAATTTGGTGAGCCAAGTGGTATTGGGGTACTGATCATTACCTGAAAGAGTCATCTAGATTGGGTGAAAAAAATGTGTGCTGAGATTTCAGGAAACTCGTAGTTTTATAGAAGCTTGGTAACCCCTTTCCATCAAAGTGATTTGTGCCAGTCTCTGCTTAGGGCTACATAAACAGGAAACAAACCATAGAGATAGAACTAGGAACTACATTATTGTGTTAAGTTTCCAAGAGCTAGCACAAACCGTCTTTGATTTAGAGTTCCAACTACATGTATCCATATAGGAGAAAACAGAGTGAAACCTAAAATTTAAAACTGTTACTGCCAACGAACGTTTTAACCTAGAAGAACGAAATTTGGTGAGACAAGTTGGATTGGGGTCCCGATCATTACCTGAAAGTGTCATCAAGATTGGGTGAAAAAATGTGTGCTGAGATTTCAGGAAACTCGTACTTTTTTGGTACCTTGGCCACCCCTTTCCATGAAAGTGATTTGCGACAGTCTCTGCTTAGGGCTACATAAATAGGAAACAAACCATAGAGATAGAACTTGGAACTACATTATCGTGTCAAGCTTCAAAGAGCTAGCACAAACCGTTTTTGATTTAGAGTTCCAACTACATGTATCCATATATTAGAAAACAGAGTGAAAACTAAAAATTAAAACTCTTACTGCCAACGAACTGTTTAACCTCGAAGAAGGAAATTTGGTGAGCCAAGTGTGATTGGGGTAGTGATCATTACCTGAAAGTGTCATCAAGATTGGGTGAAAAAATGTGTGCTGAGATTTCAGGAAACTCGTAGTTTTTTGGAAGCTTGGCCACCCCTTTCTATGAAAGTGATTTGCGACAGTCTCTGCTTAGGGCTACATAAATAAGAAACAAACCACAGAGATAGAACTAGGAACTACATTATTCTGTCAAGTTTCCAAGAGCTAGCAAAAACCGTATTTGATTTAGAGTTTCAACTACATGTATCCATATATTAGAAAACAGAGTGAAACCTAAAACTTAAAACTGTTACTGCCAACGAACGGTTTAACCTAGAAGAACAAAATTTGGTGAGCCAAGTGTGATTGGGGTACTGATCATTACCTGAAAGTGTCATCAAGATAGGGTGTAAAAATGTGTGGTGAGATTTCAGGAAACTTGTAGTTTTTTGAAGCTTGGCAAGCCCTTTCCCTGAAATCGTTTTGCGAAATTCTGCACTTAGGTCTACATCAATAGAAAACAAACCATAGAGATACAACTTAGAACTACTTTATTGTGTCAAGTTTTGAAGAGGTAGCACAAACCCTGTTCGATTTAGAGTTCCGACTACATGTATCCATATAGGAGAAAACAGATTGAAACCTAAAAATTAAAAGAGTTACTGCCAACGAACGATTTAACCTAGAAGAACGAAATTTGGTGAGCCAAGTGGGATTGGAGTACTGATCATTACCTGGAAGTGTCAAAAGAATGGGTGAAAATATGTGTGCTGAGATTTCAGGAAACTCGTAGTTTCATGGAAGCTTGGCCACCCCTTTCCATGAAAGTGATTTGCGCCAGTCTCTGCTTAGGGCTACATCAATAGGAAACAAACCATAGATAGAACTTGGAACTACATTACTGTGTCAAGTTTCAAAGAGCTAGCACAAACCTTGTTTGATTTAGAGTTCCAGCGACATGTATCCATATTGGAGAAAACAGAGTGAAACCTAAAAATTAAAACTGTTACTGCCAACGAACGGTTTAACCTAGAAGAGCGAAATTTGGTGAGCCAAGTGGGATTGGCGTACTGATCATTACCTGAAAGTGTAATCAAGATTGGGTGAAAAAATGTGTGCTGAGATTTCAGGAAACTCGTAGTTTTTTAGAAGCTTGGCAACCCCTTTCCATCAAAGTGATTTGTGCCAGTCTCTGCTTAGGGCTACATCAACAGGAAACAAACCATAGAGATAGAACCTGGAACTATTTATTGTGTCAAGTTTCAAAGAGCTAGCACAGACCGTGAAACTGTGTTTGATTTAGAGTTCCAAATACATGTATCCATATAGGAGAAAACAGAGTGAAACCTAAAAATTAAAACTGTTACTGCCAACGAACGGTTTAACCTAGAAGATCGAAATTTGGTGAGCCAAGTGGGATTGGGGTACTGATCTTTACCTGAAAGTGTCATCAAGATTGGGTGAAAAAATGTGTGCTGAGATTTCAGGAAACTCGTAGTATTTTAGAAGCTTGGCAACCCCTTTCCATGAAAGAGATTTGCGCCATTCTCTGCTTAGGGCTACATCTATAGGAAACAAACCATAGAGATAGAACTTGGAAATACTTTATTGGGTCAAGTTTCAAACACCTGGCACAAACCGTGTTTCATTTATAGTTCCGAATACATGTATCCATATATTAGAAAACAGAGTTAAACCTCAAAATTAAAATTGTTACTGCCAACGAACGGTTTAACATAGAAGAACGAAATTTGGTGAGCCAAGTGGGATTGGGGTACTGATCATTACCTGAAAGTGTCATAAAGATTGGGTGAAAAAATGTGTGATGAGATTTCAGGAAACTCGTAGTTTTTGGAAGCTTGGAAACCCCTTTCCGTGAAAGTGATTTGCGCTGTCTCTGCTTAGGACTACATCAGTAGGAACCAAACCATAGAGATAGAACTAGGAACTACATTATTGTGTCAAGTTTCAAAAAGCTAGACCAACAGTGTTTGATTTAGTGTTCCAACTACATGTATCCATAAAGGAGAAAACAGAGTGAAACCTAAATATTAAAAGTGTTACTGCCAAAGAAAGTTTTAACCTAGAGGAACGAAATTTGGTGAGCAAAGTGGGATTGGGGTACTGATCATTACCTGAAAGTGTCATAAGGATTGGGTAAAAAAATGTGTGCTGAGATTTCAGGAAACTCATAGTTTTTTGGAAGCTTGGCAACCCCTTTCTATGAAAGAGATTTGCGCCAATCGCTGCTTAGTGCTACATCAGTAGGAAAAAAACCATAGAGATAGAACTTGGAACTACTTTATTGTGTTTAGTTTCAAAGAGCTAGCACAAACCATGTTTGATTTAGAGTTTCCAACTACATGTATCCATAAAGGAGAAAACAGAGTGAAACCTAAAAATTAAAACAGTTACTGCAAACGAACGGTTTAATCTAGAAGAACGAAATTTGATGAGCCAAGTGGGATTGGGGTACTGATCATTACGTGAAAGTGTCATCAAGATTGGGTGAAAAAGTGTGTGCTGAGATTTCAGGAAACTCGTATTTTTTTGGAAGATGGGCATCCCTTTTCCATGAAAGGGATTTGAGGCAGTCTCTGCTTAGGGCTACATCAATAGGAAAAAAATCATCGAAATAGAAATTGCAACTACATTATTTTGTCAATTTTGTAAGTGCTAGCACAAACCGTGTTTGATTTAGAGTTCCAACTACATGTATCCATATAGGAGAAAACAGAGTGAAACCTCAAAATTAAAACTGTTACTGCCAACTAAGTGTTTAACCTAGAAGAACGAAATTTGATGAGCCAAGTGGGATTGGGGTACTGATAATTACCTGAAATTGTCATCAAAGTGGGTGAAAAAATGTGTGCAGAGATTTCTGGAAACTCGTTAGTTTTTTTGGAAGCTTGGCAACCCATTTCCATGAAATTGATTTGTGTCAGTCGCTGCTTAGGGCTACATCAATAGGAAACAAACCATAGAGACACAACTTGGAACTACGTTATTGTGTCAAGTCTGAAAGAGCTAGCAGAAACCCTGTTTGATTTAGAGTTCCAACTACATGTATCCATTTAGGAGAAAACAGAGTGAAACCTAAAAATTAAAACTGTTACTGCCAACGAACAGATTAACCTAGAAGAACGAAATTTGGTTAGTCAAGTAGGATTGGGTTACTGATCATTACCTGAAAGTGTCATCAAGATTGGGTGAAAAAATGTGTGCTGAGATTTCAGGAAACTCGTAGTTTTTTAGAAGCTTGGCAACCCCTTTCCATCAAAGTGATTTGTGCCAGTCTCTGCTGAGGGCTACATCAATAGGAAACAAACCATAGAGATAGAACTTGGAACTACTTTATTATGTCAATTTTCAAAGAGCTAGCACAAACCGTGTTTGATTTATATTCCAAACTACATGTATCCATATAGGAGAACACAGAGTGAAACCTAAAAATTAAAACTGTTACTGCAAATGAACGGTTTTACCTAGAAGAGCAAAATTTGGTGAGCCAAGTTGGATTGGGGTACTATCATTACCTGAAAGTGTCATCAAGATTGGGTGAAAAAAATATATGCTGAGATTTCAGGAAACTCGTAGTTTTTTGGAAGCTTGGCCACACCTTCCCATGAAAGTGATTTGCGCCAGTCTCTGCTGAGGACTACATCAATAGGAAACAAACCATAGAGCTAGAACTTGGAACTACATTATTGTGTCAAGTTTAAAAGAGCTAGCAAAAACAGTGTTTGATTAAGAGTTCCAACTACATGTATCCATTTAGGAGAAAACAGAGTGAAACCTAAAAATTAAAACTGTTACTGCAAATGAACGGTTTAACCTAGAAGAAAGAAATTTGGTGAGCCTAGTGGGATTGGGGTACTTATCATCACCTGAATCTGTCATCAAGTTTGGGTGAAAAAATGTGTGCTGAGATTTCTGGAAACTCTTAGTTTTCTGGAAGCTGGGATCCCCTTTCCATGAAAGTGATTTGTGCCAGTCTCTGCTTAGGGCTACATCAATAGGAAATATACCACAGATATAGAACTTGGAACTACTTTATTCTGTCCACTTTCAAAGAGCTAGCACAAACCCTGTTTGATTTAGATTTCCAACAACATGTATCCATATAGGAGAAAACAGTGTAACCTAAAAATTAAAACTGTTACTGAAAACGAACGGTTTAATCTAGAAGAACGAAATTTTTTGACCCAAGTGGCATTGGGGTACCAATCATTACCTGAAAGTGTCATGAAGATTGCGTGAAAAAATGTGTGCTAAGATTTCAGTAAATTCGTAGTTTTTTGCAAGCTGGAATCCCCTTTCCATGAAAGTGATTTGCGCCATCTCTGCTTAGGGCTACTTAAATAGGAAACAAACAATAGAGATATAACTTGGCACTACTTTATTGTGTCAAGTTTCAAGGAGGTAGCACAAACCATGTTTGATTTAGAGTTCCAACTACGTGTATTCATATAGGAGAAAACAGTGTGAAACCTAAAAATTAAAACTCTTACTGCAAACGAATGGTTTACCTAGAAGAACGAAATTTGGTAGCTAAGTGGGATTGGGTTACTGATCATTACCTGAAAGTGTCATCAAGATAAGGTGAAAAAAATGTGTGCTGATATTTCAGGAAACTCGTACTTTTTTGGAAGCTTCGCCACCCCTTTCCATGAAAATATTGTGCCTGTTTCTGCTTGGAGCTACATCAATAGGAAACAAACCGTAGAGATAGAACTTGGAACTGCATTATTGTGTCAAGTTTCAAAGAGCTAGCACAAACCGTGTTTGATTTAGAGTTCCAACTACATGTATCCATATAGGAGAAAACAGAGAGAAACCTAAAAATTAAAACTGTTACTTCAAACGAACGTTTAAACCTAGCAGAACGAAATTGGGTGAGCCAAGTGGTATTGGTGTACTGATCATTGCCTGAAAGTGTCATCGAGATTCGTTGAAAAATGTGTGCTGTGATTTCAAGAATATCATAGTTTTTTGGAAGCTTGGCAACCCCTTTCCATGAAAGTGATTTGTGCCAGTCTCTCCTTAGGGCTACATCAATAGGAAACAAACCATAGCGATAGAACTGGGAACTACTTTATGGTGTCAAGTTTCAAAGAGCTAGCACAAACCCTGTTTGATTTAAAGTTTCAAGTACATGTATCCATAAAGGAGAAAACAGAGTGAAACCTAAAAATTAAAACTGTTACTGCAAACCAACGGGTTAACCTAGAAGAACAAAATTTGTTGAGCCAAGTGGGATTGGGGTGCTGATCATTACCTGAAAGTGTCATCAAGATTGTGTGAAAAAATGTGTGCTGAGAATTCAGGAAAATCATAGTTTTTTGGAAGTTTGGCAACCCTTTTCCATGAATGTGATTTGTGCAAGTCTGTGCTTAGGGCTACATCAATAGGATAAAACCATAGAGATAGAACTTGGAACTACTTTATTATGTCAAGTTTCAAAGAGCTAGCACAAACCGTGTTTGATTAAGAGTTCCAACTACAGGTATCCATATAGGAGAAAACAGAGCGAAACCTAAAAATTAACACTGTTACTGCAAACGAACGATTTAACGTAGAAGAACGAAATTTGGTGAGCCAAATGGAATTGGTGTACTGATCATTACCTGAAATTGTCATCAAGGTAAGGTGAAAAAATGTGTGCTGATATTTCAGGAATCTCATAGTTTTTTGGAAGCTTGGCAACCCCTTTCTATGAAAGTGATTTGCGCCAGTCTCTGCTTAGGGCTACATCAATAGGAAAGAAAACATAGAGATAGAACTTGGCACTACTTAATTGTGTCAAGTTTCAAAGAGCTAACACAAACCGTGTTTGATTTACAGTTCCAACCACGTGTATCCATATAGGAGAAAACAGAGTGAAACCTAAAAATCAAAACTCTTACTGAAACGGACGGTTTAACTTAGAAGAACGAAATTTGGTAGCTAAGTGGGATTGGGGTACTGATCATTACCTGAAAGTGTCATCAAGGTAAGGTGAAAAAATGTATGCTGATATTTCAGGAAACTCGTAGTTTTTTGGAAGCTTGGAAACCCCTTTCCATGTAAGTGATTTGCGCCAGTCTCTGCTTAGTGCTACATCAATAGGAAACAAACCATAGAGATAGAACTTGGAAGTACTTTATTTGTCAAGTTTCAAAGAGCCAACACAAACCGTGTTTGATTAAGAGTTCCAACTACATGTATCCATATAGGAGAAAACAGAGTGAAACCTAAAAATTTAAACAGTTACTGCAAACGAATTGTTTCACCTAGAAGAATGAAATTTGCTGAGCCAAGTGGGATTGGGGTACTGATCATTAACTGAATGTGTCATCAAGATTGGGTGAAAATATGTGTGCTGAGATTTCAGGAAACTCGTAATTTTTTGGAAGCTTTGCAACCCCTTTCAATGAAAGTGATTTGCTGCAGTCTCTGCTTAGGGCTATATCAATAGGAAACAAACCATAGAGATAGAACTTGGAAATACTTTATTTTGTCACGTTTCAAAGAGCTAGCACAAATGGTGTTTGATTTAGACTTCCAACTACATGTAATCATATAGGAGAAAACAGAGTGAAACCTAAAAATTAAAACTGTTACTGCAAATGAACGAATTAACCTAGAAGAACGAAATTTGGTGAGCCAAGTGGGATTATGGTACTGATCATTACCTGGAAGTGTCATCAAGATTGGTTGAAATATTGTGTGCTCAGATTTCAGGAAACTCGTGGTTTTTTGGAAGCTTGGCAACCCCTTTCCATGAAAGTGATTTGCGCCAGTTTCTGCTTAGGGCTGCATCAATGGGAAAGAAACCATAGTGATATAAATTGGAACTACTTTATTGTGCCAAGGTTCAAAGAGCTAGCACAAACCGTGTTTGATTTAGAGTTCCAACTACATGTATCTTATAGGAGAAAACAGAGTGAAACCTAAAAATTAAAATTATTTCTGCAAACGAACGGTTTAAAATAGAAGAGCGAAATTTGGTGAGCCAAGTGGGATTGGGGTACTGATTGATCATTACCTGAAAGTGTCATCAAGATTGGGTGAAAAAATGTGTGCTCAGATTTCAGGAAACTCGTAGTTTTTTGGAAGCTTGGCAATCCCTTTCCATGAAAGTAATTTGTGACAGTGTCTGCTTAGGTCTACATCAATAGAAAACAAACCATAGAGATATAACTTGGAACTACTTTATTGTGTCAAGTGTCAAAGAGCTAGCACAAACCGTGTTTGATTTAGAGTTCCAATTACATGTATCCATATAGGAGAAAACAGAGTGAAACCTAAAATTAAAACTGTTACTGCCAACGAACGGTTTAATCTAGAAGAATGAAATTTGGTGAGGCAAGTGGGATTGGGGTACTGATCATTACCTGAAAGTGTCATCAAGATTGGGTGAAAAATGTGTGCTGAGATTTCAGGAAACTCGTAGTTTTTTGCAAGCTTGACAATCCCTTTCCCTGAAAGTGATTTGCAAAAATCTCTGCTTAGGTCTACATCAATAGAAAACAAACCATAGAGATAGAACTTGGAACTACTTTATTGTGTCAAGTTTCAAAGAGCTAGCAGAAACCGTGTTTGATTTAGAGTTCCTACTACATGTATCAACATAGGAAAAAACAGAGTGAAACCTAAAAATTAAAACTGTTACTGCCAACTAATGGTTTTATCATAAGAACAAAATTTTGTGAGTCAAGTGAAATTGGGGTACTGATCATTACCTGAAAGTGTATTCAAATTGGGTGAAAAAATGTGTGCTGAGATTTCAGGAAACTCGTAGTTTTTTGGAAGCTTGGACACTCCTTTCCATGAAAGTGATTTGCGACAGTCTCTGCTAAGGTCTACATCAATGGAAAACAAACCATAGTAATAGAACTTGGAACTACTTTATTGTGTCAAGTTTCAAAGAGCTAGCACAAACCGTGTTTGATTTACAGTTCCAACTACATGTATC
Source organism: Spermophilus citellus (assembly GCF_964194105.1). NCBI lineage: Eukaryota > Metazoa > Chordata > Mammalia > Rodentia > Sciuridae > Spermophilus > Spermophilus citellus. Next base: position 40,540,305 of record NC_138193.1, on the reverse strand, counting down.
CATAAGGAGAAAACAGAGTGAAACGTAAAAATTAAAACTGTTACTGCCAACTAAAGTTTAACCTAGAAGAACGAAATTTGGTGAGCCAAGTGGGATTGGGGTACACTTCATTACCTGAAAGAGTCATCAATATTGGGTAAAAAAATGTGTGCTGAGGTTGCAGGAAACTCGTAGTTTTTTGGAAGCTTGGCAACCCCTTTTCATGAAAGTGATTTGGGACAGTGTCTGCTTCGGTCTATATCAATAGAAAACAAACCATAGAGACAGAACTTGGAACTACTTTATTGCGTCAAGTGTCAAAGAGCTAGCACAAACCGTGTTTGATTTAGAGTTCCAACTAAATGTATCAATATAGGAGAAAACAGAGTAAAACGTAAAAATTAAAACTGTTACTGCCTACGAACGGTTTAACTTAGAAGAAAGTAATTTGGTGAGCCAAGTGGGATTGGTGTACTCAGTATTAACTGAAAGTGTCATCAAGATTGGGTGAAAAAATGTGTGCTGTGATTTCAGGAAACTCGTATTTTTTGGAAGATTGGAAACCACTTTCCATGAAAGGGATTTGCACCAGTCTCTGATTAGGGCTACATCAATAAGAAACAAACTTTAGAGATAGGTCTTGGAACTAATCTATTATGTCTAGTTTCAAAGAGCTAGCACAAACCGTGTTTGATTTAGAGTTTCAAATACATGTATCCATATAGCAGAAAACAGAGTGAAACCTAAAAATTAAAACTGTTACTGCCTACAAAGGGTTAGAACTAGAAGAACGAAATTTGGTGAGAGAAGTGGAATTGGGGTACTGATCATTACCTGAAAGTGTCATCTAGATTGGGTGAAAAAATGTGTGCTGAGATTTGAGGAAACTCGTAGTTTTTTTGGAAGCTTGGCAACCCATTTCCCTGAAAGTGATTTGCGACAGTGTCTGCTTAGGTCTACATCAATAGAAAACAAACCATAGAGATAGAACTTGGAACTACATTATTGTGTCAATTTTCAAAGAGCTAGCACAAACCTTGTTTGATTTAGAGTTCCAACTACATGTATCCATATAGGAGAAAACAGAGTGAAACCTAAAAATTAAAAGTGTTACTACCAACGGACGGTTTAACCTAGAAGAACGAAATTTGGTGAGCCAAGTGGGATTGGCGCACTGATCATTACCTGAAAGTGTCATCAAGATTGGGTGAAAAAATGTGTGCTGAGATTTCAGGAAACTCGTAGTTTTTTGGCAGATTGGCAACCCCTTTCCATGAAAGTGATTTGCGCCAGTCTATGCTTAGGACTACATCAATAGGAAACAAACCATAGAGATAGAACTTGGAACTATTTTATTGTGTCAAGTTTCAAAGAGCTAGCACAAACCGTGTTTGATTTAGAGTTCCAAATACATGGATCCATATAGGAGAAAACAGAGTGAAACCTAAAATTTAAAACTGTTACTGCCAACGAACGGTTTAACCTAGAAGAACGAAATTTGGTGAGCCAAGTGGGTTTGCTGTTCTGATCATTACCTGAAAGTGTCATCAAGTTTGGGTGAAAAAATGTTGCTGAGATTTAAGGAAACTCGTAGTTTTTTAGAAGCTGGGCAACCCCTTTCCATGAAAGTGATTTGCGCCAGTCTCTGCTTAGGGCGACATGAAAAGGAAACAAACCATAGAGATGGAACTTGGAACTACATTATCACATCAAGTTTCAAAGAGCTAGCACAAACCGTGTTTGATATAGTGTTCCAACTACATGTATCCATATATTAGAAAACAGAGTGAAACCTAAAAATTAAAACTGTTACTGCCAATGAACGGTTTAACCTAGAAGAAAAAATTTTTGAGCCAATTGGGATTGGGGTACTGATCATTACCTGTAAGAGTCATCAAGATTGGGTGAAAAAATGTGTGCTGCAATTTCAGGAAACTCGTAGGTTTTTGGAAGCTTGGCAACCCCTTTCCATGAAAGTGATTTGTGCCAGGGTTTGCTTAGAGCTACATCAATAGGAAACATAACATAGAGATAGAACTTCGAACTATTTTATTGTGTCAAGTTTCAAAGAGCTAGCACAAAACTTGATTGTTTTGAGATCCAACTACATGTATCCATATAGGAGAAAACAGAGTGAAACCTAAAAATTAAAACTGTGACTGCCAACGAACGGTTTAACCTAGAAGAACGAAATTTGGTGAGCCAAGTGGGATTGGGGTACTGATCATTACCTGTAAGTGTCATCAAGATTGGGCGAAAAAATGTGAGCTGCGATTTCAGGAAACTCGTAGTTTTATGGAAACTTGGCAACCCCTTTCCATGAAAGTGATGTGCGCCAGTCTTTGCTTAGAGCTACATCAATAGGAAACAAACCATAGAGATAGAACTTGGAACTAGTTTATTGTGTCAAGTTTCAAAGAGCTAGCACAAACCGTGTTTGATTTACATATCCACCTACATGTATCCATATATTAGAAAACAGAGTGAAACCTAAAAAATAAAACTGTTACTGCCAACGAACGGTTTAACCTAGAAGAACGAAGTTTGGTGAGTCAAGTGGTATTGGGGTACTGATCATTAGCTGAAAGTGTCAAAAGAATGGGTGAAAATATGTGTGCTGAGATTACAGGAAACTCGTATTATTTTAGAAGCTTGGCAACCCCTTTCCATAAAAGTGATTTTTGCCAGTCTCTGCTTAGGGCTACATCAAAAGGAAACAAACCATATAGATAGAACTTGGAACTACATTATTGCGTCAAGTTTCAAAGAGCTAGCACAAACCGTGTTTGATTTAGAGTTCCAACTACATGTATCCATATAAAAAAAAAAACAGACTGAAACCTAAAAATTAAAACTGTTACTGCCAACGAATGGTTTAAACTAGAAGAACGAAATTTGGTGAGCCAAGTGGGATTGGGTTACTGATCATTACCTGAAAGTGTCATCAATATTGGGTGAAAAAATGTGTGCTGAGATTTCAGGAAACTCTTGGTTTTTTAGAAGCTTGGCAACCCCTTTTCATCAAAGTGATTTGGGCCAGTCTCTGCTTAGCACTACATCAACAGGAAACAAACCATAGAGATGGAACTTGGAAATACATTATTTTTGTCAAGTTTCAAAGAGCTAGCACAAACCGTGTTTGATTTAGAGTTCCAACTACATGTATCCATATAGGAGAAAGCAGAGTGAAACCTAAAAATTAAAACTGTTACTGCCAATGAACGGTTTAACCAAGAAGAACAAAATTTGGTGAGCCAAGTAAGATTGGGTACTGATCATTACCTGAAAGTGTCATCAAGATTGGGTGAAAAAATATGTGCTGCGATTCCAAGAAACTCGTAATTTTTTGGAAGCTTGGCAACCCTTTTCCGTGAAAGTGATTTGCGCCAGTCACTGCTTAGGGCTACATCATTAGGAAACAAACCATAGAGACAGAACTTGGAACTACTTTACTGTGTCAAGTTTCAAAGGGGTAGAACAAACCGTGTTTGATTTAGAGTTCCAACTACATGTATCGATATATTAGAAAACAGAGTGAAACCTAAAAATTACACCTGTTACAGCCAACGAACGGTTTAACCTAGAAGAACGAAATTTGGTGAGCCAAGTGGGACTGGGGTACTGATCATTACCTGAAAGTGTCATCAAGATTGGATGAAAAAATGTGTGCTGAGATTTCAGGAAACTCCTAGTTTTTTGGAAGCTTTGCAACCACTTTCCCTTAAAGTGATTTGCGAGATTCTCTGCTTAGGTCTACATCCATAGAAATCAAACCATAGCGATAGAACTTGGAACTACATTATTGTGTCAAGTTTCAAAGAGCTAGCACAAACCGTGTTTGATTTAGAGTTCCAACTACATGTATCTATATAGGAGAAAACAGAGTGAAACCTAAAAATTAAAACTGTGACTGCAAAAGAACGGTTTAACATAGAAGAACGAAATTTGGTGAGCCAAGTGGGATTGGGGTACTGATCATTACCTGAAAGTGTCATCAAGATTGGGTGAAATTATGTGTGCTGAGATATCAGGAAAGTCGTAGTATTTTAGAAGCTTGGCAAACCCTTTCCATCTAAGTGATTTGTGCCACTCTCTGCTTAGGGCTACATCAATAGGAAAAAAACCATAGAGATAGAACTTGGAACTACATTATTGTGTCAAGTTTCTAAGAGCTAGCACAAACCGTGTTTCATTTAGAGTTGCAACTACTTGTATCCATATAGGAGAAAACAGAGTGAAACCTAAAAATTAAAACTGTTACTGCCAACGAACGGTTTAACATAGAAGAACGAAATTTGGTGAGCCAAGTGGGATTGGCGCACTGATCATTACCTGAAAGTGTCATCAAGATTGGGTGAAAAAATGTGTGCTGAGATTTCAGGAAACTCGTAGTTTTTTGGAAGCTTGGCAACCCCTTTCCATGAAAGTGATTTGCGAGATTCTCTGCTTAGGTCTACATTTATAGAAATCAAACCATAGCGATGGAACTTGGAACTAATTTATTGTGTCAAGTTTCTAAGAGCTAGCACAAACCGTGTTTCATTTACAGTTCCAAATATATGTATCCATATAATAGAAAACAGAGTGAAACCTAAAAATTTGAACTGTTACTGCCAGCGAACGGTTTAACCTAGAAGAACGAAATTTGGTGAGCCAAGTGGGATTGGAGTACTGATCATTACCTGAAATTTTCAAAAGAATGGGTGAAATTTTGTGTGCTGAGATTTCAGGAAACTCATAGTTATTTGGAAGCTTGGTAACCCGTTTCCGTGAAAATAATTTGCGCCAGTCTCTGCTTAGGGCTACATCAATAGGAAACAAACCAGAGAGATAGAACTTGGAACTACTTTATTGTGTCAAGTTTTAAAGAGCTAGCACAAACAGTGTTTGATTTAGAGTTCCAACTACATGTATCCATATATGAGGAAACAAAGTGAAACCTAAAAATTAAAACTGTTACTGCCAATGAACGGTTTAACCAAGAAGAACTAAATTTGGTGAGCCAAATGGGATTGGGTACTGATCATTACCTGAACGTGTCATGAAGATTGGGTGAAAAAATGTGTGCTGCGATTTCAAGAAACTCGTAGTTTTTTGGAAGTTTGGCAACCCTTTTCCGTGAAAGTGATTTGCCCCAGTCTCTGCTTAGGGCTACATCATTAGGAAACAAACCATAGAGACAGAACTTGGAACTACTACTGTGTCAAGTTTCAAAGAGCTAGCACAATCCGTGTTTCATTTAGAGTTCCAAATATATGTATCCATACAGGAGAAAACAGAGTGAAACCTAAATATTTGAACTGTTACTGCAAAAGAACGGTTTAACCTAGAAGAACGAAATTTTGTGAGCCAAGTGGAATTGGGGTACTGATCATTACCTGAAATTTTCAAAAGAATGGGTGAAATTATATTTGCAGAGATTTCAGGAAACTCATAGTTATTTGGAAGCTTGGTAACCCGTTTCCGTGAAAATGATTTGCGCCAGTCTCTGCTTAGGGCTACATCAATAGGAAACAAACCATAGAGATAGAAATTGGAACTACTTTATTGTGTCAAGTTTCAAAGAGCTAGCACAAACAGTGTTTGATTTAGAGTTCCAACTACATGTATCCATATAGGAGAAAACAAAGTGAAACCTAAAAATTAAAACTGTTACTGCCAATGAACGGTTTAACCAAGAAGAACTACATTTGGTGAGCCAAATGGGATTGGGTACTGATCATTACCTGAAAGTGTCATCAAGATTGGGTGAAAAAATGTGTGCTGCGATTTCAAGAAACTCCTAGTTTTTTGGAAGCTTGGCAACCCTTTTCCGTGAAAGTGATTTGCGCCAGTCTCTGCTTAGGGCTACATCATTAGGAAACAAACCATAGAGACAGAACTTGGAACTACTACTGTGTCAAGTTTCAAAGAGCTAGCACAAACCGTGTTTCATTTAGAGTTCCAAATATATGTATCCATACAGGAGAAAACAGAGTGAAACCTAAATATTTGAACTGTTACTGCAAAAGAACGGTTTAACCTAGAAGAACGAAATTTTGTGAGCCAAGTGGAATTGGGGTACTGATCATTACCTGAAATTTTCAAAAGAATGGGTGAAATTATATTTGCTGAGATTTCAGGAAACTCGTAGTTTTTTAGAACCTTGGGAACACCTTTCCATCAAAGTGATTTGCGCCACTCTCTGCTTAGGGCTACATCAATAGGAAACAAACCATAAAGATAGAACTTGGAAGTACATTATTGTGTCAAGTTTCTAACTGCTAGCACAAACTGTGTTTCATTTAGAGTTCCAACTACATGTATCCATATAGGAGAAAACAGAGTGAAACCTAAAAATTAAAACTGTTACTGCCAACGAACGGTTTAAGCTAGAACAACGAAATTTGGTGAGCCATGTGGGATTGGGGTACTGAACATTACCTGAAAGTGTCAAAAGAATGGGTGAATATTTGTGTGCTGAGATTTCAGGAAACTCGTAGTTTTTTAGAAGCTTGACAACCCCTTTCCAACAAAGTGATTTGTGCCAGTTTCTGCTTACGGCTACATCAGCAGGAAAAAAACCATAGAGATAGAACTTGGGACTACATTATTGTCTCAAGTTTCAAAGAGCTAGCACAAACCGTGTTTGATTTAGAGTTCCAACTACATGTATCCATATATTAGAAAACAGAGTGAAACCGAAATATTAAAACTGTTACTGCCAAGGAACGGTTTAACCTAGAAGAACGAAATTTGGTGAGCCAACTGGGATTGGGGTACTGATCATTACGTGAAAGTGTCATCAAGATTGGGTGAAAAAATGTGTGCCGAATTTTCAGGAAACTCGTAGATTTTTGGAAGCTTGGCAACCCCTTTCCCTAAAAGTGATTTGCGAGAGTCTCTGCTTAGGTCTACATCCACAGAAAACAAACCATAGAGATAGAACTTGGAACTACTTTTTTGTGTCAAGTTTCAAAGAGCTAGCACAAACCCTGTTTCGTTTAGAGTTCCAACTACATGTATCCATATAGGAGAAAACAGAATGAAATCTAAAAATTAGAACTGTTACTGCCAACGAACGGTTTAAACTAGAAGAACGAAATTTGGTGAGCCAAGTGGGATTGGGGTAGTGATCATTACATGAAAGTGTCATTAAGAGTGGGTGAAAAAATGTGTGCTGAGATTTCAGGAAACTCGTAGTTTTTTGGAAGCTTGGCAACCCCTTAACATTAAAGAGATTAGCGCCAGTCTCTGCTTAGAACTACATCAATAGGAAAAAAAAAAAACATAGAGATAGAACTTGGAACTACTTTATTATGTCAAGTTTCTAAGAGCTAGCACAAACCGTGTTTGATTTAGAGTTCCAACTACATGTATCCATATATGAGAAAACAGAGTGAAACCTAAAAATTTAAACTGTTACTGCCAACGAACGGTTTAACTTAGAAGAATGAAATTTGGTGAGCCAAGTGGTATTTGGGTACTGATCATTACCTGAAAGTGTCATCAAAGTGGGTGAAAAAATATGTGCTGAGATTTCAGGAAACTCGTAGTTTTTTAGAAGCTTGGCCACCCATTTACATGAAAGTGATTTGCGCCAGTCTCTGCTTAGGTTTACATCAATAGGAAAAAAACCATAGAGACAGAACTTGGAACTACTTTATTATGTCAAGTTTCAATGAGCTAGCACAAAACGTGTTTGATTTAGAGTTCCAACTACATGTATCCATATAGGAGAAAACAGAGTGAAACCTAAAAATTAAAACTGTTACTGCCAACGAACGGTTTAACCTAGAAGAACGAAATTTGGTGAGCCAAGTGGGATTGGGGTACTGATCATTACCTGAAAGTGTTAAAAGAATGGGTGAATATTTGTGTGCTGTGATTTCAGGAAACTCGTAGTTTTTTAGAAGCTTGACAACCCCTTTCCATCAAAGAGATTTGTGCCAGTCTCTGCTTATGGCTACATCAACAGGAAACAAACCATAGAGATAGAAATTGGAACTACATTATTGTGTCAAGTTTCAAAGAGGTAGAACAAACCGCGTTTGATTTAGAATTCCAAATACATGTATTCATATAGGAGAAAACAGAGTGAAACCTAAAATTTAAAACTGTTACTGCAAATGTACAGTTTAAACTAGATGAACGAAACTTGGTGAGCCAAGATGGATTGGGGTACTGCTCATTACCTGAAAGTGTTATCAAGATTGGGTGAAAAAATTTGTGCTGAGATTTCAGGAAACTCGTAGTTTTTTGGAAGCTTGGCAACCCTTTTCCGTGAAAGTGATTTGCCCCAGTCTCTCCTTAGGGCTACATCATTAGGAAACAAACCATAGAGACAGAACTTGGAACTACTACTGTGTCAAGTTTCAAAGAGCTAGCACAAACCGTGTTTCATTTAGAGTTCCAAATATATGTATCCATACAGGAGAAAACAGAGTGAAACCTAAATATTTGAACTGTTACTGCAAAAGAACGGTTTAACCTAGAAGAACGAAATTTTGTGAGCCAAGTGGAATTGGGGTACTGATCATTACCTGAAATTTTCAAAAGAATGGGTGAAATTATATTTGCTGAGATTTCAGGAAACTCATAGTTATTTGGAAGCTTGGTAACCCGTTTCCGTGAAAATGATTTGCGCCAGTCTCTGCTTAGGGCTACATCAATAGGAAACAAACCATAGAGATAGAAATTGGAACTACTTTATTGTGTCAAGTTTCAAAGATCTAGCACAAACAGTGTTTGATTTAGAGTTCCAACTACATGTATCCATATAGGAGAAAACAGAGTGAAACCTAAAAATTAAAACTGTTACTGCCAATGAACGGTTTAACCAAGAAGAACTAAATTTGGTGAGCCAAATGGGATTGGGTACTGATCATTACCTGAAAGTGTCATCAAGATTGGGTGAAAAAATGTGTGCTGCGATTTCAAGAAACTCGTAGTTTTTTGGAAGCTTGGCAACCCTTTTCCGTGAAAGTGATTTGCCCCAGTCTCTGCTTAGGGCTACATCATTAGGAAACAAACCATAGAGACAGAACTTGGACCTACTACTGTGTCAAGTTTCAAAGAGCTAGCACAAACCGTGTTTCATTTAGAGTTCCAAATATATGTATCCATACAGGAGAAAACAGAGTGAAACCTAAATATTTGAACTGTTACTGCAAAAGAACGGTTTAACCTAGAAGAACGAAATTTTGTGAGCCAAGTGGAATTGGGGTACTGATCATTACCTGAAATTTTCAAAAGAATGGGTGAAATTATATTTGCTGAGATTTCAGGAAACTCGTAGTTTTTTAGAAGCTTGGGAACACCTTTCCATCAAAGTGATTTGCGCCACTCTCTGCTTAGGGCTACATCAATAGGAAACAAACCATAAAGATAGAACTTGGAAGTACATTATTGTGTCAAGTTTCTAAGAGCTAGCACAAACTGTGTTTCATTTAGAGTTCCAACTACATGTATCCATATAGGAGAAAACAGAGTGAAACCTAAAAATTAAAACTGTTACTGCCAACGAACGGTTTAAGCTAGAACAACGAAATTTGGTGAGCCAAGTGGGATTGGGGTACTGAACATTACCTGAAAGTGTCAAAAGAATGGGTGAATATTTGTGTGCTGAGATTTCAGGAAAATCGTAGTTTTTTAGAAGCTTGACAACCCCTTTCCAACAAAGTGATTTGTGCCAGTTTCTGCTTACGGCTACATCAGCAGGAAAAAAACCATAGAGATAGAACTTGGGACTACATTATTGTCTCAAGTTTCAAAGAGCTAGCACAAACCGTGTTTGATTTAGAGTTCCAACTACATGTATCCATATATTAGAAAACAGAGTGAAACCGAAATATTAAAACTGTTACTGCCAAGGAACGGTTTAACCTAGAAGAACGAAATTTGGTGAGCCAACTGGGATTGGGGTACTGACCATTACGTGAAAGTGTCATCAAGATTGGGTGAAAAAATGTGTGCCGAATTTTCAGGAAACTCGTAGATTTTTGGAAGCTTGGCAACCCCTTTCCCTAAAAGTGATTTGCGAGAGTCTCTGCTTAGGTCTACATCCACAGAAAACAAACCATAGAGATAGAACTTGGAACTACTTTATTGTGTCAAGTTTCAAAGAGCTAGCACAAACCCTGTTTCGTTTAGAGTTCCAACTACATGTATCCATATAGGAGAAAACAGAATGAAATCTAAAAATTAGAACTGTTACTGCCAACGAACGGTTTAAACTAGAAGAACGAAATTTGGTGAGCCAAGTGGGATTGGGGTAGTGATCATTACATGAAAGTGTCATTAAGAGTGGGTGAAAAAATGTGTGCTGAGATTTCAGGAAACTCGTAGTTTTTTGGAAGCTTGGCAACCCCTTAACATTAAAGAGATTAGCGCCAGTCTCTGCTTAGAACTACATCAATAGGAAAAAAAAAACATAGAGATAGAACTTGGAACTACTTTATTATGTCAAGTTTCTAAGAGCTAGCACAAACCGTGTTTGATTTAGAGTTCCAACTACATGTATCCATATATGAGAAAACAGAGTGAAACCTAAAAATTTAAACTGTTACTGCCAACGAACGGTTTAACTTAGAAGAATGAAATTTGGTGAGCCAAGTGGTATTTGGGTACTGATCATTACCTGAAAGTGTCATCAAAGTGGGTGAAAAAATATGTGCTGAGATTTCAGGAAACTCGTAGTTTTTTAGAAGCTTGGCCACCCATTTACATGAAAGTGATTTGCGCCAGTCTCTGCTTAGGTTTACATCAATAGGAAAAAAACCATAGAGACAGAACTTGGAACTACTTTATTATGTCAAGTTTCAATGAGCTAGCACAAAACGTGTTTGATTTAGAGTTCCAACTACATGTATCCATATAGGAGAAAACAGAGTGAAACCTAAAAATTAAAACTGTTACTGCCAACGAACGGTTTAACCTAGAAGAACGAAATTTGGTGAGCCAAGTGGGATTGGGGTACTGATCATTACCTGAAAGTGTTAAAAGAATGGGTGAATATTTGTGTGCTGTGATTTCAGGAAACTCGTAGTTTTTTAGAAGCTTGACAACCCCTTTCCATCAAAGAGATTTGTGCCAGTCTCTGCTTATGGCTACATCAACAGGAAACAAACCATAGAGATAGAAATTGGAACTACATTATTGTGTCAAGTTTCAAAGAGGTAGAACAAACCGCGTTTGATTTAGAATTCCAAATACATGTATTCATATAGGAGAAAACAGAGTGAAACCTAAAATTTAAAACTGTTACTGCAAATGTACAGTTTAAACTAGATGAACGAAACTTGGTGAGCCAAGATGGATTGGGGTACTGCTCATTACCTGAAAGTGTTATCAAGATTGGGTGAAAAAATGTGTGCTGAGATTTCAGGAAACTCGTAGTTTTTTGGAAGCTTGGCAACCCTTTTCCGTGAAAGTGATTTGCCCCAGTCTCTCCTTAGGGCTACATCATTAGGAAACAAACCATAGAGACAGAACTTGGAACTACTACTGTGTCAAGTTTCAAAGAGCTAGCACAAACCGTGTTTCATTTAGAGTTCCAAATATATGTATCCATACAGGAGAAAACAGAGTGAAACCTAAAATTTAAAACTGTTACTGCCAACGAACGGTTTAACCTAGAAGAATGAAATTTGGTGAGCCAAGTGGGATTGCTGTACTGATCATTACCTGAAAGTGTCATCAAGATTGGGTGAAAAAATGTTGCTGAGATTTAAGGAAACTCGTAGTTTTTTAGAAGCTTGGCAACCCCTTTCCATGAAAGTGATTTGCGCCAGTCTCTGCTTAGGGCGACATCAAAAGGAAACAAACCATAGAGATGGAACTTGGAACTACATTATCACATCAAGTTTCAAAGAGCTAGCACAAACCGTGTTTGATATAGTGTTCCAACTACATGTATCCATATATTAGAAAACAGAGTGAAACCTAAAAATTAAAACTGTTACTGCCAATGAACGGTTTAACCTAGAAGAAAAATTTGGTGAGCCAATTGGGATTGGGGTACTGATCATTACCTGTAAGAGTCATCAAGATTGGGTGAAAAAATGTGCTGCAATTTCAGGAAACTCGTAGTTTTTTGGAAGCTTGGCAACCCCTTTCCATGAAAGTGATTTGTGCCAGGGTTTGCTTAGAGCTACATCAATAGGAAACATAACATAGAGATAGAACTTCGAACTATTTTATTGTGTCAAGTTTCAAAGAGCTAGCACAAAACTTGATTGTTTTGAGATCCAACTACATGTATCCATATAGGAGAAAACAGAGTGAAACCTAAAAATTAATACTGTGACTGCCAACGAACGGTTTAACCTAGAAGAACGAAATTTGGTGAGCCAAGTGGGATTGGGGTACTGATCATTACCTGTAAGTGTCATCAAGATTGGGCGAAAAAAATGTGATCTGCGATTTCAGGAAACTCGTAGTTTTATGGAAGCTTGGCAACCCCATTCCATGAAAGTGATGTGCGCCAGTCTTTGCTTAGAGCTACATCAATAGGAAACAAACCATAGAGATAGAACTTGGAACTAGTTTATTGTGTCAAGTTTCAAAGAGCTAGCACAAACCGTGTTTGATTTAGAGATCCACCTACATGTATCCATATATTAGAAAACAGAGTGTAACCTAAAAAATAAAACTGTTACTGCCAACGAACGGTTTAACCTAGAAGAACGAAGTTTGGTGAGTCAAGTGGAATTGGGGTACTGATCATTAGCTGAAAGTGTCAAAAGAATGGGTGAAAATATGTGTGCTGAGATTACAGGAAACTCGTATTATTTTAGAAGCTTGGCAACCCCTTTCCATAAAAGTGATTTTTGCCAGTCTCTGCTTAGGGCTACATCAAAAGGAAACAAATCATATAGATAGAACTTGGAACTACATTATTGCGTCAAGTTTCAAAGAGCTAGCACAAACCGTGTTTGATTTAGAGTTCCAACTACATGTATCCATATAAAAAAAAACAGACTGAAACCTAAAAATTAAAACTGTTACTGCCAACGAATGGTTTAACCTAGAAGAACGAAATTTGGTGAGCCAAGTGGGATTGGGTTACTGATCATTACCTGAAAGTGTCATCAATATTGGGTGAAAAAATGTGTGCTGAGATTTCAGGAAACTCTTGGTTTTTTAGAAGCTTGGCAACCCCTTTTCATCAAAGTGATTTGTGCAAGTCTCTGCTTAGCACTACATCAACAGGAAACAAAACATAGAGATGGAACTTGGAAATACATTATTTTTGTCAAGTTTCAAAGAGCTAGCAAAACCGTGTTTGATTTAGAGATCCAACTACATGTATCCATATAGGAGAAAGCAGAGTGAAACCTAAAAATTAAAACTGGTACTGCCAATGAACGGTTTACTCTAGAAGAACGAAATTTGGTGAGCCAAGTGGGATTGGGGTACGGATCATTAAATGGAAGTGACAAAAGAATGGGTGAAAAAATATGTGCTGAGATTTCAGGAAAATCGTCGTTTTTTAGAAGCTTGGCAACCCCTTTCCATCAAAGTGATTTTTGCCAGTCTCTGCTTAGGGCTACATCAAAAGGAAAAAAAAAACATAGAGATAGTACTTGGAACTACTTTATTGTGTCAAGTTTCAAAGAGCTAACACAAACCGTGATTGATTTAGAGTTCCAACTGCATGTATCCATATAGGAGAAAACAGAGTGAAACCTAGAAATTAAAACTGTTACTGTCAACGAACGGTTTAACCTAGAAGAACGAAATTTGGTGAGTCAAGTGGGATTGGGGTAATGATCATTACCTGATAGTGTCATCAAGATTGGGTGAAAAAATGTTTGCTGAGATTTAAGGAAACTCATTTTTTTAGAAGCATGGCAACCCCTTTCCGTGAAAGTGCTTTATGCCAGTCTCTGCTTAGGGCTGCATCAACAGGAAACAAACCATAGAGATAGAACTTGGAACTACTTTATTGTGTCAAGTTTCAAAGAGCTAGCACAAACCGTGTTTGATTTAGAGTTCCAACTACATGTATCCATATAGGAGAAAACAGAGTGAAACCTAAAAATAAAAACTGTTATTGCCAACGAACGGTTTAACCTAGAAGAACGAAATTTGGTGAACCCAGTGGGATTGGGGTACTGATCATTAGCTGAAAGTGTCATCAAGTTTGGGTGAAAAAATGTGTGCTGCGATTTTAGGAAACTCGTAGTTTTTTGGAAGCTTGGCAACCCCTTTCCATGAAAATGATTTTCGACAGTCTCTGCTTAGGGCTACATAATAGGAAACAAACCTTAGAGATAGAACTTGGAACTACTTTATTGTGTCAAGTTTCAAAGAGCTAGCACAAACCGTGTTTGATTTAGAGTTCCAACTACATGTATCCATATAGGAGAAAACAGAGTGAAAACTAAAAATTAAAACTGTTACTGCCAACCTATGGTTTAACCCAGAAGAACGAAATTTGGTGAGCCAAGTGGGATTAGAGTACTGATCATTACCTGAAAGTGTCAAAAAAATGGGTGAAATTATGTGTGGTGAGATTTCAGGAAACTCGTAGTTTTTTAGAAGCTTGGCAACCCCTTTCCATCAAAGTGATTTGTGCCACTCTCTGCTTATGGCCACATCAACAGGAAAGAAACCATAGAGAAAGAAATTGGAACTACATTATTGTGTCAAGTTTCAAAGAGCTAGCACAAACAGTGTTTGATTTAGAGTTCCAACTACAAGTATCCATATAGGAGAAAACAGAGTGAAACCTAAAACTTAAAACTGTTACTGCCAACGAACGGTTTAACCTATAAGAACGAAATTTGGTGAGCCAAGTGGGATTGCGGTACTGATCATTACCTGAAAGTGTCATGAAGATTGGGTGAAAAAATGTGTGCTGCGATTTCAAGAAACTCGTAGTTTTTTGGAAGCTTGGCAACCCTTTTCCGTGAAAGTGATTTGCCCCAGTCTCTGCTTAGGGCTACATCATTAGGAAACAAACCATAGAGACAGAACTTGGAACTACTACTGTGTCAAGTTTCAAAGAGCTAGCACAATCCGTGTTTCATTTAGAGTTCCAAATATATGTATCCATACAGGAGAAAACAGAGTGAAACCTAAATATTTGAAATGTTACTGCAAAATAACGGTTTAACCTAGAAGAACGAAATTTTGTGAGCCAAGTGGAATTGGGGTACTGATCATTACCTGAAATTTTCAAAAGAATGGGTGAAATTATATTTGCAGAGATTTCAGGAAACTCATAGTTATTTGGAAGCTTGGTAACCCGTTTCCGTGAAAATGATTTGCGCCAGTCTCTGCTTAGGGCTACATCAATAGGAAACAAACCATAGAGATAGAAATTGGAACTACTTTATTGTGTCAAGTTTCAAAGAGCTAGCACAAACAGTGTTTGATTTAGAGTTCCAACTACATGTATCCATATAGGAGAAAACAAAGTGAAACCTAAAAATTAAAACTGTTACTGCCAATGAACGGTTTAACCAAGAAGAACTACATTTGGTGAGCCAAATGGGATTGGGTACTGATCATTACCTGAAAGTGTCATCAAGATTGGGTGAAAAAATGTGTGCTGCGATTTCAAGAAACTCCTAGTTTTTTGGAAGCTTGGCAACCCTTTTCCGTGAAAGTGATTTGCCCCAGTCTCTGCTTAGGGCTACATCATTAGGAAACAAACCATAGAGACAGAACTTGGAACTACTACTGTGTCAAGTTTCAAAGAGCTAGCACAAACCGTGTTTCATTTAGAGTTCCAAATATATGTATCCATACAGGAGAAAACAGAGTGAAACCTAAATATTTGAACTGTTACTGCAAAAGAACGGTTTAACCTAGAAGAACGAAATTTTGTGAGCCAAGTGGAATTGGGGTACTGATCATTACCTGAAATTTTCAAAAGAATGGGTGAAATTATATTTGCTGAGATTTCAGGAAACTCGTAGTTTTTTAGAACCTTGGGAACACCTTTCCATCAAAGTGATTTGCGCCACTCTCTGCTTAGGGCTACATCAATAGGAAACAAACCATAAAGATAGAACTTGGAAGTACATTATTGTGTCAAGTTTCTAAGAGCTAGCACAAACTGTGTTTCATTTAGAGTTCCAACTACATGTATCCATATAGGAGAAAACAGAGTGAAACCTAAAAATTAAAACTGTTACTGCCAACGAACGGTTTAAGCTAGAACAACGAAATTTGGTGAGCCAAGTGGGATTGGGGTACTGAACATTACCTGAAAGTGTCAAAAGAATAGGTGAATATTTGTGTGCTGAGATTTCAGGAAACTCGTAGTTTTTTAGAAGCTTGACAACCCCTTTCCAACAAAGTGATTTGTGCCAGTTTCTGCTTACGGCTACATCAGCAGGAAAAAAACCATAGAGATAGAACTTGGGACTACATTATTGTCTCAAGTTTCAAAGAGCTAGCACAAACCGTGTTTGATTTAGAGTTCCAACTACATGTATCCATATATTAGAAAACAGAGTGAAACCGAAATATTAAAACTGTTACTGCCAAGGAACGGTTTAACCTAGAAGAACGAAATTTGATGAGCCAACTGGGATTGGGGTACTGATCATTACGTGAAAGTGTCATCAAGATTGGGTGAAAAAATGTGTGCCGAATTTTCAGGAAACTCGTAGATTTTTGGAAGCTTGGCAACCCCTTTCCCTAAAAGTGATTTGCGAGAGTCTCTGCTTAGGTCTACATCCACAGAAAACAAACCATAGAGATAGAACTTGGAACTACTTTATTGTGTCAAGTTTCAAAGAGCTAGCACAAACCCTGTTTCGTTTAGAGTTCCAACTACATGTATCCATATAGGAGAAAACAGAATGAAATCTAAAAATTAGAACTGTTACTGCCAACGAACGGTTTAAACTAGAAGAACGAAATTTGGTGAGCCAAGTGGGATTGGGGTAGTGATCATTACATGAAAGTGTCATTAAGAGTGGGTGAAAAAATGTGTGCTGAGATTTCAGGAAACTCGTAGTTTTTTGGAAGCTTGGCAACCCCTTAACATTAAAGAGATTAGCGCCAGTCTCTGCTTAGAACTACATCAATAGGAAAAAAAAACATAGAGATAGAACTTGGAACTACTTTATTATGTCAAGTTTCTAAGAGCTAGCACAAACCGTGTTTGATTTAGAGTTCCAACTACATGTATCCATATATGAGAAAACAGAGTGAAACCTAAAAATTTAAACTGTTACTGCCAACGAACGGTTTAACTTAGAAGAATGAAATTTGGTGAGCCAAGTGGTATTTGGGTACTGATCATTACCTGAAAGTGTCATCAAAGTGGGTGAAAAAATATGTGCTGAGATTTCAGGAAACTCGTAGTTTTTTAGAAGCTTGGCCACCCATTTACATGAAAGTGATTTGCGCCAGTCTCTGCTTAGGTTTACATCAATAGGAAAAAAACCATAGAGACAGAACTTGGAACTACTTTATTATGTCAAGTTTCAATGAGCTAGCACAAAACGTGTTTGATTTAGAGTTCCAACTACATGTATCCATATAGGAGAAAACAGAGTGAAACCTAAAAATTAAAACTGTTACTGCCAACGAACGGTTTAACCTAGAAGAACGAAATTTGGTGAGCCAAGTGGGATTGGGGTACTGATCATTACCTGAAAGTGTTAAAAGAATGGGTGAATATTTGTGTGCTGTGATTTCAGGAAACTCGTAGTTTTTTAGAAGCTTGACAACCCCTTTCCATCAAAGAGATTTGTGCCAGTCTCTGCTTATGGCTACATCAACAGGAAACAAACCATAGAGATAGAAATTGGAACTACATTATTGTGTCAAGTTTCAATGAGGTAGAACAAACCGCGTTTGATTTAGAATTCCAAATACATGTATTCATATAGGAGAAAACAGAGTGAAACCTAAAATTTAAAACTGTTACTGCAAATGTACAGTTTAAACTAGATGAACGAAACTTGGTGAGCCAAGATGGATTGGGGTACTGCTCATTACCTGAAAGTGTTATCAAGATTGGGTGAAAAAATGTGTGCTGAGATTTCAGGAAACTCGTAGTTTTTTGGAAGCTTGGCAACCCTTTTCCGTGAAAGTGATTTGCCCCAGTCTCTCCTTAGGGCTACATCATTAGGAAACAAACCATAGAGACAGAACTTGGAACTACTACTGTGTCAAGTTTCAAAGAGCTAGCACAAACCGTGTTTCATTTAGAGTTCCAAATATATGTATCCATACAGGAGAAAACAGAGTGAAACCTAAATATTTGAACTGTTACTGCAAAAGAACGGTTTAACCTAGAAGAACGAAATTTTGTGAGCCAAGTGGAATTGGGGTACTGATCATTACCTGAAATTTTCAAAAGAATGGGTGAAATTATATTTGCTGAGATTTCAGGAAACTCGTAGTTTTTTAGAACCTTGGGAACACCTTTCCATCAAAGTGATTTGCGCCACTCTCTGCTTAGGGCTACATCAATAGGAAACAAACCATAGAGATAGAAATTGGAACTACTTTATTGTGTCAAGTTTCAAAGATCTAGCACAAACAGTGTTTGATTTAGAGTTCCAACTACATGTATCCATATAGGAGAAAACAGAGTGAAACCTAAAAATTAAAACTGTTACTGCCAATGAACGGTTTAACCAAGAAGAACTAAATTTGGTGAGCCAAATGGGATTGGGTACTGATCATTACCTGAAAGTGTCATCAAGATTGGGTGAAAAAATGTGTGCTGCGATTTCAAGAAACTCGTAGTTTTTTGGAAGCTTGGCAACCCTTTTCCGTGAAAGTGATTTGCCCCAGTCTCTGCTTAGGGCTACATCATTAGGAAACAAACCATAGAGACAGAACTTGGACCTACTACTGTGTCAAGTTTCAAAGAGCTAGCACAAACCGTGTTTCATTTAGAGTTCCAAATATATGTATCCATACAGGAGAAAACAGAGTGAAACCTAAATATTTGAACTGTTACTGCAAAAGAACGGTTTAACCTAGAAGAACGAAATTTTGTGAGCCAAGTGGAATTGGGGTACTGATCATTACCTGAAATTTTCAAAAGAATGGGTGAAATTATATTTGCTGAGATTTCAGGAAACTCGTAGTTTTTTAGAAGCTTGGGAACACCTTTCCATCAAAGTGATTTGCGCCACTCTCTGCTTAGGGCTACATCAATAGGAAACAAACCATAAAGATAGAACTTGGAAGTACATTATTGTGTCAAGTTTCTAAGAGCTAGCACAAACTGTGTTTCATTTAGAGTTCCAACTACATGTATCCATATAGGAGAAAACAGAGTGAAACCTAAAAATTAAAACTGTTACTGCCAACGAACGGTTTAAGCTAGAACAACGAAATTTGGTGAGCCAAGTGGGATTGGGGTACTGAACATTACCTGAAAGTGTCAAAAGAATGGGTGAATATTTGTGTGCTGAGATTTCAGGAAAATCGTAGTTTTTTAGAAGCTTGACAACCCCTTTCCAACAAAGTGATTTGTGCCAGTTTCTGCTTACGGCTACATCAGCAGGAAAAAAACCATAGAGATAGAACTTGGGACTACATTATTGTCTCAAGTTTCAAAGAGCTAGCACAAACCGTGTTTGATTTAGAGTTCCAACTACATGTATCCATATATTAGAAAACAGAGTGAAACCGAAATATTAAAACTGTTACTGCCAAGGAACGGTTTAACCTAGAAGAACGAAATTTGGTGAGCCAACTGGGATTGGGGTACTGACCATTACGTGAAAGTGTCATCAAGATTGGGTGAAAAAATGTGTGCCGAATTTTCAGGAAACTCGTAGATTTTTGGAAGCTTGGCAACCCCTTTCCCTAAAAGTGATTTGCGAGAGTCTCTGCTTAGGTCTACATCCACAGAAAACAAACCATAGAGATAGAACTTGGAACTACTTTATTGTGTCAAGTTTCAAAGAGCTAGCACAAACCCTGTTTCGTTTAGAGTTCCAACTACATGTATCCATATAGGAGAAAACAGAATGAAATCTAAAAATTAGAACTGTTACTGCCAACGAACGGTTTAAACTAGAAGAACGAAATTTGGTGAGCCAAGTGGGATTGGGGTAGTGATCATTACATGAAAGTGTCATTAAGAGTGGGTGAAAAAATGTGTGCTGAGATTTCAGGAAACTCGTAGTTTTTTGGAAGCTTGGCAACCCCTTAACATTAAAGAGATTAGCGCCAGTCTCTGCTTAGAACTACATCAATAGGAAAAAAAAAAACATAGAGATAGAACTTGGAACTACTTTATTATGTCAAGTTTCTAAGAGCTAGCACAAACCGTGTTTGATTTAGAGTTCCAACTACATGTATCCATATATGAGAAAACAGAGTGAAACCTAAAAATTTAAACTGTTACTGCCAACGAACGGTTTAACTTAGAAGAATGAAATTTGGTGAGCCAAGTGGTATTTGGGTACTGATCATTACCTGAAAGTGTCATCAAAGTGGGTGAAAAAATATGTGCTGAGATTTCAGGAAACTCGTAGTTTTTTAGAAGCTTGGCCACCCATTTACATGAAAGTGATTTGCGCCAGTCTCTGCTTAGGTTTACATCAATAGGAAAAAAACCATAGAGACAGAACTTGGAACTACTTTATTATGTCAAGTTTCAATGAGCTAGCACAAAACGTGTTTGATTTAGAGTTCCAACTACATGTATCCATATAGGAGAAAACAGAGTGAAACCTAAAAATTAAAACTGTTACTGCCAACGAACGGTTTAACCTAGAAGAACGAAATTTGGTGAGCCAAGTGGGATTGGGGTACTGATCATTACCTGAAAGTGTTAAAAGAATGGGTGAATATTTGTGTGCTGTGATTTCAGGAAACTCGTAGTTTTTTAGAAGCTTGACAACCCCTTTCCATCAAAGAGATTTGTGCCAGTCTCTGCTTATGGCTACATCAACAGGAAACAAACCATAGAGATAGAAATTGGAACTACATTATTGTGTCAAGTTTCAAAGAGGTAGAACAAACCGCGTTTGATTTAGAATTCCAAATACATGTATTCATATAGGAGAAAACAGAGTGAAACCTAAAATTTAAAACTGTTACTGCAAATGTACAGTTTAAACTAGATGAACGAAACTTGGTGAGCCAAGATGGATTGGGGTACTGCTCATTATCTGAAAGTGTTATCAAGATTGGGTGAAAAAATGTGTGCTGAGATTTCAGGAAACTCGTAGTTTTTTGGAAGCTTGGCAACCCTTTTCCGTGAAAGTGATTTGCCCCAGTCTCTCCTTAGGGCTACATCATTAGGAAACAAACCATAGAGACAGAACTTGGAACTACTACTGTGTCAAGTTTCAAAGAGCTAGCACAAACCGTGTTTCATTTAGAGTTCCAAATATATGTATCCATACAGGAGAAAACAGAGTGAAACCTAAAATTTAAAACTGTTACTGCCAACGAACGGTTTAACCTAGAAGAATGAAATTTGGTGAGCCAAGTGGGATTGCTGTACTGATCATTACCTGAAAGTGTCATCAAGATTGGGTGAAAAAATGTTGCTGAGATTTAAGGAAACTCGTAGTTTTTTAGAAGCTTGGCAACCCCTTTCCATGAAAGTGATTTGCGCCAGTCTCTGCTTAGGGCGACATCAAAAGGAAACAAACCATAGAGATGGAACTTGGAACTACATTATCACATCAAGTTTCAAAGAGCTAGCACAAACCGTGTTTGATATAGTGTTCCAACTACATGTATCCATATATTAGAAAACAGAGTGAAACCTAAAAATTAAAACTGTTACTGCCAATGAACGGTTTAACCTAGAAGAAAAATTTGGTGAGCCAATTGGGATTGGGGTACTGATCATTACCTGTAAGAGTCATCAAGATTGGGTGAAAAAATGTGCTGCAATTTCAGGAAACTCGTAGTTTTTTGGAAGCTTGGCAACCCCTTTCCATGAAAGTGATTTGTGCCAGGGTTTGCTTAGAGCTACATCAATAGGAAACATAACATAGAGATAGAACTTCGAACTATTTTATTGTGTCAAGTTTCAAAGAGCTAGCACAAAACTTGATTGTTTTGAGATCCAACTACATGTATCCATATAGGAGAAAACAGAGTGAAACCTAAAAATTAATACTGTGACTGCCAACGAACGGTTTAACCTAGAAGAACGAAATTTGGTGAGCCAAGTGGGATTGGGGTACTGATCATTACCTGTAAGTGTCATCAAGATTGGGCGAAAAAAATGTGATCTGCGATTTCAGGAAACTCGTAGTTTTATGGAAGCTTGGCAACCCCATTCCATGAAAGTGATGTGCGCCAGTCTTTGCTTAGAGCTACATCAATAGGAAACAAACCATAGAGATAGAACTTGGAACTAGTTTATTGTGTCAAGTTTCAAAGAGCTAGCACAAACCGTGTTTGATTTAGAGATCCACCTACATGTATCCATATATTAGAAAACAGAGTGTAACCTAAAAAATAAAACTGTTACTGCCAACGAACGGTTTAACCTAGAAGAACGAAGTTTGGTGAGTCAAGTGGAATTGGGGTACTGATCATTAGCTGAAAGTGTCAAAAGAATGGGTGAAAATATGTGTGCTGAGATTACAGGAAACTCGTATTATTTTAGAAGCTTGGCAACCCCTTTCCATAAAAGTGATTTTTGCCAGTCTCTGCTTAGGGCTACATCAAAAGGAAACAAATCATATAGATAGAACTTGGAACTACATTATTGCGTCAAGTTTCAAAGAGCTAGCACAAACCGTGTTTGATTTAGAGTTCCAACTACATGTATCCATATAAAAAAAAACAGACTGAAACCTAAAAATTAAAACTGTTACTGCCAACGAATGGTTTAACCTAGAAGAACGAAATTTGGTGAGCCAAGTGGGATTGGGTTACTGATCATTACCTGAAAGTGTCATCAATATTGGGTGAAAAAATGTGTGCTGAGATTTCAGGAAACTCTTGGTTTTTTAGAAGCTTGGCAACCCCTTTTCATCAAAGTGATTTGTGCAAGTCTCTGCTTAGCACTACATCAACAGGAAACAAAACATAGAGATGGAACTTGGAAATACATTATTTTTGTCAAGTTTCAAAGAGCTAGCAAAACCGTGTTTGATTTAGAGATCCAACTACATGTATCCATATAGGAGAAAGCAGAGTGAAACCTAAAAATTAAAACTGGTACTGCCAATGAACGGTTTACTCTAGAAGAACGAAATTTGGTGAGCCAAGTGGGATTGGGGTACGGATCATTAAATGGAAGTGACAAAAGAATGGGTGAAAAAATATGTGCTGAGATTTCAGGAAAATCGTCGTTTTTTAGAAGCTTGGCAACCCCTTTCCATCAAAGTGATTTTTGCCAGTCTCTGCTTAGGGCTACATCAAAAGGAAAAAAAAAAACATAGAGATAGTACTTGGAACTACTTTATTGTGTCAAGTTTCAAAGAGCTAACACAAACCGTGATTGATTTAGAGTTCCAACTGCATGTATCCATATAGGAGAAAACAGAGTGAAACCTAGAAATTAAAACTGTTACTGTCAACGAACGGTTTAACCTAGAAGAACGAAATTTGGTGAGTCAAGTGGGATTGGGGTAATGATCATTACCTGATAGTGTCATCAAGATTGGGTGAAAAAATGTTTGCTGAGATTTAAGGAAACTCATTTTTTTTAGAAGCATGGCAACCCCTTTCCGTGAAAGTGCTTTATGCCAGTCTCTGCTTAGGGCTGCATCAACAGGAAACAAACCATAGAGATAGAACTTGGAACTACTTTATTGTGTCAAGTTTCAAAGAGCTAGCACAAACCGTGTTTGATTTAGAGTTCCAACTACATGTATCCATATAGGAGAAAACAGAGTGAAACCTAAAAATAAAAACTGTTATTGCCAACGAACGGTTTAACCTAGAAGAACGAAATTTGGTGAACCCAGTGGGATTGGGGTACTGATCATTAGCTGAAAGTGTCATCAAGTTTGGGTGAAAAAATGTGTGCTGCGATTTTAGGAAACTCGTAGTTTTTTGGAAGCTTGGCAACCCCTTTCCATGAAAATGATTTTCGACAGTCTCTGCTTAGGGCTACATAATAGGAAACAAACCTTAGAGATAGAACTTGGAACTACTTTATTGTGTCAAGTTTCAAAGAGCTAGCACAAACCGTGTTTGATTTAGAGTTCCACCTACATGTATCCATATAGGAGAAAACAGAGTGAAAACTAAAAATTAAAACTGTTACTGCCAACCTATGGTTTAACCCAGAAGAACGAAATTTGGTGAGCCAAGTGGGATTAGAGTACTGATCATTACCTGAAAGTGTCAAAAAAATGGGTGAAATTATGTGTGGTGAGATTTCAGGAAACTCGTAGTTTTTTAGAAGCTTGGCAACCCCTTTCCATCAAAGTGATTTGTGCCACTCTCTGCTTATGGCCACATCAACAGGAAAGAAACCATAGAGAAAGAAATTGGAACTACATTATTGTGTCAAGTTTCAAAGAGCTAGCACAAACAGTGTTTGATTTAGAGTTCCAACTACAAGTATCCATATAGGAGAAAACAGAGTGAAACCTAAAACTTAAAACTGTTACTGCCAACGAACGGTTTAACCTATAAGAACGAAATTTGGTGAGCCAAGTGGGATTGCGGTACTGATCATTACCTGAAAGTGTCATGAAGATTGGGTGAAAAAATGTGTGCTGCGATTTCAAGAAACTCGTAGTTTTTTGGAAGCTTGGCAACCCTTTTCCGTGAAAGTGATTTGCCCCAGTCTCTGCTTAGGGCTACATCATTAGGAAACAAACCATAGAGACAGAACTTGGAACTACTACTGTGTCAAGTTTCAAAGAGCTAGCACAATCCGTGTTTCATTTAGAGTTCCAAATATATGTATCCATACAGGAGAAAACAGAGTGAAACCTAAATATTTGAACTGTTACTGCAAAATAACGGTTTAACCTAGAAGAACGAAATTTTGTGAGCCAAGTGGAATTGGGGTACTGATCATTACCTGAAATTTTCAAAAGAATGGGTGAAATTATATTTGCAGAGATTTCAGGAAACTCATAGTTATTTGGAAGCTTGGTAACCCGTTTCCGTGAAAATGATTTGCGCCAGTCTCTGCTTAGGGCTACATCAATAGGAAACAAACCATAGAGATAGAAATTGGAACTACTTTATTGTGTCAAGTTTCAAAGAGCTAGCACAAACAGTGTTTGATTTAGAGTTCCAACTACATGTATCCATATAGGAGAAAACAAAGTGAAACCTAAAAATTAAAACTGTTACTGCCAATGAACGGTTTAACCAAGAAGAACTACATTTGGTGAGCCAAATGGGATTGGGTACTGATCATTACCTGAAAGTGTCATCAAGATTGGGTGAAAAAATGTGTGCTGCGATTTCAAGAAACTCCTAGTTTTTTGGAAGCTTGGCAACCCTTTTCCGTGAAAGTGATTTGCGCCAGTCTCTGCTTAGGGCTACATCATTAGGAAACAAACCATAGAGACAGAACTTGGAACTACTACTGTGTCAAGTTTCAAAGAGCTAGCACAAACCGTGTTTCATTTAGAGTTCCAAATATATGTATCCATACAGGAGAAAACAGAGTGAAACCTAAATATTTGAACTGTTACTGCAAAAGAACGGTTTAACCTAGAAGAACGAAATTTTGTGAGCCAAGTGGAATTGGGGTACTGATCATTACCTGAAATTTTCAAAAGAATGGGTGAAATTATATTTGCTGAGATTTCAGGAAACTCGTAGTTTTTTAGAACCTTGGGAACACCTTTCCATCAAAGTGATTTGCGCCACTCTCTGCTTAGGGCTACATCAATAGGAAACAAACCATAAAGATAGAACTTGGAAGTACATTATTGTGTCAAGTTTCTAAGAGCTAGCACAAACTGTGTTTCATTTAGAGTTCCAACTACATGTATCCATATAGGAGAAACCAGAGTGAAACCTAAAAATTAAAACTGTTACTGCCAACGAACGGTTTAAGCTAGAACAACGAAATTTGGTGAGCCAAGTGGGATTGGGGTACTGAACATTACCTGAAAGTGTCAAAAGAATAGGTGAATATTTGTGTGCTGAGATTTCAGGAAACTCGTAGTTTTTTAGAAGCTTGACAACCCCTTTCCAACAAAGTGATTTGTGCCAGTTTCTGCTTACGGCTACATCAGCAGGAAAAAAACCATAGAGATAGAACTTGGGACTACATTATTGTCTCAAGTTTCAAAGAGCTAGCACAAACCGTGTTTGATTTAGAGTTCCAACTACATGTATCCATATATTAGAAAACAGAGTGAAACCGAAATATTAAAACTGTTACTGCCAAGGAACGGTTTAACCTAGAAGAACGAAATTTGATGAGCCAACTGGGATTGGGGTACTGATCATTACGTGAAAGTGTCATCAAGATTGGGTGAAAAAATGTGTGCCGAATTTTCAGGAAACTCGTAGATTTTTGGAAGCTTGGGAACCCCTTTCCCTAAAAGTGATTTGCGAGAGTCTCTGCTTAGGTCTACATCCACAGAAAACAAACCATAGAGATAGAACTTGGAACTACTTTATTGTGTCAAGTTTCAAAGAGCTAGCACAAACCCTGTTTCGTTTAGAGTTCCAACTACATGTATCCATATAGGAGAAAACAGAATGAAATCTAAAAATTAGAACTGTTACTGCCAACGAACGGTTTAAACTAGAAGAACGAAATTTGGTGAGCCAAGTGGGATTGGGGTAGTGATCATTACATGAAAGTGTCATTAAGAGTGGGTGAAAAAATGTGTGCTGAGATTTCAGGAAACTCGTAGTTTTTTGGAAGCTTGGCAACCCCTTAACATTAAAGAGATTAGCGCCTGTCTCTGCTTAGAACTACATCAATAGGAAAAAAAAAAACATAGAGATAGAACTTGGAACTACTTTATTATGTCAAGTTTCTAAGAGCTAGCACAAACCGTGTTTGATTTAGAGTTCCAACTACATGTATCCATATATGAGAAAACAGATTGAAACCTAAAAATTTAAACTGTTACTGCCAACGAACGGTTTAACTTAGAAGAATGAAATTTGGTGAGCCAAGTGGTATTTGGGTACTGATCATTACCTGAAAGTGTCATCAAAGTGGGTGAAAAAATATGTGCTGAGATTTCAGGAAACTCGTAGTTTTTTAGAAGCTTGGCCACCCATTAACATGAAAGTGATTTGCGCCAGTCTCTGCTTAGGTTTACATCAATAGGAAAAAAACCATAGAGACAGAACTTGGAACTACTTTATTATGTCAAGTTTCAATGAGCTAGCACAAAACGTGTTTGATTTAGAGTTCCAACTACATGTATCCATATAGGAGAAAACAGAGTGAAACCTAAAAATTAAAACTGTTACTGCCAACGAACGGTTTAACCTAGAAGAACGAAATTTGGTGAGCCAAGTGGGATTGGGGTACTGATCATTACCTGAAAGTGTTAAAAGAATGGGTGAATATTTGTGTGCTGTGATTTCAGGAAACTCGTAGTTTTTTAGAAGCTTGACAACCCCTTTCCATCAAAGAGATTTGTGCCAGTCTCTGCTTATGGCTACATCAACAGGAAACAAACCATAGAGATAGAAATTGGAACTACATTATTGTGTCAAGTTTCAATGAGGTAGAACAAACCGCGTTTGATTTAGAATTCCAAATACATGTATTCATATAGGAGAAAACAGAGTGAAACCTAAAATTTAAAACTGTTACTGCAAATGTACAGTTTAAACTAGATGAACGAAACTTGGTGAGCCAAGATGGATTGGGGTACTGCTCATTACCTGAAAGTGTTATCAAGATTGGGTGAAAAAATGTGTGCTGAGATTTCAGGAAACTCGTAGTTTTTTGGAAGCTTGGCAACCCTTTTCCGTGAAAGTGATTTGCCCCAGTCTCTCCTTAGGGCTACATCATTAGGAAACAAACCATAGAGACAGAACTTGGAACTACTACTGTGTCAAGTTTCAAAGAGCTAGCACAAACCGTGTTTCATTTAGAGTTCCAAATATATGTATCCATACAGGAGAAAACAGAGTGAAACCTAAATATTTGAACTGTTACTGCAAAAGAACGGTTTAACCTAGAAGAACGAAATTTTGTGAGCCAAGTGGAATTGGGGTACTGATCATTACCTGAAATTTTCAAAAGAATGGGTAAAATTATATTTGCTGAGATTTCAGGAAACTCATAGTTATTTGGAAGCTTGGTAACCCGTTTCCGTGAAAATGATTTGCGCCAGTCTCTGCTTAGGGCTACATCAATAGGAAACAAACCATAGAGATAGAAATTGGAACTACTTTATTGTGTCAAGTTTCAAAGAGCTAGCACAAACAGTGTTTGATTTAGAGTTCCAACTACATGTATCCATATAGGAGAAAACAGAGTGAAACCTAAAAATTAAAACTGTTACTGCCAATGAACGGTTTAACCAAGAAGAACTAAATTTGGTGAGCCAAATGGGATTGGGTACTGATCATTACCTGAAAGTGTCATCAAGATTGGGTGAAAAAATGTGTGCTGCGATTTCAAGAAACTCGTAGTTTTTTGGAAGCTTGGCAACCCTTTTCCGTGAAAGTGATTTGCCCCAGTCTCTGCTTAGGGCTACATCATTAGGAAACAAACCATAGAGACAGAACTTGGAACTACTACTGTGTCAAGTTTCAAAGAGCTAGCACAAACCGTGTTTCATTTAGAGTTCCAAATATATGTATCCATACAGGAGAAAACAGAGTGAAACCTAAATATTTGAACTGTTACTGCAAAAGAACGGTTTAACCTAGAAGAACGAAATTTTGTGAGCCAAGTGGAATTGGGGTACTGATCATTACCTGAAATTTTCAAAAGAATGGGTGAAATTATATTTGCTGAGATTTCAGGAAACTCATAGTTATTTGGAAGCTTGGTAACCCGTTTCCGTGAAAATGATTTGCGCCAGTCTCTGCTTAGGGCTACATCAATAGGAAACAAACCATAGAGATAGAAATTGGAACTACTTTATTGTGTCAAGTTTCAAAGAGCTAGCACAAACAGTGTTTGATTTAGAGTTCCAACTACATGTATCCATATAGGAGAAAACAGAGTGAAACCTAAAAATTAAAACTGTTACTGCCAATGAACGGTTTAACCAAGAAGAACTAAATTTGGTGAGCCAAATGGGATTGGGTACTGATCATTACCTGAAAGTGTCATCAAGATTGGGTGAAAAAATGTGTGCTGCGATTTCAAGAAACTCGTAGTTTTTTGGAAGCTTGGCAACCCTTTTCCGTGAAAGTGATTTGCCCCAGTCTCTGCTTAGGGCTACATCATTAGGAAACAAACCATAGAGACAGAACTTGGAACTACTACTGTGTCAAGTTTCAAAGAGCTAGCACAAACCGTGTTTCATTTAGAGTTCCAAATATATGTATCCATACAGGAGAAAACAGAGTGAAACCTAAATATTTGAACTGTTACTGCAAAAGAACGGTTTAACCTAGAAGAACGAAATTTTGTGAGCCAAGTGGAATTGGGGTACTGATCATTACCTGAAATTTTCAAAAGAATGGGTGAAATTATATTTGCTGAGATTTCAGGAAACTCGTAGTTTTTTAGAAGCTTGGGAACACCTTTCCTTCAAAGTGATTTGCGCCACTCTCTGCTTAGGGCTACATCAATAGGAAACAAACCATAAAGATAGAACTTGGAAGTACATTATTGTGTCAAGTTTCTAAGAGCTAGCACAAACTGTGTTTCATTTAGAGTTCCAACTACATGTATCCATATAGGAGAAAACACAGTGAAACCTAAAAATTAAAACTGTTACTGCCAACGAACGGTTTAAGCTAGAACAACGAAATTTGGTGAGCCAAGTGGGATTGGGGTACTGAACATTACCTGAAAGTGTCAAAAGAATGGGTGAATATTTGTGTGCTGAGATTTCAGGAAAATCGTAGTTTTTTAGAAGCTTGACAACCCCTTTCCAACAAAGTGATTTGTGCCAGTTTCTGCTTACGGCTACATCAGCAGGAAAAAAAAACCATAGAGATATAACTTGGGACTACATTATTGTCTCAAGTTTCAAAGAGCTAGCACAAACCGTGTTTGATTTAGAGTTCCAACTACATGTATCCATATATTAGAAAACAGAGTGAAACCGAAATATTAAAACTGTTACTGCCAAGGAACGGTTTAACCTAGAAGAACGAAATTTGGTGAGCCAACTGGGATTGGGGTACTGATCATTACGTGAAAGTGTCATCAAGATTGGGTGAAAAAATGTGTGCCGAATTTTCAGGAAACTCGTAGATTTTTGGAAGCTTGGCAACCCCTTTCCCTAAAAGTGATTTGCGAGAGTCTCTGCTTAGGTCTACATCCACAGAAAACAAACCATAGAGATAGAACTTGGAACTACTTTATTGTGTCAAGTTTCAAAGAGCTAGCACAAACCCTGTTTCGTTTAGAGTTCCAACTACATGTATCCATATAGGAGAAAACAGAATGAAATCTAAAAATTAGAACTGTTACTGCCAACGAACGGTTTAAACTAGAAGAACGAAATTTGGTGAGCCAAGTGGGATTGGGGTAGTGATCATTACATGAAAGTGTCATTAAGAGTGGGAGAAAAAATGTGTGCTGAGATTTCAGGAAACTCGTAGTTTTTTTTTTTTTTTTTTTAATTTTTTTTATTTTTTTATTTTTTTTAGTTATCGGCGGACACATCTTTGTATGTGGTGCTGAGGATCGAACCCGGGCCGCACGCATGCCAGGCGAGTGCGCTACCGCTGAGCCACATCTCCAGCCCAGGAAACTCGTAGTTTTTTGGAAGCTTGGCAACCCCTTAACATTAAAGAGATTAGCGCCAGTCTCTGCTTAGAACTACATCAATAGGAAAAAAAAACATAGAGATAGAACTTGGAACTACTTTATTATGTCAAGTTTCTAAGAGCTAGCACAAACCGTGTTTGATTTAGAGTTCCAACTACATGTATCCATATATGAGAAAACAGAGTGAAACCTAAAAATTTAAACTGTTACTGCCAACGAACGGTTTAACTTAGAAGAATGAAATTTGGTGAGCCAAGTGGTATTTGGGTACTGATCATTACCTGAAAGTGTCATCAAAGTGGGTGAAAAAATATGTGCTGAGATTTCAGGAAACTCGTAGTTTTTTGGAAGCTTGGCCACCCATTTACATGAAAGTGATTTGCGCCAGTCTCTGCTTAGGTTTACATCAATAGGAAAAAAACCATAGAGACAGAACTTGGAACTACTTTATTATGTCAAGTTTCAATGAGCTAGCACAAAACGTGTTTGATTTAGAGTTCCAACTACATGTATCCATATAGGAGAAAACAGAGTGAAACCTAAAAATTAAAACTGTTACTGCCAACGAACGGTTTAACCTAGAAGAACGAAATTTGGTGAGCCAAGTGGGATTGGGGTACTGATCATTACCTGAAAGTGTTAAAAGAATGGGTGAATATTTGTGTGCTGTGATTTCAGGAAACTTGTAGTTTTTTAGAAGCTTGACAACCCCTTTCCATCAAAGAGATTTGTGCCAGTCTCTGCTTATGGCTACATCAACAGGAAACAAACCATAGAGATAGAAATTGGAACTACATTATTGTGTCAAGTTTCAAAGAGGTAGAACAAACCGCGTTTGATTTAGAATTCCAAATACATGTATTCATATAGGAGAAAACAGAGTGAAACCTAAAATTTAAAACTGTTACTGCAAATGTACAGTTTAAACTAGATGAACGAAACTTGGTGAGCCAAGATGGATTGGGGTACTGCTCATTACCTGAAAGTGTTATCAAGATTGGGTGAAAAAATGTGTGCTGAGATTTCAGGAAACTCGTAGTTTTTTGGAAGCTTGGCAACCCCTTTCCATGAAAGTGAGTTGCGCCAGTCTCTGCTTAGGACTATATCAATAAAAACAAACCATAGAGATAGAACTTGGAACTACTTTACTGTGTCAAGTTTCAAAGAGCTAGTATAGACCGTGTTTGATTTAGAGTCCAACTACATGTATCCATATAGGAGAAAACAGAGTGAAACCTAAAATTTAAAACTGTTACTGCCAATGAACGGTTTAACCTAGAAGAATGAAATTTGGTGAGCCAAGTGGGATTGCTGTACTGATCATTACCTGAAAGTGTCATCAAGTTTGGGTGAAATAATGTTGCTGAGATTTAAGGAAACTCGTAGTTTTTTAGAAGCTTGGCAACCCCTTTCCATGAAAGTGATTTGCGCCAGTCTCTGCTTAGGGCGACATCAAAAGGAAACAAACCATAGAGATGGAACTTGGAACTACATTATCACATCAAGTTTCAAAGAGCTAGCACAAACCGTGTTTGATATAGTGTTCCAACTACATGTATCCATATATTAGAAAACAGAGTGAAACCTAAAAATTAAAACTGTTACTGCCAATGAACGGTTTAACCTAGAAGAAAAATTTGGTGAGCCAATTGGGATTGGGGTACTGATCATTACCTGTAAGAGTCATCAAGATTGGGTGAAAAAATGTGCTGCAATTTCAGGAAACTCGTAGTTTTTTGGAAGCTTGGCAACCCCTTTCCATGAAAGTGATTTGTGCCAGGGTTTGCTTAGAGCTACATCAATAGGAAACATAACATAGAGATAGAACTTCGAACTATTTTATTGTGTCAAGTTTCAAAGAGCTAGCACAAAACTTGATTGTTTTGAGATCCAACTACATGTATCCATATAGGAGAAAACAGAGTGAAACCTAAAAATTAATACTGTGACTGCCAACGAACGGTTTAACCTAGAAGAACGAAATTTGGTGAGCCAAGTGGGATTGGGGTACTGATCATTACCTGTAAGTGTCATCAAGATTGGGCGAAAAAAATGTGAGCTGCGATTTCAGGAAACTCATAGTTTTATGGAAGCTTGGCAACCCCATTCCATGAAAGTGATGTGCGCCAGTCTTTGCTTAGAGCTACATCAATAGGAAACAAACCATAGAGATAGAACTTGGAACTAGTTTATTGTGTCAAGTTTCAAAGAGCTAGCACAAACCGTGTTTGATTTAGAGATCCACCTACATGTATCCATATATTAGAAAACAGAGTGAAACCTAAAAAATAAAACTGTTACTG
The DNA here is from genome assembly GCF_964194105.1 of Spermophilus citellus. Classification (NCBI taxonomy): domain Eukaryota; kingdom Metazoa; phylum Chordata; class Mammalia; order Rodentia; family Sciuridae; genus Spermophilus; species Spermophilus citellus. The sequence continues at coordinate 40,507,281 of NC_138193.1, read as the reverse complement.
CCAACGAACGGTTTAACCTAGAAGAACGAAGTTTGGTGAGTCAAGTGGAATTGGGGTACTGATCATTAGCTGAAAGTGTCAAAAGAATGGGTGAAAATATGTGTGCTGAGATTACAGGAAACTCGTATTATTTTAGAAGCTTGGCAACCCCTTTCCATAAAAGTGATTTTTGCCAGTCTCTGCTTAGGGCTACATCAAAAGGAAACAAATCATATAGATAGAACTTGGAACTACATTATTGCGTCAAGTTTCAAAGAGCTAGCACAAACCGTGTTTGATTTAGAGTTCCAACTACATGTATCCATATAAAAAAAAACAGACTGAAACCTAAAAATTAAAACTGTTACTGCCAACGAATGGTTGAACCTAGAAGAACGAAATTTGGTGAGCCAAGTGGGATTGGGTTACTGATCATTACCTGAAAGTGTCATCAATATTGGGTGAAAAAATGTGTGCTGAGATTTCAGGAAACTCTTGGTTTTTTAGAAGCTTGGCAACCCCTTTTCATCAAAGTGATTTGTGCAAGTCTCTGCTTAGCACTACATCAACAGGAAACAAACCATAGAGATGGAACTTGGAAATACATTATTTTTGTCAAGTTTCAAAGAGCTAGCAAAACCGTGTTTGATTTAGAGATCCAACTACATGTATCCATATAGGAGAAAGCAGAGTGAAACCTAAAAATTAAAACTGGTACTGCCAACGAACGGTTTACTCTAGAAGAACGAAATTTGGTGAGCCAAGTGGGATTGGGGTACGGATCATTAAATGGAAGTGACAAAAGAATGGGTGAAAATATATGTGCTGAGATTTCAGGAAACTCGTCGTTTTTTAGAAGCTTGGCAACCCCTTTCCATCAAAGTGATTTTTGCCAGTGTCTGCTTAGGGCTACATCGAATGGAAAAAACCATAGAGATAGAACTCGGAACTACTTTATTGTGTCAAGTTTCAAAGAGCTAGCACAAACCGTGATTGATTTAGAGTTCCAACTGCATGTATCCATATAGGAGAAAATAGAGTGAAACCTAAAAATTAAAACTGTTACTGTCAACGAACGGTTTAACCTAGAAGAACGAAATTTGGTGAGCCAAGTGCGATTGGGGTACTGATCATTCCCTGAAAGTGTCATCAAGTTTGGGTGAAAAAATGTGTGCTGAGATTTCAGGAAACTCATAGTTTTTTAGAAGCTTGGCAACCCCTTTTCATCAAAGTGATTTGTGCCATTCTCTGCTTAGGGCTACATCAACGGGAAACAAACCATAGAGATAGAACTTTGAACTACATTATTGTGTCAAGTTTCAAAGAGCTAGCACAAACCGTGTGTGATTTAGAGTTCCAGCTGCATGTATCCACATATTAGAAAACAGAGTGAAACATAAAAAATAAAACTGGTACTGCCAACGAATTGTTTAACTTAGAAGAATGAAGTTTGGTGAGCCAAGTGGGATTGGGGTACTGATCATTAGCTGAAAGTGTCAAAAGAATGGGTGAAAATATGTTTGCTGAGATTTCAGGAAGCTCGTTGTTTTTTAGAAGCTTGCAACCCCTTTCCGTCAAAGTGATTTGTGCCAGTCTCTGCTTAGTGCTACATCAAAAGGAAACAAACCATAGAGATAGAACTAGGAACGACGTTATCGCATCAAGTTTCAAAGAGCTAGCACAAACCGTTTTTGATTTAGAGTTCCAACTACATGTATCCATATATTAGAAAACAGAGTGAAACCTAAAAATTAAAACTGTTACCTCCAACGAATGGTTTAACTTAGAAGAACGAAATTTGGTGAGCCAAGTGGGATTGGGGTACTGATCATTACCTGAAAGTGTCATCAAGATTGGGTGAAAAAATATGTGCTGAGATTTCAGGAAACTCATAGTTTTTAAGAAGCTTGGCAACCCCTTTTCATCAAAGTGATTTGTGCCATTCTCTGCTTAGCGCTACATCAACAGGAAACAAACCATAGAGATGGAACTTGGAACTATATTATTGTGTCAAGTTTCAAAGAGCTAGCACAAACTATGTTTGATTTAGAGTTCCAACTACATGTATCCATATGTTAGAAAACAGAGTGAAACCTAAAAATTAAAACTGTTACTGTGAACGAACAGTTTAACCTAGAAGAACAAAATTTGGTGAGCCAAGTGGGATTGGGGTACTGATCATTACCTGAAAGTGTCATCAAGATTGGGTGAAAAACTGTGTGCTGAGATTTCAGGAAACTCATAGTTTTTTGGAAGCTTGGCAACACCTTTCCATGAGAGTGATTTGCGCCAGTCTCTGCTTAGGGCTACATCAATAGGAAACAAACCATAGAGACAGAACTTGGAACTACATTATTGCGTCAAGTTTCAAAAAGCTAGCACAAACCGTGTTTGATTTAGAGTTCCAACTACATGTATCCATATAGGAGAAAACAGACTGAAACCTAAAAATTAAAACTGTTACTGCCAACCTACAGTTTAACCTAGAAGAACGAAATTTGGTGAGCCAAGTGGGATTGGGGTACTGATCATTACCTGAATGTTTCAAAAGAATGAGTGAAATTATGTGTGCTGAGATTTCAGGAAAATCGTAGTTTTTTAGAAGCTTGGCAACCCCTTTCCATCAAAGTGATTTGTACCACTCTCTGCTTAGGGCTACATCAACAGGAAAAAAACCATGGAGATAGAAATTGGAACTACATTATTGTGTCAAGTTTCAAAGAGCTAGCACAAACTGTGATTGATTTAGAGTTCCAACTGCATGTATCCATATAGGAGAAAACAGAGTGAAACCTAAAAATTAAAAATATTACTGCCAATGAACAGTTTAACCTAGAAGAACTATATTTGGTGAGCATTGTGGGATTGGGGTACTGATCATTACCTGAAAGTGTCATCAAGATTCGGTGAAAAAATGTGTGCTAGGATTTCAGGAAACTCGTAGTTTTTTGGAACCTTGGCAACCCCTTTCATGAAAGTGATTTGCACCAGTCTCTTCTTAGGGCTACATCAATAGGAAACAAACCATAGAGATAGAACTTGGAACTATTATATTGTGTCAAGTTTCAAAGAGCTAGCACAATCCGTGTTTAATTTAGAGTTCCAACTGCATGTATCCATATATTAGAAAACAGAGTGAAACCTAAAAATTAAAACTGTTACCTCCAACGAATGGTTTAACCTAGAAGAACGAAATTTGGTGAGCCAAGTGGGATTGGGGTACTGATCATTCCCTGAAAGTGTCATCAAGTTTGGGTGAAAAAATGTGTGCTGAGATTTCAGGAAACTCATAGTTTTTTAGAAGCTTGGCAACCCCTTTTCATCAAAGTGATTTGTGCCATTCTCTGCTTAGGGCTACATCAACGGGAAACAAACCATAGAGATAGAACTTTGAACTACATTATTGTGTCAAGTTTCAAAGAGCTAGCACAAACCGTGTGTGATTTAGAGTTCCAGCTGCATGTATCCACATATTAGAAAACAGAGTGAAACATAAAAAATAAAACTGGTACTGCCAACGAATTGTTTAACTTAGAAGAATGAAGTTTGGTGAGCCAAGTGGGATTGGGGTACTGATCATTAGCTGAAAGTGTCAAAAGAATGGGTGAAAATATGTTTGCTGTGATTTCAGGAAGCTCGTTGTTTTTTAGAAGCTTGCAACCCCTTTCCATCAAAGTGATTTGTGCCAGTCTCTGCTTAGTGCTACATCAAAAGGAAACAAACCATAGAGATAGAACTAGGAACGACGTTATCGCATCAAGTTTCAAAGAGCTAGCACAAACCGTTTTTGATTTAGAGTTCCAACTACATGTATCCATATATTAGAAAACAGAGTGAAACCTAAAAATTAAAACTGTTACCTCCAACGAATGGTTTAACTTAGAAGAACGAAATTTGGTGAGCCAAGTGGGATTGGGGTACTGATCATTACCTGAAAGTGTCATCAAGATTGGGTGAAAAAATATGTGCTGAGATTTCAGGAAACTCATAGTTTTTAAGAAGCTTGGCAACCCCTTTTCATCAAAGTGATTTGTGCCATTCTCTGCTTAGCGCTACATCAACAGGAAACAAACCATAGAGATGGAACTTGGAACTATATTATTGTGTCAAGTTTCAAAGAGCTAGCACAAACTATGTTTGATTTAGAGTTCCAACTACATGTATCCATATGTTAGAAAACAGAGTGAAACCTAAAAATTAAAACTGTTACTGTGAACGAACAGTTTAACCTAGAAGAACAAAATTTGGTGAGCCAAGTGGGATTGGGGTACTGATCATTACCTGAAAGTGTCATCAAGATTGGGTGAAAAACTGTGTGCTGAGATTTCAGGAAACTCATAGTTTTTTGGAGTCTTGGCAACACCTTTCCATGAGAGTGATTTGCGCCAGTCTCTGCTTAGGGCTACATCAATAGGAAACAAACCATAGAGACAGAACTTGGAACTACATTATTGCGTCAAGTTTCAAAAAGCTAGCACAAACCGTGTTTGATTTAGAGTTCCAACTACATGTATCCATATAGGAGAAAACAGACTGAAACCTAAAAATTAAAACTGTTACTGCCAACCTACAGTTTAACCTAGAAGAACGAAATTTGGTGAGCCAAGTGGGATTGGGGTACTGATCATTACCTGAATGTTTCAAAAGAATGAGTGAAATTATGTGTGCTGAGATTTCAGGAAAATCATAGTTTTTTAGAAGCTTGGCAACCCCTTTCCATCAAAGTGATTTGTACCACTCTCTGCTTAGGGCTACATCAACAGGAAAAAAAACCATAGATATAGAAATTGGAACTACATTATTGTGTCAAGTTTCAAAGAGCTAGCACAAACTGTGATTGATTTAGAGTTCCAACTGCATGTATCCATATAGGAGAAAACAGAGTGAAACCTAAAAATTAAAAATATTACTGCCAATGAACAGTTTAACCTAGAAGAACTATATTTGGTGAGCATTGTGGGATTGGGGTACTGATCATTACCTGAAAGTGTCATCAAGATTCGGTGAAAAAATGTGTGCTAGGATTTCAGGAAACTCGTAGTTTTTTGGAACCTTGGCAACCCCTTTCATGAAAGTGATTTGCACCAGTCTCTTCTTAGGGCTACATCAATAGGAAACAAACCATAGAGATAGAACTTGGAACTATTATATTGTGTCAAGTTTCAAAGAGCTAGCACAATCCGTGTTTAATTTAGAGTTCCAACTGCATGTATCCATATATTAGAAAACAGAGTGAAACCTAAAAATTAAAACTGTTACCTCCAACGAATGGTTTAACCTAGAAGAACGAAATTTGGTGAGCCAAGTGGGATTGGGGTACTGATCATTCCCTGAAAGTGTCATCAAGTTTGGGTGAAAAAATGTGTGCTGAGATTTCAGGAAACTCATAGTTTTTTAGAAGCTTGGCAACCCCTTTTCATCAAAGTGATTTGTGCCATTCTCTGCTTAGGGCTACATCAACGGGAAACAAACCATAGAGATAGAACTTTGAACTACATTATTGTGTCAAGTTTCAAAGAGCTAGCACAAACCGTGTGTGATTTAGAGTTCCAGCTGCATGTATCCACATATTAGAAAACAGAGTGAAACATAAAAAATAAAACTGGTACTGCCAACGAATTGTTTAACTTAGAAGAATGAAGTTTGGTGAGCCAAGTGGGATTGGGGTACTGATCATTAGCTGAAAGTGTCAAAAGAATGGGTGAAAATATGTTTGCTGAGATTTCAGGAAGCTCGTTGTTTTTTAGAAGCTTGCAACCCCTTTCCATCAAAGTGATTTGTGCCAGTCTCTGCTTAGTGCTACATCAAAAGGAAACAAACCATAGAGATAGAACTAGGAACGACGTTATCGCATCAAGTTTCAAAGAGCTAGCACAAACCGTTTTTGATTTAGAGTTCCAACTACATGTATCCATATATTAGAAAACAGAGTGAAACCTAAAAATTAAAACTGTTACCTCCAACGAATGGTTTAACTTAGAAGAACGAAATTTGGTGAGCCAAGTGGGATTGGGGTACTGATCATTACCTGAAAGTGTCATCAAGATTGGGTGAAAAAATATGTGCTGAGATTTCAGGAAACTCATAGTTTTTAAGAAGCTTGGCAACCCCTTTTCATCAAAGTGATTTGTGCCATTCTCTGCTTAGCGCTACATCAACAGGAAACAAACCATAGAGATGGAACTTGGAACTATATTATTGTGTCAAGTTTCAAAGAGCTAGCACAAACTATGTTTGATTTAGAGTTCCAACTACATGTATCCATATGTTAGAAAACAGAGTGAAACCTAAAAATTAAAACTGTTACTGTGAACGAACAGTTTAACCTAGAAGAACAAAATTTGGTGAGCCAAGTGGGATTGGGGTACTGATCATTACCTGAAAGTGTCATCAAGATTGGGTGAAAAACTGTGTGCTGAGATTTCAGGAAACTCATAGTTTTTTGGAGTCTTGGCAACACCTTTCCATGAGAGTGATTTGCGCCAGTCTCTGCTTAGGGCTACATCAATAGGAAACAAACCATAGAGACAGAACTTGGAACTACATTATTGCGTCAAGTTTCAAAAAGCTAGCACAAACCGTGTTTGATTTAGAGTTCCAACTACATGTATCCATATAGGAGAAAACAGACTGAAACCTAAAAATTAAAACTGTTACTGCCAACCTACAGTTTAACCTAGAAGAACGAAATTTGGTGAGCCAAGTGGGATTGGGGTACTGATCATTACCTGAATGTTTCAAAAGAATGAGTGAAATTATGTGTGCTGAGATTTCAGGAAAATCATAGTTTTTTAGAAGCTTGGCAACCCCTTTCCATCAAAGTGATTTGTACCACTCTCTGCTTAGGGCTACATCAACAGGAAAAAAACCATAGAGATAGAAATTGGAACTACATTATTGTGTCAAGTTTCAAAGAGCTAGCACAAACTGTGATTGATTTAGAGTTCCAACTGCATGTATCCATATAGGAGAAAACAGAGTGAAACCTAAAAATTAAAAATATTACTGCCAATGAACAGTTTAACCTAGAAGAACTATATTTGGTGAGCATTGTGGGATTGGGGTACTGATCATTACCTGAAAGTGTCATCAAGATTCGGTGAAAAAATGTGTGCTAGGATTTCAGGAAACTCGTAGTTTTTTGGAACCTTGGCAACCCCTTTCATGAAAGTGATTTGCACCAGTCTCTTCTTAGGGCTACATCAATAGGAAACAAACCATAGAGATAGAACTTGGAACTATTATATTGTGTCAAGTTTCAAAGAGCTAGCACAATCCGTGTTTAATTTAGAGTTCCAACTGCATGTATCCATATATTAGAAAACAGAGTGAAACCTAAAAATTAAAACTGTTACCTCCAACAAATGGTTTAACCTAGAAGAACGAAATTTGGTGAGCCAAGTGGGATTGGGGTACTGATCATTCCCTGAAAGTGTCATCAAGTTTGGGTGAAAAAATGTGTGCTGAGATTTCAGGAAACTCATAGTTTTTTAGAAGCTTGGCAACCCCTTTTCATCAAAGTGATTTGTGCCATTCTCTGCTTAGGGCTACATCAACGGGAAACAAACCATAGAGATAGAACTTTGAACTACATTATTGTGTCAAGTTTCAAAGAGCTAGCACAAACCGTGTGTGATTTAGAGTTCCAACTGCATGTATCCACATATTAGAAAACAGAGTGAAACATAAAAAATAAAACTGGTACTGCCAACGAATTGTTTAACTTAGAAGAATGAAGTTTGGTGAGCCAAGTGGGATTGGGGTACTGATCATTAGCTGAAAGTGTCAAAAGAATGGGTGAAAATATGTTTGCTGAGATTTCAGGAAGCTCGTTGTTTTTTAGAAGCCTGCAACCCCTTTCCATCAAAGTGATTTGTGCCAGTCTCTGCTTAGTGCTACATCAAAAGGAAACAAACCATAGAGATAGAACTAGGAACGACGTTAACGCATCAAGTTTCAAAGAGCTAGCACAAACCGTTTTTGATTTAGAGTTCCAACTACATGTATCCATATATTAGAAAACAGAGTGAAACCTAAAAATTAAAACTGTTACCTCCAACGAATGGTTTAACCTAGAAGAACGAAATTTGGTGAGCCAAGTGGGATTGGGGTACTGATCATTACCTGAAAGTGTCATCAAGATTGGGTGAAAAAATATGTGCTGAGATTTCAGGAAACTCATAGTTTTTTAGAAGCTTGGCAACCCCTTTTCATCAAAGTGATTTGTGCCATTCTCTGCTTAGCGCTACATCAACAGGAAACAAACCATAGAGATGGAACTTGGAACTATATTATTGTGTCAATTTTCAAAGAGCTAGCACAAACTATGTTTGATTTAGAGTTCCAACTACATGTATCCATATGTTAGAAAACAGAGTGAAACCTAAAAATTAAAACTGTTACTGTGAACGAACAGTTTAACCTAGAAGAACAAAATTTGGTGAGCCAAGTGGGATTGGCGTACTGATCATTACCTGAAAGTGTCATCAAGATTGGGTGAAAAACTGTGTGCTGAGATTTCAGGAAACTCATAGTTTTTTGGAAGCTTGGCCACCCCTTTCCATGAAAGTGATTTGCGCCAGTCTCTGCTTAGGGCTACATCAATAGGAAACAAACCATAGAGATAGAACTTGGAACTACATTATTGTGTCAAGTTTCAAAAAGCTAGCACAAACCGTGCTTGATTTAGAGTTCCAACTACATGTATCCATATAGGAGAAAACAGACTGAAACCTAAAAATTAAAACTGTTACTGCCAACCTACAGTTTAACCTAGAAGAACGAAATTTGGTGAGCCAAGTGGGATTGGGGTACTGATCATTACCTGAATGTTTCAAAAGAATGAGTGAAATTATATGTGCTGAGATTTCAGGAAAATCGTAGTTTTTTAGAAGCTTGGCAACCCCTTTCCAACAAAGTGATTTGTGCCACTCTCTGCTTAGGGCTACATCTACAGGAAAAAAAACCATAGAGATAGAAATTGGAACTACATAATTGTGTCAAGTTTCAAAGAGCTAGCACAAACCGTGTTTGATTTAGAGTTCCAAATACATGTATCCATATGTTAGAAAACAGAGTGAAACCTAAAAATTAAAACTGTTACTGCCAACGAACGGTTTAACCTAGAAGAACAAAATTTGGTGTGCCAAGTGGGATTGGGGTTCTGATTATTACCTGAAAGTGTCATCAAGATTGGGTGAAAAAATGTGTGCTGATATTTCAGGAAACTCATAGTTTTTTGGAAGCTTGACCACCCCTTTCCATGAAAGTGATTTGCGCCAGTCTCTGCTTAGGGCTACATCAATAGGAAACAAACCATAGAGATAGAACTTGGAACTACTTTATTGTATCAAGTTTCAATGAGCTAGCACAAACCGTGTTTTATTTAGAGTTCCAAATACATGTATCCACATATTAGAAAACAGAGTGAAAACTAAAAATTATAACTGTTACTGCCAATGAACGGTTTAACCTAGAAGAACGAAATTAAGTGAGCCAAGTGGTATTGGGTTACTAATCATTAGCTGAAAGTGTCAAAAGAATGGGTGAAAATATGTGTGCTGAGATTTCAGGAAACTCGTAGTTTTTGAGAACTTGGCACACCTTTCCATCAAAGTGATTTGTGCCAGTCTCTGCTTAGGGCTACATCAAAAGCAAAAAAAACTATAGAGATAGAACTTGGAACTGCATTATTGCGTCAAGTTTCAAAGAGCTAGCACAAACCATGTTTGATTTAGAGTTCCAACTACATGTATCTATATATTAGAAAACATAGTGAAACCTAAAATTTAAACTGTTACTGCCAATGAACGGTTTAACCTAGAAGAAGGAAATTTGTTGAGCCAAGTGGGATTGGGGTACTGATCATTACCTGAAAGTGTCATCAAGATTGGGTGAAAAAATGTGTGCTGAGATTTCAGGAAACTCGTAGTTTTTTGGAAGCTTGGCAACCCCTTTCCATTAAAGTGATTTGCGCCAGTCACTGCTAAGGGCTACATCAATAGGAAACAAAATATTTTTTTTCTTTTTTTTTTTTAAAGAGAGAGTGAGAGAGGAGAGAGAGAAAGAGAGAGAGAGAGAGAGAGAGAGAATTTTTAATATTTATTTTTTAGTTCTCGGCGGACACAACATCCTTGTTGGTATGTGGTGCTGAGGATCGAACCCGGGCCGCACGCATGCCAGGCCAGCGCGCTACTGCTTGAGCCTCATCCACAGCCCCCAAAATATTGAGATAGAACTTGGGACTTCTTTATTGTGTCAAGTTTCAAACATCTAGCAAAAACCATATTTGATTTAGAATTCCAAATACATGTATCCATATAGGAGAAAACAGAGTGAAACCTAAAATTTAAAACTGTAACTGCCAACGAAGGGTTTAACCTAGAAGAATGAAATTTGGTGAACCATGTGGGATTGTGGTACTGATCATTACGTGAAAGTGTCGTCAAGATTGGGTGAAAAGTGTGTGCTGAGATTTCAGGAAACTCGTAGATTTTTAGAAGCTTGGCAACCCCTTTCCATGAAAGTGATTTGCGGCAGTCTCTCCTTAGGGCTACATCAATAGGAAACAAACCATAGAGATAGAACTTGGAACTACATTATTATGTCTAGTTTCAAAGAGCTAGCACAAACTGGGTTTGATTTAGAGTTCCAACTACATGTATCCTTATATTCGAAAACAGAGTGAAACCTAAAAATTAAATATGTTACTGCCAACGAACTGTTTAACATAGAAGAACGAAATTTGGTGAGCCAAGTGGGATTGGGGTACTGATCATTACCTGAACATGTCATCAATATTGTGTCAAAAAATATGTGCTGAGATTTTAGGAAACTCGTAGTTTTTTGGAAACTTGGCAACCCCTTTCCATGTAAGTTATTTTCGCCAGTCTCTGCTTAGGGCTACATCAACAGGAAAGAAACCATAGAGATAGATCTTGGAACAACTTTATTGTTTCAAGCTTCAAAGAGCTAGCACAAACCGTGTTTGATTTAGAGTTCCAACTATAGGTATCCATATAGGAAAAAACAGAGTGAAACCTAAAAATTAAAACTGTTACTGCCAACGAAGGGTTTAACCTAGAAGAACGAAATTTGGTGAGCCAAGTGCGATTGGGGTACTGATCATTACGTGAAAGTGTCATCAAGATTGGGTGAAAAAGTGTGTGCTGAGATTTCAGAAAACTCCTAGTTTTTTGGATGCTTGGCACCCCTTTCCATGAAAGGGATTTGCACCAGTCTCTGCTTAGGGCTACATCAATAGAAAACAAATGTAGAGATAGATCTTGGAACTACTTTATTGTGTCAAGTTTCAAAGAGCTAGCTCAAACCGTGTTTGATTTATAGTTCCAACTACATGTATCCGTATAGGAGAAAACAGAGTGAAACCTAAAAATTTAAACTGCTACTGCCAACAAACGGTTTAACGTAGAAGAACGAAATTTGGTGAGCCACGTGGGATTGGTGTACTGATCATTACCTGAAAGTGTCAAAAGAATGGGTGAAAATATGTGTGCTGAGAATTCAGGAAATTCATAGTTTTTTAGAAGCTTGGCAAACCCTTTCCATGAAAGTGATTTGCGTCGGACTCTGCTTCGGGCTACATCAACAGGAAACCAACCATAGAGATAGAACTTGGAACTACATTATTGTGTCAAGTTTCAAAGAGCTAGCAGAAACCGTGTTTGATTTAGAGTTCCAACTACATGTATCCAGATATTAGAAAACATAGTGAAACCTAAAAATTAAAACTGTTACTGCCAACGAACGGTTTAACATAAAAGAACAAAACTTGGTGAGCCAAGTGAGATTGGGGTACTGATCATAACCTGAAAGTGTCATCAGATTGGTTGAAAAAAATGTGTGCTGAGATTACAGAAATCTCCAGTTTTTTGGAAGCTTGGCAACCCATTTCCATGAAAGTAATTTGCGCCAGTCGCTGCTTAGTTCTACATGAATAGGAAACAAACCATAGAGATAGAACTTGGAACTACCTTATTGGGTCAAGTTTCAAAGACCTAACACAAACCGTGTTTGATTTAGAGTTCCAAATACATGTACCCATATATTAGAAAACAGAGTGAAACCTCAAAATTAAAACTGTTACTGTCAACGAACGGTTTAACCTAGAAGAACAAAATTTGGTGAGCCAAGTGGGAATATGGTACTGATCATTACCTGAAAGTGTCATCAAGATTGGGTGAAAAAATGTGTGCTGATATTTCAGGAAACTCGTAGTTTTTTAGAAGCTTGGCCACCCCTTTCCATTAAAGTGATTTGCGCCAGTCTCTGCTTAGGGCTACATCAATTGGAAGCAAACCATAGAGATAGAACTTGGAACTACTTTCTTCTGTCATGTTTCAAAGAGCTAGCACAAACCGAGTTTGATATAGAGTTCCAACTACATGTATCCATATACGAGAAAACAGAGTGAAACCTAAAAATTAAAACTGTTACTGCCAACGAATGGTTTAACCTAGAAGAACGAAATTTGGTGAGCCAAGTGCTATTGGGGTACTGATTATTACCTGAATGTGTCATCAAGATTGGGTGAAAAAATGTGTCCTGAGATTTCAGGAAACTGGTATTTTTTTGGAAGCTTGGCCACCCATTTCAATGAAAGTGATTTGCGCCAGTCTCTGCTTAGGGCTACATCAATAGGAAACAAACCAAAGAGATAGAACTTGGAACTTATTTATTGTGTCAAGATTCAAAGAATTAACACAAACCCTGTTTGACTTAGAGTTCCAACTACATGTATCCGTATAGGAGAAAACAGAGTGAAACTTAAAATTAAAACTGTTACCTCCAACCAACGGTTAAACCTAGAAGAACGAAATTTTGGTGAGCCAAGTGGGATTGGGGTACTGATCATTACCTGAAAGTGTCAAAAGAATGGGTGAAAATATGTGTGCTGAGATTTCAGGAAACTAGTATTTTTTAGAAGCTTGGCGACCCCTTTAAATGAAAGTGATTTGCGTCAGACTCTGCTTAGGGCTACATCAACAGGAAACAAACCATAAAGATAGAACTTGGAACTACATTATTGTGTCAAGTTTCAAAGATCTAGCACAAACCGTGTTTGATTTAGAGTTCCAACTACATGTATCCATATATTAGAAAACAGAGTGAAACCTAAAAATTAAAACTGTTATGCCAACGAACTGTTTAACCTAGAAGAATGAAATTTGGTGAGCCAAGTGGGATTGGGGTACTGATCATTACCTGAAAGTGTCAAAAGAATGGATGAAAATATTTGTGCTGAGATTTCAGGAAACTCATGGTTCTTTAGAAGCTTGGCAACCCCTTTACATCAATGTGATTTGTGCCAGTCTCTGCTTAGGCCTACATCAACATGAAACAAACTAGAGAGATAGAACTTGGAACTAGATTATTGTGTCAAGTTTCAAAGAGCTAGCAAAAACTGTGTTTGATTTAGAGTTCCAACTACATGTATCCATATATTAGAAAACAGAGTGAAACCTGAAAATCAAAACTGTTACTACCCACGAACGGTTTCACCTAGAAGAACGAAATTTGTTGAGCCAAGTGAGATTGGGGTACTGATCATAACCAGAAAGTGTAATCATGATTGGGTGAAAAATAATGTGTGCTGAGATTTCAGAAATGTCGTAGTTTTTTAAAAGCTTGGCAACCCGTTTCCATGAAAGTGATTTGCGCCAGTCTCTGCTTAGTTCTACATCAATAGTTAAAAAACCATAGAGATAGAACTTGGAACTACTTTATTGGGTGAAGTTTCAAAGACCTAGCCAAACCGTGTTTGATTTAGAGTTCAAAATACATGTACTCATATATTAGAAAAGAGAGTGAAACCTCAAAATTAAAACTGTTACTGCCAATGAAGGGTTTAACCTAGAAGAACAAAATTCGGTGAGCCAAGTGGGATTGGGGTACTGATCATTACCTCAAAGTGTCATGAAGATTTGGTGAAAAAATGTGTACTGAGTTTCAGGAAACGCGTAGTTTTTTGGAAGCTTGGCCACCCCTTTCCATGAAAGTGATTTGCGCCAGTCTCTGCTTAGGGCTACATCAATAGGAAACAAACTATAGAGATAGGTCTTGGAAGTACTTTATTGTGTCAAGTTTCAAAGAGCTAGCACTAACCGTGTTTGATTTAGAGTTCCAACTACATGTATCCATATAGGAGAAAACAGAATGAAATCTAAAAATTAAAACTGTTACTGCCAACGAACGGTTTAACTTAGAAGAACAAAACATGATGAGCCAAGTGCGATTGGGGTACTGATCATTACCTGAAAGTGTCATCAAGATTGGGTGAAAAAATGTGTGCTGAGATTTCATTAACTCGTACTTTTTTGGAAGCTTGGCAACCACTTTCCATGAAAGTGATTTGCGTCAGTATCTGCTTAGGGCTGCATCTATAGGAAAGATACCATAGAGACAGAAATGGAACTACTTTATTGTGTCAAGTTTCAAAGAGCTAGCACAAACCGTGTTTGATTTAGAGTTCCAACTACATGTATCCATATAGGAGCAAACAGAGTGAAACCTAAAAATTTAAACTGCTACTGCCAACGAACGGTTTAACCTAGAACAACGAAATTTGGTGAGATAAGTGGGATTGGGGTGCGAATCATTACCTGAAAGTGTCATCAAGTTTGGGTGAAAAAATGTGTGCTGAGATTTCTGTAAACTCGTAGTTTTTGGAAGCTTGGCAACCCCTTTCCATGAAAGTAATTTGTAAAAGTCTCTCCTTAGGGCTACATCTATAGGAAACAAACCATAGAGATAGAAATTGGAACTACTTTACTGTGTCAAGTTTCAAAGAGCTAGCACAAACCGCGTTTGATTTAGAGTTCCAACTACAAGTATCCATAAAGGAGAAAACCGAGTGAAACCTCAAAATTAAAACTGTTACTGCCAACGAAAGGTTTAACCTAGAAGAATGAAATTTGGTGAGCCAAGTGGGATTGGGGTACTGATCATTACCTGAAAGTGTCAAAAGAATGGGTGAAAATATGTGTGCTGAAATTTCAGGAAACTCGTAGTTTTTTAGAAGCTTGGCAACCCCTTTCAATTAAAGTGATTTGCGTCAGACTCTGCTTAGGGCTACATCAACAGGAAAAAAACCATAAAGATAGAAGTTGGAACTACATTATTGTGTCAAGTTTCAAAGAGCTAGCACAAACCGTGTTTGATTTAGAGATCCAACTACATGTATCCATAAGGAGAAAACAGAGTGAAACCTAAAAATTAAAACTGTTACTGCCAATGAACGGTTTAACCTAGAAGAAGGAAATGTGGTGAGCCAAGTGGAATTAGGGTACAGATCATTACCTGAAAGTATCATCAAGATTGGGTGACAAAATGTGTGCTGAGATTTCTGGAAACTCGTAGTTTTTTGGAAGATTGGCAACCCCTTTGCATGAAAGTGATTTGCGCCACTCTCTGCTTAGGGCTACATCAATAGGAAACAAACCATATAGATAGAACGTGGAACTAATTTATTGTGTCAAGTTTCCAAAAGCTAGCACAAACCTTGTTTGATTTAGAGTTCCAACTACACGTATCCATATAGGAGAAAACAGTGAAACCTAAAAATTTAAACTGTTACTGCCAATGAATGGTTTAACCTAGAAGAACGAATTTGGTGAGCCAAGTGGGATTGGAGTACTGATCATTACCTGAAAGTGTCATCAGATTGGGTGAAAAAATGTGTCCTGAGATTTCAGGAAACAAGTGGTTTTTTGGAAGCTTGGCAACCATTTTCCATGAAAGGTATTTGTGCCAGTCTCTGCTTAGGGCTAAAACAATAGGAAACAAACCATAGAGATAGAACTTGGAACTACTTTATTGTGTCAAGTTTTAAAGAGCTAGCACAAACCGTGTTTGATTTAGAGTTGCAAATACATGTATTCATACAGGAGAAAACAGAGTGAAACATAAAAATTAAAAATGTTACTGCAAATGAATGGTTTAACCTAGAAGAACGATATTTGGTGAGCCAAGTGGGATTGGGGTACAGAAAATTACCTCAAAGTGTCATCAAATTTGGGTGAAAAATTTGTGCTGAGATTTCAGAAAACTCGTGGTTTTTTGGAAGCTTGGAAACCCCTTTCCATGAAAGGTATTTGCACCTGTCTGTGCTTAGGGCTACATCAATGGGAAACAAACAGTAGAGATAGAACTTGGAACTACTTTATTGGGCCATGTTTCAAAGAGCTAGCACAAACGGTGTTTGATTTAGAGTTCCAAATACATGTATCCATTTAGGAGAAAACAGACTGTAACCTAAAAATTTAAACTGTTACTGCCAACAAACGGTTTAACCTAGAAGAACGACATTTGGTGAGCCATGTGGGATTGGGGTGCTGATCATTACCTCAAAGTGTCATCAGATTGGGTGAAAAAATGTGTGCTGAGATTTCAGGAAACTCGTGGTTTTTTGGAAGCTTGGCAACCCCTTTCCATGAAAGTGATATGCGCCAGTCTCTGCGTAGGGCTACATCAATAGGAAACAAACCATAGAGATAGAACTTGGAACTACTTTATTCTGTCAAGTTTCAATGAGCTAGCACAAACCGTGTTTGATTTAGAGTTCCACCTACATGTATCCATATAGGAGAAAACAGAGTGTAACCTAAAAATTTAAACTGTTACTGCCAATTAACGGTTTAACCTAGAAGAACGAATTTTGGTGAGCCAAGTGGGATTGGAGTACAGATCATTACCTGAAAGTGTCATCAGATTGGGTGAAAAAAAGTGTCCTGAGATTTCAGGAAAATCGTGTTTTTTTGGAAGCTTGGCAACCCCTTTCGATGAAAGTTATTTGCGCCAGTCTCTGCTTAGGGCTACAACAATAGGAAACAAACCAGAGAGACAGAACTTGGAACTACTTTATTGTGTCAAGTTTCAAAGAGCTAGCACAAACCGTGTTTGATATAGAGTTCCAAATACATGTATCCATTTAGGAGAAAACAGAGTGTAACCTAAAGATTTAAAGTGTTACTGCAAAAGAACGTTTTAACTTGAAGAATGAAATTTGTTGAGCCAAGTGGGATTGGGGTACTGATCAGTACCTGAAAGAGTCATCCAGATTGGGTGAAAAATGTATGATGAAATTTCAGGAAACTCATAGTTTTTTGGAAGGTTGGCAAACACTTTCCATGAAAGGGATTTACGCCAGTCTCTGCTTAGGGCTACAACAATAGGAAATAAACCAGAGAGATAGAACTTTGAACTACTTTATTGTGTCAAGTTTCAAAGAGCTAGCACAAACCGTGTTTGATTTAGAGTTCCAAATACATGTATCCATATAGGAGAAAACAGAGTGAAACCTAAAAATTAAAACTGTTATTGCAAACAAACGCTTTAACCTAGAAGAACGAAATTTGGTGAGCCAAGTGGGATTGTGGTACTGATCATTACCTGAAAGTGTCATGAAGTTTGGGTTAAAAAATGTGTGCTGAGATTTCGGGAAACTCGTAGTTTTTTGGAAGCTTGGCAACCCCTTTCCATGAAAGGGATTTGCACCAGTCTCTGCTTAGGGCTACATCAATAGGAAACAAACCATAGAGATAGAACATGGAACTACTTTATTGTGTCAAGTTTCAAAGAGCTAGCACAAACCGTGTTTGATTTAGAGTTCCAACTACATGTATCCATATAGGAGAAAACAGAGTGAAACCTAAAAATTAAAACTGTTACTGCAAACGAACGGTTTAACCTAGAAAAACGAAATTTGGTGAGCCAAATTGTATGGGGTAATGATCATCACATGAAGGTGTCATAAAGATTGGGTGAAAAAAATGTGTGCTGATATTTCAGGAACCTCCTAGTTTTTTGGAATCTTCGCCACCCCTTTCCATGAAAGTATTGTGCCAGTTTCTGCTTAGGGCTACATCAATAGGAAACAAACCATCGAGACAAAACTTGGAACTATTTTATTGTGTCAAGTTTCAAAGAGCTAGCACAAACCGTGTTTGATTTAGAGTTCCAACTACATGTATCCATATAGGAGAAAACAGAGTGAAACCTAAAAATTAAAACTGTTACTGCAAACGAACCGTTTAACCTAGAAGAACGGAATTTGGTGAGCAAAGTGGGATTAGGGTACTGATCATTACGTGAAATTGTCATCAAGATTGGGTGAAAAAATGTGTGCTGAAATTTCAGGAAATTTATAGTTTTTCTAAGCTTGGCAACCCCTTTCCGTGAAAGTGATTTGCGCCAGTCTCTGCTTAGGGCTACATCAATATGAAACAAACCATAACGAAAGAACTTGGAACTACTTTATGGTGTCAAGTTTCAAAGAGCTAGCACAAACCCAGTTTGATTTAGAGTTCCAACTACATGTATCCATAAAGGAGAAAACAGAGTGAAACCTAAAAATTAAAACTGTTACTGCAAACGAACGGTTTAAACTAGAAGAAAGAAATTTGGTGAGCCAAGTGGGATTGGGGTACTGATCATTACCTGCAAGTGTAATCAAGATTGGGTGAAAAAATGTGTGCTGAGATTTAAGGAAAATTGAAGTTTTTTGGAAGAGTGGCAACCCCTTTCCATGAAAGTGATTTGTGCCAGTCTCTGCTTAGGGCTACATCAATAGGAAACAAACCATAGAGATAAAACTTGGAACTACTTTATTGTGTCAAGTTTCAAAGAGCTAGCAGAAACCGTGTTTGATTAAGTTTTCCAACTACATGTAACCATATAAGAGAAAACAGAGTGAAACCTAAAAATTAAAACTGTTACTTCAAACGAACGGTTTAACCTAGAAGAACACAATTTGGTGAGCCAAGTGGAATTGGTGTACTGATCATGACCTGAAAGTGTCATCAAGATTGGGTGAAAAACTGTGTGCTGTGAATTCAGGAAAATCGTAGTTTTTGTGGAGCTTGGCAACCCCTTTCCCTGAAAATATTTGCGCAAGTCTGTGCTTAGGGCTACATCAATAGGAAACAAACCATAGAGATAGAACTTGGAACTACTTTATTGTGTCAAGTTTCAAAAAGCTAGCACAAACCGTGTTTGATCAGAATTCCAACTATATATATCCATATAGGAGAAAACAGAGTGAAACCTGAAAATTCAAACTGTTACTGCAAAAGAACAGTTTAACCTCGAAGAAAGTAATTTGGTGAGACAAGTGGGATTGGATTACGGATCATCACGTGAAAGTGTCATCAAGATTGGGTGAAAAAATGTGTGCTGAGATGTCAGGAAACTCCTAGTTTGTGGAAGCTTGTCCACCCCTTTCCGTGAAAGTTATTAGCACCAGTCTCTGCTTAGGGCTGCATCAATTGAAAACAAACCATAGCGATAGAACTTGGAACTACTTTATGGTGTTAAGTTTCAAAAGCCAACACAAACCCTGTTTGATTTAGAGTTTCAAGTACATGTATCCATAAAGGAGAAAACAGAGTGAAACCTAAATATTTAAACTGTTACTGCAAACGAACGGTTTAACTTAGAAGATCGAAATTTGGTGAGCCAAGTGGAATATGGGTACTGATCATTACATGAAAGTGTCATCAAGATCGGGTGAAAAAATGTGTGCTGAGATTTCAGGAAACTCGCGGTTTTTGGGAAGCTTGGCAACCCCTTTCACTGAAAGTGATTTGCGCAAGTCTGTGCCTAGGGCTACATCAATAGGAAGAAACCATATAGATAGAACTTGGAACTACTTTATTGTGTCAAGTTTCAAAGAGCTAGCAGAAACCGTGTTTGATTAACTTTTCCAACTACATGTATCCATATAGGAGAAAACAGAGTGAAACCTAAATTTAAACTGTTACTGCAAACGAAATGTTTAACCTAGAAGAACGAAATTTGGTGAGCCTAGTGGGATTGGGGTACTGATCATTTCCTGAAAGTGTCATCAAGATTGGGTGAAAAAATGTGTGCTGAGATTTTAGGAAATTCATAGTTTTTTGGAAGTTTGGCAACCCATTTTCATGAAAGTGATTTGCGCCAGTCTCTGCTTAGGGCTACATCAATAGGAAACAAACCATAGAGATAGAACTTGGCACTACTTTATAGTGTCAAGTTTCAAAGAGCTATCACAAACCGTGTTTTATTTAGAGTTCCAACTAAATGTATCCATATCGAAGAAAACAGAATGAAACCTAAAAATAAAAACTGTTACTGCAAACGAACTTGTTAATCTAGAAGAACGAAATTTGGAGATCCAAGTAAGATTTGGGTACTGTTCATTACCTGAAAGTGTCATCGAGATTGGGTGAAAAAATGTGTGCTGAGATTTAAGGAAAATTGAAGTTTTTTGGAAGATTGGCAACCCCTTTCCATGAAAGTGATTTGCGCCAGTCTCTGCTTAGGGCTACATCAATAAAAAACTAACCATATAGATAGAACTTGGCACTATTTTATTGTGTCAAGTTTCAAAGACCTAGCACAAACCGTGTTAGATTTAGAGTTCCAACTACATGTATCCGTATATTAGAAAACAGAGTGACACCTAAAAATATAAACTGTTACTGCAAATGAACAGTTTAACCTAGAAGAAAGAAATTTGGTGTTCCAAATGGGATTGGCGTACTGATCATTACCTGAAAGTTTCTCAAGATTGGGTGAAAAAATGTGTGCTGAGATTTCAGGAAATTTATACTTTTTTGGAAGCTTGGCAACCCCTTTCCATTAAAGTGATTTGCGCAAGTCTGTGCTTAGGGATACATCAATAGGAAAAAAACATATAAATAGAACTTGGAACTACTTTATTGTGTCAAGTTTCAAAGAGCTAGAACAAACCGTGTTTCATTAAGAGTTCCAACTACATGTATCCATATAGGAGAAAACAGAATGAAACCTAAAAATAAAAACTGTTACCTCCAACGAACAGTTTAACCTAGAATAACGAAATTTGGTGAGCCAAGTGGGATTGGGGTACACTTCATTACCTGAAAGTGTCATCGAGATTGGGTGAAAAAATGTGTGCTGAGATTTCAGGAAATTCATAGTTTTTGGAAGGTTGGCAACTCATTTCCATTAAAGTGATTTGCAACAGTCTCTGCTTAGGGCTACATCAATAGGAAACAAACCATAGAGACAGAACTTAGAACTACTTTATTGTGTCAAGTTTCAAAGAGATTCCCAAACCCTGTTTGATTTAGACTTCCAACCAGATGTATCCATATAGGAGAAAACAGAGTGAAACCTTAATTTAAACTGTTACTGCATACGAACTGTTGAACCTAGAAGAACGAAATTTGGTGAGCCAAGTGGGATTGGGGTACTGATCATCAGGTGAAAATGTCATCAAGAATGGGTAAAAAATTGTGTGCTGAGATTTCAGGAAACTCGTAGTTTTTTGGAAGCTTGGCAACCCCTTTCTATGAAAGTGATTTGCGCCAGTGTCTGCTTAGGGCTACATCAATAGGAAACAAACCATAGAGATAGAACTTGGAACTACTTTATTGTGTCATGTTTCAATGAGCTAGCACAAACCGTGTTTGATTGAGAGTTCCAAATACATGTGTCCTTATAGGAGAAAACAGAGTGAAACCTAAAAATTAAAACTGTTACTGCCAACGAACGGTTTAACCTAGAAGAACGAAATTTAATGAGCCAAGTGGGATTGGGGTACTGATCATTACCTGAAGTGTCAAAAGAATGGGTGAATATTTGTGTGCTGAGATTTCAGGAAACTCATATTTTTTTAGAAGCTTGACAACCCCTTTTCATCAACGTGATTTGTGTCAGTCTCTCCTTAGGGCTACATCAACGGGAAGCAAATTATAGAGATAGAACTTGGAACTACATTATTGTGTCAAGTTTCAAAGAGCTAGCACAAACCAGTTTGATTTAGAGTTCCAAATACATGTATGCATATATTAGAAAACAGAGTGAAACCTAAAAATTAAAACTGTTACTGCCAACAAACTGTTTAACCTAGAAGAACGAAATTTGGTGAGCCAAGTGGGATTGGGGTACTGATCATTACCTGAAAGTGTCATCAAGATTGGGTGAAAAAATGTGTGATGAGATTTCAGGAAACTCGTAGTTTTTGGAAGCTTGGCAACCCCTTTCCCTGAAAGAGATTTGGGCCACTCTCTGCATAGGAAAACATCAATACGAAAAAAACCATAGAGATAGAACTTTGAACTATTTTATTGTGTGAAATTTCAAAGACCTAGCACAAACCGTGTTTGATTTAGAGTTCCAACTACATGTATCCATATATTACAAAACAGAGTGAAACCTAAAAATTAAAAATGTTACTGCCAACGAACGGTTTAACCTACAAGAACAAAACTTGGTGAGCCAAGTGGGATTGGGGTATTGATCATTACCAGAATGTGCATTGAAATTGGGTGAAAAAATGTGTGCTGAGAATTCAGGAAACTCGTAGTATTTTGGAAGCTTGGCAACCCCTTTCCATGAAAGTGATTTGCGACAGTCTCTGCTTAGGTCTACATCAATAGAAAACAAACCATAGAGATAGAACTTGGATCTACTTTATTGTGTCAAGTTTCAAAGAGGTAGCACAAACCGTGTTTGATTAAGAGTTCCAACTACATGTATGCATATAGGAGAAAACAGAGTGAAACCTAAAAATTAAAACTGTTACTGCCAACGAACGGTTTAACCTAGAAGAACGAAATTTGGTGAGCCAAGTGGGATGGGGGTACTGAAAATTACCTGAATGTGTCATCAAAATTGGGTGAAAAAATATGTGCTGAGATTTCAGGAAACTCGTAGTTTTTTGGAAGCTTGGCCACCCTTTCCATGAAAGGGATTTGCACCAGTCTCTGCTTAGGGCTACATCAATAGGAAAAAAAAAACCATAGAGAAAGAACATGGGACTACTTTATTGTGTCAAGTTTCAAAGAGCTAGCAGAAACCGTGTTTGATTTAGAGTTCCAACTACACGTAACCATATAGGAGAAAAGAGAGTGAATCCTAAAAATTAAAACTCCTACTGCCAACGAACGGTTTAACCAGAAGAACGAAATTTGGTGTGCCAAGTGGGACTGGGCTACTAATCATTACTTGAAAGTGCCATCAAGATTGGGAGAAAAAATGTGTGCTGAGATTTCAGTAAACTCGTAGTTTTTTGGAAGCTTGGTAACCCCTTTCCATGAAAGTAATTTGCGAAAGTCTCTCATTACAGATACACCTATAAAAAACAAACCATAGAGATAGAACTTGAAACTACTTTATTGTGTAAAGATTCAAAGAGCTAGCACAAACTGTGTTTGATTCAGAGTTCCAACTACATGTATCCATATAGGAGAAAACAGAGTGAAACCTAAAAATTAAAACTGCTACTGCCAACGAACAGTTTAAACTAGAAGAACAAAACTTGGTGAGCCAAGTGGGATTGCGGTAGTGATCATTACTTGAAAGTGTCATCAAGATTGTGTGAAAAAATGTGTGCTGAGATTTCAGTAAACACGCAGTTTTTTGGAAGCTTGGCAACCACTTTCCATGAAAGTGATTTGCGCCAGTCTCTGCTTAGGGCTACATCTATAGGAAACATACCATAGAGATAGAACTTGGAACTACATTATTGTGTCAAGTTTCAAAGAGCTAGCACAAACCGTGTTTGATTTAGAGTTCCAACTACATGTATCCATATAGGAGAAAATAGAGTGAAACCTAAAAATTAAAACTGTTACTGACAACGAACGGTTTAACCTAGAAGAACGTAATTTGGTGAGCCAAGTGCGATTGGGGTACTGATCATTACCTGAAAGTGTCATCAAGATTGGGTGAAAAAAATGTTTGCTGCGATTTAAGGAAACTCGTAGTTTTTTGAAAGCTTGGCAACCCCTTTCAATGAAAGTGATTTGTGCCAGGCTTTGCTTAGAGCTACATCAATAGGAAACAAACCATAGAGATAGAACTTGGAACTACTTTATTGTGTCAAGTTTCAAAGAGCTAGCACAAATCTTGTTTGATTTAGAGTTCCAACTACATGTGTCCATTTAGGAGAAAAGAGAGTGAAACTTAAAATTAAAACTATTACTGCCAACGAATGGCTTAACCTAGAAGAACGAAATTTGGTGAGCCAAGTGGGATTGGTTCCTGATCATTACGTGAAAGTGTCATCAAGATTGGGTGAAAAAATGTGTGCTGCGATTTCAGGAAACTCGTAGTTTTTTAGAAGCTTGGCAACCCCTTTCCATCAAAGTAATTTGTGCTAGTCTCTGCTTAGGGCTACATCAACAGGAAACAAACCATAGATATAGAAGTTGGAACTAGATTATTGTGTCAAGTTTCAAAGAGCTAGCACAAACCATGTTTGATTTAGAGTTCCAACTACATGTATCCATATATTAGAAAACAGAGTGAAACCTAAAAATTAAAACTGTCACTGCCAACGAACGGTTGAACCTAGAAGAATGAAATTTGGTGAGCCAAGTGAGATTGGGGTACTGATCATAACCTGAAAGTGTCATCAAGATTGGGTGAAAAAAACGTGTGCTGAGATTTCAGAAATCTCGTAGTTTTTTGGAAGCTTGGAAACCCGTTTCCATGAAAGTGATTTGCGCCAGTTTCTGCTTAGTTCTACATCAATAGGAAACAAACCATAGAGATAGAACTTGGAACTACTTTATTGGGTCAAGTTTCAAAGACCTAGCACAAACCGTGCTTGATTTAGAGTTCCAAATACATGTATCCATAGAGGAGAAAACAGAGTGAAACCTAAAAATTTAAACTGTTACTGCCAACGAAAGGTTTAAACTTGAAGAATGAAATTTGGTGAGCCAAGTGGGATTGGTGTACTGATGATTACCTGAAAGTGTCATCAAGATTGGGTGAAAAAATGTGTGCTGCGATTTCAGAAAATCTCGTATTTTTTGGAAGCTTGGCAACCCCTATCCATGAAAGTGATTTGCGCCAGACTCTGCTTAGGGCTATTCAATAGGAAACAAACCATAGAGAGAGAACTTGGAACTACTTTCTTGTGTCATGTTTCAAAGAGCTAGCACAAACCGTGTTTGATTTAGAGTTCCAACTACATGTATCCATATAGGAGAAAACAGAGTGAAACCTAAAAATTAAAACTGTTACTGCCAACGAACGGTTTAACCTAGAACAACAAAATTTGGTGAGCCAAGCGTAATTGGGGTACTGATCATTACCTGAATGTGTCATCAATATTGGGTAAAAAAACGTGTGCTGAGATTTCAGAAAATCTCGTAGTTTTTGGAAGCTTGGCCACCCCTTTCCATGAAAGGGATTTGTGCCAGTCTCTGCTTAGGGCTACATCAATAGAAAGCTAACCATAGAGATAGAACTTGGAACTACTTTCTTGTGTCTTGTTTCAAAGAGCTAGCACAAACCGTGGTTGATTTAGTGTTCCAACTACAAGTATCCATATATTAGAAAACAGAGTGAAACCTAGAAATTAAAACTGTTACTGCCAACGATCGGTTTAACCTAGAAGAACAAAATTTGGTGAGCCAAGTGGGATTGGGGTACTGATCATTACCTGAAAGTGTCATGAAGATTGGGTGAAAAAACGTGTGTGAGATTTCAGGAAACTCGTAGTTTTTTGGAAGCTTGGCAACCTCTATTCATCAAAGTGATTTGTGCCAGTCTCTGCTAGAGATACATCAACAGGAAACCAACCATAGAGATAGAACTTGGAACTACTTTATTGTGTCAAGTTTCAAAGAGCTAGCACAAACCGTGTTTCATTTAGAGTTCCACCTACATGTATCCATATATTAGAAAACAGAGTGAAACCTAAATTTTAAACTGTTACTGCCAACGAACGGTTTAACCTAGAACAACAAAATTTGGTGAGCCAAGTGGGATTGGGGTACTGATTATTACCTGAAAGTGTCATCAAGATTGGGTGAAAAAAAGTGTGGTGTGATTTCAGGAAACTCGTAGTTTTTTGGAAGATTGGCAACCACTTTCCATGAAAGTGATTTGCGCCAGTCTCTGCTTAGGACTACATCAATAGAAAAAAACCATAGAGATAGAACTTGGAACTACTTTATTTTGTCAAGTTTCAAAGAGCTAGCACAAACCGTGTTTGATTTAGTGTTCCAAATACATGTATCCATATAGGAGAAAACAGAGTGAAACCTAAAAATTAAAACTTTTACTGCCAAGGAACGGTTTAAACTAGAAGAACGAAATTTGGTGAGCCTAGTGGGATTGGGGTACTGATCATTACCTGAAAGTGTCATCAAGATTGGGTGAAAAAATGTGTGCTGAGATTTCAGGAAACTCTTAGTTTTTGTTAGCTTGTCAACCCCTTTCCATGAAAGTGATTTGCGCCAGTCTCTGCTTAGGGCTACATGAATAGGAAACAAACCATAGGGATAGAACTTGGAACTACATTATTGTGTCAAGTCTCAAAGAGCTAGCAAAAACCGTGTTGGATTTAGAGTTCCAACTACATGAATACATATAGGAGCAAAAACAGAGTGAAACCTAAAAATTAAAACTGTTACTGCAAAGGAACGATTTAACAGAGAAGAACAAAATTAGGTGAGCCAAGTGGGATTGGGGTACTGCTCATTACCTGAAAGTGTCATCAAGATTGGGTGAAAAAATGTGTGCTGATATTTCAGGAAACATATAGTTTTTTCGAAACTTGGCAATCCCGTTCCATGAAAGTGATTTGCGCCAGTCTCTGCTTAGGGCTACATCAATAGAAAACAAAACATAGAGATAGTACTTGGAACTATTGTATTGTGTCAAGATTCAAAGAGCTAGCACAAACCGTGTTTGATTTAGAATCCCAAATACATGTATCCATATAGGAGAAAACAGAGTGAAACCTAAAAATTAAAACTGTTACTGCAAATGTACAGTTTAACCTAGATGAACGAAACTTGGTGAGCCAAGTGGGATTGGGGTACTGCCCATTAACTGAAAGTGTCATCAAGATTGGGTGAAAAAATGTGTGCTGAGATTTCAGGAAACTTGTGGTTTTTTGGAAGCTTGGCAACACATTTCCTTGAAATTGATTTGTGCCAGTCTCTGCTTAGGGCTCCATCAATAGGAAACAAACCATAGAGACACAACTTGGAACTAATTTATTGTGTCAAGTCTGAAAAAGCTAGCAAAAACCGTGTTTGATTTAGAGTTCCAACTACTTGTATCCATATAAGAGAAAACAGAGTGAAACCTAAATATTAAAACTGTTACTGTAAAGGAACGCTGTAACCTAGAAGAACGTAATTTGGTGAGCCAAGTGAAATTGGGGTACTGATCATTATCTGAAAGTGTCATCAAGATTGGGTGAAAAAATGTGTGCTGAGATTTCAGGAAACTCGTAGTTTTTGGAAGCTTGGCAACCCCTTTCCATGAAAGTGATTTGCGTCAGTCTCTGCTTAGGGCTACATCAATAGGAAACAAACCATAGAGATAGAACTGGGAACTACGTTATTGTGTCAAGTCTGAAAGAGCTAGCACAAACCGTGTTTGATTTAGAGTTCCAACTACATGTATCCATATAGGAGAAAACAGAGTGAAACCTAAAAATTAAAACTGTTACTGCAAATATACGGTTTAAACTAGAAGAACGAACATTGGTGAGCCAAGTGGGATTGGGGTACTGATCATTACCTGAAATTGTCAACAAGTTTGGGTGAAAAAAAATGGTCATGTGATTTCAGGAAACTCGTGGTTTTTTGGAATCTTGAAAGTGATTTGTGCCAGTCTCATCTTAGGGCTACATCAATAGGAAACAAAACATAGATATAGAACTTGGAACTACTTTATTGTGTCAAGTTTCAAAAAGCTACCACAAACCGTGTTTGATTTATAGTTCCAACTACATGTATCCTTATAGAAGAAAACAGAGTGAAACCTAAAAATTAAAAATCTTAATGCAAACGAAAGTTTCAACCAAGAAGAGCAAAATTTGGTTAGCCAAGTGGGATTGGGGTACTGATCATTACCTGAAAGTGTCATTAAATTGGGTCAATAAATATGTGCAGACTTTTCAGGAAACTCGTGTTTTTTTGGAAGCTTGGCAACCCCTTTCCATGAAAGTGATTTGTGCCAGTCTCTCCTTAGGGCTACATATATAGGAAACAAACCATAGAGATAGAACTTGGAACTACTTTATTGTGTCAAGTTTCATAGAGCTAGCACAAACCGTGTTTGATTTAGAGTTCCAACTACTTGTATCCATATAGCAGAAAACAGAGTGAAACCTAAAAATTAAAACTCTTACTGCAAATGTACGGTTTAACCTAGAAGAACGAAACTTGGTGAGCCAAGTGGGATTGGGGTACTGATCATTACTGAAAGTCTCATCAAATTGGGTGAATAAATCTGTGCAGAGTTTTTAGGAAACTCGTTGTTTTTTGGAATCTTGGCAACCCCTTTCCATGAAAGAGATTTGTGCCAGTCTCTGCTTAATGCTACATCAGAAGGAAACAAAACATACAGATAGAACTTGGAACTACTTTATTGTGTCAAGTTTCAAAAAGCTAGCACAAACCGTGTTTGATTTAGAGTTCCATCTACATGTACCCATATAGGAGAAAACCGAGTGAAACCTAAAAATTAAAAATCTTACTGCAAACGAACGTTTAAACCTAGAAGAGCAAAATTTGGTGAGCCAAGTGGGATTGGGGTACTGATCATTACTGAAAGTCTCATCAAATTGGGTGAATAAATCTGTGCAGACTTTTCAGGAAACTAGTGGTTTTTTGGAAGCTTGGCAACACATTTCCATGAAAATGATTTGTGCCAGTATCTCTTAGGGCTCCGTCAAAAGGATACAAACCATAGTGACACAACTTGGAACTAATTTATTGTGTCAAGTCTGTAAGAGCTAGCACAAACCGTCTTTGATTTAGAGTTCCAACTACATGTATCCATATAGGAGAAAACAGAGTGAAACCTAAAAATTAAAACTGTTACTGCAAAGGAATGGTTTAACCTAGAAGAACAAAATTTGGTGAGCCAAGTGAAATTGGGGTCCTGATCATTATCTGAAAGTGTCATCAAGATTGGGTGAAAAATTGTGTGCTGAGATTTCAGGAAACTCGTGGTTTTATGGAAGCATGGCAACACTTTTCCATGAAAGATATTTGTGCCAGTCTCTGCTTAAGGCTACATCAATAGGAAACAAACTATAGAGATAGAACTCGGGAATACTTTATTGTGTCAAGTTTCAAAGAGCTAGCACAAACCGTGTTTGATTTAGAGTTCCAAATACATGTATCCATATAGGAGAAAAGAGAGTGAATCCTAAAAATTAAAAATATTACTGCCAACGAACGGTTTAACCTACAAGAACGAAATTCGGTGAGCCAAGTGGGATTGGCGTACTGGTCATTACCTGAAAGATTCATCAAGATTGGGTGAAAAAATGTGTGCTGAGATTTCAGGAAACGCGTATATTTTGGATACTTGGCAACCCTTTTCTATTAAAGTGATTTGCGACAGTCTCTGCTTATGTCTACATCAATAGAAAACAAACCATAGAGATAGAACTAGGAACTACTTTATTTTGTCAAGTTTCAAAGAGCAGGCACAAACAGTGTTTGATTTAGAGTTCCAAATACATGTATCCATATAGGAGA
This sequence comes from Spermophilus citellus, assembly GCF_964194105.1. NCBI lineage: Eukaryota > Metazoa > Chordata > Mammalia > Rodentia > Sciuridae > Spermophilus > Spermophilus citellus. The sequence continues at coordinate 40,477,795 of NC_138193.1, read as the reverse complement.
AAACAGAGTGAAACCTAAAAATTAAAACTGTTACTGCCAACGAATGGTTTAAGCTAGAAGAACAAAATTTGGTGAGCCAAGTGGGACTGGGGTACTGATCATTTACTGAAAGTGTCAAAAGAATGGGTGAAAAAATGTGTGCTGAGGTGTCAGGAACTCGTAGTTTTTTGGAAGCTTGGCAACCCCTTTCTATGAAAGTGATTTGCGCCAGTGTCTGCTTAGGGCTACATCAATAGGAAACAAACCATAGAGATAGAACTTGGAACTACTTTATTGTGTCATGTTTCAATTAGCTAGCACAAACCGTGTTTGATTGAGAGTTCCAAATACATGTGTCCTTATAGGAGAAAACAGAGTGAAACCTAAAAATTAAAACTGTTACTGCCAAAGAACGGTTTAACCTAGAAGAACGAAGTTTGGTGAGCCAAGTGGGATTGGGGTACTGATCATTACCTGAAAGTGTCAAAAGAATGGGTGAATATTTGTGTGCTGAGATTTCAGGAAACTCATATTTTTTTAGAAGCTTGACAACCCCTTTTCATCAACGTGATTTGTGTCAGTCTCTCCTTAGGGCTACATGAACAGGAAGCAAATTATAGAGATAAAACTTGGAACTACATTATTGTGTCAAGTTTCAAAGAGCTAGCACAAACCGTGTTTGATTTAGAGTTCCAAATACATGTTTGCATATATTAGAAAACAGAGTGAAACCTAAAATTTAAAAATGTTACTGCCAACGAACGGATTAACCTACAAGAACGAAATTTGGTGAGCCAAGTGGGATTGGCGTACTGGTCATTACCTGAAAGTGTCATCAAGATTGGGTGAAAAAATGTGTGATGAGATTTCAGGAAACTCGTAGTTTTTGGAAGCTTGGAAACCCCTTTCCCTGAAAGAGATTTGTGCCACTCTCTGCATAGGAAAATATCAATACGAAAAAAAAACATAGAGATAGAACTTGGAACTATTTTATTGTGTCAAATTTCAAAGAGCTAGTACAAACCGTGTTTGATTTAGTGTTCCAACTACATGTATCCATATATTAGAAAACAGAGTGAAACCTAAAATTTAAAAATGTTACTGCCAACGAACGGATTAACCTACAAGAACGAAATTTGGTGAGCCAAGTGGGATTGGCGTACTGGTCATTACCTGAAAGATTCATCAAGATTGGGTGAAAAAATGTGTGCTGAGATTTCAGGAAACGCGTATATTTTGGAAGCTTGGCAACCCTTTTCTATTAAAGTGATTTGCGACAGTCTCTGCTTATGTCTACATCAATAGAAAACAAACCATAGAGATAGAACTTGGATCTACTTTATTGTGTCAAGTTTTAAAGAGCTAGCACAAACCATGTTTGATTTAGAGTTCCAAATACATGTATCCATATAGGAGAAAACAGAGTGAAACCTAAAAATTAAAACTGTTACTGCCAACGAATGGTTTAAGCTAGAAGAACAAAATTTGGTGAGCCAAGTGGGACTGGGGTACTGATCATTACCTGAAAGTGTCAAAAGAATGGGTGAAAAAATGTGTGCTGAGATGTCAGGAAACTCGTAGTTTTTCAGAAGCTTGACAACCCCTTTCCATCAAAGTGATTTATGCCAGTATCAGCTTAGGGCGACATCAACAGGGAAAAAACCATAGAGATAGAACTTGGAACTACATTATTGTGTCAAGTTTCAAAGAGCTAACACAAACCGTGTTTGATTTAGAGTTCCAACTACATATATCCATATATTAGAAAACAGAGTGAAACCTAAAAATTAAAACTGTTACTGCCATCGAACGGTTTAACCTAGAAGAACGAAATTTGGTGAGCCAAGTGGGATTGCGGTACTGATCATTACCTGAATATGTCATCAAGATTGGGTCAAACAACTTGTGCTGAGATTTCAGGAAAATCGTAGTTTTTCGAAGCTTGGCAACCCCTTTTCATGAAAGTGATTTGTGCCAGTCTTTGCTTAGGGTTATATCAATACTAAACAAACCATAGAGATAGAACTTGGAACTACATTATTGTGTCAAGTTTCAAAGAGCTAGCGCAAACCGTGGTTGATTTAGAGTTCCAAATACATGTATCCTTATAGGAGAAAACAGAGTGAAACCTAAAAACTAAAACTGTTACTGCCAACGAACGGTTTAACCTAGAAGAATGAAATTTGTTGAGCCAAGTGGGATTGGGGTACTGATCATTACCTGAAAGTGTTATCAAGATTGTGTGAAAAAATGTGTGCTGAGATTTAAGGAAACTCGTAGTTTTTTGGAAGCTTGGCAACCCCTTTCCCTGAAAGTGATTTGCGAGAGTCTCTGCTTGGGTCTACAACAATAGAAAACAAAGCATAGAGATAGAACTTGGAACTACTTTATTGTGTCAAGTTTTAAAGAGCTAGCACAAACCGTGCTTGATTTAGAGTTCCAAATACATGTATCCATACAGGAGAAAACAGATTGAAACCTAAAAATTAAAACTGTTACTGCCAACGAACGGTTTAACCTAAAAACGAAATTTTTTGAGCCAAGTGGGATTGGGGTATTGATCATTACCAGAATGTGCATTGAAATTGGGTGAAAAAATGTGTGCTGAGAATTCAGGAAACTCGTAGTTTTTTGGAAGCTTGGCAACCCCTTTCCATGAACGTGATTTGCGACAGTCTCTGCTTAGGTCTACATCAATAGAAAACAAACCATAGAGATAGAACTTGGATCTACTTTATTGTGTCAAGTTTCAAAGAGGTAGCACAAACCGTGTTTGATTTAGAGTTCCAACTACATGTATCCATATAGGAGAAAACAGAGTGAAACCTAAAAATTAAAACTGTTACTGCCAACGAACTGTTTAACCTAGAAGAACGAAATTTGGTGAGCCAAGTGGGATTGGGGTACTGATCATTACCTGAAAGTGTCATCAAGATTGTGTGAAAAAATGTGTGCTGAGATTTCAGTAAACACGCAGTTTTTTGGAAGCTTGGCAACCACTTTCCATGAAAGTGATTTGCGCCAGTCTCTGCTTAGGGCTACATCTATAGGAAACAAACCATAGAGATAGAACTTGGAACTACATTATTGTGTCAAGTTTCAAAGAGCTAGCACAAACCGTGTTTGATTTAGAGTTCCAACTACATGTATCCTTATAGGAGAAAATAGAGTGAAACCTAAAAATTCAAACTGTTACTGACAACGAACGGTTTAACCTAGAAGAACGTAATTTGGAGAGCCAAGTGCGATTGGGGTACTGATCATTACCTGAAAGTGTCATCAAGATTGGGTGAAAAAATGTGTGCTGAGATTTAAGGAAACTCGTAGTTTTTTGAAAACTTGGCAACCCCTTTCAATGAAAGTGATTTGTGCCAGGCTTTGCTTAGAGCTACATCAATAGGAAACAAACCATAGAGATAGAACTTGGAACTACTTTATTGTGTCAATTTTCAAAGAGCTAGCACAAATCTTGTTTGATTTAGAGTTCCAACTACATGTGTGCATTTAGGAGAAAAGAGAGTAAAACTTAAAATTAAAATTGTTACTGCCAACGAACTGTTGAACCTAGAAGAACGAAATTTGGTGAGCCAAGTGGGATTGGTTCCTGATCATTACCTGAAAGTGTCATCAAGATTGGGTGAAAAAATGTGTGCTGCGATTTCAGGAAACTCCTAGTTTTTTAGAAGCTTGGCATCCCCTTTCCATCAAAGTAATTTGTGCTAGTCTCTGCTTAGGGCTACATCAACAGGAAACAAACCATAGATATAGAAGTTGGAACTAGATTATTGTGTCAAGTTTCAAAGAGCTAGCACAAACCATGTTTGATTTAGAGTTCCAACTACATGTATCCATATATTAGAAAACAGAGTGAAACCTAAAAATTTAAACTGTTACTGCCAACGAACGGTTTAACCTAGAAGAACGAAATTTGGTGAGCCAAGTGTGATTGGGGTACTGATCATTACCTGAATATGAAATCAAGATTGGGTCAAAAAACTTGTGCTGAGATTTCAGGAAACTCGTAGTTTTTCTAAGCTTGGCAACCCCTTTTCATGAAAGTGATTTGTGCCCGTCTTTGCTTAGGGTTATATCAATACTAAACAAACCATAGAGATAGAACTTGGAACTACATTATTGTGTCAAGTTTCAAAGAGCTAGCGCAAACCGTGGTTGATTTAGAGTTCCAAATACATGTATCCATATAGGAGAAAACAGAGTGAAACCTAAAAATTAAAACTGTTACTGCCAACGAACGGTTTAACCTAGAAGAACGAAATTTGTTGAGCCAAGTGGGATTGGCGTACTGATCATTACCTGAAAGTGTCATCAAGATTGGGTGAAAAAATGTGTGCTGAGATTTAAGAAAACTCGTAGTTTTTTGGAAGCTTGCAACCCCATTCAATGAAAGTGATTTGCGCCAGTCTCTGCTTAGGGCTACATCAATACTAAACAAACCATAGAGATAGAACTTGGAACTACTTTATTTTGTCAGGTTTCAAAGAGCTACCACAAACCGTGTTTGATTTAGAGTTCCAAATACATGTATCCATATAGGAGAAAATAGAGTGAAACCTAAAAATTAAAACTGTCACTGCCAACGAACAGTTTAACCTACAAGAACGAAATTTGGTGAGCCAAGTGTGATTGGGGTACTGATCATTACCTTAATGTATCATCAAGATTGGGTGAAAAAATGTGTGATGAGATCAGGAAGCTCGTAGTTTTTTGGAAGCTTGACCACCACTTTCCATGAAAGTGATTTGTGCCAGTCTCTGATTATGGCTATATCAATAGGAAACAAACCATAGAGATAGAATATGGACCTACTTTATTGGGTCAAGTTTCAAAGACCTACCACAAACCGTGTTTGATTTAGAGTTCCAAATACATATACCTATATATTAGAAAACAGAGTGAAACCTCAAAATTAAAACTGTTACTGCCAACGAACGGTTTAACGTAGAAGAACGAAATTTGGTGAGCCATGTGGGATTGGGGTACTGATCATTACCTGAAATTATCAAAAGAATGGGAGAAATTATGTGTGCTGACATTTCAGGAAACTCGTAGTTTTTTAGAAGCTTGGCAACCCCTTTCCATGAAAGTGATTTGCGCCAGTCTCTGCTTAGGGCTACATCAATAGGAAACAAACCATAGAGATAGAACTTGGCGCTACTTTATTGTGTCAAGTTTCAAAGACCTAGCACAAACCGTGTTTGATTTAGTGTTCCAACTACATGTATCCATATATTAGAATACAGAGTGAAACCTAAAAATTAAAACGGTTACTGCCACCGAACGGTTTAACCTAGAAGAAAAATTTGGTGAGCCAAGTGGGCTTGGCGTACTGATTATTACCTGAAAGTGTCATCAATATTGGGTAAAAAAATCTTGCTGAGATTTCAGGAAACTCGTAGTTTTTCGGAAGCTTGGCAACCCCTTTCCATGAAAGGGATTTGCGCCAGTCTCTGCTTAGGGGTACATCAATAGGAAAGAAACCACAGAGATAGAACTTGGAAATACTTTATTTTGTCAAGTTTCAAGGACCTAGCAAACACCATGCTTGATTTAGAGTTCCAACTACATGTATCCATATAGGAGAAAACAGAGTGAAACATAAAAATTAAAACTGTTTCTGGAAACAAAAGTTTTAACCTAGAAGAACAAAATTTGATGAGCCAAGTGGGGTTGGGGTACTGATCATTACCTGAAAGTGTCATCAAGTTTGGGTGGAAAAATATGTGCTGAGTTTTCAGGAAACTCGTAGTTTTTTGGAAGCTTGGCAACCCCTTTCCATGAAAATCATTTGCGCCAGTCTCTGCTTAGGGCTACATCAATAAAAAACAAACCATAGAGACAGAACTTGGAACTTCTTTATTGTGTCAAGTTTCAAAGAGCTAGCACAAACCGTGTTTGAATTAGAGTTCCAACTACGTATGTCCATTTAGGATAAAACAGAGTGAAACCTAAAAATTAAAACTGTTACTACAAACGAACGGTTTACCATGGAAGAACGAAGTTTGGTGAACCAATTTGATTGGGGTACTGATCATTACCTGAAAGTGTCATCAAGATTCGGTGAAAAAATGTGTGCTGAGATTTCAGGAAACACAACTTTTTTGGAAGCTTGGCAACCCCTCTAAATATAAGTGATTTGCGCCAGTCTCTGCTTAGGGCTACATCAATAGGAAACAAACCATAGAGATAGAACTTGGCACTACTTTATTGTGTCAAGTTTCAAAGAGCTAGCACAAACTGTGTTTGATTTAGAGTTCCAAATACATGTATCCATTTAGGAGAAAACAGAGTGAAACCTAAAATTAAAACTGTTACTGCCAACGAACGGTTTAACTTAAAAGAACGAAATGTGTTGAGCCAAGTGGGATTGGGCTACTGATCATTACCTGAAAGTGTCATCAAGATTGGTTGAAAAAATGTTTGCTTTGATTTCAGGAAACACAAAGTTTTTGGAAGCTTGGCAACCCCTTTCCATGTAAGTGATTTGCGCCAGTCTCTGCTTAGGGCTACATCAACAAGAAACAAACCATAGATATGGATCTTGTAACTAGATTATTGTGTCAAGTTTCAAAGAGCTAGCACAAACCGTGTTTGATTTAGCGTTCCATATACATGTATCCATATATTAGAAAACAGAGTGAAACCTAAAAATTAAAACTGTTACTGCCAATGAACTGTTTAACCTAGAAGAACGAAATTTGGTGAGCCAAGTAGGATGGGGTACTGATCATTACCTGAAAGTGTCATCAAGATTGGGTGAAAAAGTGTGTGCTGAGATTTCAGGAAACTTGTAGTTTTTTGGAAGCTTGGCAACCCCTTTCCATGAAAGTGATTTGCGCCAATCTCTGCTTAGGGCTACATCAACAGGAAAGAAACCATAGAGATAGAACTTGGAACTACATTATTGTGTCAAGTTTCAAAGTGCTAGCACAAACCGTGTTTGATTTAGAGTTCCAACTTCATGTATCCATATAGGAGAAAACAGAGTGAAACCTAAAAATTAAAACTGTTACTGCCAATGACTGTTTAACCAAGAAGAACGAAATTTGGTGAGCCAAGTGGGATTGGGGTACTGATCATTACCTGAAAGTGTCATCTAGATTGGCTGAAAAAATGTGTGGTGAGATTTCAGGAAACTCGTAGTTTTTTGGAAGCTTGGAAACCCCTTTCCATGAAAGTGATTTGCGCTACTCTCTGCTTAGTGCTACATCCATAGGAAACAAACCATAGAGATAGAACTTCGAACTACTTTATTGTGCCATGTTTCAAAGAGCTAGCACAAACCGTGTTTGATTTACAGTTCCAACTACATGTATCCATATAGGAGAAAACAGAGTGAAACCTAAAATTTAAAACTGTTACTGTCGATGAACGGTTTAACCGAGAAGAATGAAATTTGGTAAGATAAGTGGAATTGGGTTACTGATCATTACCTGAAAGTGTCATCAAGATTGGGTGAAAAAATGTGTGCTGAGATTTCAGGAAACTCGTAGTTTTTTGGAAGCTTGGTAACCCCTTTCCATGAAAGTGATTTGTGCCAGTCTCTGCTTAGGGCTACATCAACAGGAAACAAACCATAGAGATGGAACTTGGAACTACTTTATTGTGTCATGTTTAAAGAGCTAGCACAAACCTTGCTTATTTTAGAGTTCCAACTACATGCATCCATATAGGAGAAAACATAGTGAAACCTAAAATTTAAAACTGTTACTGCCAACGAACGGTTTAACCTAGAAGCACGAAATTTCGTGAGACAAGTGGGACGGGGGAACTGATCATTACCTGAAAGTGTCATCAAGATTGGGTGAAAAAATGTGTGCTGCTATTTCAGGAAACTCGTAGTTTTTTGGAAGCTTGGTAACCCCTTTCCATGAAAGTGATTTGTGCCAGTCTCTGCTTAGGGCTACATCAACAGGAAACAAACCATAGAGATAGAACTTGGAACTACTTTATTGTGTCAAGTTTCAAAGAGCTAGCACAAACCGTGTTTGATTTAGAGTTCTAACTACACGTATCCATATAGAAGAAAACAGAGTGAAACCTAAAAATTAAAACTGTTACTGCCAACGAACCTTTTAACCTAGAAGAACGAAATTTGTTGAGGCAAGTGGGATTGGGGTACTGATCATTACCTGAAAGTGTCATCAAGATTGGGTGAAAAAAAGTGTGCTGCAATTTCAGGAAACTCGTAGTTTTTAGGAAGATTGGCAACCGCTTTTTATGAAATTGATTTGCACCAGTCTCTGCTTAGGTCTACATCAATAGGAAAAAAAAAACCATAGAGTTAGAACTTGGAACTACTTTATTGTGTGAAGTTTCAAAGAGCTAGCACAAACCGTGTTTGATTTAGAGTTCTAAATACACGTATCCATATATTAGAAAACAGAATGAAAACTAAAAATTAAAACTGTTACTGCCAACGAATGGTTTAACCTAGAAGAACGAAATTTGGTGAGCCAAGTGGGATTGGGGTATTGATCATTACATGAAAGTGTTATCAAGATTGGGTGAAAAAATGTGTGCTGCGATTTCAGGAAACTCGTAGATTTTGGGAAGCTTGGCAACCCCTTTCCCTAAAAGAGATTTGCGACATTTTGTGCTTAGGTCTACAACCATAGAAAACAAACCATAGAGATAGAACTTACAACTTTTTATTGTGTCAAGTTTCAAAGAGCTAGCACAAATCGTGTTTGATTTAGAGTTCGAACTACATGTATCCATATAGGAGAAAACAGTGAAACCTAAAAATTAAAACTGTTACTGCCAACGATCGGTTTAACCTAGAAGAATGAAATTTGGTGAGCTAAGTGGGATTGGGGTACTGATCATTAACTGGAAGTGTCAAAAGCATGGGTGAAAATGTGTTTGCTGAGATTTCAGGAAACTCGTATTTTTTGGAAGCTTGGCCACCCGTTTCCATGAAAGGGATTTGCGCCAGTCTCTGCTTAGGGCTACATCAATATAAAACAAACCATAGATAAAACTTGGAACTACTTTACTGTGTCAAGTTTCAAAGAGCTAGCACAAACCGTGTTTGATTTAGAGTTCAAACTACATGTATCCATATAGGAGAAAACAGAGTGAAACCTATAAATTACAACTGTTACAGCCAACGAACGGTTTAACCAAGAAGAACGAAATTTGATGAGACAAGTGGGATTGGGGTACTGATCATTACCTGGAATTGTCAAAAGAATGGGTGAAAATATGTGTGCTGAGATATCAGGAAACTCGTAGTTTTTTGGAAGCTTGGCCACCCATTTCCATGAAAGTGATTTGCGCCAGCCTCTGCTTAGGGCTACATCAATAGGAAACAAACCATAGATAGAACTTGGAACTACTTTACTGTGTGAAGTTTCAAAGAGCTAGCACAAACCGATTTGATTTAGAGTTCCAACTACATGTATCCATATAGGAGAAAACAGAGTGAAACGTAAAAATTAAAAATGTTACTGCCAACGAACGGTTTAACCTAGACGAATGAAATTTTGTGAGTCAAGTGGGATTGGTGTACTGATCATTACCTGAAAGTGTCATCAAAGTGGGTGAAAAAATGTGTGCTGAGTTTTCAGGAAACTCGTAGTTTTTTGGAAGCTTGGCAACCCCGTTTCATCAAAGTGATTTGTGCAAGTCTCTGCTTAGGGCTAAATCAATAGGAAACAAACCATTGAAATAGAACTTGGAACTACATTATTGTGTCAAGTTTCAAAGAGCTACAACAAACCGAGTTTGATTTAGAGTTCCAACTACATGTATCCATATAGGAGAAAACAGAGTGAAACCTAAAAATTAAAACTGTTACTGTTAACGAATGGTTTAACCTAGAAGTACGAAATTCGGTGAGCCAAGGGCAATTGGGGTACTGATATTACCTGAATGTGTCATCATGATCGTGTGAAAAAATGTGTGCTGAGATTTCAGGAAACTCGTAGTTTTTTGGAAGCTTGGCCACCCCTTTCCATGAAAGTGATTTGCGCCAGTCTCTGCTTAGGTCTACATCAATAGAAAACAAACCATAGAGATAGAACTTGGAACTACTTTATTGTGTCAAAATTCAAAGAGCTAGCAGAAACCGTGTTTGATTTAGAGTTCCAACTAAATGTATCCATATAGGAGAAAACAGAGTGAAACCTAAAAATTAAAACTGTTACTGCCAAGGAACGGTTCAACCTAGAAGAACGAAATTTGTTGAGCAAAGTGGGATTGGGGTAGTATTCATTAACTGAATGTATCATCAAGATTGGGTGAAAAAATGTGTGCTGAGATTTCAGGAAACTCTTAGTTTTTTGGAAGCTTTGCCACTCCTTTCCATGAAAGTGATTTGCGCCAGTCTCTGCTTAGGGCTACATCAATAGGAAACAAACCATAGAGATAGAACTTGGAAGTACTTTATTGTGTCAAGATTCAAAGAGCTAACACAAACTGTCTTTGATTTAGAGTTCCAGCTACATGTATCCATATAGGAGAAAACAGAGTGAAACCTAAAAATTAAAACTGTTACTGCCAACGAACGGTTTAAACTAGAAGAACGAAATTTGGTGAGCCAAGTGGGATTGGGGTACTGATCATTACCTGAAAGTGTCATCAAGATTGGGTGAAAAAATGTGTGCTGAGATTTCAGGAAACTCGTAGTTTTTTGGAAGCTTGGACCCCCCTTTCCATGAAAGTGATTTGCGCCAGTCTCTGCTTAGGGCAACATCAATAGGAACAAACCATAGAGACAAAACTTGGTACTACTTTATTGTGTCAAGTTTCAAGGAGCTAGCACAAACCGTGTTTGATTTAGAGTTCCAACTACATGTATCCATTCAGGAGAAAACAGAGTGAAACCTAAAAATTAAAACTTTTCCTGCCAAGGAACGGTTTATAGTAGAAGAACGAATTTTGATGAGCCAAGTGGGATAGGTGTACTGAAATTTCCTGAAAGTGTCATCAAGTTTGGGTGAAAAATGTGTGCTGAGATATCAGGAAACTCGTGGTTTTTTGAAAGCTTGGCAACCCCTTTCCATGAAAGTGATTTGTGCCAGTCTGTGCTTAGGGCTACATCAATAGGAAACCTAAAATAGAGGAAGAACTTGGAACTTCTTTATTGTGTCAAGTTTCAAAGTGCTAGCACAAACCATGTTTGATTTAGAGTTCCAACTACATGTATCCATATATTAGAAAACAGAGAGAAACGTAAAAATTAAAAAATGTTACTGCCAAGGAACTGTTTAACCTAGAAGAACGAAATTTGGTGAGCCAAGTAGGATGGGGTACTGATCATTACCTGAAAGTGTCATCAAGATTGGGTGAAAAAGTGTGTGCTGAGATTTCAGGAAACTTGTAGTTTTTTGGAAGCTTGGCAACCCCTTTCCATGAAAGTGATTTGCGCCAATCTCTGCTTAGGGCTACATCAACAGGAAAGAAACCATAGAGATAGAACTTGGAACTACATTATTGTGTCAAGTTTCAAAGTGCTAGCACAAACCGTGTTTGATTTAGAGTTCCAACTTCATGTATCCATATAGGAGAAAACAGAGTGAAACCTAAAAATTAAAACTGTTACTGCCAATGACTGTTTAACCAAGAAGAACGAAATTTGGTGAGCCAAGTGGGATTGGGGTACTGATCATTACCTGAAAGTGTCATCTAGATTGGCTGAAAAAATATGTGGTGAGATTTCAGGAAACTCGTAGTTTTTTGGAAGCTTGGAAACCCCTTTCCATGAAAGTGATTTGCGCTACTCTCTGCTTAGTGCTACATCCATAGGAAACAAACCATAGAGATAGAACTTCGAACTACTTTATTGTGCCATGTTTCAAAGAGCTAGCACAAACCGTGTTTGATTTACAGTTCCAACTACATGTATCCATATAGGAGAAAACAGAGTGAAACCTAAAATTTAAAACTGTTACTGTCGATGAACGGTTTAACCGAGAAGAATGAAATTTGGTAAGATAAGTGGAATTGGGTTACTGATCATTTCCTGAAAGTGTCATCAAGATTGGGTGAAAAAATGTGTGCTGAGATTTCAGGAAACTCGTAGTTTTTTGGAAGCTTGGTAACCCCTTTCCATGAAAGTGATTTGTGCCAGTCTCTGCTTAGGGCTACATCAACAGGAAACAAACCATAGAGATAGAACTTGGAACTACTTTATTGTGTCATGTTTAAAGAGCTAGCACAAACCGTGCTTATTTTAGAGTTCCAACTACATGCATCCATATAGGAGAAAACATAGTGAAACCTAAAATTTAAAACTGTTACTGCCAACGAACGGTTTAACCTAGAAGAACGAAATTTCGTGAGCCAAGTGGGACGGGGGAACTGATCATTACCTGAAAGTGTCATCAAGATTGGGTGAAAAAATGTGTGCTGCTATTTCAGGAAACTCGTAGTTTTTTGGAAGCTTGGTAACCCCTTTCCATGAAAGTGATTTGTGCCAGTCTCTGCTTAGGGCTACATCAACAGGAAACAAACCATAGAGATAGAACTTGGAACTACTTTATTGTGTCATGTTTAAAGAGCTAGCACAAACCGTGCTTATTTTAGAGTTCCAACTACATGCATCCATATAGGAGAAAACATAGTGAAACCTAAAATTTAAAACTGTTACTGCCAACGAACGGTTTAACCTAGAAGAACGAAATTTCGTGAGCCAAGTGGGACGGGGGAACTGATCATTACCTGAAAGTGTCATCAAGATTGGGTGAAAAAATGTGTGCTGCTATTTCAGGAAACTCGTAGTTTTTTGGAAGCTTGGTAACCCCTTTCCATGAAAGTGATTTGTGCCAGTCTCTGCTTAGGGCTACATCAACAGGAAACAAACCATAGAGATAGAACTTGGAACTACTTTATTGTGTCAAGTTTCAAAGAGCTAGCACAAACCGTGTTTGATTTAGAGTTCTAACTACACGTATCCATATAGAAGAAAACAGAGTGAAACCTAAAAATTAAAACTGTTACTGCCAACGAACCTTTTAACCTAGAAGAACGAAATTTGTTGAGCCAAGTGGGATTGGGGTACTGATCATTACCTGAAAGTGTCATCAAGATTGGGTGAAAAAAAGTGTGCTGCAATTTCAGGAAACTCGTAGTTTTTAGGAAGATTGGCAACCGCTTTTTATGAAATTGATTTGCACCAGTCTCTGCTTAGGGCTACATCAATAGGAAAAAAAAAAAACCATAGAGTTAGAACTTGGAACTACTTTATTGTGTGAAGTTTCAAAGAGCTAGCACAAACCGTGTTTGATTTAGAGTTCTAAATACACGTATCCATATATTAGAAAACAGAATGAAAACTAAAAATTAAAACTGTTACTGCCAACGAATGGTTTAACCTAGAAGAACGAAATTTGGTGAGCCAAGTGGGATTGGGGTATTGATCATTACATGAAAGTGTTATCAAGATTGGGTGAAAAAATGTGTGCTGCGATTTCAGGAAACTCGTAGATTTTGGGAAGCTTGGCAACCCCTTTCCCTAAAAGAGATTTGCGACATTTTGTGCTTAGGTCTACAACCATAGAAAACAAACCATAGAGATAGAACTTACAACTTTTTATTGTGTCAAGTTTCAAAGAGCTAGCACAAATCGCGTTTGATTTAGAGTTCGAACTACATGTATCCATATAGGAGAAAACAGTGAAACCTAAAAATTAAAACTGTTACTGCCAACGAACGGTTTAACCTAGAAGAATGAAATTTGGTGAGCTAAGTGGGATTGGGGTACTGATCATTAACTGGAAGTGTCAAAAGCATGGGTGAAAATGTGTTTGCTGAGATTTCAGGAAACTCGTATTTTTTGGAAGCTTGGCCACCCGTTTCCATGAAAGGGATTTGCGCCAGTCTCTGCTTAGGGCTACATCAATATAAAACAAACCATAGATAGAACTTGGAACTACTTTACTGTGTCAAGTTTCAAAGAGCTAGCACAAACCGTGTTTGATTTAGAGTTCAAACTATATGTATCCATATAGGAGAAAACAGAGTGAAACCTATAAATTACAACTGTTACAGCCAACAAACGGTTTAACCTAGAAGAACGAAATTTGATGAGACAAGTGGGATTGGGGTACTGATCATTACCTGGAATTGTCAAAAGAATGGGTGAAAATATGTGTGCTGAGATATCAGGAAACTCGTAGTTTTTTGGAAGCTTGGCCACCCATTTCCATGAAAGTGATTTGCGCCAGCCTCTGCTTAGGGCTACATCAATAGGAAACAAACCATAGATAGAACTTGGAACTACTTTACTGTGTGAAGTTTCAAAGAGCCAGCACAAACCGATTTGATTTAGAGTTCCAACTACATGTATCCATATAGGAGAAAACAGAGTGAAACGTAAAAATTAAAAATGTTACTGCCAACGAATGGTTTAACCTAGACGAACGAAATTTTGTGAGTCAAGTGGGATTGGTGTACTGATCATTACCTGAAAGTGTCATCAAAGTGGGTGAAAAAATGTGTGCTGAGTTTTCAGGAAACTCGTAGTTTTTTGGAAGCTTGGCAACCCCGTTTCATCAAAGTGATTTGTGCAAGTCTCTGCTTAGGGCTAAATCAATAGGAAACAAACCATTGAAATAGAACTTGGAACTACATTATTGTGTCAAGTTTCAAAGAGCTACAACAAACCGAGTTTGATTTAGAGTTCCAACTACATGTATCCATATAGGAGAAAACAGAGTGAAACCTAAAAATTAAAACTGTTACTGTCAACGAATGGTTTAACCTAGAAGTACGAAATTCGGTGAGCCAAGGGCAATTGGGGTACTGATATTACCTGAATGTGTCATCATGATCGTGTGAAAAAATGTGTGCTGAGATTTCAGGAAACTCGTAGTTTTTTGGAAGCTTGGCCACCCCTTTCCATGAAAGTGATTTGCGCCAGTCTCTGCTTAGGTCTACATCAATAGAAAACAAACCATAGAGATAGAACTTGGAACTACTTTATTGTGTCAAAATTCAAAGAGCTAGCAGAAACCGTGTTTGATTTAGAGTTCCAACTAAATGTATCCATATAGGAGAAAACAGAGTGAAACCTAAAAATTAAAACTGTTACTGCCAAGGAACGGTTCAACCTAGAAGAACGAAATTTGTTGAGCAAAGTGGGATTGGGGTAGTATTCATTAACTGAATGTATCATCAAGATTGGGTGAAAAAATGTGTGCTGAGATTTCAGGAAACTCTTAGTTTTTTGGAAGCTTTGCCACTCCTTTCCATGAAAGTGATTTGCGCCAGTCTCTGCTTAGGGCTACATCAATAGGAAACAAACCATAGAGATAGAACTTGGAAGTACTTTATTGTGTCAAGATTCAAAGAGCTAACACAAACTGTCTTTGATTTAGAGTTCCAGCTACATGTATCCATATAGGAGAAAACAGAGTGAAACCTAAAAATTAAAACTGTTACTGCCAACGAACGGTTTAAACTAGAAGAACGAAATTTGGTGAGCCAAGTGGGATTGGGGTACTGATCATTACCTGAAAGTGTCATCAAGATTGGGTGAAAAAATGTGTGCTGAGATTTCAGGAAACTCGTAGTTTTTTAGAAGCTTGGCAACCCCTTTCCATCAAAGTGATTTGTGCCAGTCTCTGCTTAGGGCTACATCAACAGGAAACAAACCATAGAGATAGAACTTGGAACTATATTATTGTGTCAAGTTACAAAGAGCTAGCACAAACCGCGTTTATTTAGAGTTCCAACTACATGTATCCATATATTAGAAAACAGAGTGAAACCTAAAAATTAAAACTGTTACTGCCAACGAACGGTTTAACCTAGAAGAACAAAATTTGGTGCGTCAAGTGGGATTGGGGTACTGATCTTTACCTGAAAGTGTCATCAAGATTGGGTGAAAAAACGTGTGCTGAGATTTCAGGAAACTCGTAGTTTTTTGGAAGCTTGGACACCCCTTTCCATGAAAGTGATTTGTGCCAGTCTCTGCTTAGGGCAACATCAATAGGAACAAACCATAGAGACAAAACTTGGTATTACTTTATTGTGTCAAGTTTCAAGGAGCTAGCACAAACCGTGTTTGATTTAGAGTTCCAACTACATGTATCCATTTAGGAGAAAACAGAGTGAAACCTAAAAATTAAAACTTTTCCTGCCAAGGAACGGTTTATAGTAGAAGAACGAATTTTGATGAGCCAAGTGGGATAGGTGTACTGAAATTTCCTGAAAGTGTCATCAAGTTTGGGTGAAAAATGTGTGCTGAGATATCAGGAAACTCGTGGTTTTTTGAAAGCTTGGCAACCCCTTTCCATGAAAGTGATTTGCGCCAGTCTGTGCTTAGGGCTACATCAATAGGAAACCTAAAATAGAGGAAGAACTTGGAACTTCTTTATTGTGTCAAGTTTCAAAGAGCTAGCACAAACCATGTTTGATTTAGAGTTCCAACTACATGTATCCATATATTAGAAAACAGAGTGAAACGTAAAAATTAAAAAAAATGTTACTGCCAAGGAACTGTTTAACCTAGAAGAACGAAATTTGGTGAGCCAAGTGGGATTGGCGTACTGCTCATTACATGAAAGTGTCATCAAGATTGGGTGAAAAATCGTGTGCTGAGATTTCAGGAAACTTGTATGTTTTTGGAAGCTTGACAACCCCTTTGCATTAAAGTAATTTGCGGCAGTCTCTGCTTAGGGCTACATCAATAGGAAACAAACCATAGAGATAGAACATGGAAATACTTTATTGTGTCAAGTTTCAAAGAGGTAGCACAAACCGTGTTTGATTTAGAGTTCCAACTACATGTATCTACATAGGAGAAAACAGAGTGAAACCTAAGAATTAAAACTGTTACTGCAAACGAACGGTTTAACATAGAAGAACGAAATTTGGTGAGCCAAGTGGGATTGGGGTACTGATCATTACCTGAAAGTGTCATCAAGATTGGGTGAAAGAATGTGTGCTAAGATTTCAGGTAACTCGTAGTTTTTTAGAAGCATGACAACCGCTTTGCATTAAAGTGATTTGCGCAAGTGTCTGCATAGGGCTACATCAATAGGAAACAAACCATAGAGATAGAACTTGGAACTACTTTATTGTGTCAAGATTAAAAGAGCTAGCACAAACCGTGTTTGATTTAGAGTTCCAAATACATGTATCCATATAAGAGAAAACACAGTGAAACCTAAAAATAAAAACTGTTACTGCAAACGAACGGTTTTACCTAGAAGAAAGAAATTTGGTGAGCCAAGTGGGAATGGGGTACTGATCATTACCTGAAAGTTGCATCAAGATTGGGTGAAAAAATGTTAGCTTAGATTTCAGGAAATTCTTAGTTTTTTGGAATCTTGGCAACCCCTTTCCATGAAAGTGATTTGCACCAGTCTCTGCTTAGGGCTACATCAATAGGAAACAAACCAGAGAGATAGAACTTGGAACTACTTTATTGTTTCAAGTTTCAAAGAGGTAGCACAAACCGTGTTTGATTTAGAGTTCCAACTACATGTATCCATATAGGAGAAAACAGAGTGAAACCTAAAAATTAAAACTGTTACTGCCAAAGCACGTTTTAACCTAGAAGTACGAAATTTGGTGAGCCAAGTGGGATTGGGGTACTGATCATTAACTGAAAGTGTCATCAAGATTGGGTGAAAAAATATGTGCTGAGATTTCAGGAAACTCATAGTTTTTTGGAAGCTTGGCAACCTCTGTCCATGAAAGTGATTTGCGCCAGTCTCTGCTTAGGGCTACATCAATAGGAAACAAACCATAGAGTAGAACTGGGGTCTAATTTATTGTGTCAAGTTTCAAAGAGCTACCACAAACCATGTTTTATTTAAAGTTCCAACTACATGTATATATATAGGAGAAAACAGAGTAAAACCTAAAAATTTAAAGTGTTACTGCCAATGAAAGGTTTAACCTAGTAGAACGAAATTTGGTGAGCCAAGTGGGATTGGGGTTCTGATCATTACCTGAAAGAATCATCAAGATTGGGTGAAAAATATGTCCTGAGATTTCAGGAAACTCGTAGTGTTTTGGAAGCTTGGCAACCCCTTTCCATGAAAGTGATTTGCGCCAGTCTCTGCTTAGGGCTACATCAACAGGAAACAAACCATAGAGATAGAACTTGGAACTACTGTATTGTGTCAAGTTTCAAACAGCTAGCACAAACCGTATTTGATTTAGAGTTCCAACTACATGTATCCATATAGGAGAAAACAGAGTGAAACCTAAAAATTAAAACTGTTACTGTCAACGAACGGTTTAACCTAGAAGAACGAAATTTGGTGAGCCATGTGGGATTGGGGTACTGATCAGTACCTGAAAGTGTCATCAAGTTTGGGTCAAAAATGTGTGCTGAGATTTCAGGAAATTCATAGTTTTTTGGAAGCTTGGCCACCCGTTTCCATGAAAGGGATTTGCGCCAGTCTCTGCTTATGGCTACATGAATAGGAAAAAAACCATAAAGAAAGAACTGGGTACTACTTAATTGTGTCAAGTTTCAAAGAGCTAGCACAAACCGTGTTTTATTTAGAGTTCCAACTACATGTATCCATATAGGAAAAAACAGAGTAAAACCTAAAAATTAAAACTGTTACTGAAACAAATGGTTTAACTTAGAAGAACGAAATTTGGTGTGCCATGTGGAAATGGAGTACTGATCATTACCTAAAATTGTCATTAAATTTGGTGAAAAAATATGTGCTGAGATTTCAGGAAACTAGTGTTTTTTTGGAAGCTTGGAAACCCCTTTCCTTGAAAGGGATTAGCGCCAGTCTCTGCTTAGGACTACATGTATAGGAAACAAACCATAGAGATAGAGCTGGGAACTACTTTATTGTGTGAAGTTTCAAAGAGCTAGCACAAACTGTGATGATTTAGAGTTCCAACTACATGTATCCATATAGGAGAAAACTGAGTGAAACCTAAAAATTAAAACTGTTGCTGCAAATAAACGGTTTATCCTAGAAGAATGAAATTTCGTGAGCCAAGTGGGATTGGGGTACTGATATTTACCTGAAAGTGTCATCAAGATTGGGTGAAAAAACGTGTGCTGAGATTTCAGGAAACTCGTAGTTTTTTGGAATCTTGGCAACCCCTTTCCATGAAAGGGATTTGCGCCAGTCTCTGCTTAGGGCTACATTAATAGGAAACAAAACATAGAGATAGAACTTGGAACTACTTTATTGTGTCAATTTTCAAAGAGCTAGCACAAACCGTGTTTGATTTAGAGTTCCAAGTACATGTATCCACAATGGAGAAAACAGAGTGAAACCTAAAAATTAAAACTGTTCTTGCCAACGAACGGTTTATCCTAGAAGAACGATATTTGGTGAGCCAAGTGGGATTGGTGTACTGAACATTTCCTGAAAGTGTCATCAAGATTGGGTCAAAAATGTGTGCTGAGATATCAGGAAACTCGTCGTTTTTTGGAAGCTTGGCAACCCCTTTCAATGAAAGTGATTTGCGCCAGTCTCTGCTTAGGGCTACATCAATAGGAAACAAACCATAGAGATAGGTCTTGGAACTACTTTATTGTGTCAAGTTTCAAAGAGCTGGCACAAACCGTGTTGGATTTAGAGTTCCAAATACATGTATCCATATAGGAGAAAACACAGTGAAACCTAAAAATTAAAACTGTTAATGCAAACAAACGTTTTAAACTAGAAGAGTGAAATTTGGTGAGCCAAGTGGGATTGGGGTTCTGATCATTACCTGAAAGAGTCATCAAGTTTGGGTGAAAAAATATGTGCTGAGATTTCAGGAAACTCGTAGTTTTTTGGAAGCTTTGCAACCCCTTTCCATGAAAGGGATGTGCGCCAGTCTCTGCTTAGGGCTACATGAATAGGTAACAAACCATAGAGACAGAACTTGGAACTACTTTATTGTGTCAAGTTTCAAAGAGCTTGCAAAAACCGTGTTTGATTTAGAGTTCCAACTACATGTATCCATATAGGAGAAAACAGAGTGAAACCTAAAAATTAAAACTGTTACTGCCAATGAACGGTTTAACCTAGAAGAACGAAATTTGGTGAGACAAGTGAAATTGGGGTACTGATCATTACCTGAAAGTGTCATCAAGATGGGGTGAAAAAATGTAAGCAGAGTTATCAGGAAACTCGTGTTTTTTTGGAAGCTTGGCAACCCCTTTCCATGA
Source organism: Spermophilus citellus (assembly GCF_964194105.1). Classification (NCBI taxonomy): domain Eukaryota; kingdom Metazoa; phylum Chordata; class Mammalia; order Rodentia; family Sciuridae; genus Spermophilus; species Spermophilus citellus. Next base: position 40,457,706 of record NC_138193.1, on the reverse strand, counting down.
AAGTGATTTGTGCCAGTCTCTGCTTATGGCTACATTAATAGGAAACAAACCATACAGATAGAACTTGCAACTACTTTATTGTGTCAAGTTTCAAAGAGCTAGCAAAAAACCGTGTTTGAATTAGAGTTCCAACTACATGTATCCATATAGGAGAAAACAGAGTGAAACCTAAAAATTAATACTCTGACTGCAAACGAACGTTTTAAACTAGAAGAGCAAAATTTGGTGAGCCAAGTGGGATTGGGGTACTGTTCATTACCTGAAAGTGTCATCAAGTGGGTGAAAAAATGTGTGCTGAGATTTCAGGAAACTCGTAGTTTTTTCGAAGCTTCGCCACCCCTTTCCATGAAAGTGATTTGCGCCAGTCTCTGCTTAGGGTTACATCAATAGGAAAAAAAACATAGAGGTAGAACTTGGAACTACTTTATTGTGTAAAGTTTCTAAGACCTAACACAAACCGTGTTTGATTTAGAGTTCCAACTACATGTATCCATATAGGAGAAAACAGAGTGAAACCTAAACATTAAAACTATTACTGCCAACGAACGGTTTAAGCTAGAAGAACGAAATTTGGTGAGCCAAGTGGGATTGGGGTACTGATCATTACCTGAACGTGCAATCAAGATTGGGTGAAAAAATGTGTGCTGAGATTTCAGGAAACTTGTGGTTTTTGGAAGCTTGGCAACCCCTTTCAGTGAAAGTGATTTGCGCCAGTCTCTGCTTAGGGCTACATAAATAGGAAACAAACCATAGAGATAGAACTTGGAACTACATTATTGTGTCAAGTTTCAAAGAGCAGGCACAAACAGTGTTTGATTCAGAGTTCCAACTACATGTATCCATATAGGAGAAAACAGAGTGAAACCTAAAAATTAAAACTGTTACTGCCAACGAACGGTTTTAGCTAGAAGAACGAAATTTTACTGAGCCAAGTTGGATTGGGGTACTGATCATTACCTGAAAGTTTCAAAAGAATGGGTGAATATTTGTGTGCTGAGATTTCAGGAAACTCGAGGTTTTTTAGAAGCTTGACAACCCCTTTCCATCAAAGTGATTTGTGCCAGTCTCTGCTTACGGCTACATCAACAGGAAACAAATCATAGAGATATGTTGAGAGCCACAGCCAAAGGGGCCCCAGCAAACGTCCAGCTGCCAGCAACCAGCTGACAGCTGATGATTGGCTCACAGCGGCCCCAGCAACTTCTAGCTGATTGGCTCCTCTGCGGTGATGTTCATTGGGCTGTTTCCCTGCCCTTCAGACTGCCGGCTGATGATTGGCTCACAGCAGCCACAGCGACATCTAGCTGATTGGCTCCTCTGCGGTGATGTTCATTGGGCTGTTTCCCTGCCCTTCAGACTGCCAGCTGATGATTGGCTCACAGCGGCCCCAGCAACATCTAGCTGATTGGCTCCTCCACGGAGCTGCTCATTGGGGGACTTCTTTGGCTCCGCCCACGCAACCCAGCCAATCGGCCTCAAGAACAGGAGGATTGTGGGAGGTGGTGAGGTTTGTGTGGGGGTGAGAGGCTTGTGGGAAGCCGGTGGTGGCAGTTGGGCTCTGAGGGTTTTTTCCTGAGGAGCTGTTTTGTTTGGCATTTGTAGTTCTAAAAATAAAGTTAGTTACTTTTGACAAGTGGGTCCTGAAATGTGCCCAGCCAGACTGCGGCATTTGGTGGCTCGCACGGGGAGCGACTGAGGGTAAGTAAACTGCTCTCCCCTGAGGGCAGTGTGAGAGGATGGGTAGCCATTCTAAGTTTCCTCTTTTGTTTTGTTTTATTTTTGTTTTAACTTGCCTGTCCCTGGAGATGAGTGAGACTGAAGAAAAACCGCTCACATCTGAGGAAAAACTATTTGCGTCTGAGGAAAAACTATTTGCGTCTGAGGAACAGATAGGGAGAAAGGACAGATGCACATGTCAGGAGGATAGAAAGGCTGTCATAATGATTTTGTGTGGTTCCATTTTTATTTCATTCTGTCTCAGTTTTGTTTGGGGTTATCTTGTTGGGTTGTATTATAGTAGAAATACGGGATCAGCAATTAGTAAAAAACAAACCGAAAGACTGTGAAGTAAATTGTTAGAGGAAGGAGGCATCGCAGTAAAATCAAGAACAGTCAGCGCATACGTTGATACAATACAACAATGTAGCCCATGGCTTTTTAAGGAGGAGTTGTTAGATATATCACAATGGAACCATCATGGTGAAGATTTAAAAAGAATAGAAAAGAACAACCCAGGGACTCTTCCAGTTGGCACATTGCCATTGTGGACGTTCGTATCTGGTTTACTTAGTCCAAAGCCTTCAGTTCAGACAAAGGTAGAGGAAGGAGAAGACATAAAGATTCAAGTAAAAGAGAAGGTTTTTCGAGCTAGTGAGTCAGAGGAAGAAAGTTTAGAGCAGAAAAAGCCATTAGGGGAAAAGTTACAACAGGAGACTGCTAATAACACCTTTCTATCAGAGAGTGTAAGTGTCCAACCATCAGCACCACCTCTACAGGAGACTGCTACTAACAGCATTCTATCACCAGAGGACATATCAACAGCACCACCTCCATATGCTAGGAGAATCCCAACCCCCGCAGTTGATAGTTGGGATCCTGAGACAGGATCTCAAGTATGCCCTGTATTTGAGGTAGGAGGGCAGCGAATTTACCAGGGTTTAAATTTCAAAACAGTAAAGGAGCTAAAAGAGGCTGTAACAACCTATGGTCCTCAAGCACCCTTCACTGTAAGCTTAGTTGAATCCATTACCAACTTAAGCATGACGCCAGCAGATTGGGCTAATATGTGTAAAGCTGTGCTAAATGGAGGACAATACCTGTTATGGAAGGTTGCCAATGAGGAATTTTGCAAGGAGACGGCTAGGCGAAATGCAGCAGCTGGTTATTCTCAGAGAAATCTAGATATGTTGTTAGGAAAGGGACCTTATGAGGATCCGCAGCAACAAATTGCATATGATCCTGGCGTATACTCACAAATTGCTGTAGATGCAGTTAAGGCATGGAAGACTTTACAAGGACATGGAGGTTTACAAGGTCAATTATCTAAGATAATACAAGGAGCTAATGAACCTTACGCTGAATTTTTAGATAGGCTTATTCAAACAGCTACCAGAATTTTTGGGAATACAGAACAAGCAATGCCATTAATAAAACAACTGGCTTATGACCAAGCGAATCGTTGGTGCAGAGATATCATTAGACCATGGAAACAGGAAGATTTAAACACATATATTAAATTATGTAGAGACATTAATGAACAAGAGCAAGTCATGGCAGCTGCAGTAAAACAGGCTTTAGATGCCAGAGACATTAATGAACAAGGGCAAATTGTGGCAGCTGCAGTAAAACAGGCTTTATATACCAGGCCAAGAACATGTTACAATTGTCAACAAACAGGACATTTTAAAAGGAATTGCCCCATAGGAGGAGGGTTTAACAAAACTAGGTATCAAAGGAGTAGAATACCGGGTATTTGCCCACGATGCCGTAGAGGGAGACATTGGGCTAATGAATGCCGTTCTCAAACCACCATAGAGGGTACTCCATTACATTGGGCTAATGAATACCGTTCTCAAACCACCATAGAGGGTACTCCATTAAAAAACGAACAAGGACAAGGTGTTTATCCACAATATCATGGACAAAGGCATCGGGCTCCGTTGCCAAAAAACGGACAGGGGGCCCCAATGCTCCGGGGCCCCAAACCACAAATATACGGAGCACTGGAGGAACCCAGCAACCCAATCAGGGTAGTGCCCAGGACACATTGTCCATCAGATCCCTCATCAGAGAAACCAGAGGGAGCGCAGGGTTGGACATCTGCGCCTCCACCAGATCAGTACTAACTCCAGAGATGGGAGTTCAAATCATTCCCACAGGGGTAAAAGGACCTCTTCCCAAAGGAACAGTAGGCTTATTATTGGGACGCAGCTCTTCTACTCTAAAAGGACTTTTGATAAGTCCTGGGGTAATTGATCCCGATTATGAAGGTGATATAAAAATTATACCCAGTTCTCCAAAGGGTATATCAATAATTTCACCAGGAGATAGAATAGCACAGTTACTAATAATACCAAGCCTACATGATAAATTTTCCAGTCATGCTGTAGAAAGAGGTTCCAAGGGATTAGGCTCCACAGGTGTAGATTGGGCTATGCTTTCTTTAAATTTAGATTCTCGTCCCGTGCTAAAACTAAATATTCAAGGACATGAATTTAATGGGCTACTGGATACAGGTGCAGACCTTAGCATCATCTCTCGTCAAGAATGGCCAAAACATTGGCCATTACAACAAGCCACTCAAACGCTTCGAGGCCTAGGAGTGGCGACTAATCCTGATAGAAGCACAATGGTATTAGATTGGAAGGATCCTGAAGGATGTGAAGGAACTATACAGCCATATGTATTGGATCATCTTCCCGTAAATTTATGGGGACGAGATGTCTTAGATCAATTAGGTTTGACATTAACAAATAACATCAATCAAAATGCACCCACTATTATGGCTAGACAAGGTTTTAGGAAAGGAAAAAGACTAGAAAAACAAGAACAAGGTATAGCAGCACCAATACAAATAGATCAAGGAACAGACAGACATGGGTTGGATTTTCACAAAGGGCCACTGAGACAATAAAAATTACATGGAAAACAGAAAGACCAGTATGGGTTCCTCAGTGGCCCTTGACTAAAGAAAAGATACAAGTAGCCCATGATCTGGTCAAACAACAATTAGCGGAAGGACATATACAACCTTCTGTATCTCCCCATAATACTCCCATTTTTGTCATCAAAAAGAAATCTGGTAAATGGAGATTAGTGCAAGACCTAAGAGCCATTAATAATGAAATGGTCATTATGGGACCTGCTCAGTCGGGGATTCCTCAATTGTCTGCTTTGCCAAAAACTTGGTATGTTTTAGTTATAGATATTAAAGATTGTTTTTTTTTTTTTTTTCAATTCCAATTCATCCTGAGGATAGTCCACGTTTTGCATTGACTATCCCTGTACTAAATCATGAAGGTCCTGATCAGAGATATGAATGGAAAGTACTCCCTCAAGGGATGGCTAACAGCCCAACTATGTGTCAAATTTATGTTAACAAAGTAATCCAGCCACTTAGAAATCAAAATCCTGAACTACAAATATTTCACTATATGGATGATGTATTATTAGCACACAAAGCTAAAAACACATTGCTAGAATGTTATGCCACACTTATAAATTTATTGAAAAATTATAATCTAGAGATAGCAATAGATAAAGTACAATTAAATTTTCCAATTAATTATTTAGGAGTTCTATTATCCTCAACCATGGTCCGTCCACCAAAAATTCAAATACGAGTAGATCAACTCAAATCACTTAATGACTTTCAAAAGTTATTAGGAGACATAAATTGGATAAGGCCTTATCTAGGTATTCCAACAGGAGAATTAGGACCTTTATTTGATATCCTAAAAGGTCCATCAGATCCAAATTCACCCCGAATGTTAACGCCTGAAGCAAGAAAGGCATTAAAAATCATTGAAACATATATGGAAAATATGCATTTGGATAGAATTGATATAAGTTTGCATTTAGTATTTATTGTACTACCAACAAAAAATATTCCTACAGGAGTATTTTGGCAAGAAGGTCCATTATTATGGATACATTTATCTTATTCTCCTAACACTATTCTTACTAGGTATCCTGAGGCTGTAGGACAATTAATACTCAAAGGAATAAAAACAGCAAAGGGAGTATTTGGAATTTCTCCCAATAAAATTATTACTCCATATACTATGAATCAAATTGATGAATTAGCTAATGAGTTAAATACTTGGGCAATAATCATGTGCAAATCTAATGTTTCATTTGATAACCACTTACCATCTAATCCTTTATTGTCTTTTCGGTCATTGCATCCTGTGATTTTTCTAAAAATGACAAGAAAAACACCTATCATGAATGCTCCAAATATATTCACTGATGGGTCAAATAATGGTACAGCAGCAATAGTTACACCTGATCAAACTTTACATTTGTAGTACCCAAACAATCAGCTCAAAAGGTAGAGCTTAATGCAGTACTACAAGCTTTTGTGATGTTTAAAGATTCTGTATTTAATTTATTTTCTGATAGTCAGTATATTGTTAATGCTATAATATCCCTTGAAGATGCTGGTAGGATTTCCCCTTCTTCTACTGTTTTCTCTTTGTTTTCCACTATACAAAGTTTAATCTGGGACAGAAAAGATCCATTCTTTATAGGACATATCAGGGCACATACAGGATTGCCTGGAGCCCTTAGTTTGGGCAATGATTTAGCAGATAAAACTACACATGACATACATATTTTCTCTACACTAGAAGAAGCTATAAATTTTCATAAAAGGTTCCATGTCAATGCTAATACTTTACAAAAGCATTTTAAAATAACTAAGGAACAAGCTAGACAAATAATAAAACAATGTCAAAATTGTGTGACCTTTTTACCACAAGTTAATCTTGGAGTCAATCCTAGAGGATTGATACCTAACCATATTTGGCAGATGGACGTCACACATTTGCCAGAATTTGGAAAATTAAAATATTTGCATGTTACAGTTGATACTACTTCTGGATTTTTGATGGGCTCCCTTCATGCCGGAGAAAAAACTAAAGATGTTATAGCTCATTGCTTACAAAATTTTGCCACTGTGGGCATTCCAAAACAGTTAAAAACAGATAATGCCCCTGGTTATACTTCTACCTCTTTTAAACAATTTTGCTCATCATTTGGCATTACTCATATAACAGGAATCCCATATAATCCACAGGGACAAGGCATAGTTGAAAGAGCTCATCAAACTATTAAAATGTACTTATTAAAGCAAAAAGACGGAATTGGAAAGGGGTATATATTCCCAAAAGATAAACTTAAAATAACCCTTTTTACTCTAAACTTTTTAAATTTGGATTCATCAGGACTTAGTGCTGCAGAAAGGCATATGTGTCCAAAAAATGTACATAAGCCCAAGGTACTTTGGAAAGATATTCTAACAGGACAATGGAAAGGTCCTGACCCAGTAATTGTCTGGAGTCGGGGGTCTGTTTGTGTGTTTCCATAGGAAGAACAGCAGCCGATTTGGGTTCCGGAAAGATTAACTAAAATCCTGACGCAGTGATTGTCTGGAGTCGGGGGCCTGTTTGTGTGTTTCCACAGGGAGAACAGCAGCCGATTTGGATTCCAGAGAGATTAACTAAAGTGATTTCTACAGACCAAAAAGAAGATGATTTGGCTCAAATCCATAACAGCTGATATCCAAAACACCAATTTGGCTATCCTTACATCTGCAACATAACCAGGATGCTTTTTTCAATATCTATTTTATTATTGCCCTTTCCCATATCATGAAGTTCTATTTTGGTTTTTGAGCTCATACAGACCTAGGTTAATGTTTTGCTGATCAGTTCTATTTTTTTTGAATATAGAGTTTTAAACATTGCAATGGAGATTTCACCTGTAAAAAGTTATAAGGCCTTTACTATTATGTTATGTGCTATATGTATTATATTATGTGTGCACACTTGTGTTTTGTGTTATATGTTTGAATGTACATATGTCCATATATCATATATGATGAGCACTCATGAAAAAATGGATCCAAATATTTTTTTTTTTTATTCACGTGATTTAAATGGTTTAATTTAAATTGGGTAAATAACTGTTAAGAATTGTTTTAATATGTAAACAAAAAAGAAGGTTAACAGATTTGTTTGTTTACTTTCACCTTTCCTTTTCATTATATTTAATAATTCTCACCTTACCTTTTCATTATATTTAATAATTCTCTTCAAGATAATGTAAATTGTTAAGAAAATTGTTTTCTTTTAGTGCCTTCTGGAATGTTACATAATTTTTTCTTTAGCCATTATTGCCAGAATTCCTATCTTCATCCCAGTGCCAGTGAAGACAAAGATAAAACTAATCTACAGCTTCTGCAATAGCCATCACTAAACTGCTTGCAGAACTTGCCTAAACTATGTGCAGAACTTGCAGAACTTGCCTAGACTTGCCTAGACTATGCATTGTGAACTATCTGTTGGTGCAGCGACTTGTGGTAGTGTTGGGGTATTTTTGCTGATGATGTCATCGGTGGTACAATTTTTCCAACAAGAGCCATCAGTTGGCTTAGTGTATCTTCCTCCCTTCTGCTTTTCATGACAAAGACCTCCCCACAGGTGTGGCTGTATACTGGACCGGTAGTCAATGATGGGTAAGATCCAATTACAATGGTACCAACCTAAGACAGGAGGCTGACGCCCTGAGGTCAGCTCATCCGAAGACGGGTAAGGACCATATGTAGTATTGGACAACCTAAGGCAGGCACGGTCCCCAAGCCACATGCTTGTTGTTTAAACAGAGAGGGGGAGATTTTGAGAGCCACAGCCAAAGGGGCCCCAGCAAACGTCCAGCTGCCAGCAACCAGCTGCCAGCTGATGATTGGCTCACAGCGGCCCCAGCAACATCTAGCTGATTGGCTCCTCTGCGGTGATGTTCATTGGGCTGTTTCCCTGCCCTTCAGACTGCTGGCTGATGATTGGCTCACAGCAGCCCCAGCAACATCTAGCTGATTGGCTCCTCTGCGGTGATGTTCATTGGGCTGTTTCCCTGCCCTTCAGACTGCCAGCTGATGATTGGCTCACAGCGGCCCCAGCAACATCTAGCTGATTGGCTCCCCCACGGAGCTGCTCATTGGGGGAGTTCTTTGGCTCTGCCCACGCAACCCAGCCAATCGGCCTCAAGAACAGGAGGATTGTGGGAGGTGGTGAGGTTTGTGTGGGGGTGAGAGGCTTGTGGGAAGCCGGTGGTGGCAGTTGGGCTCTGAGGGTTTTTTCCTGAGGAGCTGTTTTGTTTGGCATTTGTAGTTCTAAAAATAAAGTTAGTTTCTTTTGACAAGTGGCTCCTGAATTGTGCCCAGCCAGACTGCGGCAGAGATAGAACTTGGAACTACATTATTGTGTCAAGTTTCAAAGAGCTAGCACAAACCGTGTTTGACTTAGAGTTCCAACTACATGTATCCATATATTAGAAAACACAGTGAAACCTAAAAATTTAAACTGTTACTGCCAACGAACGGTTTAACCTAGAAGAACGAAATTTGGTGAGCCACGTGGGATTGGGGAACTGATCATTACCTGAAAGTGTCATCAAGATTGGGTGCAAAAATGTGTGCTGAGATTTCACGAAACTCGTAGTTTTTTGGAAGCTTGGCAACCCCTTTCCATGAAAGTGATTTGCGAGAGTCTCTGCTTAGGTCTACATCCATAGAAATCAAACCATAGAGATAGAACTTGGAACTACTTTTTTGTGTCAAGTTTCAAAGAGCTAGCACAAACCGTGTTTCATTTAGAGTTCCAACTACATGTATCCATATAGGAGAAAACAGAGTGAAACCTAAAAATTAGAACTGTTACTGACAACGAACGGTTTAACCTAGAAGAACGAAATTTGGTGAGCCAAGTGGGATTGGGGTACTGATCATTACCTGAAATTTTCAAAAGAATGGGAGAAATTATGTGTGCTGAGATTTCAGGAAACTCGTAGTTTTTGGAAGCTTGGCAAGCCCTATCCATCAAAGTGATTTGTGCCAGTCTCTGCTTACGGCTACATCAACAGGAAACAAACCATAGAGATAGAACTTGGAACTACATTATTGTGTCAAATTTCAAAGAGCTACCTCAAACCGTGTTTGATTTAGAGTTCCAACTACATGTATCCATATATTAGAAAACAAAGTGAAACCTAAAAATTAAAACTGTTACCTCCAACGAATGGTTTAACCTAGAAGAACGAAATTTGGTGAGCCAAGTGGGATTGGGGTACTGATCATTACGTGAAAGTGTCATCAAGATTGGGTGAAAAAATGTGTGCTGGGATTTCAGGAAACTCGTAGTTTTTTGGAAGCTTGGCAACCCCTTTCCCTGAAAGTGATTTGCGAGAGTCTCTGCTCAGGTCTACATCCACAGAAAACAAACCATAGAGATAGAACTTGGAACTACATTATTGTGTCAAGTTTCAAAGAGCTAGCACAAACCGTGTTTGATTTAGGGTTCCAACTACATGTATCCATATATTAGAAAACAGAGTGAAACCTAAAAATTAAAACTGTTACTGCCAACGAACGGTTTAACCTAGAAGAACAAAACATGGTGAGCCAAGTGAGATTGGGGTACTGATCATAACCTGAAAGTGTCATCAAGATTGGTTGAAAAAAATGTGTGCTGAGATTTCAGAAATCTCCTAGTTTTTTGGAAATTTGGCAACCCATTTCCATGAAAGTAATTTGTGCCAGTCTCTGCTTAGTTCTACATCAATAGGAAACAAACCATAGAGATAGAACTTGGAACTACTTTGTTGGGTCAAGTTTCAAAGACCTAGCACAAACCGTGTTTGGTTTAGAGTTCCAAATATATTTACCCATATATTAGAATACAGAGTGAAACATCAAAATTAAAACTATTACTGACAACGAACGGTTTAACATAGAAGAACGAAATTTGGTGAGTCAAGTGGGATTCGGGTACTGATCATTACCTGAAAGTGTCATCAAGATTGGGTGAAAAAATGTGTGCTGAGATTTCAGGAAACTCGTACTTTTTTAATAGCTTGGCAACCCTTTTTCATCAAAGTGATTTGTGCCAGTCTCTGATTAGTGCTACATCAACAGGAAACAAACCATAGAGATGGAACGTGGAACTACATTATTGTGTCAAGTTTCAAAGAGCTAGCACAAACCATGTTTGATTTAGAGTTCCAACTAAAGGTATCCATATAGGAGAAAACAGAGTGAAACCTAAAAATTTAAACTGTTACTGCCAACGCACTGTTTAACCTAGAAGAACGAATTTTGGTGAGCCAAGTGGGATTGGGGTACTGATCATTACCTGAAATTGTCATCAAGATAGGGTGATAAAATGTGTGCTGAGATTTCAGGAAACTCGTAGTTTTTGGAAGCTTGGCAACCCCTTTCCATGAGAGTGATTTGCGAGAGTCTCTGCTTAGGTCTACATCCATAGAAATCAAACCATAGAGATAGAACTTGGAACTACTTTTTTGTGTCAAGTTTCAAAGAGCTAGCACAAACCGTGTTTCATTTTGAGTTCCAACTACATGTAACCATATAGGAGAAAACAGAGTGAAACCTAAAAATTAGAACTGTTACTGACAATGAACGGTTTAACCTACAAGAACGAAATTTGGTGAGCCAAGTGGGATTGGGGTACTGATCATTACCTGAAATTTTCAAAAGAATGGGAGAAATTATGTGTGCTGAGATTTCAGGAAACTCGTAGTTTTTTGGAAGCTTGGCAAGCCCTTTCCATAAAAGTGATTTGTGCCAGTCTCTGCTTACGGCTACATCAACAGGAAACAAACCATAGAGATAGAACTTGGAACTACATTATTGTGTCAAATTTCAAAGAGCTACCTCAAACCGTGTTTGATTTAGAGTTCCAACTACATGTATCCATATATTAGAAAACAAAGTGAAACCTAAAAATTAAAACTGTTACCTCCAACGAACAGTTTAACCTAGAAGAACGAAATTTGGTGAGCCAAGTGGGATTGGGGTACTGATCATTACGTGAAAGTGTCATCAAGATTGGGTGAAAAAATGTGTGCTGAGATTTCAGGAAATTCATAGTTTTTGGAAGCTTGGCAACCCCTTTTCATGAAAGTGATTTGCGCCAGTCTCTGCTTAGGGCTACATCAATAGGAAACAAAACATAGGGATAGAACTTGGAACTACTTTATTGTGTCAAGTTTCAAAGAGCTAGCACAAACCGTGTTTGATTTAGAATTCCAACTACATGTACCCATATAGGAGAAAACAGAGTGAAACCTAAAATTAAAAATGTTACTGCAAATCAACGGTTTAACCTAGGAGAATGAATTTGGTGAGCCAAGTCGGATTTGTGTACTGATCATAATAAAATGTCATCAAGATTGGGTGAATAAATGTGTGCTGAGATTTCAAGAAATTCGTGGTTTTTTGGAAGCTTGGCATCCCTTTTCCATGAAAGTGATTTGCGCCAGTCTATGCTTAGGGCTACATCGATAGGAAACAAACCATAGAGACTGAACTTCAAACTACTTTATAGTGTCAAGTTTAAAAGAGCTAGCACAAACTGTGTTGGATTTAAAGTTCCAACTACATGTATCCATATAGGAGAAAAGAGAGTGAAACCTAAAAATTAAAACTGTTACTGGAAACGAAAGTTTTAACCTAGAAGAACGAATTTTGGTGAGCCAAGTGGGATTGGGGTACTGATCATTACCTGAAAGTGTCATCAAGATTGTTTGAAAATATGTGTGCTGACATTTCAGGAAACTCATGGTTTTTTGGAAGCTTGGCAATCCCATTCCATGAAAGAGATTTACGAGTGTCTCTGATTAGGGCTACATCAATAGGAAACAAACCATAGAGATAGGACTTGGAACTACTTTATTGTGTCAAGTTTCAAAGAGCTAGCACAAATTATGTTTGATTTAGTGTTCCAAATACATGTATCCATAAAGGAGAAAACAGAGTGAAACCTAAAAATTAAAACTGTTACTGCCAACGAACGGTTTAAGCTAGAAGAACGAAATTTGGTGAGCCAAGTGGGAATGGGGTCCTGATCATTACCTGAATGTGTCAAAAGAATGGGTGAATATTTGTGTGCTGAGATTGCAGGAAACTCGTCGTTTTTTGGAAGCTTGGCAACCCCTTAATATGAAAGAGATTTGCGCCAGTCTCTGCTTAGGACTACATCAATAGGAAAAAAAGCATAGAGATAGAACTTGGAACTACTTTATTGTGTCAAGTTTCAAAGAGCTAACACAAAAGGTGTTTGATTTAGAGTTCCAACTACATGTATCCATATAGGAGAAAACAGAGTGAAACCTAAAAATTAAAACTGTTACTTCCAACGAACGGTTTAAGCTAGAAGAACGAAATTTGGTGAGCCAAGTGGGATTGGGGTACTGATCATTACATGAAAGTGTCAAAATAATGGGTGAATATTTGTGTGCTGAGATTTCAGGAAACTCGTAGTTTTTTAGAAGCTTGACAACCCCTTTCCATCAAAGAGATTTGTGCCAGTCTCTGTTTACGACTACATCAACAGGAAACAAACCATAGAGATAGAACTTGGAACTACATTATTGTGTCAAGTTTCAAAGAGCTAGCACAAACCGTGTTTGATTTAGAGTTCCAAATACATGTATCCATATATTAGAAAAAAGAGTGAAACCTAAAAATTAAAACTGTTACCTCCAACGAACTGTTTAACCTAGAAAAACGAAATTTGGTGAGCCAAGTGGGATTGGGTACTGATCATTACCTGAAAGTGTAATCAAGATTGGGTGAAAAAATATGTGCTGAGATTTCAGGAAACTCGTAGTTTTTTGGAAGCTTGGCAACCCCTTTCCCTGAAAGTTATTTGTGAGATTCTCTGCTTAGGTCTACATCCATAGAAATCAAACCATAGCGCTAAAAGTTGGAACTACTTTATTGTGTCAAGTTTCAAAGAGCTAGCACAAACCGTGTTTCATTTAGAGTTCCAAATATATGTATCCATATAGGAGAAAACAGAGTGAAACCTAAAAATTTGAACTGTTAGTGCCAACGATCGGTTTAACCTAGAAGAACGAAATTTGGTGAGCCAAGTGGGATTGGGGTACTGATCATTACCTGAAATTTTCAAAGAATGGGTGAAATTATGTGTGCAAAGATTTCAGGAAACTCGTAGTTTTTTGGAAGCTTGGCCACCCCTTTACATGAAAGTTATTTTTGCCAGTCTCTGCTTAGGTTTACATCAATAGGAAAAAAACATAGAGACAGAACTTGGAACTACTTTATTGTCTCAAGTTTCAAAGAGCAGGCACAAACAGTGTTTGATTTAGAGTTCCAAACATATGCATCCATATAGGAGAAAACAGAGTGAAACCTAAAAATTAAAACTGTTACTGCCAACGAACGGTTTAAGCTAGAAGAACGAAATTTGGTGAGCCAAGTGGGATTGGTATCCTGATCATTACCTGAAAGTGTCAAAAGAATGGGTGAATATTTGTGTGCGGAGATTTCAGGAAACTCGTCGTTTTTTGGAAGCTTGGCAACCCCTTAACATGAAAGAGATTTGCGCCAGTCTCTGCTTAGAAATACATCAACAGGAAACAAACCATAGAGAAAGATCTTGGAACTACATTATTGTGTCAAGTTTCAAAGAGCAAGCACAAACCGTGTTTGATTTAGAGTTCCAACTATATGTATCCATATATTAGAAAACAGAGTGAAACCTAAAAATTAATACTGTTACCTCCAACGAACTCTTTAACCTAGAAGAACAAAATTTGGTGAGCCAAGTGGGATTGGGGTACTGATCATTACCTGAAAGTGTAATCAAGATTGGGTGAAAAAATATGTGCTGAGATTTCAGGAAACTCGTATTTTTTTGGAAGCTTGGCAACCCCTTTCCCTGAAAGTGATTTGCGAGATTCTCTGCTTAGGTCTACATCCATAGAAATAAAAACATAGCGATAGAACTTGGAACTACTTTATTGTGTCTAGTTCCAAGAGCTAGCACAAACCCTGTTTCATTTAGAGTTCCAAATATATGTATCCATATAGGAGAAAACAGAGTGAAACCTAAAAATTTGAACTGTTACTGCCAACGAACGGTTTAACCTAGAAGAACGAAATTTGGTGAGCCAAGTGGAATTGGGGTTCTGATCATTACCTGAAATTTTCAAAAGAATGGGTGAAATTATGTGTGCTTCGATTTCAGGAAACTCGTAGTTTTTTAGAACCTTTGGAACCACTTTCCATCAAAGTGATTTGTGCCACTCTCTGCTTAGGGCTACATCAATATAAAACAAACCATAGAGATAGAACTTGAAACTACATTATTGTGTCAAGTTTCTAAGAGCTAGCACAAACCGTGTTTCATTTAGAGTTCCAACTACATGTATCCATATAGGAGAAAACAGAGTAAAACCTAAAAATTAAAACTTTTACTGCCAACGAACGGTTTAACATAGAAGAACGAAATTTGGTGAGCCAAGTGGGATTGGGGTACTGATCATTACCTGAAAGTGTCATCAAGATTGGGTGAAAAAATGTGTGCTGAGATTTCAGGAAACTCGTAGTTTTTTGGAAGTTTGGCAACCCCTTTTCGTGAAAGTGATTTGCGCCAGTCTTTGCTTAGGGCTACATAAATATCAAACAAACCATAGAGATAGAACTTAAAACTACATTATTGTGTCAATTTTCAAAGAGCAGGCACAAACAGTGTTTGATTTAGAGTTCCAACTACATGTATCCATATAGGAGAAAACAGAGTGAAACCTAAAAATTAAAATTGTTTCTGCCAACGAACGGTTTTACCTAGTAGAACGAAATTTGGTGAGCAAAGTGGGATTGGGGTACTGATCATTACCTGAAAGTGTCTAAAGAATGAATGAATATTTGTGTGCTGAGATTTCAGGAAACTCGTAGTTTTTTAGAAGCTTGACAACCCCTTCCATCACAGAGATTTGTGAAAGTCTCTGCTTATGGCTACATCAACAGGAACAAACCATAGAGATAGAACTTGGAACTACATTATTGTGTCAAGTTTCAAAGAGCTAGCATAAACCGTGTTTGATTTAGAGTTCCAACTACACGTATCCATATATTAGAAAACAGAGTGAAACCTAAAAACTAAAACTGTTACCTCCAATGAACGGTTTTACGTAGACGAACGAAATTTGGTGAGCCAAGTGGGATTGGGGTACTGATCATTACCAGAAAGTGTCATCAAGAGTGGGTGAAAAAATGTGTGCTGAGATTTCAGGAAACTCGTAGTTTTTTGGAAGCTTGGCAACCCCTTAACATTAAAGAGATTTGCGCCAGTCTCTGCTTAGGACTACATCAATAGGAAAAAAAACCATAGAGATAGAACTTGGAAATACTTTATTGTGTCAAGTTTCTAAGAGCTAGCACAAACCGTCTTTCATTTAGAGTTCCAACTACATGTATCCATATAGGAGAAAACAGAGTGAAACCTAAAAATTAAAACTGTTACTGCCAATGAACCGTTTAACCTAGAAGAACGAAATTTGGTGAGCCAAGTGGGATTTGGGTACTGATCATTACCAGAAAGTGTCATCAAAGCGGGTGAAAAAATGTGTGCTGAGATTTCAGGAAACTCGTAGTTTTTTGGAAGCTTGGCCACCCCTTTATATGAAAGTGATTTGCGCCAGTCTCTGCTTAGGTTTACATCAGTAGGAAAAAAACCATAGAGATAGAACTTGGAACTACTTTATTGTGTCAAGTTTCAAAGAGCAGGCACAAACTGTGTTTGATTTAGAGTTCCAACTACATGTATCCATATAAGAGAGAACAGAGTGAAACCTAAAAATTAAAACTGTTACTGCCAACGAACGGTTTAAGCTAGAAGAACGAAATTTGGTGAGCCAAGTGGGATTGGGGTCCTGATCATTACCTGAAAGTGTCAAAAGAATGGGTGAATATTTGTGTGCTGAGATTTCAGGAAACTCGTCGTTTTTTGGAAGCTTGGAAACCCCTTAACATGAAAGAGATTTGCGCCAGTCTCTGCTTAGGACTAAATCAATAGGAAAAAAACCATAGAGGTAGAACTTGGAACTTCTTTATTGTGTCAATTTTCAAAGAGCTAGCACAAAACGTGTTTGATTTAGAGTTCCAACTACATGTATCCATATAGGAGAAAACAGAGTGAAACCTAAAAATTAAAACTGTTACTGCCAACGAACGGTTTAAGGTAGAAGAACGAAATTTTGTGAGCCAAGTGGGATTGGGGTCCTGATCATTACCTGAAAGTGTCAAAAGAATGGGTGAATATTTGTGTGCTGAGATTTCAGGAAACTCGTAGTTTTTTAGAAGCTTGAAAACCCCTTTCCATCAAAGAGATTTGTGCCAGTCTCTGCTTACGGCTACATCAACAGGTAACAAACCATAGAGATAGAACTTGGAGCTACATTATTGTGTCAAGTTTCAAAGAGCTAGCACAAACCGTGTTTGATTTAGAGTTCCAACTACATGTATCCATATATTAGAAAACAGAGTGAAACCTAAAAATTAAAACTGTTACCTCCAACGAACTGTATAACCTAGAAGAACGAAATTTGGTGAGCCAAGTGGGATTGGGGTACTGATCATTACCTGAAAGTGTAATCAAGATTGGGTGAAAAAATGTGTGCTGAGATTTCAGGAAACTCGTAGTTTTGTGGAAGCTTGGCAACCCCTTTCCGTGAAAGTGATTTGCGAGATTCTCTGCTTAGGTCTACATCCATAGAAATCAAACCATAGAGATAGAACTTGGAACTAATTTATTGTGTCAAGTTTCTAAGAGCTAGCACAAACCGTGTTTCATTTCGAGTTCCAAATATATGTATCCATATAGGAGAAAACAGAGTGAATACCTAAAAATTTGAACTGTTACTGCCAACGAACGGTTTAACCTAGAAGAACGAAATTTGATGAGCCAAGTGGGATTGGGGTACTGATCATTACCTGAAATTTTCAAAAGTATGGGTGAAATTATGTGTGCTGAGATTTCAGGAAACTCGTAGTTTTTTAGAAGCTTGGGAACCGCTTTCCATCAAAGTGATTTGTGCCACTCTCTGTTTAGGGCTACATCAATAGGAAACAAACCATAGAGATAGAACTTGGAACTACATTATTGTGTCAAGTTTCTAAGAGCTATCACAAACCGTGTTTCATTTAGAGTTCCAACTACATGTATCCATATAGGAGAAAACAGAGTGAAACCTAAAAATTAAAACTGTTACTGCCAATGAACGGTTTAACGTAGACGAACGAAATTTGGTGAGCCAAGTGGGATTGGGGTACTGATAATTACCTGAAAGTGTCATCAAGAGTGGGTGAAAAAATGTGTGCTGAGATTTCAGGAAACTCGTAGTTTTTTGGAAGCTTGGCAACCCCTTAACATTAAAGAGATTTGAGCCAGTCTCTGCTTAGGACTACATCAATAGGAAAAAAAACCATAGAGATAGAACTTCGAACTACTTTATTGTGTCCAGTTTCTAAGAGCTAGCACAAACCGTGTTTCATTTAGAGTTCCAACTACATGTATCCATATAGAAGAAAACAGATTGAAACCTAAAAATTAAAACTGTTACTGCCAATGAACGGTTTAACCTAGAAGAACGAAATTTGGTGAGCCAACTGGGATTTGGGTACTGATCATTACCTGAAAGTGTCATCAAAGCGGGTGAAAAAATGTGTGCTGAGATTTCAGGAAACTCGTAGTTTTTTGGAAGCTTGGCCACCCCTTTATATGAAAGTGATTTGCGCCAGTCTCTGCTTAGGTTTATATCAACAGGAAAAAAACCATAGAGATAAAACTTTGAACTACTTTATTGTGTCAAGTTTCAAAGAGCAGGCACAAACAGTGTTTGATTTAGAGTACCAACTACATGTATCCATATAGGAGAAAACTGAGTTAAACCTAAAAATTAAAACTGTTACTGCCAAAGAAACGGTTTAAGCTGGAAGAACGAAATTTGGTGAGCCAAGTGGGATTGGGGTAGTGATCCTTACCTGAAAGTGTCATCAAGATTGGGTGAAAAATTGTGTGCTGTGATTTCAGGAAACTCGTAGTTTTTTTGAAGCTTGGCAACCACTTTCCATGAAAGTGATTTGCGCCAGTCTCTGCCTTGGACTACATCAAAAGGAAACAAACCATAGGAAAAGAACTTGGAACAACACTATTGTGTCAAGTTTCAAAGTGCTAGCACAAACTGTGTTTGATTTAGAGTTCCAACTACATGTATCCATATAGGAGAAAACAGAGTGAAACCTAAAAATTAAAACTGTTACTGAAAACGAACGTTTTAATATGGAAGAACGAAATTTGGTGAGCCAAGTGGGATCGGGGTATTGATCTTTTCCTGAAAGTGTCATCAAGATTGGGTGAAAAAATGTGTGCTGAGTTTCAGGAAACTCGTAGTTTTTTTGGAAACTTGGCAACCCCTTTCCATACAAGTGATTTGTGTCAGTCTCTGCTTAGGGCTACATCAAGAGGAAACAAACCATAGAGTTAGAACTTGGAACTACATTATTGTGTCAAGTTTCAAAGAGCTAGCACAAACCGTGTTTGATTTAGAGTTCCAAGTACATGTATCCATATCGGAGAAAACAGAGTGAAACCTAAAAATTTTAAGTGTTACTGCCAACGAACTGTTTAACCTAGAAGAACGAAATTTGGTGAGCCAAGTGGGATTGGGGTACTGATCATTACCTGAAATTTTCAAAAGAATGGGTGAAATTATGTGTGCTGAAATTTCAGGAAACTCGTAGTTTTTAGAAGCTTGGGAACCCCTTTCCATCAAAGTGATTTGTGCCACTCTCTGATTAGGGCTACATCAATAGGAAACAAACCATATAGATAGAACTTGGAACTACTTTATTGTGTCAAGTTTCTAAGAGCTAGCACAAACCGTGTTTGATTTAGAGTTCCAACTACATGTATCCATATAGGAGAAAACAGAGTGAAATCTAAAAATTAGAAATGTTACTGCCAACGAACGGTTTAAACTAGAAGAACGAACTTTGGTGAGCCAAGTGGGATTGGGGTACTGATCATTACCTGAAAGTGTCATCAAGAGTGGGTGAAAAAATGTGTGCTGAGATTTCAGGAAACTCGTAGTTTTTTGGAAGCTTGGCAACCCCTTAACATGAAAGAGATTTGTGCCAGTCTCTGCTTAGGACTACATCAATGGAAAAACAAAAAACATAGAGATAGATCTTCGAACTACTTTATTGTGTCAAGTTTCTAAGAGCTAACACAAACCGTGTTTGATTTAGAGTTCCAACTACATGTATCCATATAGGAGAAAACAGAGTGAAACCTAAAAATTAAAACTGTTACTGCCAAAGAACGGTTTAACCTAGAAGAACAAAATTTGGTGAGCTAAGTGGGATTGGGGTACTGATCATTACCTGAAAGTGTCATCAAGTGGGTTAAAAAATGTGTGCTGAGATTTCAGGAAACTCGTAGTTTTTTGGAAGCTTCGCCACCCCTTTCCATGAAAGTGATTTGTGCCAGTCTCTGCTTATGGTTACATCAATAGGAAAAAAAACATAGACGTAGAACTTGGAACTACTTTATTGTGTCAAGTTTCAAAGACCTAACACAAACCGTGTTTGATTTAGAGTTCCAACTACATTTATCCATATAGGAGAAAACAGAGTGAAACCTAAACATTAAAACTATTACTGCCAACGAACGGTTTAAGCTAGAAGAATGAAATTTGGTGAGCCAAGTGGGATTGGGGTACTGATCATTACCTGAACGTGCAATCAAGATTGGGTGAAAAAATGTGTGCTGAGATTTCAGGAAACTTGTAGTTTTTTGGAAGCTTGGCAACCCCTTTCAGTGAAAGTGATTTGCGCCAGTCTCTGCTTAGGGCTACATAAATAGGAAACAAACCATAGAGATAGAACTTGGAACTACATTATTGTGTCAAGTTTCAAAGAGCAGGCACAAACAGTGTTTGATTTAGAGTTCCAACTACTTGTATCCATATAGGAGAAAACAGAGTGAAACCTAAAAATTAAAACTGTTACTTCCAACGAACGGTTTTAGCTAGAAGAACGAAATTTTAGTGAGCCACCTTGGATTGGGGTACTGATCATTACCTGAAAGTTTCAAAAGAATTGGTGAATATTTGTGTGCTGAGATTTCAGGAAACTTGAAGTTTTTTAGAAGCTTGACAACCCCTTTCCATCAAAGTGATTTGTGCCAGTCTCTGCTTATGGCTACATCAACAGGAAACAAATCATAGAGATATGTTGAGAGCCACAGCCAAAGGGGCCCCAGCAAATGTCCAGCTGCCAGCAACCAGCTGCCAGCTGATGATTGGCTCACAGCGACCCCAGCAACATCTAGCTGATTGGCTCCTCTGCGGTGATGTTCATTGGGCTGTTTCCCTGCCCTTCAGACTGCCAGCTGATGATTGGCTCACAGCGGCCCCAGCAACATCTAGCTGATTGGCTCCTCCATGGAGCTGCTCATTGGGGGAGTTCTTTGGCTTCGCCCATGCAACCCAGCCAATCGGCCTCAAGAACAGGAGGATTGTGGGAGGTGGTGAGGTTTGTGTGGGGGTGAGAGGCTTGTGGGAAGCCGGTGGTGGCAGTTGGGCTCTGAGGGTTTTTTCCTGAGGAGCTGTTTTGTTTGGCATTTGTAGTTCTAAAAATAAAGTAGTTTCTTTTGACAAGTGGGTCCTGAAATGTGCCCAGCCAGACTGCGGCATTTGGTGGCTCGCACGGGGAGCGACTGACGGTAAGTAAACTGCTCGCCCCTGAGGGCAGTGTGAGAGGATGGGTAGCCATTCTAAGTTTCCTCTTTTGTTTTGTTTCATTTTTGTTTTAACTTGCCTGTCCCTGGAGATGAGTGAGACGGAAGAAAAACCGCTCACATCTGAGGAAAAATTATTTGCGTCTGAGGAAAACTATTTGCTTCTGAGGAACAGATAGGGAGAAAGGACAGATGCACATGTCAGGAGGATAGAAAGGCTGTCATAATGATTTTGTGTGGTTCCATTTTTATTTCATTCTGTCTCAGTTTTGTTTGAGGTTATCTTGTTGGGTTGTATTATAGTAGAAATACGGGATCAGCAATTAGTAAAAAACAAACCGAAAGACTGTGAAGTAAATTGTTAGAGGAAGGAGGCATCGCAGTAAAATCAAGAACAGTCAGGGCATACGTTGATACAATACAACAATGTAGCCCATGGCTTTTTAAGGAGGAGTTGTTAGATATATCACAATGGAACCATCATGGTGAAGATTTAAAAAGAATAGAAAAGAACAACCCAGGGACTCTGCCAGTTGGCACATTGCCATTGTGGACGTTCGTATCTGGTTTACTTAGTCCAAAGCCTTCAGTTCAGACAAAGGTAGAGGAAGGAGAAGACATAAAGATTCAAGTAAAAGAGAAGGTTTTTCGAGCTAGTGAGTCAGAGGAAGGAAGTTTAGAGCAGAAAAAGCCATTAGGGGAAAAGTTACAACAGGAGACTGCTAATAACACCTTTCTATCAGAGAGTGTAAGTGTCCAACCATCAGCACCACCTCTACAGGAGACTGCTACTAACAGCATTCTATCACCAGAGGACATATCAACAGCACCACCTCCATATGCTAGGAGAATCCCAACCCCCGCAGTTGATAGTTGGGATCCTGAGACAGGATCTCAAGTATGCCCTGTATTTGAGGTAGGAGGGCAGCGAATTTACCAGGGTTTAAATTTCAAAACAGTAAAGGAGCTAAAAGAGGCTGTAACAACCTATGGTCCTCAAGCACCCTTCACTGTAAGCTTAGTTGAATCCATTACCAACTTAAGCATGACGCCAGCAGATTGGGCTAATATGTGTAAAGCTGTGCTAAATGGAGGACAATACCTGTTATGGAAGGTTGCCAATGAGGAATTTTGCAAGGAGACGGCTAGGCGAAATGCAGCAGCTGGTTATTCTCAGAGAAATCTAGATATGTTGTTAGGAAAGGGACCTTATGAGGATCCGCAGCAACAAATTGCATATGATCCTGGCGTATACTCACAAATTGCTGTAGATGCAGTTAAGGCATGGAAGACTTTACAAGGACATGGAGGTTTACAAGGTCAATTATCTAAGATAATACAAGGAGCTAATGAACCTTACGCTGAATTTTTAGATAGGCTTATTCAAACAGCTACCAGAATTTTTGGGAATACAGAACAAGCAATGCCATTAATAAAACAACTGGCTTATGACCAAGCGAATCGTTGGTGCAGAGATATCATTAGACCATGGAAACAGGAAGATTTAAACACATATATTAAATTATGTAGAGACATTAATGAACAAGAGCAAGTCATGGCAGCTGCAGTAAAACAGGCTTTAGATGCCAGAGACATTAATGAACAAGGGCAAATTGTGGCAGCTGCAGTAAAACAGGCTTTATATACCAGGCCAAGAACATGTTACAATTGTCAACAAACAGGACATTTTAAAAGGAATTGCCCCATAGGAGGAGGGTTTAACAAAACTAGGTATCAAAGGAGTAGAATACCGGGTATTTGCCCACGATGCCGTAAAGGGAGACATTGGGCTAATGAATGCCGTTCTCAAACCACCATAGAGGGTACTCCATTACATTGGGCTAATAAATACCATTCTCAAACCACCATAGAGGGTACTCCATTAAAAAACGAACAAGGACAAGGTGTTTATCCACAATATCGTGGACAAAGGCATCGGGCTCCGTTGCCAAAAAACGGACAGGGGGCCCCAATGCTCCGGCGCCCCAAACCACAAATATACGGAGCACTGGAGGAACCCAGCAACCCAATCAGGGTAGTGCCCAGGACACATTGTCCATCAGATCCCTCATCAGAGAAACCAGAGTGAGCGCAGGGTTGGACATCTGCGCCTCCACCAGATCAGTACTAACTCCAGAGATGGGAGTTCAAATCATTCCCACAGGGGTAAAAGGACCTCTTCCCAAAGGAACAGTAGGCTTATTATTGGGACACAGCTCTTCTACTCTAAAAGGACTTTTGATAAGTCCTGGGGTAATTGATCCCGATTATGAAGGTGAAATAAAAATTATACCCAGTTCTCCAAAGGGTATATCAATAATTTCACCAGGAGATAGAATAGCACAGTTACTAATAATACCAAGCCTACATGATAAATTTTCCAGTCATGCTGTAGAAAGAGGTTCCAAGGGATTAGGCTCCACAGGTGTAGATTGGGCTATGCTTTCTTTAAATTTAGATTCTCGTCCCGTGCTAAAACTAAATATTCAAGGACATGAATTTAATGGGCTACTGGATACAGGTGCAGACCTTAGCATCATCTCTCGTCAAGAATGGCCAAAACATTGGCCATTACAACAAGCCAATCAAACGCTTCGAGGCCTAGGAGTGGCGATTAATCCTGATAGAAGCACAATGGTATTAGATTGGAAGGATCCTGAAGGATGTGAAGGAAGTATACAGCCATATGTATTGGAATATCTTCCCGTAAATTTATGGGGACGAGATGTCTTAGATCAATTAGGTTTGACATTAACAAATAACATCAATCAAAATGCACCCACTATTATGGCTAGACAAGGTTTTAGGAAAGGAAAAAGACTAGAAAAACAAGAACAAGGTATAGCAGCACCAATACAAATAGATCAAGGAACAGACAGACATGGGTTGGATTTTCACAAAGGGCCACTGAGACAATAAAAATTACATGGAAAACAGAAAGACCAGTATGGGTTCCTCAGTGGCCCTTGACTAAAGAAAAGATACAAGTAGCCCATGATCTGGTCAAACAACAATTAGCGGAAGGACATATACAACCTTCTGTATCTCCCCATAATACTCCCATTTTTGTCATCAAAAAGAAATCTGGTAAATGTGATTATTGCAAGACCTAAGAGCCATTAATAATGAAATGGTCATTATGGGACCTGCTCAGTCGGGGATTCCTCAATTGTCTGCTTTGCCAAAAACTTGGTATGTTTTAGTTATAGATATTAAAGATTGTTTTTTTTTTTCAATTCCAATTCATCCTGAGGATAGTCCACGTTTTGCATTGACTATCCCTGCACTAAATCATGAAGGTCCTGATCAGAGATATGAATGGAAAGTACTCCCTCAAGGGATGGCTAACAGCCCAACTATGTGTCAAATTTATGTTAACAAAGTAATCCAGCCACTTAGAAATCAAAATCCTGAACTACAAATATTTCACTATATGGATGATGTATTATTAGCACACAAAGCTAAAAACACATTGCTAGAATGTTATGCCACACTTATAAATTTATTGAAAAATTATAATCTAGAGATAGCAATAGATAAAGTACAATTAAATTTTCCAATTAATTATTTAGGAGTTCTATTATCCTCAACCATGGTCCGTCCACCAAAAATTCAAATACGAGTAGATCAACTCAAATCACTTAATGACTTTCAAAAGTTATTAGGAGACATAAATTGGATAAGGCCTTATCTAGGTATTCCAACAGGAGAATTAGGACTTTTATTTGATATCCTAAAAGGTCCATCAGATCCAAATTCACCCCGAATGTTAACGCCTGAAGCAAGAAAGGCATTAAAAATCATTGAAACATATATGGAAAATATGCATTTGGATAGAATTGATATGTTTGCCTTTATTATTTATTGTACTACCAACAAAAAATATTCCTACAGGAGTATTTTGGCAAGAAGGTCCATTATTATGGATACATTTATCTTATTCTCCTAACACTATTCTTACTAGGTATCCTGAGGCTGTAGGACAATTAATACTCAAAGGAATAAAAACAGCAAAGGGAGTATTTGGAATTTCTCCAAATAAAATTATTACTCCATATACTATGAATCAAATTGATGAATTAGCTAATGAGTTAAATACTTGGGCAATAATCATGTGCAAATCTAATGTTTCATTTGATAACCACTTACCATCTAATCCTTTATTGTCTTTTTGGTCATTGCATCCTGTAATTTTTCCAAAAATGACAAGAAAAACACCTATCATGAATGCTCCAAATATATTCACTGATGGGTCAAATAATGGTACAGCAGCAATAGTTACACCTGATCAAACTTTTACATTTGTAGTACCCAAACAATCAGCTCAAAAGGTAGAGCTTAATGCAGTATTACAAGCTTTTGTGATGTTTAAAGATTCTGTATTTAATTTATTTTCTGATAGTCAGTATATAGTTAATGCTATAATATCCCTTGAAGATGCTGGTAGGATTTCCCCTTCTTCTACTGTTTTCTCTTTGTTTTCCACTATACAAAGTTTAATCTGGGACAGAAAAGATCCATTCTTTATAGGACATATCAGGGCACATACAGGATTGCCTGGAGCCCTTAGTTTGTGTAGTGAGCCGTTTCTGCGGACTGCGGTCGCCATTACAAGATGGCGCTGGCTCGACTGTGGTTTGTGACAAACAACTCCTTAATTGGGAGAGTTGGTGCGTGGTTTTCTAACACCCTATGAGAAAGCTCCACGTGGCAGCTTCGCATTGGGGCTTGAGATGCTTTATTAAGGCTGGTAGGAGCATTCGGGGAGAGAGAAGAGGAAGATGAAGAAGAGAGTAGAGTGGAAGAGATCTCGAGAACCTGAATAAACGACTGGAAGAAGATTCCCGGTGTTGCGTCTTCCTTGCGGGCAAGGGGGTCGCGACAAATGGTGCCGAGACCCGGGAAAATCAGAACTTTCAGTCGTCAGGAGTGGTGCACCAATCGTCCCGTGAGTGGACCCCTCGTCCCTGAGCGGACCCCTCGTCCCTGAGCGGACCCCTCGTCCCTGAGCGGACCCCTCGTCCCTGAGCGGACCCCTCGTCCCTGAGCGGAGCGGACTCCTCGTCCCCGAGAGCGGGACCCCGTAGGCCTCATATTTTATTGCAGC
This sequence comes from Spermophilus citellus, assembly GCF_964194105.1. Lineage (NCBI taxonomy): Eukaryota > Metazoa > Chordata > Mammalia > Rodentia > Sciuridae > Spermophilus > Spermophilus citellus. The sequence goes on along the minus strand of NC_138193.1, from coordinate 40,431,252 downwards.
TGCTATGTGTACTTTCACTTTTGTTTTCTGTGTTCTTTTTTTGTCGTCTGTGTCTTTCGTTTTCTGTGTTCCTTCTGTTGCTGTGCCATGGGTGCCGCAGCAGCAGATTAATTATGACCCTGGGATCTATGCCCAGGGACGCCCACTGCAGCCGGGAAAAGGGAACAGGAGCCCGCCCCGGCCCGGAAGCCGGAGTGTGCGGGGATGGTCCAGAAACAGAGCAGGCTGCTGCCGCAGTAAGAGCTTGGCCAGGCGGGGAAAAATGCAAACAAAATCAGGCAAGGTGCGGTCGGCTAGGAAATCTTGGGGAACTTTTGCCCTGAGGGTGAGCGACGGACTCCGTGTTGCTTGCATCACCATGGTAACCATGGGCTGCCTGGCGGAAGAGCGGCTTCCTGGTCCCACCTCCCACACTCTTGGGGGCTACCGATTGGTTCTTCCACAGTCACTCAGACAGGACTTCTAGTCCCACCTTCCAGCCACTAACCTGTACTGTTGCGTTTCAGATTTCTACCGGAGCTACTCAGAAACTGTATTTTTAAAAATGCCTACCTGTAAATGCTAACGGAAGATATCTTTTTCAGACAAAATTTGATTCCACAGGTTTCTATGTTAAACTCATAAGATGATAAATTGAAGACCCTGGCGGAGTCTGTGCGCACTTATGGAGTGGATGCCGCCTTCACACTAACTCAGGTGGAAAGCATTTTTGATCAATCTTAAGTTAATCTCACAGGAGTTTCTTGTTTTGGCTTCGGGAACGCTCATTGTATTAGCCTTAAGACCAAGAATTTGATTAACTGGAAGGACCCATTGCGGTCCAGTCAGGTCTCAGGGAAGCATTCTCAGTGCTGTATTGAGCTAAGTAGCCTCAGGGGAACAATCAGGCTCAGGAACCCCCGTAAATAGCTCTGCTTTAAACATAACTACCTTGGCTATTATCTCCGAAGTACTAATCCCAGTGCCTCCTTCTTCTAATAGTCTTTATAATGCCACTCATTTTAAGGCCTCTCCTTACTGTACCCCTAATCTTGGTTTCCCCCCAACATTTACGCCTTGTCAGGATCATTCTTGGGAGAAACGTCAAGTTGCTAAAGGTTTCTCCCTTTCCCCCTCTCTTAAGAGGTATGTTTATAACTTTGACAACAGTGCCAACTCCTCTCTTTCCAGGAACTTAAGCCTCTGTATGATCTCCTCCAAGGAGACCCTTCCCCCAGCTCAGCCAGGAATCCCACACCTGAGGCTCTACAATCATTAAGACTGATAGAGAAGGCCCTACAAGAGAATCCCACACCTGAGGCTCTACAATCATTAAGACTGATAGAGAAGGCCCTACAAGACACGCAGGTTACCCAGATAAACTATTCTATACCCCTATCATTTATAATCCTGCCATCAAAATTAACTCCTACTACAGTGTTTTGACAAATAGGTCCCATCTATTGGGTCCATTTACCTGCTTCTAACTCTCGGGTAATAACTCCCTTTTATGAACTGGTGATGAATCTGATCTGGAAGGCCAAATATTTGGGTGATGCACTGTTTGGAAAGACTTTTGACATTCTCATTCAACCTTATACCCAGGATATGATTTTAAATTTCCAACAAGAACATGATCTTTGGTGTCTCTTCCCTTGTAATTTCAAAGGTCAAATTAATAATCACTTTCCCCGACATAAACTTCTAGAAGACCTCAAAAAATGTCCTATTATTTCTCCTAAAATTATTAAAGGGGAATCTATCCCGGGAGCTCAGACTGTTTATACAGACGGAGCAAGAGGGGGGTTTGCTGTTGTTTTTGATGGATCTCAAGTAAATTGACACCCTGTTCCTAGACTGTCTGCCCAAATATCAGAAGTTGAGGCTCTAATTATGGCCCTTAAATTATACAATTCCATTCCACTTGATGTGTATACTGATAGTCTCTATGTTGCTAATTTAGCCTCAGTTATTGAGGCAACCCCTTATATTGGCAGACAATTTACTATCATGGAACAATTACAAACGGATCAACTCCTTAGCTCCATGCTAAATTCCATCTAAATGCACAATCCTTACGCTTCTGTGCGGGGTGCTCACGTGATCAGACTCTACAAATTGTTTTCTTATGCCCAGTGTGTGCTCCATTCATTCATTCCCCTAGTCTAAGTGTTAATCCTAGAGGCTTACACACCAATGATGTCTGGCAAAATGATGTTACCCACTTCTGGCAAACAATAGAGGGAGAATCAGATATTACTATTCAGTTTACTTCCAATGGAAAACAGCAGCCAGATTGGACTTAAGGATATCTCTGGGGGCTGCGTATTTACACCCCCGGACAGTACAATCCTGGCCTGCTTTTTCGGCTTAAATTGACCACAGAACAGCCTACTGGAAGTTTAATAGGACCCAATCAGGTGCTCGGAGATCAAAAGGCCCCATCTGGACCCAAACAGCCTATAGCCCCAGCAGTAATATCTTCCCCCAGCGGTCAAACAATAACTGTGGGCTATCAAACCTTTGATTGTGCCCCTGGGCCCATACACCCTGGAACTGGAGATCGTCTTTTTGATTTGATCCAAGGAGCCTTTTTCGCTCTCAATGCCACTAGTCCTAACAGGACCCAAGATTGCTGGCTATGCTTGACCTCCAGGCCGCCCTATTATGAAGGGGTAGCAATACTGTCTAAATTATCCTCTAATACCACTGCAGATCCTAAATGTTATTCTCTACCCAGCTATAAGATTTAACAGCCATGGCCAAGTCAATTACTGCTTTGGAAAAGTCCCTCACCTCCCTCTCAGAAGTTGTGTTACAAAATAGGAGGGGACTAGATTTATTGTTCCTAGGGGAAGGAGGACTATGTGTAGCCTTAAAGGAACAGTGTTGTTTTTATGCAAATCATACTGGGGTAATCCGTGAAACTATTGAAAAGGTCACGGAAAGATTGGCTAAAAGACAAAAGGAGTTTGAAGCACAACAAGGATGGTTTGAACAGTGGTTTAAAAATACCCCATAGTTAACTCCTTTGATATCCACTGTAATGGGACCGCTTTTCGGTCTCCTCCTTATAGCTGCTGTAGGCCCCTGCCTAGGTAAGAGAATGACACAATTTATTAAAGACCAAATTAACATTCTGACTTCTAAGCCAATACAGATCCATTATCAACGCCTGCAGACCAAGGATGATCTTGCTGAAGTTTGTCTCCGACCAATTCGAAGATGATTTTTCTACAATGATCCCTGCTTCATGCCTTCCTCCTTTTGCCCCCTTTTTCTTCTTTATTTTTACTCTATGCCTTGTTGAACCGGAACCAATTAAAGACCCAATAATGACTGGCTGAATAGATACCACTGAACGCCTTGGCAACAACAAGCTGATCTTGTAGTACCCAGAGACGGGCAACTTTCACGCTTGCACTGCAACCTAAGACAGGGGAATGGGGCCTCCCCAAAGACGGGTAAGCAGTGTAGGGGCAGTGAACGACCTAAGACAGGGGCTACTTGATTCCCTTTGACGTGCAACAAACAAAAGGGGGGGAACTGCTGGCACGGATTCCCCCCGGCCCCCAGGGCTTGGATCCAGCCCTGATTTTTGTGCATGTCAAAGAGGCCAGCTCACAAGACCTTGAAGGAGCTCACAAGGCCTTGAAAGATTTGTGGTGTCTGTTTTCATATTCAGCCAATAACGGTCATGTGGGAACGTCCTGACCTGTTTGGGTCTGATAAGGTTCCTGGTTGAAGGCTTAGTATGAGTAATGGCATTTCACCTCAAGTCTGGCTTGCACAGATTACCCGTGCCTTTCTTTTAGGGTGTTACCAACTTGTTTGTCGTTATATTTCTATACAGCCACAGTTCAGCCTCAGCTATCCCCCTTCGTCCACCATCGTCACGATACAGGATGCGAGGCAAGGCACTGCACTTGAGTGATCCTTGAAGTGGACCTCAAGGAGAGCATGTCCTATTGCATGCGGGTTAGACGCGTCCACGCCCCGTCCCACGAGAAAAGCGTCGGCTGATATGGTCTCAGATCTGGGGAAGGGCCCTCCTTGGGGCTGAGCCATACTATGCAGCCATTTCTGCACAGTGGGATAGGACCTCTACTCTCGCCTGTATTGTTTTTAGAAAACAAAAGGGGGAACTGTAGTGAGCCGTTTCTGCGGACTGCGGTCGCCATTACAAGATGGCGCTGGCTCGACTGTGGTTTGTGACAAACAACTCCTTAATTGGGAGAGTTGGTGCGTGGTTTTCTAACACCCTATGAGAAAGCTCCACGTGGCAGCTTCGCATTGGGGCTTGAGATGCTTTATTAAGGCTGGTAGGAGCATTCGGGGAGAGAGAAGAGGAAGATGAAGAAGAGAGTAGAGTGGAAGAGATCTCGAGAACCTGAATAAACGACTGGAAGAAGATTCCCGGTGTTGCGTCTTCCTTGCGGGCAAGGGGGTCGCGACAAGTTTGGGCAATGATTTAGCAGATAAAACTACACATGACATACATATTTTCTCTACACTAGAAGAAGCTATAAATTTTCATAAAAGGTTCCATGTCAATGCTAATACTTTACAAAAGCGTTTTAAAATAACTAAGGAACAAGCTAGACAAATAATAAAACAATGTCAAAATTGTGTGACCTTTTTACCACAAGTTAATCTTGGAGTCAATCCTAGAGGATTGATACCTAACCATATTTGGCAGATGGACGTCACACATTTGCCAGAATTTGGAAAATTAAAATATTTGCATGTTACAGTTGATACTACTTCTGGATTTTTGATGGGCTCCCTTCATGCCGGAGAAAAAACTAAAGATGTTATAGCTCATTGCTTACAAAATTTTGCCACTGTGGGCATTCCAAAACAGTTAAAAACAGATAATGCCCCTGGTTATACTTCTACCTCTTTTAAACAATTTTGCTCATCATTTGGCATTACTCATAAAGCAGGAATCCCATATAATCCACAGGGACAAGGCATAGTTGAAAGAGCTCATCAAACTATTAAAATGTACTTATTAAAGCAAAAAGACGGAATTGGGAAGGGGTATATATTCACAAAAGATAAACTTAAAATAACCCTTTTTACTCTAAACTTTTTAAATTTGGATTCATCAGGACTTAGTGCTGCAGAAAGGCATATGTGTCCAAAAAATGTACATAAGCCCAAGGTACTTTGGAAAGATATTCTAACAGGACATTGGAAAGGTCCTGACCCAGTAATTGTCTGGAGTCGGGGGTCTGTTTGTGTGTTTCCATAGGAAGAACAGCAGCCGATTTGGGTTCCGGAAAGATTAACTAAAATCCTGACGGAGTGATTGTCTGGAGTCGGGGGCCTGTTTGTGTGTTTCCACAGGGAGAACAGCAGCCGATTTGGATTCCAGAGAGATTAACTAAAGTGATTTCTACAGACCAAAAAGAAGATGATTTGGCTCAAATCCATAACAGCTGATATCCAAAACACCAATTTGGCTATCCTTACATCTGCAACATAACCAGGATGCTTTTTTCAATATCTATTTTATTATTGCCCTTTCCCATATCATGAAGTTCTATTTTGGTTTTTGAGCTCATACAGACCTAGGTTAATGTTTTGCTGATCAGTTCTATTTTTTTTTTTGAATATAGAGTTTTAAACATTGCAATGGAGATTTCACCTGTAAAAAGTTATAAGGCCTTTACTATTATGTTATGTGCTATATGTATTATATTATGTGTGCACACTTGTGTTTTGTGTTATATGTTTGAATGTACGTATGTCCATGTATCATATATGATGAGCACTCATGAAAAAATGGATCCAAATATTTTTTTTATTCACGTGATTTAAATGGTTTAATTTAAATTGGGTAAATAACTGTTAAGAATTGTTTTAATATGTAAACAAAAAAGAAGGTTAACAGATTTGTTTGTTTACTTTCACCTTTCCTTTTCATTATATTTAATAATTCTCACCTTACCTTTTCATTATATTTAATAATTCTCTTCAAGATAATGTAAATTGTTAAGAAAATTGTTTTCTTTTAGTGCCTTCTGGAATGTTACATAATTTTTTCTTTAGCCATTATTGCCAGAATTCCTATCTTCATCCCAGTGCCGGTGAAGACAAAGATAAAACTAATCTACAGCTTCTGCAATAGCCATCACTGAACTGCTTGCAGAACTTGCCTAAACTATGTGCAGAACTTGCAGAACTTGCCTAGACTTGCCTAGACTATGCATTGTGAACTATCTGTTGGTGCAGCGACTTGTGGTAGTGTTGGGGTATTTTTGCTGATGATGTCATCGGTGATACAATTTTTCCAACAAGAGCCATCAATTGGCTTAGTGTATCTTCCTCCCTTCTGCTTTTCATGACAAAGACCTCTCCACAGGTGTGGCTGTATAATGGACCGGTAGTCAATGATGGGTAAGATCCAATTACAATGGTACCAACCTAAGACAGGAGGCTGACGCCCTGAGGTCAGCTCATCCGAAGACGGGTAAGGACCATATGTAGTATTGGACAACCTAAGGCAGGCACGGTCCCCAAGCCACATGCTTGTTGTTTAAACACAGAGGGGGAGATGTTGAGAGCCACAGCCAAAGGGGCCCCAGCAAACGTCCAGCTGCCAGCAACCAGCTGCCAGCTGATGATTGGCTCACAGCGGCCCCAGCAACATCTAGCTGATTGGCTCCTCTGCGGTGATGTTCATTGGGCTGTTTCCCTGCCCTTCAGACTGCCGGCTGATGATTGGCTCACAGCAGCCCCAGCAACATCTAGCTGATTGGCTCCCCCACGGAGCTGCTCATTGGGGGAGTTCTTTGGCTCCGCCCATGCAACCCAGCCAATCGGCCTCAAGAACAGGAGGATTGTGGGAGGTGGTGAGGTTTGTGTGGGGGTGAGAGGCTTGTGGGAAGATGGTGGTGGCAGTTGGGCTCTGAGGGTTTTTTCCTGAGGAGCTGTTTTGTTTGGCATTTGTTGTTCTAAAAATAAAGTTAGTTTTTTTTTGACAAGTGGCTCCTGAATTGTGCCCAGCCAGACTGCGGCAGAGAAAGAACTAGGAACTACATTATTGTGTCAAGTTTCAAAGAGCTATCACAAACCGTGTTTGACTTAGAGTTCCAACTACATGTATCCATATATTAGAAAACACAGTGAAACCTAAAAATTTAAACTGTTACTGCCAACGAACGGTTTAACCTAGAAGAACGAAATTTGGTGAGCCACGTGGGATTGGGGAACTGATCATTACCTGAAAGTGTCATCAAGATTGGGTGCAAAAATGTGTGCTGAGATTTCACGAAACTCGTAGTTTTTTGGAAGCTTGGCAACCCCTTTCCATGAGAGTGATTTGCGAGAGTCTCTGCTTAGGTCTACACCAATAGAAATCAAACCATAGAGATAGAACTTGGAACTACTTTTTTGTGTCAAGTTTCAAAGAGCTAGCACAAACCGTGTTTCATTTAGAGTTCCAACTACATGTAACCATATAGGAGAAAACAGAGTGAAACCTAAAAATTAGAACTGTTACTGACAACGAACGGTTTAACCTAAAAGAACGAAATTTGGTGAGCCAGGTGGGATTGGGGTACTGATCATTACCTGAAATTTTCAAAAGAATGGGAGAAATTATGTGTGCTGAGATTTCAGGAAACTCGTAGTTTTTTGGAAGCTTGGCAAGCCATTTCCATCAAAGTGATTTGTGCCAGTCTCTGCTTACGGCTACATCAACAGGAATCAAACCATAGAGATAGAACTTGGAACTACATTATTGTGTCAAGTTTCAAAGAGCTACCTCAAACCGTGTTTGATTTAGAGTTCCAACTACATGTATCCAAATATTAGAAAACAAAGTGAAACCTAAAAATTAAAACTGTTACCTCCAACGAACGGTTTAACCTAGAAGAACGAAATTTGGTGAGCCAAGTGGGATTGGGGTACTGATCATTACGTGAAAGTGTCATCAAGATTGGGTGAAAAAATGTGTGCTGGGATTTCAGGAAACTCATAGTTTTTTGGAAGCTTGGCAACCCCTTTCCATGAAAGTGATTTGAGCCAGGCTCTGCTTAGGGCTACATCGATAGGAAACAAACCAGAGAGATAGAACTTGGAAATACTTTATTGTGTCAAGTGTCAAGGAGCCAGCACAAACCGTGTTTGATTTAGGGTTCCAATTACATGTGTCCATATAGGAGAAAACAGGGTGAAACCTAAAAATTAAAACTCTTACTGCAAACGAACGGTTTAACCTAGAAGAATGAAATTTGGTGAGCCAAGTGTGATTGAGTTACGGATCATTATCTGAAAGTGTCATCAAGATTGATTAGAAAAATTGTGTGCTTAGATTTCAGGAAACCGTAGTGTTTTGGAAGATTGGCAACCCCTTTCCATGAAAGTGCAATGCGCCAATCTTTGCTTACGGATACATCAATAGGAAACAAACCACAGAGATAGAACTTGGAACTACTTTATTGTGTCAAGTTTCAAAGAGCTATCACAAACCTTGTTTGATTTAGAGTTCCAACTACATATATACATATAGGAGAAAACAGAGTGAAACCTAAAAATTAAAACTGTTTCTGTAAAGAACGGTTTAACCTAGAAGAACGAAATTTGGTGAGCCAAGTAGGAATGGGGTCCTGATCATTCCCTGAATGTGTCATCAAGATTGGGTGAAAAAATGTGTGCTGACATTTCAGGAAACTCGTCGTTTTTTCAAAGATTGGCAACCTGTTTCCATGAAAGTGATTTGCGCCAGTCTCTGCTTAGAGCTACATCAATAGGAAACAAACCATAGAGATAGAACTTGGAACTTCTTTATTGTGACAAGTTTCAAAGAGCTAGCGCAAACCGCGTTTGATTTAGAGTTCCAACTACATGAATCCATATAGGAGAAAACAGAGTGAAACCTAAAAATTCAAACTGTTACTGGAAACGAAAGCTGCAATATTGAAGAACGAAATTTGGGGAACAAAGTGGGCTCAGTGTACTGATCATTACCTGAAAGTATCACCCAGTTTGGGTGTAAAAATATTTGCTGAGATTTCTGGAGATTCGTAATTTTTGGAAGCTTGGCAACCCCTTTCAATGAAAGTGTTTCTCGCCTGTCACTGCTTAGGGCTACATCAATAGGAAACAGAACATAGAGATAGAACTTGAAACTAAATAATTTTGTTAAGTTTCAAAAAGCTAGCACAAACCGTGCTTGATTTAGAGTTCCAAATACATCTATCAATATAGGAGAAAACAGAGTGAAACGCCAAAATTCAAACTGTTACTGGAAACGAACGCTTCAACATAGAACAACGAAATTTGGGGAACCAAGTGGGCTTAGTGTACTGATCATTACCTGAAAGTATCATCCAGTTTGGGTGTAAAAATATTTGCTGAGATTTCTGGAGATTCGTAAATTTGGAAGCTTGGCAACCCCTTTCAATGAAAGTGTTTCTCGCCTGTCACTGCTTAGGGCTACATCAATAGGAAACAGAACGTAGAGATAGAACTTGAAACTAGTTAATTGTGTCAAGTTTCAAGAAATTAGCACAAACCGTGCTTGATTTAGAGTTCCAAATATATCTATCATTATAGGAGAAAACAGAGTGAAACGCCAAAATTCAAACTGTTACTGGAAACGATCGCTTCAACATAGAAGAACGAAATTTGGGGAACAAAGTGGGCTCAGTGTACTGATCATTACCTGAAAGTATCACCCAGTTTGGGTGTAAAAATATTTGCTGAGATTTCTGGAGATTCGTAATTTTTGGAAGCTTGGCAACGCCTTTCAATGAAAGTGTTTCTTGCCTGTCACTGCTTAGGGCTACATCAATAGGACACAGAACGTAGAGATAGAACTTGAAACTAGTTAATTGTGTCAAGTTTCAAGAAGCTAGCACAATCCGTGTTTGATTTAGAGTTCCAAATACATCTATCATTATAGGAGAAAACAGAGTGAAACGTAAAAATTCAAACTGTTACTGGAAACGAAAGCTGCAACATTGAAGAACGAAATTAGGGGAACAAATTGGGCTCAGTGTACTGATCATTACCTGAAAATATCACCCAGTTTGGGTGTAAAAATATTTGCTGAGATTTCTGGAGATTCGTAATTTTTGGAAGCTTGGCAACCCCTTTCAATGAAAGTGTTTCTCGCCTGTCACTGCTTAGGGCTACATCAATAGGAAACAGAACATAGAGATAGAACTTGAAACTAATTAATTGTGTCAAGTTTCAAAAAGCTAGCACAAACCGTGCTTGATTTAGAGTTCCAAATACATCTATCAATATAGGAGAAAACAGAGTGAAACGCCAAATTTCAAACTGTTACTGGAAACGAACGCTTCAACATAGAAGAACGAAATTTGGGGAACCAAGTGGGCTTAGTGTACTGATCATTACCTGAAAGTATCATCCAGTTTGGGTGAAAAAATGTTTGCTGAGATTTCTGGAGATTCGTAATTTTTGGACGCTTGGCAACCCCTTTCAATGAAAGTGTTTCTCGCATGTCACTGCTTAGGGCTACATCAATCGGAAACAGAACATAGACATAGAACTTGAAACTACTTAACTGTGTCAAGTTTCAAGAAGCTAGCACAAACCGTGCTTGATTTAGAGTTCCAAATACATCTATCATTATAGGAGAAAACAGAGTAAAACGTAAAAATTCAAACTGTTACTGGAAACGAACACTTCAACATAGAAGAACGAAATTTGGGGAACCTAGTGGGCTTAGTGTACTGATCATTACCTGAAAGTATCATCCAGTTTGGGAGAAAAAATATTTGCTTAGATTTCTGGAGATTCGTAATTTTTGGAAGCTTGGCAACCCCTTTCAATGAAAGTGTTTCTCGTCTGTCACTGCTTAGGGCTACATCAATAGGAAACAGAACATAGAGATAGAACTTGAAACTAATTAATTGTGTCAAGTTTCAAGAAGCTAGCACAAACCATGTTTGATTTAGAGTTCCAAATACATCTATCAATATAGGAGAAAACAGAGTGAAACCTAAAAATTCAAACTGTTACTGGAAATGAAAGCTGCAACATTGAAGAACGAAATTTGGGGAACAAAATGGGCTCAGTGTACTGATCATTACCTGAAAGTATCACCCAGTTTGGGTGTAAAAATATTTGCTGAGATTTCTGGAGATTCGTAGTTTTTGGAAGCTTGGCAACCCCTTTCAATGAAAGTGTTTCTCGTCTGTCACTGCTTAGGGCTACAAAAATAGGAAACAAAACATAGAGATAGAACTTGAAACTACTTAATTCTGTCAAGTTTCAAAAAGCTAGCACAAACCGTGCTTGATTTAGAGTTCCAAATACATCTATCAATATAGGAGAAAACAGAGTGAAACGCCAAAATTCAAACTGTTACTGGAAACGAACGCTTCAACATAAAAGAACGAAATTTGGGGAACCAAGTGGGCTTAGTGTACTGATCATTACCTGAAAGTATCATCCAGTTTGGGTGAAAAAATATTTGCTGAGATTTCTGGAGATTCGTAATTTTTGGAAGCTTGGCAACCCCTTTCAATGAAAGTGTTTCTTGCCTGTCACTGCTTAGGGCTACATCAATAGGAAACAGAACATAGAGATAGAACTTGAAACTACTTAATTGTGTCAAGTTTCAAGAAGGTAGCACAAACCGTGTTTGATTTAGAGTTCCAAATACATCTATCAATATAGGAGAAAACAGAGTGAAACCTAAAAATTCAAACTGTTACTGGAAACGAAAGCTTCAACATTGAAGAACGAAATTTGGGGAACAAAGTGGGCTCAGTGTACTGATCATAACCTGAAATTATCACCCAGTTTGGGTGTAAAAATATTTGCTGAGATTTCTGGAGATTCGTAATTTTTGGAAGCTTGGCAACCCCTTTCAATGAAAGTGTTTCTCGCCTGTCACTGTTTAGGGCTACATCAATAGGAAACAGAACATAGAGATAGAACTTGAAACTAATTAATTGTGTCAAGTATCAAAAAGCTAGCACAAACCGTGCTTGATTTAGAGTTCCAAATACATCTATTAATATAGAAGAAAACAGAGTGAAACGCCAAATTCAAACTTTTAATGGAAACGAACACTTCAACATAGAAGAATGAAATTTGGGGAACCAAGTGGGCTTAGTGTACTGATCATTACCTGAAAGTATCATCCAGTTTGGGTGAAAAAATGTTTGCTGAGATTTCTGGAGATTCGTAATTTTTGGACGCTTGGCAACCCCTTTCAATGAAAGTGTTTCTCGTCTGTCACTGCTTAGGGCTACACCAATCGGAAACAGAACATAGAGATAGAACTTGAAACTACTTAATTGTGTCAAGTTTCAAGAAGCTAGCACAAACCATGCTTGATTTAGAGTTCCAAATACATCTATCAATATACGAGAAAACAGAGTGAAACCTAAAAATTCAAACTGTTACTGGAAACGAAAGCTGCAACATTGAAGAACGAAATTTGGGGAACAAAGTGGGCTCAGTGTACTGATCATTACCTGAAAGTATCACCCAGATTGGGTGTAAAAATATTTGCTGAGATTTCTGGAGATTCGTAATTTTTGGAAGCTTGGCAACCCCTTTCAATGAAAGTGTTTCTCGTCTGTCACTGCTTAGGGCTACAAAAATAGGAAACAAAACATAGAGATAGAACTTGAAACTACTTAATTCTGTCAAGTTTCAAAAAGCTAGCACAAACCGTGCTTGATTTAGAGTTCCAAATACATCTATCTATATAGGAGAAAACAGAGTGAAACGCCAAAATTCAAACTGTTACTGGAAACGAACGCTTCAACATAGAAGAACGAAATTTGGGGAACCAAGTGGGCTTAGTGTACTGATCATTACCTGAAAGTATCATCCAGTTTGGGTGAAAAAATATTTGCTGAGATTTCTGGAGATTCGTAATTTATGGAAGCTTGGCAACCCCTTTCAATGAAAGTGTTTCTTGCCTGTCACTGCTTAGGGCTACATGAATAGGAAACAGAACATAGAGATAGAACTTGAAACTACTTAATTTTGTCAAGTTTCAAGAAGGTAGCACAAACCGTGTTTGATTTAGAGTTCCAAATACATCTATCAATATAGGAGAAAACAGAGTGAAACCTAAAAATTCAAACTGTTACTGGAAACGAAAGCTTCAACATTGAAGAACGAAATTTGGCTAACAAAGTGGGCTCAGTGTACTGATCATAACCTGAAAGTATCACCCAGTTTGGGTGTAAAAATATTTGCTGAGATTTCTGGAGATTCGTAATGTTTGGAAGCTTGGCAACCCCTTTCAATGAAAGTGTTTCTCGACTGTCACTGCTTAGGGCTACATCAATAGGAAACAGAACGTAGAGATAGAACTTGAAACTACTTAATTGTGTCAAGTTTCAAGAGCTGGCACAAACCGTGCTTGATTTAGAGTTCCAAATACAGCTATCAATATAGGAGAAAATAGAGTGAAACGCCAAAATTCAAACTGTTACTGGAAACGAACGCTTCAACATAGAAGAACGAAATTTGGGGAACCAAGTGGGCTTAGAGTACTGATCATTACCTGAAAGTATCATCCAGTTTGGGTGAAAAAATATTTGCTGAGATTTCTGGAGATTCGTAATTTTTGGAAGCTTGGCAACCCCTTTCAATGAAAGTGTTTCTCGCCTGTCACTGCTTAGGGCTACATCAATAGGAAACAGAACATAGAGATAGAACTTGAAACTAATTAATTGTGTCAAGTTTCAAGAAGCTAGCACAAACCGTGTTTGATTTAGAGTTCCAAATACATCTATCAATGTAGGAGAAAACAGAGTGAAACCTAAAAATTCAAACTGTTACTGGAAACGAAAGCTGAAACATTGAAGAACGAAATTTGGGGAACAAAGTGGGCTCAGTGTACTGATCATAAACTGAAAGTATCACCCAGTTTGGGTGTAAAAATATTTGCTGAGATTTCTGGAGTTTCGTAATTTTTGGAAGCTTTGCAACCCCTTTCAATGAAAGTGTTTCTCGCCTGTCACTGCTTAGGGCTACATCAATAGGAAACAGAACATAGAGATAGAACTTGAAACTAATTAGTTGTGTCAAGTTTCAAAAAGCTAGCACAAACCGTGCTTGATTTAGAGTTCCAAATACATCTATCAATATAGGAGAAAACAGAGTGAAACGTAAAAATTCAAACTGTTACTGGAAACGAACGCTTCAACATAGAAGAATGAAATTTGGGGAACCAAGTGGGCTTAGTGTACTGATCATTACCTGAAAGTATCATCCAGTTTGGGTGAAAAAATGTTTGCTGATATTTCTGGAAATTCGTAATTTTTGGACGCTTGGCAACCCCTTTCAATGAAAGTGTTTCTCGCCTGTCACTGCTTAGGGCTACATCAATTGGAAACAGAACATAGAGATAGAACTTGAAACTACTTAACTGTGTCAAGTTTCAAGAAGCGAGCACAAACCGTGCTTGATTTAGAGTTCCAAATACATCTATCAATATAGGAGAAAACAGAGTGAAACGCCAAAATTCAAACTGTTACTGGAAACGAACGCTTCAACATAAAAGAACGAAATTTGGGGAACCAAGTGGGCTTAGTGTACTGATCATTACCTGAAAGTATCATCCAGTTTGGGTGAAAAAATGTTTGCTGAGATTTCTGGAGATCCGTAATTTTTGGAAGCTTGGCAACCCCTTTCAATGAAAGTGTTTCTCGTCTGTCACTGCTTAGGGCTACACCAATAGGAAACAGAACATAGAGATACAACTTGAAACTACTTAATTGTGTCAAGTTTCAAGAAGCTAGCACAAACCGTGCTTGATTTAGAGTTCCAAATACATCTATCAATATAGGAGAAAACAGAGTGAAACGCCAAAATTCAAACTGTTACTGGAAACGAACGCTTCAACATAGAAGAACGAAATTTGGGGAACCAAGTGGGCTTAGTGTACTGATCATTACCTGCAAGTATCATCCAGTTTGGGTGAAAAAATATTTGGTGTTATTTCTGGAGATTCGCAATTTTTGGAAGCTTGGCAACCCCTTTCAATGAAAGTGTTTCTCGCCTGTCACTGCTTAGGGCTACATCAATAGGAAACAGAACATAGAGATAGAACTTGAAACTACTTAACTGTGTCAAGTTTCAAGAAGCTAGCACAAACCGTGCTTGATTTAGAGTTCCAAATACATCTATCAATATAGGAGAAAACAGAGTGAAACGCCAAAATTCAAACTGTTACTGGAAACGAACGCTTCAACATAGAAGAACGAAATTTGGGGAACCAAGTGGGCTTAGTGTACTGATCATTACCTGAAAGTATCGTCCAGTTTGGGAGAAAAAATATTTGCTGAGATTTCTGGAGATTCGTAATTTTTGGAAGCTTGGCAACCCCTTTCAATGAAAGTGTTTCTCGCCTGTCACTGCATAGGGCTACATCAATCGGAAACAGAACATAGAGATAGAACTTGAAACTAGTTAATTGTGTCAAGATTCAAGAAGCTAGCACAAACCGTGTTTGATTTAGAGTTCCAAACACATCTATAGATATAGAAGAAAACAGAGTGAAACCTAAAAATTCAAACTGTTACTGGAAACGAAAGCTTCAACATTGAAGAACGAAATTTGGGGAACAAAGTGGGCTCAGTGTACTTATCATTACCTGAAAGAATCACCCAGTTTGGGTGTAAAAATATTTGCTGAGATTTCTGGAGTTTCGTAATTTTTGGAAGCTTTGCAACCCCTTTCAATGAAAGTGTTTCTCGCCTGTCACTGCTTAGGGCTACATCAATAGGAAACAGAACGTAGAGATAGAACTTGAAACTAATTAATTGTGTCAAGTTTCAAAAAGCTAGCACAAACCGTGCTTGATTTAGAGTTCCAATTACATCTATCAATATAGGAGAAAACAGAGTGAAACGCCAAAATTCAAACTGTTACTAAAAACGAACGGTTCAACATAGAAGAACGAAATTTGGGAACCAAGTGGGCTTAGTGTACTGATCATTACCTGAAAGTATCATCCAGTTTGGGTGAAAAAATATTTGCTGAGATTTCTGGATATTCGTAATTTTTGGAAGCTGTGCAACCCCTTTCAATGAAAGTGTTTCTCGCCTGTCACTGCTTAGGGCAACATCAATCGGAAACAGGACATAGAGATAGAACTTAAAACTACTTAACTGTGTCAAGTTTCAAGAAGCTAGCACAAACCATGCTTGATTTAGAGTTCTAAATACATCTATCAATATAGGAGAAAACAGAGTGAAACGCCAAAATTCAAACTGTTACTGGAAAGGAACGCTTCAACATAGAAGAACGAAATTTGGGGAACCAAGTGGGGTTAGTGTACTGATCATTACCTGAAAGTATCATCCAGTTTGGGTGAAAAAATGTTTGCTGAGATTTCTGGAGATTCGTAATTTTTGGACGCTTGGCAACCCCTGTCAATGAAAGTGTTTCTCGTCTGTCACTGCTTAGGGCTACACCAATAGGAAACAAAATATAGAGATAGAACTTGAAACTACTTAATTGTGTCAAGTTTCAAAAAGCTAGCACAAACCGTGCTTGATTTAGAGTTCCAAATACATCTATCAATATAGGAGAAAACAGAGTGAAACGCCAAAATTCAAACTGTTACTGGAAACGAACGCTTCAACATAGAAGAACGAAATTTGGGGAACCAAGTGGGCTTAGTGTACTGATCATTACCTGAAAGTATCACCCAGTTTGGGTGTAAAAATATTTGCTGAGATTTCTGGAGATTCGTAATTTTTGGAAGCTTGGCAACCCCTTTCAATGAAAGTGTTTCTCGCCTGTCACTGCTTACGGCTACATCATTAGGAAACAGAACATAGAGATAGAACTTGAAACTAGTTAATTGTGTCAAGTTTCAAGAAGCTAGCACAAACCGTGTTTGATTTAGTGTTCCAAATACATCTATCAATATAGGAGAAAACAGAGTGAAACGTAAAAATTCAAACTGTTATTGGAAACGAAAGCTTCAACATTGAAGAACGAAATTTGGGGAACAAAGTGGGCTTAGTGTACTGAACATTACCTGAAAGTATCATCCAGTTTGGGTTAAAAAATGTTTGCTGAGATTTCTGGAGATCCGTAATTTTTGGAAGCTTGGCAACCCCTTTCAATGAAAGTGTTTCTCGCCTGTCACTGCTTAGGGCTACATCAATAGGAAACAGAACATAGAGATAGAACTTGAAACTCATTAATTGTGTCAAGTTTCAAGAAGCTAGCACAAACCGTGCTTGATTTAGAGTTCCAAATACATCTATCAATATAGGAGAAAACAGAGTGAAACGCCAAAATTCAAACTGTTACTGGAAACGAACGGTTCAACATAGAAGAACGAAATTTGGGAACCAAGTGGGCTTAGTGTACTGATCATTACCTGAAAGTATCATCCAGTTTGGGTGAAAAAATATTTGCTGAGATTTCTGGAGATTCGTAATTTTTGGAAGCTGTGCAACCCCTTTCAATGAAAGTGTTTCTCGCCTGTCACTGCTTAGGGCAACATCAATCGGAAACAGAACATAGAGATAGAACTTGAAACTACTTAACTGTGTCAAGTTTCAAGAAGCTAGCACAAACCATGCTTGATTTAGAGTTCCAAATACATCTATCAATATAGGAGAAAACAGAGTGAAACGCCAAAATTCAAACTGTTACTGGAAACGAACGCTTCAACATAGAACAACGAAATTTGGGGAACCAAGTGGGCTTAGTGTACTGATCATTACCTGAAAGTATCATCCAGTTTGGGTGTAAAAATATTTGCTGAGATTTCTGGAGATTCGTAATTTTTGGAAGCTTGGCAACCCCTTTCAATGAAAGTGTTTCTCGCCTGTCACTGCTTAGGGCTACATCAATAGGAAACAGAACGTAGAGATAGAACTTGAAACTAGTTAATTGTGTCAAGTTTCAAGAAGCTAGCACAAACCGTGCTTGATTTAGAGTTCCAAATATATCTATCATTATAGGAGAAAACAGAGTGAAACGCCAAAATTCAAACTGTTACTGGAAACGATCGCTTCAACATAGAAGAACGAAATTTGGGGAACAAAGTGGGCTCAGTGTACTGATCATTACCTGAAAGTATCACCCAGTTTGGGTGTAAAAATATTTGCTGAGATTTCTGGAGATTCGTAATTTTTGGAAGCTTGGCAACGCCTTTCAATGAAAGTGTTTCTTGCCTGTCACTGCTTAGGGCTACATCAATAGGACACAGAACGTAGAGATAGAACTTGAAACTAGTTAATTGTGTCAAGTTTCAAGAAGCTAGCACAATCCGTGTTTGATTTAGAGTTCCAAATACATCTATCATTATAGGAGAAAACAGAGTGAAACGTAAAAATTCAAACTGTTACTGGAAACGAAAGCTGCAACATTGAAGAACGAAATTAGGGGAACAAATTGGGCTCAGTGTACTGATCATTACCTGAAAATATCACCCAGTTTGGGTGTAAAAATATTTGCTGAGATTTCTGGAGATTCGTAATTTTTGGAAGCTTGGCAACCCCTTTCAATGAAAGTGTTTCTCGCCTGTCACTGCTTAGGGCTACATCAATAGGAAACAGAACATAGAGATAGAACTTGAAACTAATTAATTGTGTCAAGTTTCAAAAAGCTAGCACAAACCGTGCTTGATTTAGAGTTCCAAATACATCTATCAATATAGGAGAAAACAGAGTGAAACGCCAAATTTCAAACTGTTACTGGAAACGAACGCTTCAACATAGAAGAACGAAATTTGGGGAACCAAGTGGGCTTAGTGTACTGATCATTACCTGAAAGTATCATCCAGTTTGGGTGAAAAAATGTTTGCTGAGATTTCTGGAGATTCGTAATTTTTGGACGCTTGGCAACCCCTTTCAATGAAAGTGTTTCTCGCATGTCACTGCTTAGGGCTACATCAATCGGAAACAGAACATAGAGATAGAACTTGAAACTACTTAACTGTGTCAAGTTTCAAGAAGCTAGCACAAACCGTGCTTGATTTAGAGTTCCAAATACATCTATCATTATAGGAGAAAACAGAGTAAAACGTAAAAATTCAAACTGTTACTGGAAACGAACACTTCAACATAGAAGAACGAAATTTGGGGAACCTAGTGGGCTTAGTGTACTGATCATTACCTGAAAGTATCATCCAGTTTGGGAGAAAAAATATTTGCTTAGATTTCTGGAGATTCGTAATTTTTGGAAGCTTGGCAACCCCTTTCAATGAAAGTGTTTCTCGTCTGTCACTGCTTAGGGCTACATCAATAGGAAACAGAACATAGAGATAGAACTTGAAACTAATTAATTGTGTCAAGTTTCAAGAAGCTAGCACAAACCATGTTTGATTTAGAGTTCCAAATACATCTATCAATATAGGAGAAAACAGAGTGAAACCTAAAAATTCAAACTGTTACTGGAAATGAAAGCTGCAACATTGAAGAACGAAATTTGGGGAACAAAATGGGCTCAGTGTACTGATCATTACCTGAAAGTATCACCCAGTTTGGGTGTAAAAATATTTGCTGAGATTTCTGGAGATTCGTAGTTTTTGGAAGCTTGGCAACCCCTTTCAATGAAAGTGTTTCTCGTCTGTCACTGCTTAGGGCTACAAAAATAGGAAACAAAACATAGAGATAGAACTTGAAACTACTTAATTCTGTCAAGTTTCAAAAAGCTAGCACAAACCGTGCTTGATTTAGAGTTCCAAATACATCTATCAATATAGGAGAAAACAGAGTGAAACGCCAAAATTCAAACTGTTACTGGAAACGAACGCTTCAACATAAAAGAACGAAATTTGGGGAACCAAGTGGGCTTAGTGTACTGATCATTACCTGAAAGTATCATCCAGTTTGGGTGAAAAAATATTTGCTGAGATTTCTGGAGATTCGTAATTTTTGGAAGCTTGGCAACCCCTTTCAATGAAAGTGTTTCTTGCCTGTCACTGCTTAGGGCTACATCAATAGGAAACAGAACATAGAGATAGAACTTGAAACTACTTAATTGTGTCAAGTTTCAAGAAGGTAGCACAAACCGTGTTTGATTTAGAGTTCCAAATACATCTATCAATATAGGAGAAAACAGAGTGAAACCTAAAAATTCAAACTGTTACTGGAAACGAAAGCTTCAACATTGAAGAACGAAATTTGGGGAACAAAGTGGGCTCAGTGTACTGATCATAACCTGAAATTATCACCCAGTTTGGGTGTAAAAATATTTGCTGAGATTTCTGGAGATTCGTAATTTTTGGAAGCTTGGCAACCCCTTTCAATGAAAGTGTTTCTCGCCTGTCACTGTTTAGGGCTACATCAATAGGAAACAGAACATAGAGATAGAACTTGAAACTAATTAATTGTGTCAAGTATCAAAAAGCTAGCACAAACCGTGCTTGATTTAGAGTTCCAAATACATCTATTAATATAGAAGAAAACAGAGTGAAACGCCAAATTCAAACTTTTAATGGAAACGAACACTTCAACATAGAAGAATGAAATTTGGGGAACCAAGTGGGCTTAGTGTACTGATCATTACCTGAAAGTATCATCCAGTTTGGGTGAAAAAATGTTTGCTGAGATTTCTGGAGATTCGTAATTTTTGGACGCTTGGCAACCCCTTTCAATGAAAGTGTTTCTCGTCTGTCACTGCTTAGGGCTACACCAATCGGAAACAGAACATAGAGATAGAACTTGAAACTACTTAATTGTGTCAAGTTTCAAGAAGCTAGCACAAACCATGCTTGATTTAGAGTTCCAAATATATCTATCAATATACGAGAAAACAGAGTGAAACCTAAAAATTCAAACTGTTACTGGAAACGAAAGCTGCAACATTGAAGAACGAAATTTGGGGAACAAAGTGGGCTCAGTGTACTGATCATTACCTGAAAGTATCACCCAGATTGGGTGTAAAAATATTTGCTGAGATTTCTGGAGATTCGTAATTTTTGGAAGC
Organism: Spermophilus citellus; assembly: GCF_964194105.1. NCBI lineage: Eukaryota > Metazoa > Chordata > Mammalia > Rodentia > Sciuridae > Spermophilus > Spermophilus citellus. Next base: position 40,410,363 of record NC_138193.1, on the reverse strand, counting down.
TTGGCAACCCCTTTCAATGAAAGTGTTTCTCGTCTGTCACTGCTTAGGGCTACAAAAATAGGAAACAAAACATAGAGATAGAACTTGAAACTACTTAATTCTGTCAAGTTTCAAAAAGCTAGCACAAACCGTGCTTGATTTAGAGTTCCAAATACATCTATCTATATAGGAGAAAACAGAGTGAAACGCCAAAATTCAAACTGTTACTGGAAACGAACGCTTCAACATAGAAGAACGAAATTTGGGGAACCAAGTGGGCTTAGTGTACTGATCATTACCTGAAAGTATCATCCAGTTTGGGTGAAAAAATATTTGCTGAGATTTCTGGAGATTCGTAATTTATGGAAGCTTGGCAACCCCTTTCAATGAAAGTGTTTCTTGCCTGTCACTGCTTAGGGCTACATGAATAGGAAACAGAACATAGAGATAGAACTTGAAACTACTTAATTTTGTCAAGTTTCAAGAAGGTAGCACAAACCGTGTTTGATTTAGAGTTCCAAATACATCTATCAATATAGGAGAAAACAGAGTGAAACCTAAAAATTCAAACTGTTACTGGAAACGAAAGCTTCAACATTGAAGAACGAAATTTGGCTAACAAAGTGGGCTCAGTGTACTGATCATAACCTGAAAGTATCACCCAGTTTGGGTGTAAAAATATTTGCTGAGATTTCTGGAGATTCGTAATTTTTGGAAGCTTGGCAACCCCTTTCAATGAAAGTGTTTCTCGACTGTCACTGCTTAGGGCTACATCAATAGGAAACAGAACGTAGAGATAGAACTTGAAACTACTTAATTGTGTCAAGTTTCAAGAGCTGGCACAAACCGTGCTTGATTTAGAGTTCCAAATACATCTATCAATATAGGAGAAAATAGAGTGAAACGCCAAAATTCAAACTGTTACTGGAAACGAACGCTTCAACATAGAAGAACGAAATTTGGGGAACCAAGTGGGCTTAGAGTACTGATCATTACCTGAAAGTATCATCCAGTTTGGGTGAAAAAATATTTGCTGAGATTTCTGGAGATTCGTAATTTTTGGAAGCTTGGCAACCCCTTTCAATGAAAGTGTTTCTCGACTGTCACTGCTTAGGGCTACATCAATAGGAAACAGAACGTAGAGATAGAACTTGAAACTACTTAATTGTGTCAAGTTTCAAGAGCTGGCACAAACCGTGCTTGATTTAGAGTTCCAAATACATCTATCAATATAGGAGAAAATAGAGTGAAACGCCAAAATTCAAACTGTTACTGGAAACGAACGCTTCAACATAGAAGAACGAAATTTGGGGAACCAAGTGGGCTTAGAGTACTGATCATTACCTGAAAGTATCATCCAGTTTGGGTGAAAAAATATTTGCTGAGATTTCTGGAGATTCGTAATTTTTGGAAGCTTGGCAACCCCTTTCAATGAAAGTGTTTCTCGCCTGTCACTGCTTAGGGCTACATCAATAGGAAACAGAACATAGAGATAGAACTTGAAACTAATTAATTGTGTCAAGTTTCAAGAAGCTAGCACAAACCGTGTTTGATTTAGAGTTCCAAATACATCTATCAATGTAGGAGAAAACAGAGTGAAACCTAAAAATTCAAACTGTTACTGGAAACGAAAGCTGAAACATTGAAGAACGAAATTTGGGGAACAATGTGGGCTCAGTGTACTGATCATAAACTGAAAGTATCACCCAGTTTGGGTGTAAAAATATTTGCTGAGATTTCTGGAGTTTCGTAATTTTTGGAAGCTTTGCAACCCCTTTCAATGAAAGTGTTTCTCGCCTGTCACTGCTTAGGGCTACATCAATAGGAAACAGAACATAGAGATAGAACTTGAAACTACTTAACTGTGTCAAGTTTCAAGAAGCTAGCACAAACCGTGCTTGATTTAGAGTTCCAAATACATCTATCAATATAGGAGAAAACAGAGTGAAACGCCAAAATTCAAACTGTTACTGGAAACGAACGGTTCAACATAGAAGAACGAAATTTGGGAACCAAGTGGGCTTAGTGTACTGATCATTACCTGAAAGTATCATCCAGTTTGGGTGAAAAAATATTTGCTGAGATTTCTGGAGATTCGTAATTTTTGGAAGCTGTGCAACCCCTTTCAATGAAAGTGTTTCTCGCCTGTCACTGCTTAGGGCAACATCAATCGGAAACAGAACATAGAGATAGAACTTGAAACTACTTAACTGTGTCAAGTTTCAAGAAGCTAGCACAAACCATGCTTGATTTAGAGTTCCAAATACATCTATCAATATAGGAGAAAACAGAGTGAAACGCCAAAATTCAAACTGTTACTGGAAACGAACGCTTCAACATAGAACAACGAAATTTGGGGAACCAAGTGGGCTTAGTGTACTGATCATTACCTGAAAGTATCATCCAGTTTGGGTGTAAAAATATTTGCTGAGATTTCTGGAGATTCGTAATTTTTGGAAGCTTGGCAACCCCTTTCAATGAAAGTGTTTCTCGCCTGTCACTGCTTAGGGCTACATCAATAGGAAACAGAACGTAGAGATAGAACTTGAAACTAGTTAATTGTGTCAAGTTTCAAGAAGCTAGCACAAACCATGCTTGATTTAGAGTTCCAAATATATCTATCATTATAGGAGAAAACAGAGTGAAACGCCAAAATTCAAACTGTTACTGGAAACGATCGCTTCAACATAGAAGAACGAAATTTGGGGAACAAAGTGGGCTCAGTGTACTGATCATTACCTGAAAGTATCACCCAGTTTGGGTGTAAAAATATTTGCTGAGATTTCTGGAGATTCGTAATTTTTGGAAGCTTGGCAACGCCTTTCAATGAAAGTGTTTCTTGCCTGTCACTGCTTAGGGCTACATCAATAGGACACAGAACGTAGAGATAGAACTTGAAACTAGTTAATTGTGTCAAGTTTCAAGAAGCTAGCACAATCCGTGTTTGATTTAGAGTTCCAAATACATCTATCATTATAGGAGAAAACAGAGTGAAACGTAAAAATTCAAACTGTTACTGGAAACGAAAGCTGCAACATTGAAGAACGAAATTAGGGGAACAAATTGGGCTCAGTGTACTGATCATTACCTGAAAATATCACCCAGTTTGGGTGTAAAAATATTTGCTGAGATTTCTGGAGATTCGTAATTTTTGGAAGCTTGGCAACCCCTTTCAATGAAAGTGTTTCTCGCCTGTCACTGCTTAGGGCTACATCAATAGGAAACAGAACATAGAGATAGAACTTGAAACTAATTAATTGTGTCAAGTTTCAAAAAGCTAGCACAAACCGTGCTTGATTTAGAGTTCCAAATACATCTATCAATATAGGAGAAAACAGAGTGAAACGCCAAATTTCAAACTGTTACTGGAAACGAACGCTTCAACATAGAAGAACGAAATTTGGGGAACCAAGTGGGCTTAGTGTACTGATCATTACCTGAAAGTATCATCCAGTTTGGGTGAAAAAATGTTTGCTGAGATTTCTGGAGATTCGTAATTTTTGGACGCTTGGCAACCCCTTTCAATGAAAGTGTTTCTCGCATGTCACTGCTTAGGGCTACATCAATCGGAAACAGAACATAGAGATAGAACTTGAAACTACTTAACTGTGTCAAGTTTCAAGAAGCTAGCACAAACCGTGCTTGATTTAGAGTTCCAAATACATCTATCATTATAGGAGAAAACAGAGTAAAACGTAAAAATTCAAACTGTTACTGGAAACGAACACTTCAACATAGAAGAACGAAATTTGGGGAACCTAGTGGGCTTAGTGTACTGATCATTACCTGAAAGTATCATCCAGTTTGGGAGAAAAAATATTTGCTTAGATTTCTGGAGATTCGTAATTTTTGGAAGCTTGGCAACCCCTTTCAATGAAAGTGTTTCTCGTCTGTCACTGCTTAGGGCTACAAAAATAGGAAACAAAACATAGAGATAGAACTTGAAACTACTTAATTCTGTCAAGTTTCAAAAAGCTAGCACAAACCGTGCTTGATTTAGAGTTCCAAATACATCTATCTATATAGGAGAAAACAGAGTGAAACGCCAAAATTCAAACTGTTACTGGAAACGAACGCTTCAACATAGAAGAACGAAATTTGGGGAACCAAGTGGGCTTAGTGTACTGATCATTACCTGAAAGTATCATCCAGTTTGGGTGAAAAAATATTTGCTGAGATTTCTGGAGATTCGTAATTTATGGAAGCTTGGCAACCCCTTTCAATGAAAGTGTTTCTTGCCTGTCACTGCTTAGGGCTACATGAATAGGAAACAGAACATAGAGATAGAACTTGAAACTACTTAATTTTGTCAAGTTTCAAGAAGGTAGCACAAACCGTGTTTGATTTAGAGTTCCAAATACATCTATCAATATAGGAGAAAACAGAGTGAAACCTAAAAATTCAAACTGTTACTGGAAACGAAAGCTTCAACATTGAAGAACGAAATTTGGCTAACAAAGTGGGCTCAGTGTACTGATCATAACCTGAAAGTATCACCCAGTTTGGGTGTAAAAATATTTGCTGAGATTTCTGGAGATTCGTAATTTTTGGAAGCTTGGCAACCCCTTTAAATGAAAGTGTTTCTCGACTGTCACTGCTTAGGGCTACATCAATAGGAAACAGAACGTAGAGATAGAACTTGAAACTACTTAATTGTGTCAAGTTTCAAGAGCTGGCACAAACCGTGCTTGATTTAGAGTTCCAAATACATCTATCAATATAGGAGAAAATAGAGTGAAACGCCAAAATTCAAACTGTTACTGGAAACGAACGCTTCAACATAGAAGAACGAAATTTGGGGAACCAAGTGGGCTTAGAGTACTGATCATTACCTGAAAGTATCATCCAGTTTGGGTGAAAAAATATTTGCTGAGATTTCTGGAGATTCGTAATTTTTGGAAGCTTGGCAACCCCTTTCAATGAAAGTGTTTCTCGACTGTCACTGCTTAGGGCTACATCAATAGGAAACAGAACGTAGAGATAGAACTTGAAACTACTTAATTGTGTCAAGTTTCAAGAGCTGGCACAAACCGTGCTTGATTTAGAGTTCCAAATACATCTATCAATATAGGAGAAAATAGAGTGAAACGCCAAAATTCAAACTGTTACTGGAAACGAACGCTTCAACATAGAAGAACGAAATTTGGGGAACCAAGTGGGCTTAGAGTACTGATCATTACCTGAAAGTATCATCCAGTTTGGGTGAAAAAATATTTGCTGAGATTTCTGGAGATTCGTAATTTTTGGAAGCTTGGCAACCCCTTTCAATGAAAGTGTTTCTCGCCTGTCACTGCTTAGGGCTACATCAATAGGAAACAGAACATAGAGATAGAACTTGAAACTAATTAATTGTGTCAAGTTTCAAGAAGCTAGCACAAACCGTGTTTGATTTAGAGTTCCAAATACATCTATCAATGTAGGAGAAAACAGAGTGAAACCTAAAAATTCAAACTGTTACTGGAAACGAAAGCTGAAACATTGAAGAACGAAATTTGGGGAACAATGTGGGCTCAGTGTACTGATCATAAACTGAAAGTATCACCCAGTTTGGGTGTAAAAATATTTGCTGAGATTTCTGGAGTTTCGTAATTTTTGGAAGCTTTGCAACCCCTTTCAATGAAAGTGTTTCTCGCGTGTCACTGCTTAGGGCTACATCAATAGGAAACAGAACATAGAGATAGAACTTGAAACTAATTAGTTGTGTCAAGTTTCAAAAAGCTAGCACAAACCGTGCTTGATTTAGAGTTCCAAATACATCTATCAATATAGGAGAAAACAGAGTGAAACGTAAAAATTCAAACTGTTACTGGAAACGAACGCTTCAACATAGAAGAATGAAATTTGGGGAACCAAGTGGGCTTAGTGTACTGATCATTACCTGAAAGTATCATCCAGTTTGGGTGAAAAAATGTTTGCTGATATTTCTGGAAATTCGTAATTTTTGGACGCTTGGCAACCCCTTTCAATGAAAGTGTTTCTCGCCTGTCACTGCTTAGGGCTACATCAATTGGAAACAGAACATAGAGATAGAACTTGAAACTACTTAACTGTGTCAAGTTTCAAGAAGCGAGCACAAACCGTGCTTGATTTAGAGTTCCAAATACATCTATCAATATAGGAGAAAACAGAGTGAAACGCCAAAATTCAAACTGTTACTGGAAACGAACGCTTCAACATAAAAGAACGAAATTTGGGGAACCAAGTGGGCTTAGTGTACTGATCATTACCTGAAAGTATCATCCAGTTTGGGTGAAAAAATGTTTGCTGAGATTTCTGGAGATCCGTAATTTTTGGAAGCTTGGCAACCCCTTTCAATGAAAGTGTTTCTCGTCTGTCACTGCTTAGGGCTACACCAATAGGAAACAGAACATAGAGATACAACTTGAAACTACTTAATTGTGTCAAGTTTCAAGAAGCTAGCACAAACCGTGCTTGATTTAGAGTTCCAAATACATCTATCAATATAGGAGAAAACAGAGTGAAACGCCAAAATTCAAACTGTTACTGGAAACGAACGCTTCAACATAGAAGAACGAAATTTGGGGAACCAAGTGGGCTTAGTGTACTGATCATTACCTGCAAGTATCATCCAGTTTGGGTGAAAAAATATTTGGTGTTATTTCTGGAGATTCGCAATTTTTGGAAGCTTGGCAACCCCTTTCAATGAAAGTGTTTCTCGCCTGTCACTGCTTAGGGCTACATCAATAGGAAACAGAACATAGAGATAGAACTTGAAACTACTTAACTGTGTCAAGTTTCAAGAAGCTAGCACAAACCGTGCTTGATTTAGAGTTCCAAATACATCTATCAATATAGGAGAAAACAGAGTGAAACGCCAAAATTCAAACTGTTACTGGAAACGAACGCTTCAACATAGAAGAACGAAATTTGGGGAACCAAGTGGGCTTAGTGTACTGATCATTACCTGAAAGTATCGTCCAGTTTGGGAGAAAAAATATTTGCTGAGATTTCTGGAGATTCGTAATTTTTGGAAGCTTGGCAACCCCTTTCAATGAAAGTGTTTCTCGCCTGTCACTGCATAGGGCTACATCAATCGGAAACAGAACATAGAGATAGAACTTGAAACTAGTTAATTGTGTCAAGATTCAAGAAGCTAGCACAAACCGTGTTTGATTTAGAGTTCCAAACACATCTATAGATATAGAAGAAAACAGAGTGAAACCTAAAAATTCAAACTGTTACTGGAAACGAAAGCTTCAACATTGAAGAACGAAATTTGGGGAACAAAGTGGGCTCAGTGTACTTATCATTACCTGAAAGAATCACCCAGTTTGGGTGTAAAAATATTTGCTGAGATTTCTGGAGTTTCGTAATTTTTGGAAGCTTTGCAACCCCTTTCAATGAAAGTGTTTCTCGCCTGTCACTGCTTAGGGCTACATCAATAGGAAACAGAACGTAGAGATAGAACTTGAAACTAATTAATTGTGTCAAGTTTCAAAAAGCTAGCACAAACCGTGCTTGATTTAGAGTTCCAATTACATCTATCAATATAGGAGAAAACAGAGTGAAACGCCAAAATTCAAACTGTTACTAAAAACGAACGGTTCAACATAGAAGAACGAAATTTGGGAACCAAGTGGGCTTAGTGTACTGATCATTACCTGAAAGTATCATCCAGTTTGGGTGAAAAAATATTTGCTGAGATTTCTGGATATTCGTAATTTTTGGAAGCTGTGCAACCCCTTTCAATGAAAGTGTTTCTCGCCTGTCACTGCTTAGGGCAACATCAATCGGAAACAGGACATAGAGATAGAACTTAAAACTACTTAACTGTGTCAAGTTTCAAGAAGCTAGCACAAACCATGCTTGATTTAGAGTTCTAAATACATCTATCAATATAGGAGAAAACAGAGTGAAACGCCAAAATTCAAACTGTTACTGGAAAGGAACGCTTCAACATAGAAGAACGAAATTTGGGGAACCAAGTGGGGTTAGTGTACTGATCATTACCTGAAAGTATCATCCAGTTTGGGTGAAAAAATGTTTGCTGAGATTTCTGGAGATTCGTAATTTTTGGACGCTTGGCAACCCCTGTCAATGAAAGTGTTTCTCGTCTGTCACTGCTTAGGGCTACACCAATAGGAAACAAAATATAGAGATAGAACTTGAAACTACTTAATTGTGTCAAGTTTCAAAAAGCTAGCACAAACCGTGCTTGATTTAGAGTTCCAAATACATCTATCAATATAGGAGAAAACAGAGTGAAACGCCAAAATTCAAACTGTTACTGGAAACGAACGCTTCAACATAGAAGAACGAAATTTGGGGAACCAAGTGGGCTTAGTGTACTGATCATTACCTGAAAGTATCACCCAGTTTGGGTGTAAAAATATTTGCTGAGATTTCTGGAGATTCGTAATTTTTGGAAGCTTGGCAACCCCTTTCAATGAAAGTGTTTCTCGCCTGTCACTGCTTACGGCTACATCATTAGGAAACAGAACATAGAGATAGAACTTGAAACTAGTTAATTGTGTCAAGTTTCAAGAAGCTAGCACAAACCGTGTTTGATTTAGTGTTCCAAATACATCTATCAATATAGGAGAAAACAGAGTGAAACGTAAAAATTCAAACTGTTATTGGAAACGAAAGCTTCAACATTGAAGAACGAAATTTGGGGAACAAAGTGGGCTTAGTGTACTGAACATTACCTGAAAGTATCATCCAGTTTGGGTTAAAAAATGTTTGCTGAGATTTCTGGAGATCCGTAATTTTTGGAAGCTTGGCAACCCCTTTCAATGAAAGTGTTTCTCGCCTGTCACTGCTTAGGGCTACATCAATAGGAAACAGAACATAGAGATAGAACTTGAAACTCATTAATTGTGTCAAGTTTCAAGAAGCTAGCACAAACCGTGCTTGATTTAGAGTTCCAAATACATCTATCAATATAGGAGAAAACAGAGTGAAACGCCAAAATTCAAACTGTTACTGGAAACGAACGGTTCAACATAGAAGAACGAAATTTGGGAACCAAGTGGGCTTAGTGTACTGATCATTACCTGAAAGTATCATCCAGTTTGGGTGAAAAAATATTTGCTGAGATTTCTGGAGATTCGTAATTTTTGGAAGCTGTGCAACCCCTTTCAATGAAAGTGTTTCTCGCCTGTCACTGCTTAGGGCAACATCAATCGGAAACAGAACATAGAGATAGAACTTGAAACTACTTAACTGTGTCAAGTTTCAAGAAGCTAGCCCAAACCATGCTTGATTTAGAGTTCCAAATACATCTATCAATATAGGAGAAAACAGAGTGAAACGCCAAAATTCAAACTGTTACTGGAAACGAACGCTTCAACATAGAACAACGAAATTTGGGGAACGAAGTGGGCTTAGTGTACTGATCATTACCTGAAAGTATCATCCAGTTTGGGTGTAAAAATATTTGCTGAGATTTCTGGAGATTCGTAATTTTTGGAAGCTTGGCAACCCCTTTCAATGAAAGTGTTTCTCGCCTGTCACTGCTTAGGGCTACATCAATAGGAAACAGAACGTAGAGATAGAACTTGAAACTAGTTAATTGTGTCAAGTTTCAAGAAGCTAGCACAAACCGTGCTTGATTTAGAGTTCCAAATATATCTATCATTATAGGAGAAAACAGAGTGAAACGCCAAAATTCAAACTGTTACTGGAAACGATCGCTTCAACATAGAAGAACGAAATTTGGGGAACAAAGTGGGCTCAGTGTACTGATCATTACCTGAAAGTATCACCCAGTTTGGGTGTAAAAATATTTGCTGAGATTTCTGGAGATTCGTAATTTTTGGAAGCTTGGCAACGCCTTTCAATGAAAGTGTTTCTTGCCTGTCACTGCTTAGGGCTACATCAATAGGACACAGAACGTAGAGATAGAACTTGAAACTAGTTAATTGTGTCAAGTTTCAAGAAGCTAGCACAATCCGTGTTTGATTTAGAGTTCCAAATACATCTATCATTATAGGAGAAAACAGAGTGAAACGTAAAAATTCAAACTGTTACTGGAAACGAAAGCTGCAACATTGAAGAACGAAATTAGGGGAACAAATTGGGCTCAGTGTACTGATCATTACCTGAAAATATCACCCAGTTTGGGTGTAAAAATATTTGCTGAGATTTCTGGAGATTCGTAATTTTTGGAAGCTTGGCAACCCCTTTCAATGAAAGTGTTTCTCGCCTGTCACTGCTTAGGGCTACATCAATAGGAAACAGAACATAGAGATAGAACTTGAAACTAATTAATTGTGTCAAGTTTCAAAAAGCTAGCACAAACCGTGCTTGATTTAGAGTTCCAAATACATCTATCAATATAGGAGAAAACAGAGTGAAACGCCAAATTTCAAACTGTTACTGGAAACGAACGCTTCAACATAGAAGAACGAAATTTGGGGAACCAAGTGGGCTTAGTGTACTGATCATTACCTGAAAGTATCATCCAGTTTGGGTGAAAAAATGTTTGCTGAGATTTCTGGAGATTCGTAATTTTTGGACGCTTGGCAACCCCTTTCAATGAAAGTGTTTCTCGCATGTCACTGCTTAGGGCTACATCAATCGGAAACAGAACATAGAGATAGAACTTGAAACTACTTAACTGTGTCAAGTTTCAAGAAGCTAGCACAAACCGTGCTTGATTTAGAGTTCCAAATACATCTATCATTATAGGAGAAAACAGAGTAAAACGTAAAAATTCAAACTGTTACTGGAAACGAACACTTCAACATAGAAGAACAAAATTTGGGGAACCTAGTGGGCTTAGTGTACTGATCATTACCTGAAAGTATCATCCAGTTTGGGAGAAAAAATATTTGCTTAGATTTCTGGAGATTCGTAATTTTTGGAAGCTTGGCAACCCCTTTCAATGAAAGTGTTTCTCGTCTGTCACTGCTTAGGGCTACATCAATAGGAAACAGAACATAGAGATAGAACTTGAAACTAATTAATTGTGTCAAGTTTCAAGAAGCTAGCACAAACCATGTTTGATTTAGAGTTCCAAATACATCTATCAATATAGGAGAAAACAGAGTGAAACCTAAAAATTCAAACTGTTACTGGAAATGAAAGCTGCAACATTGAAGAACGAAATTTGGGGAACAAAATGGGCTCAGTGTACTGATCATTACCTGAAAGTATCACCCAGTTTGGGTGTAAAAATATTTGCTGAGATTTCTGGAGATTCGTAGTTTTTGGAAGCTTGGCAACCCCTTTCAATGAAAGTGTTTCTCGTCTGTCACTGCTTAGGGCTACAAAAATAGGAAACAAAACATAGAGATAGAACTTGAAACTACTTAATTCTGTCAAGTTTCAAAAAGCTAGCACAAACCGTGCTTGATTTAGAGTTCCAAATACATCTATCAATATAGGAGAAAACAGAGTGAAACGCCAAAATTCAAACTGTTACTGGAAACGAACGCTTCAACATAAAAGAACGAAATTTGGGGAACCAAGTGGGCTTAGTGTACTGATCATTACCTGAAAGTATCATCCAGTTTGGGTGAAAAAATATTTGCTGAGATTTCTGGAGATTCGTAATTTTTGGAAGCTTGGCAACCCCTTTCAATGAAAGTGTTTCTTGCCTGTCACTGCTTAGGGCTACATCAATAGGAAACAGAACATAGAGATAGAACTTGAAACTACTTAATTGTGTCAAGTTTCAAGAAGGTAGCACAAACCGTGTTTGATTTAGAGTTCCAAATACATCTATCAATATAGGAGAAAACAGAGTGAAACCTAAAAATTCAAACTGTTACTGGAAACGAAAGCTTCAACATTGAAGAACGAAATTTGGGGAACAAAGTGGGCTCAGTGTACTGATCATAACCTGAAATTATCACCCAGTTTGGGTGTAAAAATATTTGCTGAGATTTCTGGAGATTCGTAATTTTTGGAAGCTTGGCAACCCCTTTCAATGAAAGTGTTTCTCGCCTGTCACTGTTTAGGGCTACATCAATAGGAAACAGAACATAGAGATAGAACTTGAAACTAATTAATTGTGTCAAGTATCAAAAAGCTAGCACAAACCGTGCTTGATTTAGAGTTCCAAATACATCTATTAATATAGAAGAAAACAGAGTGAAACGCCAAATTCAAACTTTTAATGGAAACGAACACTTCAACATAGAAGAATGAAATTTGGGGAACCAAGTGGGCTTAGTGTACTGATCATTACCTGAAAGTATCATCCAGTTTGGGTGAAAAAATGTTTGCTGAGATTTCTGGAGATTCGTAATTTTTGGACGCTTGGCAACCCCTTTCAATGAAAGTGTTTCTCGTCTGTCACTGCTTAGGGCTACACCAATCGGAAACAGAACATAGAGATAGAACTTGAAACTACTTAATTGTGTCAAGTTTCAAGAAGCTAGCACAAACCATGCTTGATTTAGAGTTCCAAATACATCTATCAATATACGAGAAAACAGAGTGAAACCTAAAAATTCAAACTGTTACTGGAAACGAAAGCTGCAACATTGAAGAACGAAATTTGGGGAACAAAGTGGGCTCAGTGTACTGATCATTACCTGAAAGTATCACCCAGATTGGGTGTAAAAATATTTGCTGAGATTTCTGGAGATTCGTAATTTTTGGAAGCTTGGCAACCCCTTTCAATGAAAGTGTTTCTCGTCTGTCACTGCTTAGGGCTACAAAAATAGGAAACAAAACATAGAGATAGAACTTGAAACTACTTAATTCTGTCAAGTTTCAAAAAGCTAGCACAAACCGTGCTTGATTTAGAGTTCCAAATACATCTATCTATATAGGAGAAAACAGAGTGAAACGCCAAAATTCAAACTGTTACTGGAAACGAACGCTTCAACATAGAAGAACGAAATTTGGGGAACCAAGTGGGCTTAGTGTACTGATCATTACCTGAAAGTATCATCCAGTTTGGGTGAAAAAATATTTGCTGAGATTTCTGGAGATTCGTAATTTATGGAAGCTTGGCAACCCCTTTCAATGAAAGTGTTTCTTGCCTGTCACTGCTTAGGGCTACATGAATAGGAAACAGAACATAGAGATAGAACTTGAAACTACTTAATTTTGTCAAGTTTCAAGAAGGTAGCACAAACCGTGTTTGATTTAGAGTTCCAAATACATCTATCAATATAGGAGAAAACAGAGTGAAACCTAAAAATTCAAACTGTTACTGGAAACGAAAGCTTCAACATTGAAGAACGAAATTTGGCTAACAAAGTGGGCTCAGTGTACTGATCATAACCTGAAAGTATCACCCAGTTTGGGTGTAAAAATATTTGCTGAGATTTCTGGAGATTCGTAATTTTTGGAAGCTTGGCAACCCCTTTCAATGAAAGTGTTTCTCGACTGTCACTGCTTAGGGCTACATCAATAGGAAACAGAACGTAGAGATAGAACTTGAAACTACTTAATTGTGTCAAGTTTCAAGAGCTGGCACAAACCGTGCTTGATTTAGAGTTCCAAATACATCTATCAATATAGGAGAAAATAGAGTGAAACGCCAAAATTCAAACTGTTACTGGAAACGAACGCTTCAACATAGAAGAACGAAATTTGGGGAACCAAGTGGGCTTAGAGTACTGATCATTACCTGAAAGTATCATCCAGTTTGGGTGAAAAAATATTTGCTGAGATTTCTGGAGATTCGTAATTTTTGGAAGCTTGGCAACCCCTTTCAATGAAAGTGTTTCTCGCCTGTCACTGCTTAGGGCTACATCAATAGGAAACAGAACATAGAGATAGAACTTGAAACTAATTAATTGTGTCAAGTTTCAAGAAGCTAGCACAAACCGTGTTTGATTTAGAGTTCCAAATACATCTATCAATGTAGGAGAAAACAGAGTGAAACCTAAAAATTCAAACTGTTACTGGAAACGAAAGCTGAAACATTGAAGAACGAAATTTGGGGAACAAAGTGGGCTCAGTGTACTGATCATAAACTGAAAGTATCACCCAGTTTGGGTGTAAAAATATTTGCTGAGATTTCTGGAGTTTCGTAATTTTTGGAAGCTTTGCAACCCCTTTCAATGAAAGTGTTTCTCGCCTGTCACTGCTTAGGGCTACATCAATAGGAAACAGAACATAGAGATAGAACTTGAAACTAATTAGTTGTGTCAAGTTTCAAAAAGCTAGCACAAACCGTGCTTGATTTAGAGTTCCAAATACATCTATCAATATAGGAGAAAACAGAGTGAAACGTAAAAATTCAAACTGTTACTGGAAACGAACGCTTCAACATAGAAGAATGAAATTTGGGGAACCAAGTGGGCTTAGTGTACTGATCATTACCTGAAAGTATCATCCAGTTTGGGTGAAAAAATGTTTGCTGATATTTCTGGAAATTCGTAATTTTTGGACGCTTGGCAACCCCTTTCAATGAAAGTGTTTCTCGCCTGTCACTGCTTAGGGCTACATCAATTGGAAACAGAACATAGAGATAGAACTTGAAACTACTTAACTGTGTCAAGTTTCAAGAAGCGAGCACAAACCGTGCTTGATTTAGAGTTCCAAATACATCTATCAATATAGGAGAAAACAGAGTGAAACGCCAAAATTCAAACTGTTACTGGAAACGAACGCTTCAACATAAAAGAACGAAATTTGGGGAACCAAGTGGGCTTAGTGTACTGATCATTACCTGAAAGTATCATCCAGTTTGGGTGAAAAAATGTTTGCTGAGATTTCTGGAGATCCGTAATTTTTGGAAGCTTGGCAACCCCTTTCAATGAAAGTGTTTCTCGTCTGTCACTGCTTAGGGCTACACCAATAGGAAACAGAACATAGAGATACAACTTGAAACTACTTAATTGTGTCAAGTTTCAAGAAGCTAGCACAAACCGTGCTTGATTTAGAGTTCCAAATACATCTATCAATATAGGAGAAAACAGAGTGAAACGCCAAAATTCAAACTGTTACTGGAAACGAACGCTTCAACATAGAAGAACGAAATTTGGGGAACCAAGTGGGCTTAGTGTACTGATCATTACCTGCAAGTATCATCCAGTTTGGGTGAAAAAATATTTGGTGTTATTTCTGGAGATTCGCAATTTTTGGAAGCTTGGCAACCCCTTTCAATGAAAGTGTTTCTCGCCTGTCACTGCTTAGGGCTACATCAATAGGAAACAGAACATAGAGATAGAACTTGAAACTACTTAACTGTGTCAAGTTTCAAGAAGCTAGCACAAACCGTGCTTGATTTAGAGTTCCAAATACATCTATCAATATAGGAGAAAACAGAGTGAAACGCCAAAATTCAAACTGTTACTGGAAACGAACGCTTCAACATAGAAGAACGAAATTTGGGGAACCAAGTGGGCTTAGTGTACTGATCATTACCTGAAAGTATCGTCCAGTTTGGGAGAAAAAATATTTGCTGAGATTTCTGGAGATTCGTAATTTTTGGAAGCTTGGCAACCCCTTTCAATGAAAGTGTTTCTCGCCTGTCACTGCTTAGGGCTACATCAATAGGAAACAGAACATAGAGATAGAACTTGAAACTACTTAATTGTGTCAAGTTTCAAGAAGGTAGCACAAACCGTGTTTGATGTAGAGTTCCAAATATATCTATCAATATAGGAGAAAACAGAGTGAAACCTAAAAATTCAAACTTTTACTGGAAACGAAAGCTGCAACATTGAGGAACGAAATTTGGGGAACAAAGTGGGCCCAGTGTACTGTTCATTACCTGAAAGTATCACCCAGTTTGGGTGTAAAAATATTTGCTGAGATTTCTGGAGATTCGTAATTTTTGGAAGCTTGGCAACCCCTTTCAATGAAAGGGTTTCTCGCCTGTCACTGCTTAGGGCTACATCAATCGGAAACAGAACATAGAGATAGAACTTGAAACTACTTAATTGTGTCAAGTTTCAAGAAGCTAGCACAAACCGTGCTTGATTTAGAGTTCCAAATACATCTATCAATATAGGAGAAAACAGAGTGAAACGCCAAAATTAAAACTATTACTGGAAACGAACGCTTCAACATAGAAGAACGAAATTTGGGGAACCAAGTGGGCTTAGTGTACTGATCATTACCTGAAAGTATCATTCAGTTTGGGTGAAAAAATATTTGCTGAGATTTCTGGAGATTCGTAATTTTTGGAAGCTTGGCAACCCCTTTCAATGAAAGTGTTTCTCGCCTGTCACTGCTTAGGGCTACATCAATCGGAAACAGAACATAGAGATAGAACTTGAAACTACATAATTGTGTCAAGTTTCAAGAAGCTAGCACACACCGTGCTTGATTTAGAGTTCCAAATACATCTATCAATATTGGAAAAAACAGAGTGAAACGCCAAAATTCAAACTGTTACTGGAAACGAACGCTTCAACATAGAAGAATGAACTTTGGGTAACCTAGTGGGCTTAGTGTACTGATCATTAACTGAAAGTATCATCCAGTTTGGGTGAAAAAATATTTGCTGAGATTTCTGGAGATTCGTAATTTTTGGAAGCTTGGCAACCCCTTTCAATGAAAGTGTTTCTCGCCTGTCACTGCTTAGGGCTACATCAATAGGAAACAGAACATAGAGATAGAACTTGAAACTACTTAATTGTGTCAAGTTTCAAGAAGGTAGCACAAACCGTGTTTGATTTAGAGTTCCAAATACATCTATCAATATAGGAGAAAACAGAGTGAAACCTAAAAATTCAAACTGTTACTGGAAACGAAAGCTGCAACATTGAAGAACGAAATTTGGGGAACAAAGTGGGCTCAGTGTACTGGTCATTACCTGAAAGTATCACCCAGTTTGGGTGTAAAAATATTTGCTGAGATTTCTGGAGATTCGTAATTTTTGGAAGCTTGGCAACCCCTTTCAATGAAAGGGTTTCTCGCCTGTCACTGCTTAGGGCTACATCAATAGGAAACAGAACATAGAGATAGAACTTGAAACTAATTAATTGTGTCAAGTTTCAAAAAGCTAGCACAAACCGTGCTAGATTTAGAGTTCCAAATACATCTATCAATATAGGAGAAAACAGAGTGAAACGCCAAAAACAAACTGTTACTGGAAACGAACGCTTCAACATAGAAGAACGAAATTTGGGGAACCAAGTGGGCTTAGTGTACTGATCATAACCTGAAATTATCATCCAGATTGGGTGAAAGAATGTTTGCTGAGATTTCTGGAGATTCGTAATTTTTGGACGCTTGGCAACCCCTTTCAATGAAAGTGTTACTCGTCTGTCACTGCTGAGGGCTACACCAATAGGAAACAAAATATAGAGATAGAACTTAAAACTACTTAATTGTGTCAAGTTTCAAGAAGCTAGCACAAACCGTGCTTGATTTAGAGTTCCAAATACATCTATCAATATAGGAGAAAACAGAGTGAAACGCCAAAATTCAAACTGTTACTGGAAACGAACGCTTCAACATAGAAGAACGAAATTTGGGGAACCAAGTGGGCTTAGTGTACTGATCATTACCTGAAACTATCACCCAGTTTCGGTGAAAAAATATTTGCTGAGATTTCTGGAGATTCGTAATTTTTGGAAGCTTGGCAACCCCTTTCAATGAAAGTGTTTCTCGCCTGTCACTGCTTAGGGCTACATCAATAGGAAACAGAACATAGAGATAGAACTTGAAACTACTTAATTGTGTCAAGTTTCAAGAAGGTAGCACAAACCGTGTTTGATTTAGAGTTCCAAATACATCTATCAATATAGGAGAAAACAGAGTGAAACCTAAAAATTCAAACTGTTACTGGAAACGAACGCTTCAACATAGAAGAACGAAATTTGGGGAACAAAGTGGGCTCAGTGTACTGATCATTACCTGAAAGTATCACCCAGTTTGGGTGTAAAAATATTTGCTGAGATTTTTGGAGATTCGTAATTTTTGGAAGCATGGCAACCCCTTTCAATGAAAGTGTTTCTCGCCTGTCACTGCTTAGGGCTACATCAATAGGAAACAGAACAAAGAGATAGAACTTGAAACTTATTAATTGTGTCAAGTTTAAAAAGCTAGCACAAACCGTGCTTGATTTAGAGTTCCAAATACATCTATCAATATAGGAGAAAACAGAGTGAAACGCCAAAATTCAAACTGTTACTGGAAACGAACGCTTCAACATAGAAGAACGAAATTTGGGGAACCAAGTGGGCTTAGTGTACTGATCATTACCTGAAAGTATCATCCAGTTTGGGTGAAAAAATGTTTGCTGAGATTTCTGGAGATTCGTAATTTTTGGACGCTTGGCAACCCCTTTCAATGAAAGTGTTTCTCGTCTGTCACTGCTTAGGGCTACACCAATCGGAAACAGAACATAGAGATAGAACTTGAAACTACTTAATTGTGTCAAGTTTCAAGAAGCTAGCACAAACCATGCTTGATTTAGAGTTCCAAATACATCTATCAATATACGAGAAAACAGAGTGAAACCTAAAAATTCAAACTGTTACTGGAAACGAAAGCTGCAACATTGAAGAACGAAATTTGGGGAACAAAGTGGGCTCAGTGTACTGATCATTACCTGAAAGTATCACCCAGATTGGGTGTAAAAATATTTGCTGAGATTTCTGGAGATTCGTAATTTTTGGAAGCTTGGCAACCCCTTTCAATGAAAGTGTTTCTCGTCTGTCACTGCTTAGGGCTACAAAAATAGGAAACAAAACATAGAGATAGAACTTGAAACTACTTAATTCTGTCAAGTTTCAAAAAGCTAGCACAAACCGTGCTTGATTTAGAGTTCCAAATACATCTATCTATATAGGAGAAAACAGAGTGAAACGCCAAAATTCAAACTGTTACTGGAAACGAACGCTTCAACATAGAAGAACGAAATTTGGGGAACCAAGTGGGCTTAGTGTACTGATCATTACCTGAAAGTATCATCCAGTTTGGGTGAAAAAATATTTGCTGAGATTTCTGGAGATTCGTAATTTATGGAAGCTTGGCAACCCCTTTCAATGAAAGTGTTTCTTGCCTGTCACTGCTTAGGGCTACATGAATAGGAAACAGAACATAGAGATAGAACTTGAAACTACTTAATTTTGTCAAGTTTCAAGAAGGTAGCACAAACCGTGTTTGATTTAGAGTTCCAAATACATCTATCAATATAGGAGAAAACAGAGTGAAACCTAAAAATTCAAACTGTTACTGGAAACGAAAGCTTCAACATTGAAGAACGAAATTTGGCTAACAAAGTGGGCTCAGTGTACTGATCATAACCTGAAAGTATCACCCAGTTTGGGTGTAAAAATATTTGCTGAGATTTCTGGAGATTCGTAATTTTTGGAAGCTTGGCAACCCCTTTCAATGAAAGTGTTTCTCGACTGTCACTGCTTAGGGCTACATCAATAGGAAACAGAACGTAGAGATAGAACTTGAAACTACTTAATTGTGTCAAGTTTCAAGAGCTGGCACAAACCGTGCTTGATTTAGAGTTCCAAATACATCTATCAATATAGGAGAAAATAGAGTGAAACGCCAAAATTCAAACTGTTACTGGAAACGAACGCTTCAACATAGAAGAACGAAATTTGGGGAACCAAGTGGGCTTAGAGTACTGATCATTACCTGAAAGTATCATCCAGTTTGGGTGAAAAAATATTTGCTGAGATTTCTGGAGATTCGTAATTTTTGGAAGCTTGGCAACCCCTTTCAATGAAAGTGTTTCTCGCCTGTCACTGCTTAGGGCTACATCAATAGGAAACAGAACATAGAGATAGAACTTGAAACTAGTTAATTGTGTCAAGATTCAAGAAGCTAGCACAAACCGTGTTTGATTTAGAGTTCCAAACACATCTATAGATATAGAAGAAAACAGAGTGAAACCTAAAAATTCAAACTGTTACTGGAAACGAAAGCTTCAACATTGAAGAACGAAATTTGGGGAACAAAGTGGGCTCAGTGTACTTATCATTACCTGAAAGAATCACCCAGTTTGGGTGTAAAAATATTTGCTGAGATTTCTGGAGTTTCGTAATTTTTGGAAGCTTTGCAACCCCTTTCAATGAAAGTGTTTCTCGCCTGTCACTGCTTAGGGCTACATCAATAGGAAACAGAACGTAGAGATAGAACTTGAAACTAATTAATTGTGTCAAGTTTCAAAAAGCTAGCACAAACCGTGCTTGATTTAGAGTTCCAATTACATCTATCAATATAGGAGAAAACAGAGTGAAACGCCAAAATTCAAACTGTTACTAAAAACGAACGGTTCAACATAGAAGAACGAAATTTGGGAACCAAGTGGGCTTAGTGTACTGATCATTACCTGAAAGTATCATCCAGTTTGGGTGAAAAAATATTTGCTGAGATTTCTGGAGATTCATAATTTTTGGAAGCTGTGCAACCCCTTTCAATGAAAGTGTTTCTCGCCTGTCACTGCTTAGGGCAACATCAATCGGAAACAGGACATAGAGATAGAACTTAAAACTACTTAACTGTGTCAAGTTTCAAGAAGCTAGCACAAACCATGCTTGATTTAGAGTTCTAAATACATCTATCAATATAGGAGAAAACAGAGTGAAACGCCAAAATTCAAACTGTTACTGGAAAGGAACGCTTCAACATAGAAGAACGAAATTTGGGGAACCAAGTGGGGTTAGTGTACTGATCATTACCTGAAAGTATCATCCAGTTTGGGTGAAAAAATGTTTGCTGAGATTTCTGGAGATTCGTAATTTTTGGACGCTTGGCAACCCCTGTCAATGAAAGTGTTTCTCGTCTGTCACTGCTTAGGGCTACACCAATAGGAAACAAAATATAGAGATAGAACTTGAAACTACTTAATTGTGTCAAGTTTCAAAAAGCTAGCACAAACCGTGCTTGATTTAGAGTTCCAAATACATCTATCAATATAGGAGAAAACAGAGTGAAACGCCAAAATTCAAACTGTTACTGGAAACGAACGCTTCAACATAGAAGAACGAAATTTGGGGAACCAAGTGGGCTTAGTGTACTGATCATTACCTGAAAGTATCACCCAGTTTGGGTGTAAAAATATTTGCTGAGATTTCTGGAGATTCGTAATTTTTGGAAGCTTGGCAACCCCTTTCAATGAAAGTGTTTCTCGCCTGTCACTGCTTACGGCTACATCATTAGGAAACAGAACATAGAGATAGAACTTGAAACTAGTTAATTGTGTCAAGTTTCAAGAAGCTAGCACAAACCGTGTTTGATTTAGTGTTCCAAATACATCTATCAATATAGGAGAAAACAGAGTGAAACGTAAAAATTCAAACTGTTATTGGAAACGAAAGCTTCAACATTGAAGAACGAAATTTGGGGAACAAAGTGGGCTTAGTGTACTGAACATTACCTGAAAGTATCATCCAGTTTGGGTTAAAAAATGTTTGCTGAGATTTCTGGAGATCCGTAATTTTTGGAAGCTTGGCAACCCCTTTCAATGAAAGTGTTTCTCGCCTGTCACTGCTTAGGGCTACATCAATAGGAAACAGAACATAGAGATAGAACTTGAAACTCATTAATTGTGTCAAGTTTCAAGAAGCTAGCACAAACCGTGCTTGATTTAGAGTTCCAAATACATCTATCAATATAGGAGAAAACAGAGTGAAACGCCAAAATTCAAACTGTTACTGGAAACGAACGGTTCAACATAGAAGAACGAAATTTGGGAACCAAGTGGGCTTAGTGTACTGATCATTACCTGAAAGTATCATCCAGTTTGGGTGAAAAAATATTTGCTGAGATTTCTGGAGATTCGTAATTTTTGGAAGCTGTGCAACCCCTTTCAATGAAAGTGTTTCTCGCCTGTCACTGCTTAGGGCAACATCAATCGGAAACAGAACATAGAGATAGAACTTGAAACTACTTAACTGTGTCAAGTTTCAAGAAGCTAGCACAAACCATGCTTGATTTAGAGTTCCAAATACATCTATCAATATAGGAGAAAACAGAGTGAAACGCCAAAATTCAAACTGTTACTGGAAAGGAAAACTTCAACATAGAAGAACGAAATTTGGGGAACCAAGTGGGGTTAGTGTACTGATCATTACCTGAAAGTATCATCCAGTTTGGGTGAAAAAATATTTGCTGAGATTTCTGGAGATTCGTAATTTTTGGACGGTTGGCAACCCCTGTCAATGTAAGTGTTTCTCGTCTTTCACTGCTTAGGGCTACACCAATAGGAAACAAAATATAGAGATAGAACTTGAAACTACTTTATTGTGTCAAGTTTCAAGAAGCTAGCACAAACCGTGCTTGATTTAGAGTTCCAAATACATCTATCAATATAGGAGAAAACAGAGTGAAATGCCAAAATTCAAACTGTTACTGGAAACGAACGCTTCAACATAGAAGAACGAAATTTGGGGAACCAAGTGAGCTTAGTGTACTGATCATTACCTGAAAGTATCATCCAGTTTGGGTGAAAAAATATTTGCTGAGATTTCTGGAGATTCATAATTTTTGGAAGCTTGGCAACCCCTTTCAATGAAAGTGTTTCTCGCCTGTCACTGCTTAGGGCTACATCAATAGGAAACACAACGTAGAGATAGAACTTGAAACTAGTTAATTGGTCAAGTTTCAAGAAGCAAGCACAAATCGTGTTTGATTTAGAGTTCCAAATACATCTATCAATATAGGAGAAAACAGAGTGAAACGTAAAAATTCAAACTGTTACTGGAAACGAAAGCTTCAACATTGAAGAACGAAATTTGGGAAACAAAGTGGGCTCAGTGTACTGATCATTACCTGAAAGTATCACCCAGTTTGGGCGTAAAAATATTTGCTGAGATTTCTGGAGATTCGTAAATTTTGGACGCTTGGCAACCCCTTTCAATGATAGTGTTTCTCGCCTGTCACTGCTTAGGGCTACATCACTAGGAAACAGAACATAGAGATAGAACTTGAAACTACTTAATAGTGTCAAGTTTCAAGAAGGTAGCACAAACCGTGTTTGATTTAGAGTTCCAAATACATCTATCAATATAGGAGAAAACAGAGTGAAACCTAAAAATTCAAACTGTTACTGGAAACGAAAGCTTCAACATTGAAAAACAAAATTTGGGGAACAAAGTGGGCTCAGTGTACTGATCATAACCTGAAAGTATCACCCAGTTTGGGTGTAAAAATATTTGCTGAGATTTCTGGAGATTCGTAATTTTTGGAAGCTTGGCAACCCCTTTCAATGAAAGTGTTTCTCGCCTGTCACTGCTTAGGACTACATCAATAGGAAACAGAACGTAGAGATAGAACTTGAAACTACTTAATTGTGTCAAGTTTCAAGAGGTAGCACAAACCGTGCTTGATTTAGAGTTCCAAATACATCTATCAATTTAGGAGAAAATAGGGTGAAACGCCAAAATTCAAACTGTTACTGGAAACGAACGCTTCAACATAGAAGAACGAAATTTGGGGAACAAAGTGGGCTTAGTGTACTGATCATTACCTGAAAGTATCATCCAGTTTGGGTGAAAAAATATTTGCTGAGATTTCTGGAGATTCGTAATTTTTGGAAGCTTGGCAACCCCTTTAATGAAAGAGTTTCTCGCCTGTCACTGCTTAGGGCTACATCAATAGGAAACAGAACGTAGAGATAGAACTTGAAACTAGTTAATTGTGTCAAGTTTCAAGAAGCTAGCACAAACGGTGTTTGATTTGGAGTTCCAAATACATCTATCATTATAGGAGAAAACAGAGTGAAACGTAAAAATTCAAACTGTTACTGGAAACGAAAGCTTCAACATTGAAGAATGAAATCTGGGGAACAAAGTGGGCTCAGTGTACTGATCATTACCTGAAAGTATCACCCAGTTTGGGTGTAAAAATATTTGCTGAAATTTCGGGAGATTCGTAATTTTTGGAAGCTTGGCAACCCCTTTCAATGAAAGTGTTTCTCGCCTGTCACTGCTTAGGACTACATCAATAGGAAACAGAACATAGAGATAGAACTTGAAACTACTTAACTGTGTCAAGTTTCAAGAAGCTAGCACAAACCGTGCTTGATTTAGAGTTCCAAATACATCTATCAATATAGGAGAAAACAGAGTGAAACGCCAAAATTCAAACTGTTACTGGAAACGAACGCTTCAACATAGAAGAACGAAATTTGGGGAACCAAGTGGGCTTAGTGTACTGATCATTACCTGAAAGTATCATCCAGTTTGGGAGAAAAAATATTTGCTTAGATTTCTGGAGATTCGTAATTTTTGGAAGCTTGGCAACCCCTTTCATTGAAAGTGTTTCTCGTCTGTCACTGCTTAGGGCTACATCAATAGGAAACAGAACATAGAGATAGAACTTGAAACTACTTAATTGTGTCAAGTTTCAAGAAGCTAGCACAAACCGTGTTTGATTTAGAGTTCCAAATACATCTATCAATAAGGAGAAAACAGAGTGAAACCTAAAAATTCAAACTGTTACTGGAAATGAAAGCTGCAACATTGAAGAACGAAATTTGGGGAACAAAGTGGGCTCAGTGTACTGATCATTACCTGAAAGTATCACCCAGTTTGGGTGTAAAAATATTTGCTGAGATTTCTGGAGATTTGTAGTTTTTGGAAGCTTGGCAACCCCTTTCAATGAAAGTGTTTCTCGTCTGTCACTGCTTAGGGCTACAAAAATAGGAAACAAAACATAGAGATAGAACTTGAAACTACTTAATTCTGTCAAGTTTCAAAAAGCTAGCACAAACCGTGCTTGATTTAGAGTTCCAAATACATCTATTAATATAGAAGAAAACAGAGTGAAACGCCAAAATTCAAACTGTTAATGGAAACGAACACTTCAACATAGAAGAATGAAATTTGGGGAACCAAGTGGGCTTAGTGTACTGATCATTACCTGAAAGTATCATCCAGTTTGGGTGAAAAAATGTTTGCTGAGATTTCTGGAGATTCGTAATTTTTGGACGCTTGGCAACCCCTTTCAATGAAAGTGTTTCTAGTCTGTCACTGCTTAGGGCTACACCAATCGGAAACAGAACATAGAGATAGAACTTGAAACTACTTAATTGTGTCAAGTTTCAAGAAGCTAGCACAAACCATGCTTGATTTAGAGTTCCAAATACATCTATCAATATAGGAGAAAACAGAGTGAAACCTAAAAATTCAAACTGTTACTGGAAACGAAAGCTGCAACATTGAAGAACGAAATTTGGGGAACAAAGTGGGCTCAGTGTACTGATCATTACCTGAAAGTATCACCCAGTTTGGGTGTAAAAATATTTGCTGAGATTTCTGGAGATTCGTAATTTTTGGAAGCTTGGCAACCCCTTTCAATGAAAGTGTTTCTCGTCTGTCACTGCTTAGGGCTACAAAAATAGGAAACAAAACATAGAGATAGAACTTGAAACTACTTAATTCTGTCAAGTTTCAAAAAGCTAGCACAAACCGTGCTTGATTTAGAGTTCCAAATACATCTATCAATATAGGAGAAAACAGAGTGAAACGTAAAAATTCAAACTGTTACTGGAAATGAACGCTTCAACATAGAAGAACGAAATTTGGGGAACCAAGTGGGCTTAGTGTACTGATCATTACCTGAAAGTATCATCCAGTTTGGGTGAAAAAATATTTGCTGAGATTTCTGGAGATTCGTAATTTATGGAAGCTTGGCAACCCCTTTCAATGAAAGTGTTTCTTGCCTGTCACTGCTTAGGGCTACATCAATAGGAAACAGAACATAGAGATAGAACTTGAAACTACTTAATTTTGTCAAGTTTCAAGAAGGTAGCACAAACCGTGTTTGATTTAGAGTTCCAAATACATCTATCAATATAGGAGAAAACAGAGTGAAACCTAAAAATTCAAACTGTTACTGGAAACGAAAGCTTCAACATTGAAGAACGAAATTTGGGGAACAAAGTGGGCTCAGTGTACTTATCATTACCTGAAAGAATCACCCAGTTTGGGTGTAAAAATATTTGCTGAGATTTCTGGAGATCCGTAATTTTTGGAAGCTTGGCAACCCCTTTCAATGAAAGTGTTTCTCGCCTGTCACTGCTTAGGGCTACATCAATAGGAAACAGAACATAGAGATAGAACTTGAAACTAATTAGTTGTGTCAAGTTTCAAAAAGCTAGCACAAACCGTGCTTGATTTAGAGTTCCAAATACATCTATCAATATAGGAGAAAACAGAGTGAAACGCCAAAATTCAAACTGTTACTGGAAACGAACGCTTCAACATAGAAGAATGAAATTTGGGGAACCAAGTGGGCTTAGTGTACTGATCATTACCTGAAAGTATCATCCAGTTTGGGTGAAAAAATGTTTGCTGAGATTTCTGGAAATTCGTAATTTTTGGACGCTTGGCAACCCCTTTCAATGAAAGTGTTTCTCGCCTGTCACTGCTTAGGGCTACATCAATTGGAAACAGAAAATACAGATAGAACTTGAAACTACTTAACTGTGTCAAGTTTCAAGAAGCGAGCACAAACCGTGCTTGATTTAGAGTTCCAAATACATCTATCAATATAGGAGAAAACAGAGTGAAACGCCAAAATTCAAACTGTTACTGGAAACGAACGCTTCAACATAGAAGAACGAAATTTGGGGAACAATGTGGGCTTAGTGTACTGATCATTACCTGAAAGTATCATCCAGTTTGCTGTAAAAAATGTTTGCTGAGATTTCTGGAGATCCGTAATTTTTGGAAGCTTGGCAACCCCTTTCAATGAAAGTGTTTCTCGTCTGTCACTGCTTAGGGCTACACCAATAGGAAACAGAACATAGAGATACAACTTGAAACTACTTAATTGTGTCAAGTTTCAAGAAGCTAGCACAAACCGTGCTTGATTTAGAGTTCCAAATACATCTATCAATATAGGAGAAAACAGAGTGAAACGCCAAAATTCAAACTGTTACTGGAAACGAACGCTTCAACATAGAAGAACGAAATTTGGGGAACCAAGTGGGCTTAGTGTACTGATCATTACCTGCAAGTATCATCCAGTTTGGGTGAAAAAATATTTGGTGTTATTTCTGGAGATTCGCAATTTTTGGAAGCTTGGCTACCCCTTTCAATGAAAGTGTTTCTCGCCTGTCACTGCTTAGGGCTACATCAATAGGAAACAGAACATAGAGATAGAACTTGAAACTACTTAACTGTGTCAAGTTTCAAGAAGCTAGCACAAACCGTGCTTGATTTAGAGTTCCAAATACATCTATCAATATAGGAGAAAAGAGAGTGAAACGCCAAAATTCAAACTGTTACTGGAAACGAACGCTTCAACATAGAAGAACGAAATTTGGGGAACCAAGTGGGCTTAGTGTACTCATCATTACCTGAAAGTATCGTCCAGTTTGGGAGAAAAAATATTTGCTGAGATTTCTGGAGATTCGTAATTTTTGGAAGCTTGGCAACCCCTTTCAATGAAAGTGTTTCTCGCCTGTCACTGCATAGGGCTACATCAATCGGAAACAGAACATAGAGATAGAACTTGAAACTAGTTAATTGTGTCAAGATTCAAGAAGCTAGCACAAACCGTGTTTGATTTAGAGTTCCAAACACATCTATAGATATAGAAGAAAACAGAGTGAAACGTAAAAATTCAAACTGTTACTGGAAACGAAAGCTTCAACATTGAAGAACGAAATTTGGGGAACAAAGTGGGCTCAGTGTACTGATCATTACCTGAAAGAATCACCCAGTTTGGGTGTAAAAATATTTGCTGAGATTTCTGGAGATTCGTAATTTTTGGAAGCTTGGCAACCCCTTTCAATGAAAGTGTTTCTCGCCTGTCACTGCTTAGGGCTACATCAATAGGAAACAGAACATAGAGATAGAACTTGAAACTACTTAATTGTGTCAAGTTTCAGGAAGCTAGAACAAACCGTGCTTGATTTAGAGTTCCAAATACATCTATCAATATAGGAGAAAACAGAGTGAAACGTAAAAATTCAAACTGTTACTGGAAACGAAAGCTTCAACATTGAAGAACGAAATTTGGGGAACTAAGTGGGCTCAGTGTACTTATCATTACCTGAAAGAATCACCCAGTTTGGGTGTAAAAATATTTGCTGAGATTTCTGGAGATCCGTAATTTTTGGAAGCTTGGCAACCCCTTTCAATGAAAGTGTTTCTCGCCTGTCACTGCTTAGGGCTACATCAATAGGAAACAGAACGTAGAGATAGAACTTGAAACTAATTAATTGTGTCAAGTTTCAAAAAGCTAGCACAAACCGTGCTTGATTTAGAGTTCCAATTACATCTATCAATATAGGAGAAAACAGAGTGAAACGCCAAAATTCAAATTGTTACTAAAAACGAACGGTTCAACATAGAAGAACGAAATTTGGGAACCAAGTGGGCTTAGTGTACTGATCATTACCTGAAAGTATCATCCAGTTTGGGTGAAAAAATGTTTGCTGAGATTTCTGGAGATTCGTAATTTTTGGACGCTTGGCAACCCCTGTCAATGAAAGTGTTTCTCGTCTGTCACTGCTTAGGGCTACACCAGTAGGAAACAAAATATAGAGATAGAACTTGAAACTACTTAATTGTGTCAAGTTTCAAAAAGCTAGCACAAACGGTGCTTGATTTAGAGTTCCAAATACATCTATCAATATAGGAGAAAACAGAGTGAAACGCCAAAATTCAAACTGTTACTGGAAACGAACGCTTCAACATAGAAGAACGAAATTTGGGGAACCAAGTGGGCTTAGTGTACTGATCATTACCTGAAAGTATCACCCAGTTTGGGTGTAAAAATATTTGCTGAGATTTCTGGAGATTCGTAATTTTTGGAAGCTTGGCAACCCCTTTCAATGAAAGTGTTTCTCGCCTGTCACTGCTTAGGGCTACATCATTAGGAAACAGAACATAGAGATAGAACTTGAAACTAGTTAATTGTGTCAAGTTTCAAGAAGCTAGCACAAACCGTGTTTGATTTAGAGTTCCAAATACATCTATCAATATAGGAGAAAACAGAGTGAAACGTAAAAATTCAAACTGTTATTGGAATCGAAAGCTTCAACATTGAAGAACGAAATTTGGGGAACAAAGTGGGCTTAGTGTACTGATCATTATCTGAAAGTATCATCCAGTTTGGGTTAAAAAATGTTTGCTGAGATTTCTGGAGATCTGTAATTTTTGGAAGCTTGGCAACCCCTTTCAATGAAAGTGTTTCTCGCCTGTCACTGCTTAGGGCTACATCAATAGGAAACAGAACATAGAGATAGAACTTGAAACTAATTAATTGTGTCAAGTTTGAAGAAGCTAGCACAAACCGTGCTTGATTTAGAGTTCCAAATACATCTATCAATATAGGAGAAAACTGAGTGAAACGCCAAAATTCGAACTGTTACTGGAAACGAACGGTTCAACATAGAAGAACGAAATTTGGGAACCAAGTGGGCTTAGTGTACTGATCACTACCTGAAAGTATCATCCAGTTTGGGTGAAAAAATATTTGCTGAGATTTCTGGAGATTCATAATTTTTGGAAGCTTGGCAACCCCTTTCAATGAAAGTGTTTCTCGCCTGTCACTGCTTAGGGCTACATCAATAGGAAACAGAACATAGAGATAGAACTTGAAACTACTTAATTGTGTCAAGTTTCAAGAAGCTAGCACAAACCGTGTTTGATTTAGAGTTCCAAATACATCTATCAATATAGGAGAAAACAGAGTGAAACCTAAAAATTCAAACTGTTACTGGAAACGAAAGCTTCAACATTGAAGAACGAAATTTGGGGAACAAAGTGGGCTCAGTGTACTGATCATAACCTGAAAGTATCACCCAGTTTGGGTGTAAAAATATTTGCTGAGATTTCTGGAGATTCGTAATTTTTGGAAGCTTGGCAACCCCTTTCAATGAAAGTGTTTCTCGCCTGTCACTGCTTAGGGCTACATCAATAGGAAACAGAACATAGAGATAGAACTTGAAACTACTTAATTGTGTCAAGTATCAAAAAGCTAGCACAAACCGTGCTTGATTTATAGTTCCAAATACATCTATTAATATAGAAGAAAACAGGGTGAAACGCCATAATTCAAACTGTTAATGGAAACGAACACTTCAACATAGAAGAATGAAATTTGGGGAACCAAGTGGGCTTAGTGTACTGATCATTACCTGAAAGTATCATCCAGTTTGGGTGAAAAAATATTTGCTGAGATTTCTGGAGATTCGTAATTTTTGGACGCTTGGCAACCCCTTTCAATGAAAGTGTTTCTAGTCTGTCACTGCTTAGGGCTACACCAATCGGAAACAGAACATAGAGATAGAACTTGAAACTACTTAATTGTGTCAAGTTTCAAGAAGCTAGCACAAACCATGCTTGATTTAGAGTTCCAAATACATCTATCAATATAGGAGAAAACAGAGTGAAACCTAAAAATTCAAACTGTTACTGGAAACGAAAGCTGCAACATTGAAGAACGAAATTTGGGGAACAAAGTGGGCTCAGTGTACTGATCATTACCAGAAAGTATCACCCAGTTTGGGTGTAAAAATATTTGCTGAGATTTCTGGAGATTCGTAATTTTTGGAAGCTTGGCAAGCCCTTTCAATGAAAGTGTTTCTCGCCTGTCACTGCTTAGGGCTACATCAATAGGAAACAGAACATAGAGATAGAACTTGAAACTACTTAACTGTGTCAAGTTTCAAGAAGCTAGCACAAACCGTGCTTGATTTAGAGTTCCAAATACATCTATCAATATAGGAGAAAACAGAGTGAAACGCCAAAATTCAAACTGTTACTGGAAACGAACGCTTCAACATAGAAGAACGAAATTTGGGGAACCAAGTGGGCTTAGTGTACTGATCATTACCTGAAAGTATCATCCAGTTTGGGTGAAAAAATATTTGCTGAGATTTCTGGAGATTCGTAATTTATGGAAGCTTGGCAACCCCTTTCAATGAAAGTGTTTCTTGCCTGTCACTGTTTAGGGCTACATCAATAGGAAACAGAAAATAGAGATAGAACTTGAAACTACTTAATTTTATCAAGTTTCAAGAAGGTAGCACAAACCGTGTTTGATTTAGAGTTCCAAATACATCTATCAATATAGGAGAAAACAGAGTGAAACCTAAAAATTCAAACTGTTACTGGAAACGAAAGCTTCAACATTGAAGAACGAAATTTGGGGAACAAAGTGGGCTCAGTGTACTGATCATAACCTGAAAGTATCACCCAGTTTGGGTGTAAAAATATTTGCTGAGATTTCTGGAGATTCGTAATTTTTGGAAGCTTGGCAACCCCTTTCAATGAAAGTGTTTCTCCCCTGTCACTGCTTAGGGTTACATCAATAGGAAACAGAACATAGAGATAGAACTTGAAACTCATTAGTTGTGTCAAGTTTCAAAAAGCTAGCACAAACCGTGCTTGATTTAGAGTTCCAAATACATCTATCAATATAGGAGAAAACAGAGTGAAACGCCAAAATTCAAACTGTTACTGGAAACGAACGCTTCAACATAGAAGAATGAAATTTGGGGAACCAAGTGGGCTTAGTGTACTGATCATTACCTGCAAGTATCATCCAGTTTGGGTGAAAAAATATTTGGTGTTATTTCTGGAGATTCGCAATTTTTGGAAGCTTGGCAACCCCTTTCAATGAAAGTGTTTCTCGCCTGTCACTGCTTAGGGCTACATCAATAGGAAACAGAACATAGAGATAGAACTTGAAACTACTTAACTGTGTCAAGTTTCAAGAAGCTAGCACAAACCGTGCTTGATTTAGAGTTCCAAATACATCTATCAATATAGGAGAAAACAGAGTGAAACGCCAAAATTCAAACTGTTACTGGAAACGAACGCTTCAACACAGAAGAACGAAATTTGGGGAACCAAGTGGGCTTAGTGTACTGATCATTACCTGAAAGTATCGTCCAGTTTGGGAGAAAAAATATTTGCTGAGATTTCTGGAGATTCGTAATTTTTGGAAGCTTGACAACCCCTTTCAATGAAAGTGTTTCTCGCCTGTCACTTCATAGGGCTACATCAATCGGAAACAGAACATAGAGATAGAACTTGAAACTAGTTAATTGTGTCAAGATTCAAGAAGCTAGCACAAACCGTGTTTGATTTAGAGTTCCAAACACATCTATAGATATAGAAGAAAACAGAGTGAAACGTAAAAATTCAAACTGTTACTGGAAACGAAAGATTCAACATTGAAGAACGAAATTTGGGGAACAAAGTGGGCTCAGTGTACTGATCATTACCGGAAAGAATCACCCAGTTTGGGTGTAAAAATATTTGCTGAGATTTCTGGAGATTCGTAATTTTTGGAAGCTTGGCAACCCCTTTCAATGAAAGTGTTTCTCGCCTGTCACTGCTTAGGGCTACATCAATAGGAAACAGAGCATAGAGATAGAACTTGAAACTACTTAATTGTGTCAAGTTTCAGGAAGCTAGAACAAACCGTGCTTGATTTAGAGTTCCAAATACATCTATCAATATAGGAGAAAACAGAGTGAAACGTAAAAATTCAAACTGTTACTGGAAACGAAAGCTTCAACATTGAAGAACGAAATTTGGGAAACAAAGTGGGCTCAGTGTACTGATCATTACCTGAAAGTATCACCCAGTTTGGGTGTAAAAATATTTGCTGAGATTTCTGGAGATTCGTAATTTTTGGAAGCTTGGCAACCCCTTTCAATGAAAGTGTTTCTCGCCTGTCACTGCTTAGGGCTACATCATTAGGAAACAGAACATAGAGATAGAACTTGAAACTAGTTAATTGTGTCAAGTTTCAAGAAGCTAGCACAAACCGTGTTTGATTTAGAGTTCCAAATACATCTATCAATATAGGAGAAAACAGAGTGAAACCTAAAAATTCAAACTGTTACTGGAAATGAAAGCTGCAACATTGAAGAACGAAATTTGGGGAACAAAGTGGGCTCAGTGTACTGATCATTACCTGAAAGTATCACCCAGTTTGGGTGTAAAAATATTTGCTGAGATTTCTGGAGATTCGTAGTTTTTGGAAGCTTGGCAACCCCTTTCAATGAAAGTGTTTCTCGTCTGTCACTGCTTAGGGCTACAAAAATAGGAAACAAAACATAGTGATAGAACTTGAAACTACTTAATTCTGTCAAGTTTCTAAAAGCTAGCACAAACCGTGCTTGATTTAGAGTTCCAAATACATCTATCAATATAGGAGAAAACAGAGTGAAACGCCAAATTTCAAACTGTTACTGGAAACGAACGCTTCAACATAGAAGAACGAAATTTGGGGAACCAAGTGGGCTTAGTGTACTGATCATTACCTGAAAGTATCATCCAGTTTGGGTGAAAAAATATTTGCTGAGATTTCTGGAGATTCGTAATTTTTGGAAGCTTGGCAACCCCTATCAATGAAAGTGTTTCTTGCCTGTCACTGCTTAGGGCTACATCAATAGGAAACAGAACATAGAGATAGAACTTGAAACTACTTAATTGTGTCAAGTTTCAAGAAGGTAGCACAAACCGTGTTTGATTTAGAGTTCCAAATACATCTATCAATATAGGAGAAAACAGAGTGAAACCTAAAAATTCAAACTGTTACTGGAAACGAAAGCTTCAACATTGAAGAACGAAATTTGGGGAACAAAGTGGGCTCAGTGTACTGATCATAACCTGAAAGTATCACCCAGTTTGGGTGTAAAAATATTTGCTGAGATTTCTGGAGATTCGTAATTTTTGGAAGCTTGGCAACCCCTTTCAATGAAAGTGTTTCTCGCCTGTCACTGCTTAGGGCTACATCAATAGGAAACAGAACATAGAGATAGAACTTGAAACTACTTAATTCTGTCAAGTTTCAAAAAGCTAGCACAAACCGTGCTTGATTTAGAGTTCCAAATACATCTATCAATATAGGAGAAAACAGAGTGAAACGCCAAAATTCAAACTGTTACTGGAAACGAACGCTTCAACATAGAAGAACGAAATTTGGGGAACCAAGTGGGCTTAGTGTACTGATCATTACCTGAAAGTATCATCCAGTTTGGGTGAAAAAATATTTGCTGAGATTTCTGGAGATTCGTAATTTATGGAAGCTTGGCAACCCCTTTCAATGAAAGTGTTTCTTGCCTGTCACTGCTTAGGGCTACATCAATAGGAAACAGAACATAGAGATAGAACTTGAAACTACTTAATTTTGTCAAGTTTCAAGAAGGTAGCACAAACCGTGTTTGATTTAGAGTTCCAAATACATCTATCAATATAGGAGAAAACAGAGTGAAACGTAAAAATTCAAACTGTTACTGGAAACGAAAGCTTCAACATTGAAGAACGAAATTTGGGGAACAAAGTGGGCTCAGTGTACTGATCATTACCAGAAAGTATCACCCAGTTTGGGTGTAAAAATATTTGCTGAGATTTCTGGAGATTCGTAATTTTTGGAAGCTTGGCAAGCCCTTTCAATGAAAGTGTTTCTCGCCTGTCACTGCTTAGGGCTACATCAATAGGAAACAGAACATAGAGATAGAACTTGAAACTACTTAACTGTGTCAAGTTTCAAGAAGCTAGCACAAACCGTGCTTGATTTAGAGTTCCAAATACATCTATCAATATAGGAGAAAACAGAGTGAAACGCCAAAATTCAAACTGTTACTGGAAACGAACGCTTCAACATAGAAGAACGAAATTTGGGGAACCAAGTGGGCTTAGTGTACTGATCATTACCTGAAAGTATCATCCAGTTTGGGTGAAAAAATATTTGCTGAGATTTCTGGAGATTCGTAATTTATGGAAGCTTGGCAACCCCTTTCAATGAAAGTGTTTCTTGCCTGTCACTGTTTAGGGCTACATCAATAGGAAACAGAAAATAGAGATAGAACTTGAAACTACTTAATTTTATCAAGTTTCAAGAAGGTAGCACAAACCGTGTTTGATTTAGAGTTCCAAATACATCTATCAATATAGGAGAAAACAGAGTGAAACCTAAAAATTCAAACTGTTACTGGAAACGAAAGCTTCAACATTGAAGAACGAAATTTGGGGAACAAAGTGGGCTCAGTGTACTGATCATAACCTGAAAGTATCACCCAGTTTGGGTGTAAAAATATTTGCTGAGATTTCTGGAGATTCGTAATTTTTGGAAGCTTGGCAACCCCTTTCAATGAAAGTGTTTCTCCCCTGTCACTGCTTAGGGTTACATCAATAGGAAACAGAACATAGAGATAGAACTTGAAACTCATTAGTTGTGTCAAGTTTCAAAAAGCTAGCACAAACCGTGCTTGATTTAGAGTTCCAAATACATCTATCAATATAGGAGAAAACAGAGTGAAACGCCAAAATTCAAACTGTTACTGGAAACGAACGCTTCAACATAGAAGAATGAAATTTGGGGAACCAAGTGGGCTTAGTGTACTGATCATTACCTGCAAGTATCATCCAGTTTGGGTGAAAAAATATTTGGTGTTATTTCTGGAGATTCGCAATTTTTGGAAGCTTGGCAACCCCTTTCAATGAAAGTGTTTCTCGCCTGTCACTGCTTAGGGCTACATCAATAGGAAACAGAACATAGAGATAGAACTTGAAACTACTTAACTGTGTCAAGTTTCAAGAAGCTAGCACAAACCGTGCTTGATTTAGAGTTCCAAATACATCTATCAATATAGGAGAAAACAGAGTGAAACGCCAAAATTCAAACTGTTACTGGAAACGAACGCTTCAACATAGAAGAACGAAATTTGGGGAACCAAGTGGGCTTAGTGTACTGATCATTACCTGAAAGTATCGTCCAGTTTGGGAGAAAAAATATTTGCTGAGATTTCTGGAGATTCGTAATTTTTGGAAGCTTGACAACCCCTTTCAATGAAAGTGTTTCTCGCCTGTCACTTCATAGGGCTACATCAATCGGAAACAGAACATAGAGATAGAACTTGAAACTAGTTAATTGTGTCAAGATTCAAGAAGCTAGCACAAACCGTGTTTGATTTAGAGTTCCAAACACATCTATAGATATAGAAGAAAACAGAGTGAAACGTAAAAATTCAAACTGTTACTGGAAACGAAAGATTCAACATTGAAGAACGAAATTTGGGGAACAAAGTGGGCTCAGTGTACTGATCATTACCGGAAAGAATCACCCAGTTTGGGTGTAAAAATATTTGCTGAGATTTCTGGAGATTCGTAATTTTTGGAAGCTTGGCAACCCCTTTCAATGAAAGTGTTTCTCGCCTGTCACTGCTTAGGGCTACATCAATAGGAAACAGAGCATAGAGATAGAACTTGAAACTACTTAATTGTGTCAAGTTTCAGGAAGCTAGAACAAACCGTGCTTGATTTAGAGTTCCAAATACATCTATCAATATAGGAGAAAACAGAGTGAAACGTAAAAATTCAAACTGTTACTGGAAACGAAAGCTTCAACATTGAAGAACGAAATTTGGGAAACAAAGTGGGCTCAGTGTACTGATCATTACCTGAAAGTATCACCCAGTTTGGGTGTAAAAATATTTGCTGAGATTTCTGGAGATTCGTAATTTTTGGAAGCTTGGCAACCCCTTTCAATGAAAGTGTTTCTCGCCTGTCACTGCTTAGGGCTACATCATTAGGAAACAGAACATAGAGATAGAACTTGAAACTAGTTAATTGTGTCAAGTTTCAAGAAGCTAGCACAAACCGTGTTTGATTTAGAGTTCCAAATACATCTATCAATATAGGAGAAAACAGAGTGAAACCTAAAAATTCAAACTGTTACTGGAAATGAAAGCTGCAACATTGAAGAACGAAATTTGGGGAACAAAGTGGGCTCAGTGTACTGATCATTACCTGAAAGTATCACCCAGTTTGGGTGTAAAAATATTTGCTGAGATTTCTGGAGATTCGTAGTTTTTGGAAGCTTGGCAACCCCTTTCAATGAAAGTGTTTCTCGTCTGTCACTGCTTAGGGCTACAAAAATAGGAAACAAAACATAGTGATAGAACTTGAAACTACTTAATTCTGTCAAGTTTCTAAAAGCTAGCACAAACCGTGCTTGATTTAGAGTTCCAAATACATCTATCAATATAGGAGAAAACAGAGTGAAACGCCAAATTTCAAACTGTTACTGGAAACGAACGCTTCAACATAGAAGAACGAAATTTGGGGAACCAAGTGGGCTTAGTGTACTGATCATTACCTGAAAGTATCATCCAGTTTGGGTGAAAAAATATTTGCTGAGATTTCTGGAGATTCGTAATTTTTGGAAGCTTGGCAACCCCTATCAATGAAAGTGTTTCTTGCCTGTCACTGCTTAGGGCTACATCAATAGGAAACAGAACATAGAGATAGAACTTGAAACTACTTAATTGTGTCAAGTTTCAAGAAGGTAGCACAAACCGTGTTTGATTTAGAGTTCCAAATACATCTATCAATATAGGAGAAAACAGAGTGAAACCTAAAAATTCAAACTGTTACTGGAAACGAAAGCTTCAACATTGAAGAACGAAATTTGGGGAACAAAGTGGGCTCAGTGTACTGATCATAACCTGAAAGTATCACCCAGTTTGGGTGTAAAAATATTTGCTGAGATTTCTGGAGATTCGTAATTTTTGGAAGCTTGGCAACCCCTTTCAATGAAAGTGTTTCTCGCCTGTCACTGCTTAGGGCTACATCAATAGGAAACAGAACATAGAGATAGAACTTGAAACTACTTAATTCTGTCAAGTTTCAAAAAGCTAGCACAAACCGTGCTTGATTTAGAGTTCCAAATACATCTATCAATATAGGAGAAAACAGAGTGAAACGCCAAAATTCAAACTGTTACTGGAAACGAACGCTTCAACATAGAAGAACGAAATTTGGGGAACCAAGTGGGCTTAGTGTACTGATCATTACCTGAAAGTATCATCCAGTTTGGGTGAAAAAATATTTGCTGAGATTTCTGGAGATTCGTAATTTATGGAAGCTTGGCAACCCCTTTCAATGAAAGTGTTTCTTGCCTGTCACTGCTTAGGGCTACATCAATAGGAAACAGAACATAGAGATAGAACTTGAAACTACTTAATTTTGTCAAGTTTCAAGAAGGTAGCACAAACCGTGTTTGATTTAGAGTTCCAAATACATCTATCAATATAGGAGAAAACAGAGTGAAACGTAAAAATTCAAACTGTTACTGGAAACGAAAGCTTCAACATTGAAGAACGAAATTTGGGGAACAAAGTGGGCTCAGTGTACTGATCATAACCTGAAAGTATCACCCAGTTTGGGTGTAAAAATATTTGCTGAGATTTCTGGAGATTCGTAATTTTTGGAAGCTTGGCAACCCCTTTCAATGAAAGTGTTACTCGCCTGTCACTGCTTAGGGTTACATCAATAGGAAACAGAACATTGAGATAGAACTTGAAACTAATTAGTTGTGTCAAGTTTCAAAAAGCTAGCACAAACCGTGCTTGATTTAGAGTTCCAAATACATCTATCAATATAGGAGAAAACAGAGTGAAACGCCAAAATTCAAACTGTTACTGGAAACGAACGCTTCAACATAGAAGAATGAAATTTGGGGAACCAAGTGGGCTTAGTGTACTGCTCATTACCTGAAAGTATCATCCAGTTTGGGTGAAAAAATGTTTGCTGAGATTTCTGGAAATTCGTAATTTTTGGACGCTTGGCAACCCCTTTCAATGAAAGTGTTTCTCGCCTGTCACTGCTTAGGGCTACATCAATTGGAAACAGAACTTAGAGATAGAACTTGAAACTACTTAACTCTGTCAAGTTTCAAGAAGCGAGCACAAACCGTGCTTGATTTAGAGTTCCAAATACATCTATCAATATAGGAGAAAACAGAGTGAAACCTAAAAATTCAAACTGTTACTGGAAACGAAAGCTTCAACATTGAAGAACGAAATTTGGGGAGCAAAGTGGGCTCAGTGTACTTATCATTACCTGAAAGAATCACCCAGTTTGGGTGTAAAAATATTTGCTGAGATTTCTGGAGATCCGTAATTTTTGGAAGCTTGGCAACCCCTTTCAATGAAAGTGTTTCTCGCCTGTCACTGCTTAGGGCTACATCAATAGGAAACAGAACATAGAGATAGAACTTGAAACTAATTAGTTGTGTCAAGTTTCAAAAAGCTAGCACAAACCGTGCTTGATTTAGAGTTCCAAATACATCTATCAATATAGGAGAAAACAGAGTGAAACGCCAAAATTCAAACTGTTACTGGAAACGAACGCTTCAACATAGAAGAATGAAATTTGGGGAACCAAGTGGGCTTAGTGTACTGATCATTACCTGAAAGTATCATCCAGTTTGGGTGAAAAAATGTTTGCTGAGATTTCTGGAAATTCGTAATTTTTGGACGCTTGGCAACCCCTTTCAATGAAAGTGTTTCTCGCCTGTCACTGCTTAGGGCTACATCAATTGGAAACAGAACATACAGATAGAACTTGAAACTACTTAACTGTGTCAAGTTTCAAGAAGCGAGCACAAACCGTGCTTGATTTAGAGTTCCAAATACATCTATCAATATAGGAGAAAACAGAGTGAAACGCCAAAATTCAAACTGTTACTGGAAACGAACGCTTCAACATAGAAGAACGAAATTTGGGGAACAAAGTGGGCTTAGTGTACTGATCATTACCTGAAAGTATCATCCAGTTTGCTGTAAAAAATGTTTGCTGAGATTTCTGGAGATCCGTAATTTTTGGAAGCTTGGCAACCCCTTTCAATGAAAGTGTTTCTCGTCTGTCACTGCTTAGGGCTACACCAATAGGAAACAGAACATAGAGATACAACTTGAAACTACTTAATTGTGTCAAGTTTCAAGAAGCTAGCACAAACCGTGCTTGATTTAGAGTTCCAAATACATCTATCAATATAGGAGAAAACAGAGTGAAACGCCAAAATTCAAACTGTTACTGGAAACGAACGCTTCAACATAGAAGAACGAAATTTGGGGAACCAAGTGGGCTTAGTGTACTGATCATTACCTGCAAGTATCATCCAGTTTGGGTGAAAAAATATTTGGTGTTATTTCTGGAGATTCGCAATTTTTGGAAGCTTGGCAACCCCTTTCAATGAAAGTGTTTCTCGCCTGTCACTGCTTAGGGCTACATCAATAGGAAACAGAACATAGAGATAGAACTTGAAACTACTTAACTGTGTCAAGTTTCAAGAAGCTAGCATAAACCGTGCTTGATTTAGAGTTCCAAATACATCTATCAATATAGGAGAAAACAGAGTGAAATGCCAAAATTCAAACTGTTACTGGAAACGAACGCTTCAACATAGAAGAACGAAATTTGGGGAACCAAGTGGGCTTAGTGTACTCATCATTACCTGAAAGTATCGTCCAGTTTGGGAGAAAAAATATTTGCTGAGATTTCTGGAGATTCGTAATTTTTGGAAGCTTGGCAACCCCTTTCAATGAAAGTGTTTCTCGCCTGTCACTGCATAGGGCTACATCAATCGGAAACAGAACATAGAGATAGAACTTGAAACTAGTTAATTGTGTCAAGATTCAAGAAGCTAGCACAAACCGTGTTTGATTTAGAGTTCCAAATACATCTATCAATATAGGAGAAAACAGAGTGAAACGTAAAAATTCAAACTGTTATTGGAATCGAAAGCTTCAACATTGAAGAACGAAATTTGGGGAACAAAGTGGGCTTAGTGTACTGATCATTATCTGAAAGTATCATCCAGTTTGGGTTAAAAAATGTTTGCTGAGATTTCTGGAGATCTGTAATTTTTGGAAGCTTGGCAACCCCTTTCAATGAAAGTGTTTCTCGCCTGTCACTGCTTAGGGCTACATCAATAGGAAACAGAACATAGAGATAGAACTTGAAACTAATTAATTGTGTCAAGTTTCAAGAAGCTAGCACAAACCGTGCTTGATTTAGAGTTCCAAATACATCTATCAATATAGGAGAAAACAGAGTGAAACGCCAAAATTCGAACTGTTACTGGAAACGAACGCTTCAACATAGAAGAACGAAATTTGGGAACCAAGTGGGCTTAGTGTACTGATCACTACCTGAAAGTATCATCCAGTTTGGGTGAAAAAATATTTGCTGAGATTTCTGGAGATTCATAATTTTTGGAAGCTTGGCAACCCCTTTCAATGAAAGTGTTTCTCGCCTGTCACTGCTTAGGGCTACATCAATAGGAAACACAACGTAGAGATATAACTTGAAACTAGTTAATTGGTCAAGTTTCAAGAAGCAAGCACAAATCGTGTTTGATTTAGAGTTCCAAATACATCTATCAATATTGGAGAAAACAGAGTGAAACGTAAAAATTCAAACTGTTACTGGAAACGAACGCTTCAACATAGAAGAACGAAATTTGGGAAACAAAGTGGGCTCAGTGTACTGATCATTACCTGAAAGTATCACCCAGTTTGGGTGTAAAAATATTTGCTGAGATTTCTGGAGATTCGTAATTTTTGGAAGCTTGGCAACCCCTTTCAATGAAAGTGTTTCTCGCCTGTCACTGCTTAGGGCTACATCATTAGGAAACAGAACATAGAGATAGAACTTGAAACTAGTTAATTGTGTCAAGTTTCAAGAAGCTAGCACAAACCGTGTTTGATTTAGAGTTCCAAATACATCTATCAATATAGGAGAAAACAGAGTGAAACCTAAAAATTCAAACTGTTACTGGAAATGAAAGCTGCAACATTGAAGAACGAAATTTGGGGAACAAAGTGGGCTCAGTGTACTGATCATTACCTGAAAGTATCACCCAGTTTGGGTGTAAAAATATTTGCTGAGATTTCTGGAGATTCGTAGTTTTTGGAAGCTTGGCAACCCCTTTCAATGTAAGTGTTTCTCGTCTGTCACTGCTTAGGGCTACAAAAATAGGAAACAAAACATAGAGATAGAACTTGAAACTACTTAATTCTGTCAAGTTTCAAAAAGCTAGCACAAACCGTGCTTGATTTAGAGTTCCAAATACATCTATCAATATAGGAGAAAACAGAGTGAAACGCCAAATTTCAAACTGTTACTGGAAACGAACACTTCAACATAGAAGAACGAAATTTGGGGAACCAAGTGGGCTTAGTGTACTGATCATTACCTGAAAGTATCATCCAGTTTGGGTGTAAAAATATTTGCTGAGATTTCTGGAGATTCGTAATTTTTGGAAGCTTGGCAACCCCTTTCAATGAAAGTGTTTCTCGCCTGTCACTGCTTAGGGCTACATCAATCGGAAACAGAACATAGAGATAGAACTTGAAACTACTTAACTGTGTCAAGTTTCAAGAAGCTAGCACAAACCGTGTTTGATTTAGCGATCCAAATACATCTATCAATATAGGAGAAAACAGAGTGAAACCTAAAAATTCAAACTGTTACTGGAAACGAAAGCTTCAACATTGAAGAACGAAATTTGGGGAACAAAGTGGGCTCAGTGTACTGATCATAACCTGAAAGTATCACCCAGTTTGGGTGTAAAAATATTTGCTGAGATTTCTGGAGATTCGTAATTTTTGGAAGCTTGGCAACCCCTTTCAATGAAAGTGTTACTCGCCTGTCACTGCTTAGGGTTACATCAATAGGAAACAGAACATTGAGATAGAACTTGAAACTAATTAGTTGTGTCAAGTTTCAAAAAGCTAGCACAAACCGTGCTTGATTTAGAGTTCCAAATACATCTATCAATATAGGAGAAAACAGAGTGAAACGCCAGAATTCAAACTGTTACTGGAAACGAACGCTTCAACATAGAAGAATGAAATTTGGGGAACCAAGTGGGCTTAGTGTACTGCTCATTACCTGAAAGTATCATCCAGTTTGGGTGAAAAAATGTTTGCTGAGATTTCTGGAAATTCGTAATTTTTGGACGCTTGGCAACCCCTTTCAATGAAAGTGTTTCTCGCCTGTCACTGCTTAGGGCTACATGAATAGGAAACAGAACGTAGAGATAGAACTTGAAACTAGTTAATTGTGTCAAGTTTCAGAAGCTAGCACAAACCATGTTTGATTTAGAGTTCCAAATACATCTATCAATATAGGAGAAAACAGAGTGAAACCTAAAAATTCAAACTGTTACTGGAAACGAAAGCTTCAACATTGAAGAACGAAATTTGGGGAACAAAGTGGGCTTAGTGTACTGATCATTACCTGAAAGTATCATCCAGTTTGCTGTAAAAAATGTTTGCTGAGATTTCTGGAGATCCGTAATTTTTGGAAGCTTGGCAACCCCTTTCAATGAAAGTGTTTCTCGTCTGTCACTGCTTAGGGCTACACCAATAGGAAACAGAACATAGAGATACAACTTGAAACTACTTAATTGTGTCAAGTTTCAAGAAGCTAGCACAAACCGTGCTTGATTTAGAGTTCCAAATACATCTATCAATATAGGAGAAAACAGAGTGAAACGCCAAAATTCAAACTGTTACTGGAAACGAACGCTTCAACATAGAAGAACGAAATTTGGGGAACCAAGTGGGCTTAGTGTACTGATCATTACCTGCAAGTATCATCCAGTTTGGGTGAAAAAATATTTGGTGTTATTTCTGGAGATTCGCAATTTTTGGAAGCTTGGCAACCCCTTTCAATGAAAGTGTTTCTCGCCTGTCACTGCTTAGGGCTACATCAATAGGAAACAGAACATAGAGATAGAACTTGAAACTACTTAACTGTGTCAAGTTTCAAGAAGCTAGCACAAACCGTGCTTGATTTAGAGTTCCAAATACATCTATCAATATAGGAGAAAACAGAGTGAAACGCCAAAATTCAAACTGTTACTGGAAACGAACGCTTCAACATAGAAGAATGAAATTTGGGGAACCAAGTGGGCTTAGTGTACTCATCATTACCTGAAAGTATCGTCCAGTTTGGGAGAAAAAATATTTGCTGAGATTTCTGGAGATTCGTAATTTTTGGAAGCTTGGCAACCCCTTTCAATGAAAGTGTTTCTCGCCTGTCACTGCATAGGGCTACATCAATCGGAAACAGAACATAGAGATAGAACTTGAAACTAGTTAATTGTGTCAAGATTCAAGAAGCTAGCACAAACCGTGTTTGATTTAGAGTTCCAAACACATCTATAGATATAGAAGAAAACAGAGTGAAACGTAAAAATTCAAACTGTTACTGGAAACGAAAGATTCAACATTGAAGAACGAAATTTGGGGAACAAAGTGGGCTCAGTGTACTGATCATTACCTGAAAGAATCACCCAGTTTGGGTGTAAAAATATTTGCTGAGATTTCTGGAGATTCGTAATTTTTGGAAGCTTGGCAACCCCTTTCAATGAAAGTGTTTCTCGCCTGTCACTGCTTAGGGCTACATCAATAGGAAACAGAACATAGAGATAGAACTTGAAACTACTTAATTGTGTCAAGTTTCAGGAAGCTAGAACAAACCGTGCTTGATTTAGAGTTCCAAATACATCTATCAATATAGGAGAAAACAGAGTGAAACGTAAAAATTCAAACTGTTACTGGAAACGAAAGCTTCAACATTGAAGAACGAAATTTGGGGAACTAAGTGGGCTCAGTGTACTTATCATTACCTGAAAGAATCACCCAGTTTGGGTGTAAAAATATTTGCTGAGATTTCTGGAGATCCGTAATTTTTGGAAGCTTGGCAACC
Source organism: Spermophilus citellus (assembly GCF_964194105.1). Taxonomy (NCBI): domain Eukaryota; kingdom Metazoa; phylum Chordata; class Mammalia; order Rodentia; family Sciuridae; genus Spermophilus; species Spermophilus citellus. Next base: position 40,366,054 of record NC_138193.1, on the reverse strand, counting down.
CCTTTCAATGAAAGTGTTTCTCGCCTGTCACTGCTTAGGGCTACATCAATAGGAAACAGAACGTAGAGATAGAACTTGAAACTAATTAATTGTGTCAAGTTTCAAAAAGCTAGCACAAACCGTGCTTGATTTAGAGTTCCAATTACATCTATCAATATAGGAGAAAACAGAGTGAAACGCCAAAATTCAAACTGTTACTAAAAACGAACGGTTCAACATAGAAGAACGAAATTTGGGAACCAAGTGGGCTTAGTGTACTGATCATTACCTGAAAGTATCATCCAGTTTGGGTGAAAAAATGTTTGCTGAGATTTCTGGAGATTCGTAATTTTTGGACGCTTGGCAACCCCTGTCAATGAAAGTGTTTCTCGTCTGTCACTGCTTAGGGCTACACCAGTAGGAAACAAAATATAGAGATAGAACTTGAAACTACTTAATTGTGTCAAGTTTCAAAAAGCTAGCACAAACGGTGCTTGATTTAGAGTTCCAAATACATCTATCAATATAGGAGAAAACAGAGTGAAACGCCAAAATTCAAACTGTTACTGGAAACGAACGCTTCAACATAGAAGAACGAAATTTGGGGAACCAAGTGGGCTTAGTGTACTGATCATTACCTGAAAGTATCACCCAGTTTGGGTGTAAAAATATTTGCTGAGATTTCTGGAGATTCGTAATTTTTGGAAGCTTGGCAACCCCTTTCAATGAAAGTGTTTCTCGCCTGTCACTGCTTAGGGCTACATCATTAGGAAACAGAACATAGAGATAGAACTTGAATCTACTTAATTGTGTCAAGTTTCAAGAAGCTAGCACAAACCGTGTTTGATTTAGAGTTCCAAATACATCTATCAATATAGGAGAAAACAGAGTGAAACGTAAAAATTCAAACTGTTATTGGAATCGAAAGCTTCAACATTGAAGAACGAAATTTGGGGAACAAAGTGGGCTTAGTGTACTGATCATTATCTGAAAGTATCATCCAGTTTGGGTTAAAAAATGTTTGCTGAGATTTCTGGAGATCTGTAATTTTTGGAAGCTTGGCAACCCCTTTCAATGAAAGTGTTTCTCGCCTGTCACTGCTTAGGGCTACATCAATAGGAAACAGAACATAGAGATAGAACTTGAAACTAATTAATTGTGTCAAGTTTCAAGAAGCTAGCACAAACCGTGCTTGATTTAGAGTTCCAAATACATCTATCAATATAGGAGAAAACAGAGTGAAACGCCAAAATTCGAACTGTTACTGGAAACGAACGCTTCAACATAGAAGAACGAAATTTGGGAACCAAGTGGGCTTAGTGTACTGATCACTACCTGAAAGTATCATCCAGTTTGGGTGATAAAATATTTGCTGAGATTTCTGGAGATTCATAATTTTTGGAAGCTTGGCAACCCCTTTCAATGAAAGTGTTTCTCGCCTGTCACTGCTTAGGGCTACATCAATAGGAAACACAACGTAGAGATAGAACTTGAAACTAGTTAATTGGTCAAGTTTCAAGAAGCAAGCACAAATCGTGTTTGATTTAGAGTTCCAAATACATCTATCAATATAGGAGAAAACAGAGTGAAACGTAAAAATTCAAAATGTTACTGGAAACGAACGCTTCAACATAGAAGAACGAAATTTGGGAAACAAATTGGGCTCAGTGTACTGATCATTACCTGAAAGTATCACCCAGTTTGGGTGTAAAAATATTTGCTGAGATTTCTGGAGATTCGTAATTTTTGGAAGCTTGGCAACCCCTTTCAATGAAAGTGTTTCTCGCCTGTCACTGCTTAGGGCTACATCATTAGGAAACAGAACATAGAGATAGAACTTGAAACTAGTTAATTGTGTCAAGTTTCAAGAAGCTAGCACAAACCGTGTTTGATTTAGAGTTCCAAATACATCTATCAATATAGGAGAAAACAGAGTGAAACCTAAAAATTCAAACTGTTACTGGAAATGAAAGCTGCAACATTGAAGAACGAAATTTGGGGAACAAAGTGGGCTCAGTGTACTGATCATTACCTGAAAGTATCACCCAGTTTGGGTGTAAAAATATTTGCTGAGATTTCTGGAGATTCGTAGTTTTTGGAAGCTTGGCAACCCCTTTCAATGTAAGTGTTTCTCGTCTGTCACTGCTTAGGGCTACAAAAATAGGAAACAAAACATAGAGATAGAACTTGAAACTACTTAATTCTGTCAAGTTTCAAAAAGCTAGCACAAACCGTGCTTGATTTAGAGTTCCAAATACATCTATTAATATAGGAGAAAACAGAGTGAAACGCCAAATTTCAAACTGTTACTGGAAACGAACACTTCAACATAGAAGAACGAAATTTGGGGAACCAAGTGGGCTTAGTGTACTGATCATTACCTGAAAGTATCATCCAGTTTGGGTGTAAAAATATTTGCTGAGATTTCTGGAGATTCGTAATTTTTGGAAGCTTGGCAACCCCTATCAATGAAAGTGTTTCTTGCCTGTCACTGCTTAGGGCTACATCAATAGGAAACAGAACATAGAGATAGAACTTGAAACTACTTAATTGTGTCAAGTTTCAAGAAGCTAGCACAAACCGTGTTTGATTTAGAGTTCCAAATACATCTATCAATATAGGAGAAAACAGAGTGAAACCTAAAAATTCAAACTGTTACTGGAAACGAAAGCTTCAACATTGAAGAACGAAATTTGGGGAACAAAGTGGGCTCAGTGTACTGATCATAACCTGAAAGTATCACCCAGTTTGGGTGTAAAAATATTTGCTGAGATTTCTGGAGATTCGTAATTTTTGGAAGCTTGGCAACCCCTTTCAATGAAAGTGTTTCTCGCCTGTCACTGCTTAGGGCTACATCAATAGGAAACAGAACATAGAGATAGAACTTGAAACTACTTAATTGTGTCAAGTATCAAAAAGCTAGCACAAACCGTGCTTGATTTAGAGTTCCAAATACATCTATTAATATAGAAGAAAACAGGGTGAAACGCCATAATTCAAACTGTTAATGGAAACGAACACTTCAACATAGAAGAATGAAATTTGGGGAACCAAGTGGGCTTAGTGTACTGATCATTACCTGCAAGTATCATCCAGTTTGGGTGAAAAAATATTTGGTGTTATTTCTGGAGATTCGCAATTTTTGGAAGCTTGGCAACCCCTTTCAGTGAAAGTGTTTCTCGCCTGTCACTGCTTAGGGCTACATCAATAGGAAACAGAACATAGAGATAGAACTTGAAACTAGTTAACTGTGTCAAGTTTCAAGAAGCTAGCACAAACCGTGCTTGATTTAGAGTTCCAAATACATCTATCAATATAGGAGAAAACAGAGTGAAACGCCAAAATTCAAACTGTTACTGGAAACGAACGCTTCAACATAGAAGAACGAAATTTGGGGAACCAAGTGGGCTTAGTGTACTGATCATTACCTGAAAGTATCGTCCAATTTGGGAGATAAAATATTTGCTGAGATTTCTGGAGATTCGTAATTTTTGGAAGCTTGACAACCCCTTTCAATGAAAGTGTTTCTCGCCTGTCACTTCATAGGGCTACATCAATCGGAAACAGAACATAGAGATAGAACTTGAAACTAGTTAATTGTGTCAAGATTCAAGAAGCTAGCACAAACCGTGTTTGATTTAGAGTTCCAAACACATCTATAGATATAGAAGAAAACAGAGTGAAACGTAAAAATTCAAACTGTTACTGGAAACGAAAGATTCAACATTGAAGAACGAAATTTGGGGAACAAAGTGGGCTCAGTGTACTGATCATTACCTGAAAGAATCACCCAGTTTGGGTGTAAAAATATTTGCTGAGATTTCTGGAGATTCGTAATTTTTGGAAGCTTGGCAACCCCTTTCAATGAAAGTGTTTCTCGCCTGTCACTGCTTAGGGCTACATCAATAGGAAACAGAGCATAGAGATAGAACTTGAAACTACTTAATTGTGTCAAGTTTCAGGAAGCTAGAACAAACCGTGCTTGATTTAGAGTTCCAAATACATCTATCAATATAGGAGAAAACAGAGTGAAACGTAAAAATTCAAACTGTTACTGGAAACGAAAGCTTCAACATTGAAGAACGAAATTTGGGAAACAAAGTGGGCTCAGTGTACTGATCATTACCTGAAAGTATCACCCAGTTTGGGTGTAAAAATATTTGCTGAGATTTCTGGAGATTCGTAATTTTTGGAAGCTTGGCAACCCCTTTCAATGAAAGTGTTTCTCGCCTGTCACTGCTTAGGGCTACATCATTAGGAAACAGAACATAGAGATAGAACTTGAAACTAGTTAATTGTGTCAAGTTTCAAGAAGCTAGCACAAACCGTGTTTGATTTAGAGTTCCAAATACATCTATCAATATAGGAGAAAACAGAGTGAAACCTAAAAATTCAAACTGTTACTGGAAATGAAAGCTGCAATATTGAAGAACGAAATTTGGGGAACAAAGTGGGCTCAGTGTACTGATCATTACCTGAAAGTATCACCCAGTTTGGGTGTAAAAATATTTGCTGAGATTTCTGGAGATTCGTAATTTTTGGAAGCTTGGCAACCCCTTTCAATGAAAGTGTTTCTCGCCTGTCACTGCTTAGGGCTACATCAATAGGAAACAGAGCATAGAGATAGAACTTGAAACTACTTAATTGTGTCAAGTTTCAGGAAGCTAGAACAAACCGTGCTTGATTTAGAGTTCCAAATACATCTATCAATATAGGAGAAAACAGAGTGAAACGTAAAAATTCAAACTGTTACTGGAAACGAAAGCTTCAACATTGAAGAACGAAATTTGGGAAACAAAGTGGGCTCAGTGTACTGATCATTACCTGAAAGTATCACCCAGTTTGGGTGTAAAAATATTTGCTGAGATTTCTGGAGATTCGTAATTTTTGGAAGCTTGGCAACCCCTTTCAATGAAAGTGTTTCTCGCCTGTCACTGCTTAGGGCTACATCATTAGGAAACAGAACATAGAGATAGAACTTGAAACTAGTTAATTGTGTCAAGTTTCAAGAAGCTAGCACAAACCGTGTTTGATTTAGAGTTCCAAATACATCTATCAATATAGGAGAAAACAGAGTGAAACCTAAAAATTCAAACTGTTACTGGAAATGAAAGCTGCAATATTGAAGAACGAAATTTGGGGAACAAAGTGGGCTCAGTGTACTGATCATTACCTGAAAGTATCACCCAGTTTGGGTGTAAAAATATTTGCTGAGATTTCTGGAGATTCGTAGTTTTTGGAAGCTTGGCAACCCCTTTCAATGAAAGTGTTTCTCGTCTGTCACTGCTTAGGGCTACAAAAATAGGAAACAAAACATAGTGATAGAACTTGAAACTACTTAATTCTGTCAAGTTTCTAAAAGCTAGCACAAACCGTGCTTATTTAGAGTTCCAAATACATCTATCAATATAGGAGAAAACAGAGTGAAACGCCAAATTTCAAACTGTTACTGGAAACGAACGCTTCAACATAGAAGAACGAAATTTGGGGAACCAAGTGGGCTTAGTGTACTGATCATTACCTGAAAGTATCATCCAGTTTGGGTGAAAAAATATTTGCTGAGATTTCTGGAGATTCGTAATTTTTGGAAGCTTGGCAACCCCTTTCAATGAAAGTGTTTCTCGCCTGTCACTGCTTAGGGCTACATCAATAGGAAACAGAACATAGAGATAGAACTTGAAACTACTTAATTGTGTCAAGTATCAAAAAGCTAGCACAAACCTTGCTTGATTTAGAGTTCCAAATACATCTATTAATATAGAAGAAAACAGGGTGAAACGCCAAAATTCAAACTGTTAATGGAAACGATCGCTTCGACATAGAAGAACGAAATTTGGGGAACCAAGTGGGCTTAGTGTACTGATCATTACCTGAAAGTATCATCCAGTTTGGGTGAAAAAATGTTTGCTGAGATTTCTGGAGATTCGTAATTTTTGGACGCTTGGCAACCCCTTTCAATGAAAGTGTTTCTAGTCTGTCACTGCTTAGGGCTACACCAATCGGAAACAGAACATAGAGATAGAACTTGAAACTACTTAATTGTGTCAATTTTCAAGAAGCTAGCACAAACCATGCTTGATTTAGAGTTCCAAATACATCTATCAATATAGGAGAAAACAGAGTGAAACCTAAAAATTCAAACTGTTACTGGAAACGAAAGCTGCAACATTGAAGAACGAAATTTGGGGAACAAAGTGGGCTCAGTGTACTGATCATTACCTGAAAGTATCACCCAGTTTGGGTGTAAAAATATTTGCTGAGATTTCTGGAGATTCGTAATTTTTGGAAGCTTGGCAACCCCTTTCAATGAAAGTGTTTCTCGTCTGTCACTGCTTAGGGCTACAAAAATAGGAAACAAAACATAGAGATAGAACTTGAAACTACTTAATTCTGTCAAGTTTCAAAAAGCTAGCACAAACCGTGCTTGATTTAGAGTTCCAAATACATCTATCAATATAGGAGAAAACAGAGTGAAACGCCAAAATTCAAACTGTTACTGGAAACGAACGCTTCAACATAGAAGAACGAAATTTGGGGAACCAAGTGGGCTTAGTGTACTGATCATTACCTGAAAGTATCATCCAGTTTGGGTGAAAAAATATTTGCTGAGATTTCTGGAGATTCGTAATTTATGGAAGCTTGGCAACCCCTTTCAATGAAAGTGTTTCTTGCCTGTCACTGCTTAGGGCTACATCAATAGGAAACAGAACATAGAGATAGAACTTGAAACTACTTAATTTTGTCAAGTTTCAAGAAGGTAGCACAAACCGTGTTTGATTTAGAGTTCCAAATACATCTATCAATATAGGAGAAAACAGAGTGAAACCTAAAAATTCAAACTGTTACTGGAAACGAAAGCTTCAACATTGAAGAACGAAATTTGGGGAACAAAGTGGGCTCAGTGTACTGATCATAACCTGAAAGTATCACCCAGTTTGGGTGTAAAAATATTTGCTGAGATTTCTGGAGATTCGTAATTTTTGGAAGCTTGGCAACCCCTTTCAATGAAAGTGTTACTCGCCTGTCACTGCTTAGGGTTACATCAATAGGAAACAGAACATTGAGATAGAACTTGAAACTAATTAGTTGTGTCAAGTTTCAAAAAGCTAGCACAAACCGTGCTTGATTTAGAGTTCCAAATACATCTATCAATATAGGAGAAAACAGAGTGAAACGCCAAAATTCAAACTGTTACTGGAAACGAACGCTTCAACATAGAAGAATGAAATTTGGGGAACCAAGTGGGCTTAGTGTACTGCTCATTACCTGAAAGTATCATCCAGTTTGGGTGAAAAAATGTTTGCTGAGATTTCTGGAAATTCGTAATTTTTGGACGCTTGGCAACCCCTTTCAATGAAAGTGTTTCTCGCCTGTCACTGCTTAGGGCTACATCAATTGGAAACAGAACTTAGAGATAGAACTTAAACTACTTAACTCTGTCAAGTTTCAAGAAGCGAGCACAAACCGTGCTTGATTTAGAGTTCCAAATACATCTATCAATATAGGAGAAAACAGAGTGAAACGCCAAAATTCAAACTGTTACTGGAAACGAACGCTTCAACATAGAAGAACGAAATTTGGGGAACCAAGTGGGCTTAGTGTACTGATCATTACCTGAAAGTATCATCCAGTTTGGGTTAAAAAATGTTTGCTGAGATTTCTGGAGATCCGTAATTTTTGGAAGCTTGGCAACCCCTTTCAATGAAAGTGTTTCTCGTCTGTCACTGCTTAGGGCTACACCAATAGGAAACAGAACATAGAGATACAACTTGAAACTACTTAATTGTGTCAAGTTTCAAGAACTTAGCACAAACCGTGCTTGATTTAGAGTTCCAAATACATCTATCAATATAGGAGAAAACAGAGTGAAACGCCAAAATTCAAACAGTTACTGGAAACGAATGCTTCAACATAGAAGAACGAAATTTGGGGAACCAAGTGGGCTTAGTGTACTGATCATTACCTGCAAGTATCATCCAGTTTGGGTGAAAAAATATTTGGTGTTATTTCTGGAGATTCGCAATTTTTGGAAGCTTGGCAACCCCTTTCAATGAAAGTGTTTCTCGCCTGTCACTGCTTAGGGCTACATCAATAGGAAACAGAACATAGAGATAGAACTTGAAACTACTTAACTGTGTCAAGTTTCAAGAAGCTAGCACAAACCGTGCTTGATTTAGAGTTCCAAATACATCTATCAATATAGGAGAAAACAGAGTGAAACGCCAAAATTCAAACTGTTACTGGAAACGAACGCTTCAACATAGAAGAACGAAATTTGGGGAACCAAGTGGGCTTAGTGTACTGATCATTACCTGAAAGTATCGTCCAGTTTGGGAGAAAAAATATTTGCTGAGATTTCTGGAGATTCGTAATTTTTGGAAGCTTGGCAACCCCTTTCAATGAAAGTGTTTCTCGCCTGTCACTGCATAGGGCTACATCAATCGGAAACAGAACATAGAGATAGAACTTGAAACTAGTTAATTGTGTCAAGATTCAAGAAGCTAGCACAAACCGTGTTTGATTTAGAGTTCCAAACACATCTATAGATATAGAAGAAAACAGAGTGAAACGTAAAAATTCAAACTGTTACTGGAAACGAAAGCTTCAACATTGAAGAACGAAATTTGGGGAACAAAGTGGGCTCAGTGTACTGATCATTACCTGAAAGAATCACCCAGTTTGGGTGTAAAAATATTTGCTGAGATTTCTGGAGATTCGTAATTTTTGGAAGCTTGGCAACCCCTTTCAATGAAAGTGTTTCTCGCCTGTCACTGCTTAGGGCTACATCAATAGGAAACAGAGCATAGAGATAGAACTTGAAACTACTTAATTGTGTCAAGTTTCAGGAAGCTAGAACAAACCGTGCTTGATTTAGAGTTCCAAATACATCTATCAATATAGGAGAAAACAGAGTGAAACGTAAAAATTCAAACTGTTACTGGAAACGAAAGCTTCAACATTGAAGAACGAAATTTGGGGAACAAAGTGGGCTCAGTGTACTTAACATTACCTGAAAGAATCACCCAGTTTGGGTGTAAAAATATTTGCTGAGATTTCTGGAGATCCGTAATTTTTGGAAGCTTGGCAACCCCTTTCAATGAAAGTGTTTCTCGCCTGTCACTGCTTAGGGCTACATCAATAGGAAACAGAAAGTAGAGATAGAACTTGAAACTAATTAATTGTGTCAAGTTTCAAAAAGCTAGCACAAACCGTGCTTGATTTAGAGTTCCAATTACATCTATCAATATAGGAGAAAACAGAGTGAAACGCCAAAATTCAAACTGTTACTAAAAACGAACGGTTCAACATAGAAGAACGAAATTTGGGAACCAAGTGGGCTTAGTGTACTGATCATTACCTGAAAGTATCATCCAGTTTGGGTTAAAAAATGTTTGCTGAGATTTCTGGAGATCCATAATTTTTGGAAGCTTGGCAACCCCTTTCAATGAAAGTGTTTCTCGCCTGTCACTGCTTAGGGCTACATCAATAGGAAACAGAACATGGAGATAGAACTTGAAACTAATTAATTGTGTCAAGTTTCAAGAAGCTAGCACAAACCGTGCTTGATTTAGAGTTCCAAATACATCTATCAATATAGGAGAAAACAGAGTGAAACGCCAAAATTCAAACTGTTACTGGAAACGAACGGTTCAACATAGAAGAACGAAATTTGGGAACCAAGTGGGCTTAGTGTACTGATCATTACCTGAAAGTATCATCCAGTTTGGGTGAAAAAATATTTGCTGAGATTTCTGGAGATTCGTAATTTTTGGAAGCTGTGCAACCCCTTTCAATGAAAGTGTTTCTCGCCTGTCACTGCTTAGGGCAACATCAATCGGAAACAGAACATAGAGATAGAACTTGAAACTACTTAACTGTGTCAAGTTTCAAGAAGCTAGCACAAACCATGCTTGATTTAGAGTTCCAAATACATCTATCAATATAGGAGAAAACAGAGTGAAACGCCAAATTTCAAACTGTTACTGGAAAGGAAAACTTCAACATAGAAGAACGAAATTTGGGGAACCAAGTGGGGTTAGTGTACTGATCATTACCTGAAAGTATCATCCAGTTTGGGTGAAAAAATGTTTGCTGAGATTTCTGGAGATTCGTAATTTTTGGACGGTTGGCAACCCCTGTCAATGTAAGTGTTTCTCGTCTTTCACTGCTTAGGGCTACACCAATAGGAAACAAAATATAGAGATAGAACTTGAAACTACTTAATTGTGTCAAGTTTCAAGAAGCTAGCACAAACCGTGCATGATTTAGAGTTCCAAATACATCTATCAATATAGGAGAAAACAGAGTGAAATGCCAAAATTCAAACTGTTACTGGAAACGAACGCTTCAACATAGAAGAACGAAATTTGGGGAACCAAGTGGGCTTAGTGTACTGATCATTACCTGAAAGTATCATCCAGTTTGGGTGAAAAAATATTTGCTGAGATTTCTGGAGATTCATAATTTTTGGAAGCTTGGCAACCCCTTTCAATGAAAGTGTTTCTCGCCTGTCACTGCTTAGGGCTACATCAATAGGAAACACAACGTAGAGATAGAACTTGAAACTAGTTAATTGGTCAAGTTTCAAGAAGCAAGCACAAATCGTGTTTGATTTAGAGTTCCAAATACATCTATCAATATAGGAGAAAACAGAGTGAAACGTAAAAATTCATACTGTTACTGGAAACGAAAGCTTCAACATTGAAGAACGAAATTTGGGAAACAAAGTGGGCTCAGTGTACTGATCATTACCTGAAAGTATCACCCAGTTTGGGTGTAAAAATATTTGCTGAGATTTCTGGAGATTCGTAATTTTTGGAAGCTTGGCAACCCCTTTCAATGAAAGTGTTTCTCGCCTGTCACTGCTTAGGGCTACATCATTAGGAAACAGAACATAGAGATAGAACTTGAAACTAGTTAATTGTGTCAAGTTTCAAGAAGCTAGCACAAACCGTGCTTGATTTAGAGTTCCAAATACATCTATCAATATAGGAGAAAACAGAGTGAAACGTAAAAATTCAAACTGTTATTGGAAACGAAAGCTTCAACATTGAAGAACGAAATTTGGGGAACCAAGTGGGCTTAGTGTTCTGATCATTACCTGAAAGTATCATCCAGTTTGGGTGTAAAAATGTTTGCTGAGGTTTCTGGAGATCCGTAATTTTTGGACGCTTGGCAACCCCTTTCAATGAAAGTGTTTCTCGCCTGTCACTGCTTAGGGCTACATCAATAGGAAACAGAACATAGAGATAGAACTTGAAACTAATTAATTGTGTCAAGTTTCAAGAAGCTAGCACAAACCGTGCTTGATTTAGAGTTCCAAATACATCTATCAATATAGGAGAAAACAGAGTGAAATGCCAAAATTCAAACTGTTACTGGAAACGAACGCTTCAACATAGAAGAACGAAATTTGGGGAACCAAGTGGGCTTAGTGTACTGATCATTACCTGAAAGTATCATCCAGTTTGGGTTAAAAAATGTTTGCTGAGATTTCTGGAGATTCGTAATTTTTGGACGCTTGGCAACCCCTTTCAATGAAAGTGTTTCTAGTCTGTCACTGCTTAGGGCTACACCAATCGGAAACAGAACATAGAGATAGAACTTGAAACTACTTAATTGTGTCAATTTTCAAGAAGCTAGCACAAACCATGCTTGATTTAGAGTTCCAAATACATCTATCAATATAGGAGAAAACAGAGTGAAACCTAAAAATTCAAACTGTTACTGGAAACGAAAGCTGCAACATTGAAGAACGAAATTTGGGGAACAAAGTGGGCTCAGTGTACTGATCATTACCTGAAAGTATCACCCAGTTTGGGTGTAAAAATATTTGCTGAGATTTCTGGAGATTCGTAATTTTTGGAAGCTTGGCAACCCCTTTCAATGAAAGTGTTTCTCGTCTGTCACTGCTTAGGGCTACAAAAATAGGAAACAAAACATAGAGATAGAACTTGAAACTACTTAATTCTGTCAAGTTTCAAAAAGCTAGCACAAACCGTGCTTGATTTAGAGTTCCAAATACATCTATCAATATAGGAGAAAACAGAGTGAAATGCCAAAATTCAAACTGTTACTGGAAACGAACGCTTCAACATAGAAGAACGAAATTTGGGGAACCAAGTGGGCTTAGTGTACTGATCATTACCTGAAAGTATCATCCAGTTTGGGTGAAAAAATATTTGCTGAGATTTCTGGAGATTCATAATTTTTGGAAGCTTGGCAACCCCTTTCAATGAAAGTGTTTCTCGCCTGTCACTGCTTAGGGCTACATCAATAGGAAACACAACCTAGAGATAGAACTTGAAACTAGTTAATTGGTCAAGTTTCAAGAAGCAAGCACAAATCGTGTTTGATTTAGAGTTCCAAATACATCTATCAATATAGGAGAAAACAGAGTGAAACGTAAAAATTCAAACTGTTACTGGAAACGAAAGCTTCAACATTGAAGAACGAAATTTGGGAAACAAAGTGGGCTCAGTGTACTGATCATTACCTGAAAGTATCACCCAGTTTGGGTGTAAAAATATTTGCTGAGATTTCTGGAGATTCGTAATTTTTGGAAGCTTGGCAACCCCTTTCAATGAAAGTGTTTCTCGCCTGTCACTGCTTAGGGCTACATCATTAGGAAACAGAACATAGAGATAGAACTTGAAACTAGTTAATTGTGTCAAGTTTCAAGAAGCTAGCACAAACCGTGCTTGATTTAGAGTTCCAAATACATCTATCAATATAGGAGAAAACAGAGTGAAACGTAAAAATTCAAACTGTTATTGGAAACGAAAGCTTCAACATTGAAGAACGAAATTTGGGGAACCAAGTGGGCTTAGTGTTCTGATCATTACCTGAAAGTATCATCCAGTTTGGGTGTAAAAATGTTTGCTGAGATTTCTGGAGATCCGTAATTTTTGGACGCTTGGCAACCCCTTTCAATGAAAGTGTTTCTCGCCTGTCACTGCTTAGGGCTACATCAATAGGAAACAGAACATAGAGATAGAACTTGAAACTAATTAATTGTGTCAAGTTTCAAGAAGCTAGCACAAACCGTGCTTGATTTAGAGTTCCAAATACATCTATCAATATAGGAGAAAACAGAGTGAAATGCCAAAATTCAAACTGTTACTGGAAACGAACGCTTCAACATAGAAGAACGAAATTTGGGGAACCAAGTGGGCTTAGTGTACTGATCACTACCTGAAAGTATCATCCAGTTTGGGTGAAAAAATATTTGCTGAGATTTCTGGAGATTCGTAATTTTTGGACGGTTGGCAACCCCTGTCAATGTAAGTGTTTCTCGTCTTTCACTGCTTAGGGCTACACCAATAGGAAACAAAATATAGATATAGAACTTGAAACTACTTAATTGTGTCAAGTTTCAAGAAGCTAGCAAAAACCGTGCTTGATTTAGAGTTCCAAATACATCTATCAATATAGGAGAAAACAGAGTGAAATGCCAAAATTCAAACTGTTACTGGAAACGAACGCTTCAACATAGAAGAACGAAATTTGGGGAACCAAGTGGGCTTAGTGTACTGATCATTACCTGAAAGTATCATCCAGTTTGGGTGAAAAAATATTTGCTGAGATTTCTGGAGATTCATAATTTTTGGAAGCTTGGCAACCCCTTTCAATGAAAGTGTTTCTCGCCTGTCACTGCTTAGGGCTACATCAATAGGAAACACAACCTAGAGATAGAACTTGAAACTAGTTTATTGGTCAAGTTTCAAGAAGCAAGCACAAATCGTGTTTGATTTAGAGTTCCAAATACATCTATCAATATAGGAGAAAACAGAGTGAAACGTAAAAATTCAAACTGTTACTGGAAACGAAAGCTTCAACATTGAAGAACGAAATTTGGGAAACAAAGTGGGCTCAGTGTACTGATCATTACCTGAAAGTATCACCCAGTTTGGGTGTAAAAATATTTGCTGAGATTTCTGGAGATTCGTAATTTTTGGAAGCTTGGCAACCCCTTTCAATGAAAGTGTTTCTCGCCTGTCACTGCTTAGGGCTACATCATTAGGAAACAGAACATAGAGATAGAACTTGAAACTAATTAATTGTGTCAAGTTTCAAAAAGCTAGCACAACCCGTGCTTGATTTAGAGTTCCAAATACATCATCAATATAGGAGAAAACAGAGTGAAACGCCAAAATTCAAACTGTTACTGGAAAGGAACGCTTCAACATAGAAGAACGAAATTGGGGAACCAAGTGTGCTCAGTGTACTGATCATTACCTGAAAGTATCATTAAGTTTGGGTGAAAAAATGTTTGCTGAGATTTCTGGAGATTCGTAATTTTTGGACGCTTGGCAACCCCTTTCAATGAAAGTGTTTCTCGCCTGTCACTGCTTAGGGCTACATCAATAGGAAACAGAACATAGAGATAGAACTTGAAACTAGTTTATTGGTCAAGTTTCAAGAAGCAAGCACAAATCGTGTTTGATTTAGAGTTCCAAATACATCTATCAATATAGGAGAAAACAGAGTGAAACCTAAAAATTCAAACTGTTACTGGAAACGAAAGCTGCAACATTGAAGAACGAAATTTGGGAAACAAAGTGGGCTCAGTGCACTGATCATTACCTGAAAGTATCACCCAGTTTGGGTGTAAAAATATTTGCTGAGATTTCTGGAGATTCGTAATTTTTGGAAGCTTGGCAACCCCTTTCAATGAAAGTGTTTCTCGCCTGTCAGTGCTTAGGGCTACATCAATCGGAAACAGAACATAGAGATAGAACTTGAAACTACTTAACTGTGTCAAGTTTCAAGAAGCTAGCACAAACCGTGCTTGATTTAGAGTTCCAAATACATCTATCAATATAGGAGAAAACAGAGTGAAACGCCAAAATTCAAACTGTTACTGGAAACGAACGCTTCAACATAGAAGAACGAAATTTGGGGAACCAAGTGGGCTCAGTGTACTGATCATTACCTCAAAGTATCACCAGTTTGGGTGAAAAAATATTTGCTGAGATTTCTGGAGATTCGTAATACTTGGACGCTTGGCAACCCCTTTCAATGAAAGAGTTTCTCGCCTGTCACTGCTTAGGGCTACATCAATCGGAAACAGAACATAGAGATAGAACTTGAAACTACTGAACTGTGTCAAGTTTCAAGAAGCTAGCACAAACCGTGCTTGATTTAGAGTTCCAAATACATCTATCAATATAGGAGAAAACAGAGTGAAACCTAAAAATTCAAACTGTTACTGGAAATGAATGCTTCAACATTGAATAACAAAATTTGGGGAACCAAGTGGGCTTAGTGTACTGATCATTACCTGAAAGTATCATCCAGTTTGGGTGAAAAATATTTGCTGAGATTTCTGGAGATTCATAATTTTTGGAAGCTTGGCAACCCCTTTCAATGAAAGTGTTTCTCGCCTGTCACTGCTTAGGGCTACATCAATCGGAAACAGAACATAGAGATAGAACTTGAAACTAGTTAATTGTGTCAAGATTCAAGAAGCTAGCACAAACCGTGTTTGATTTAGAGTTCCAAATACATCTATCAATATAGGAGAAAACAGAGTGAAACGCCAAAATTCAAACTGTTACTGGAAACGAACGCTTCAACATAGAAGAACGAAATTTGGGAACAAAGTGGGCTTAGTGTACTGATCATTACCTGTAAGTATCATCCAGTTTGGGAGAAAAAATATTTGCTTAGATTTCTGGAGATTCGTAATTTTTGGAAGCTTGGCAACCCCTTTCAATGAAAGTGTTTCTCGCCTGTCACTGCTTAGGGCTACATCAATAGGAAACAGAACATAGAGATAGATCTTGAAACTAATTAATTTTGTCAAGTTTCAAAAAGCTAGCACAAACCGTGCTTGATTTAGAGTTCCAAATACATCAATCAATATAGGAGAAAACAGAGTGTAACCTAAAAATTCAAACTGTTACTGGAAACGAAAGCTGCAACATTGAAGAACGAAATTTGGGGAACAAAGTGGGCTCAGTGTACTGATCATTACCTGAAATTATCACCCAGTTTCTGTGTAAAAATATTTGCTGAGATTTCTGGAGATTCGTAATTTTTGGAAGCTTGGCAACCCCTTTCAATGAAAGTGTTTCTCGCCTGTCACTGCTTACGGCTACATCAATAGGAAACAGAACGTAGAGATAGAACTTGAAACTAATTAACTGTGTCAAGTTTCAAAAAGCTAGCACAAACCGTGCTTGATTTAGAGTTCCAAATACATCTATCCATATAGGAGAAAACAGAGTGAAACGCCAAAATTCAAACTGTTACTGGAAACGAACGCTTCAACATAGAAGATCGAAATTTGGGGAACCAAGTGGGCTTAGTGTACTGATCATTACCTGAAAGTATCATCCAGTTTGGGTAAAAAAATATTTGCTGAGATTTCTGGAGATTCGTAATTTTTGGACGCTTGGCAACCCCTTTCAATGAAAGTGTTTCTCGCCTGTCACTGCTTAGGGCTACATCAATCGGAAACAGAACATAGAGATAGAACTTGAAACTACTTAACTGTGTCAAGTTTCAAGAAGCTAGCACAAACCGTGCTTGATTTAGAGTTCCAAATACATCTATCAATATAGGAGAAAACAGAGTGAAACGCCAAAATTCAAACTGTTACTGGAAACGAACGCTTCAACACAGAAGAACGAAATTTGGGGAACCAAGTGGGCTCAGTGTACTGATCATTACCTCAAAGTATCACCAGTTTGGGTGAAAAAATATTTGCTGAGATTTCTGGAGATTCGTAATATTTGGACGCTTTGCAACCCCTTTCAATGAAAGTGTTTTTCGCCTGTCACTGCTTAGGGCTACATCAATCGGAAACAGAACGTAGAGATAGAACTTGAAACTACTTAACTGTGTCAAGTTTCAAGAAGCTAGCACAAAACGTGCTTGATTTAGAGTTCCAAATACATCTATCAATATAGGAGAAAACAGAGTGAAACCTAAAAATTCAAACTGTTACTGGAAACGAAAGCTTCAACATTGAAGAACGAAATTTGGGGAACCAAGTGGGCTTATGCCGGGGGCCAGCCCCGGCGGGGTCCAGGGAGTCCCGAAGGAGGAGTGGCGTCGGCGAAATGATGAGACAGGAGTCGTTCCCTTTGAGCAATCTTCAGAGAGAGAGCTAAAGCTGCTTTCTCTGGGTCCCCTTTTTATTACAATTTTTCTCATCATTATAGATTCACAATACGTCATTGATTATATAACTTAAAACTTTGCCAAGACATGACATTTCCTTAACCATGATTGAGAGCACACCGATCTACATTCTTTTAGGATATGACCCCCAGCCATACAATCATCAAAGTACAGATTCATCAATAAAACATGTCACCAATTTACATCCTTCAGATTTTCCCAAGATTTACTATTTTTCCCAAGATGTTATTTCCTTATTAACTAATGTCAAACTACGTAACCAGACTCTAAGTCTCCTAATTAATCATTAACCTAAAGTACACCTGCACTTTATTTTTAATCTAAAATTCCCATCTTAAAAAGTCCCTTTAAATCTTATATTTAAAATGTCCTAAAGTTTATGAATCATCCTTAAAGTATATCAGAAACCTATATAACTAAAGACTTAATAATTTCTAAACTTAAGAATCTAAATAATATTTTTAACATTATTCTAAAACTGTGTCTTATAAAGCTATTTTAATTAATTTCTAAATTTATTCTCATAAAACTGGTTGAGCTGCTTTCTCAGAGAGTTTCTTTTGTTTCTCAGTCAAGGTACACTAGTTCTCAAAGAATTTGTTTCTCAGTCAAGGTACACTAGTTCTCAAAAAGTTTGTTTCTCAGTCAAGGTGTACTAGTTCTCAAAGAGTTTGTTTTTCAGAGGATGATTGTTGTCTGTTATTAGGTTTGTCCACAATGTACTAAGATAGAAGAATAGCCTTTTATTTTGTCCTTGATATGCTGAGGGGTGGGTAGCAGAACAGCTTCCAAGGCATGAACAACCTGTTCTGTTCTAGCCATCTGAAATTTAATTGTTTGGCATTTAACATACTCATGCCTCCTGTGAGAAACATAAGCATGAAAATGCAAAGTCCCAATTACATAAAAAAGGGTCTCATGGTTTCGGTTACCCACCAACCAGTGTGGCTTTGCCAGCATTCATCCTCACTGTGACCCTGTCAAGAGAGTGGGAGAGCGGCTTTGCCAACACTTTTTCTCACTGTGACCCTGTCAAGACAGTGAGTGGTGGATCGCCTTCACCAGGCTTAGTGTACTGATCATTACCTGAAAGTATCATCCAGTTTGGGTGAAAAAATATTTGCTGAGATTTCTGGAGATTCGTAATTTTTGGACGCTTGGCAACCCCTTTCAATGAAAGTGTTTCTCGCCTGTCACTGCTTAGGGCTACATCAATCGGAAACAGAACGTAGAGATAGAACTTGAAACTAGTTAATTGTGTCAAGATTCAAGAAGCTAGCACAAACCGTGTTTGATTTAGAGTTCCAAATACATCTATCAATATAGGAGAAAACAGAGTGAAACGTAAAAATTCAAACTGTTACTGGAAACGAAAGCTTCAACATTGAAGAACGAAATTTGGGGAACAAAGTGGGCTCAGTGTACTGATCATTACCTGAAAGAATCACCCAGTTTGGGTGTAAAAATATTTGCTGAGATTTCTGGAGATTCGTAATTTTTGGAAGCTTGGCAACCCCTTTCAATGAAAGAGTTTCTCGCCTGTCACTGCTTAGGGCTACATCAATCGGAAACAGAACATAGAGATAGAACTTGAAACTACTTAACTGTGTCAAGTTTCAAAAAGCTAGCACAAACCGTGCTTGATTTAGAGTTCCAAATACATCTATCAATATAGGAGAAAACAGAGTGAAACGCCAAAATTCAAACTGTTACTGGAAACGAATGCTTCAACATAGAAGAACGAAATTTGGGGAACCAAGTGGGCTTAGTGTACTGATCATTACCTGAAAGTATCATCCAGTTTGGGCGAAAAAATATTTGCTGAGATTTCTGGAGATTCGTAATTTTTGGACGCTTGGCAACCCCTTTAAATGAAAGAGTTTCTCGCCTGTCACTGCTTAGGGCTACATCAATCGGAAACAGAACATAGAGATAGAACTTGAAACTACTTAACTGTGTCAAGTTTCAAGAAGCTAGCACAAACCGTGCTTGATTTAGAGTTCCAAATACATCTATCAATATAGGAGAAAACAGAGTGAAACGCCAAAATTCAAACTGTTACTGGAAAGGAACGCTTCAACATAGAAGAACGAAATTTGGGGAACCAAGTGTGCTCAGTGTACTGATCATTACCTGAAAGTATCATTAAGTTTGGGTGAAAAAATGTTTGCTGAGATTTCTGGAGATTCGTAATTTTTGGACGCTTGGCAACCCCTTTCAATGAAAGTGTTTCTCGCCTGTCACTGCTTAGGGCTACATCATTAGGAAACAGAACATAGAGATAGAACTTGAAACTAGTTAATTGTGTCAAGTTTCAAGAAGCTAGCACAAACCGTGCTTGATTTAGAGTTCCAAATACATCTATCAATATAGGAGAAAACAGAGTGAAACGTAAAAATTCAAACTGTTATTGGAAACGAAAGCTTCAACATTGAAGAACGAAATTTGGGGAACCAAGTGGGCTTAGTGTTCTGATCATTACCTGAAAGTATCATCCAGTTTGGGTGTAAAAATGTTTGCTGAGATTTCTGGAGATCCGTAATTTTTGGACGCTTGGCAACCCCTTTCAATGAAAGTGTTTCTCGCCTGTCACTGCTTAGGGCTACATCAATAGGAAACAGAACATAGAGATAGAACTTGAAACTAATTAATTGTGTCAAGTTTCAAGAAGCTAGCACAAACCGTGCTTGATTTAGAGTTCCAAATACATCTATCAATATAGGAGAAAACAGAGTGAAATGCCAAAATTCAAACTGTTACTGGAAACGAACGCTTCAACATAGAAGAACGAAATTTGGGGAACCAAGTGGGCTTAGTGTACTGATCATTACCTGAAAGTATCATCCAGTTTGGGTGAAAAAATATTTGCTGAGATTTCTGGAGATTCGTAATTTTTGGACGGTTGGCAACCCCTGTCAATGTAAGTGTTTCTCGTCTTTCACTGCTTAGGGCTACACCAATAGGAAACAAAATATAGAGATAGAACTTGAAACTACTTAATTGTGTCAAGTTTCAAGAAGCTAGCAAAAACCGTGCTTGATTTAGAGTTCCAAATACATCTATCAATATAGGAGAAAACAGAGTGAAATGCCAAAATTCAAACTGTTACTGGAAACGAACGCTTCAACATAGAAGAACGAAATTTGGGGAACCAAGTGGGCTTAGTGTACTGATCATTACCTGAAAGTATCATCCAGTTTGGGTGAAAAAATATTTGCTGAGATTTCTGGAGATTCATAATTTTTGGAAGCTTGGCAACCCCTTTCAATGAAAGTGTTTCTCGCCTGTCACTGCTTAGGGCTACATCAATAGGAAACACAACCTAGAGATAGAACTTGAAACTAGTTAATTGGTCAAGTTTCAAGAAGCAAGCACAAATCGTGTTTGATTTAGAGTTCCAAATACATCTATCAATATAGGAGAAAACAGAGTGAAACGTAAAAATTCAAACTGTTACTGGAAACGAAAGCTTCAACATTGAAGAACGAAATTTGGGAAACAAAGTGGGCTCAGTGTACTGATCATTACCTGAAAGTATCACCCAGTTTGGGTGTAAAAATATTTGCTGAGATTTCTGGAGATTCGTAATTTTTGGAAGCTTGGCAACCCCTTTCAATGAAAGTGTTTCTCGCCTGTCACTGCTTAGGGCTACATCATTAGGAAACAGAACATAGAGATAGAACTTGAAACTAGTTAATTGTGTCAAGTTTCAAGAAGCTAGCACAAACCGTGCTTGATTTAGAGTTCCAAATACATCTATCAATATAGGAGAAAACAGAGTGAAACGTAAAAATTCAAACTGTTATTGGAAACGAAAGCTTCAACATTGAAGAACGAAATTTGGGGAACCAAGTGGGCTTAGTGTTCTGATCATTACCTGAAAGTATCATCCAGTTTGGGTGTAAAAATGTTTCCTGAGATTTCTGGAGATCCGTAATTTTTGGACGCTTGGCAACCCCTTTCAATGAAAGTGTTTCTCGCCTGTCACTGCTTAGGGCTACATCAATAGGAAACAGAACATAGAGATAGAACTTGAAACTAATTAATTGTGTCAAGTTTCAAGAAGCTAGCACAAACCGTGCTTGATTTAGAGTTCCAAATACATCTATCAATATAGGAGAAAACAGAGTGAAATGCCAAAATTCAAACTGTTACTGGAAACGAACGCTTCAACATAGAAGAACGAAATTTGGGGAACCAAGTGGGCTTAGTGTACTGATCATTACCTGAAAGTATCATCCAGTTTGGGTGAAAAAATATTTGCTGAGATTTCTGGAGATTCGTAATTTTTGGACGGTTGGCAACCCCTGTCAATGTAAGTGTTTCTCGTCTTTCACTGCTTAGGGCTACACCAATAGGAAACAAAATATAGAGATAGAACTTGAAACTACTTAATTGTGTCAAGTTTCAAGAAGCTAGCAAAAACCGTGCTTGATTTAGAGTTCCAAATACATCTATCAATATAGGAGAAAACAGAGTGAAATGCCAAAATTCAAACTGTTACTGGAAACGAACGCTTCAACATAGAAGAACGAAATTTGGGGAACCAAGTGGGCTTAGTGTACTGATCATTACCTGAAAGTATCATCCAGTTTGGGTGAAAAAATATTTGCTGAGATTTCTGGAGATTCATAATTTTTGGAAGCTTGGCAACCCCTTTCAATGAAAGTGTTTCTCGCCTGTCACTGCTTAGGGCTACATCAATAGGAAACACAACCTAGAGATAGAACTTGAAACTAGTTAATTGGTCAAGTTTCAAGAAGCAAGCACAAATCGTGTTTGATTTAGAGTTCCAAATACATCTATCAATATAGGAGAAAACAGAGTGAAACGTAAAAATTCAAACTGTTACTGGAAACGAAAGCTTCAACATTGAAGAACGAAATTTGGGAAACAAAGTGGGCTCAGTGTACTGATCATTACCTGAAAGTATCACCCAGTTTGGGTGTAAAAATATTTGCTGAGATTTCTGGAGATTCGTAATTTTTGGAAGCTTGGCAACCCCTTTCAATGAAAGTGTTTCTCGCCTGTCACTGCTTAGGGCTACATCATTAGGAAACAGAACATAGAGATAGAACTTGAAACTAGTTAATTGTGTCAAGTTTCAAGAAGCTAGCACAAACCGTGCTTGATTTAGAGTTCCAAATACATCTATCAATATAGGAGAAAACAGAGTGAAACGTAAAAATTCAAACTGTTATTGGAAACGAAAGCTTCAACATTGAAGAACGAAATTTGGGGAACCAAGTGGGCTTAGTGTTCTGATCATTACCTGAAAGTATCATCCAGTTTGGGTGTAAAAATGTTTGCTGAGATTTCTGGAGATCCGTAATTTTTGGACGCTTGGCAACCCCTTTCAATGAAAGTGTTTCTCGCCTGTCACTGCTTAGGGCTACATCAATAGGAAACAGAACATAGAGATAGAACTTGAAACTAATTAATTGTGTCAAGTTTCAAGAAGCTAGCACAAACCGTGCTTGATTTAGAGTTCCAAATACATCTATCAATATAGGAGAAAACAGAGTGAAACGCCAAAATTCAAACTGTTACTGGAAAGGAACGCTTCAACATAGAAGAACGAAATTGGGGAACCAAGTGTGCTCAGTGTACTGATCATTACCTGAAAGTATCATTAAGTTTGGGTGAAAAAATGTTTGCTGAGATTTCTGGAGATTCGTAATTTTTGGACGCTTGGCAACCCCTTTCAATGAAAGTGTTTCTCGCCTGTCACTGCTTAGGGCTACATCAATAGGAAACAGAACATAGAGATAGAACTTGAAACTAATTAATTGTGTCAAGTTTCAAGAAGCTAGCACAAACCGTGCTTGATTTAGAGTTCCAAATACATCTATCAATATAGGAGAAAACAGAGTGAAACCTAAAAATTCAAACTGTTACTGGAAACGAAAGCTGCAACATTGAAGAACGAAATTTGGGAAACAAAGTGGGCTCAGTGTACTGATCATTACCTGAAAGTATCACCCAGTTTGGGTGTAAAAATATTTGCTGAGATTTCTGGAGATTCGTAATTTTTGGAAGCTTGGCAACCCCTTTCAATGAAAGTGTTTCTCGCCTGTCAGTGCTTAGGGCTACATCAATCGGAAACAGAACATAGAGATAGAACTTGAAACTACTTAACTGTGTCAAGTTTCAAGAAGCTAGCACAAACCGTGCTTGATTTAGAGTTCCAAATACATCTATCAATATAGGAGAAAACAGAGTGAAACGCCAAAATTCAAACTGTTACTGGAAACGAACGCTTCAACATTGAAGAACGAAATTTGGGGAACCAAGTGGGCTCAGTGTACTGATCATTACCTCAAAGTATCACCAGTTTGGGTGAAAAAATATTTGCTGAGATTTCTGGAGATTCGTAATACTTGGACGCTTGGCAACCCCTTTCAATGAAAGAGTTTCTCGCCTGTCACTGCTTAGGGCTACATCAATCGGAAACAGAACATAGAGATAGAACTTGAAACTACTGAACTGTGTCAAGTTTCAAGAAGCTAGCACAAACCGTGCTTGATTTAGAGTTCCAAATACATCTATCAATATAGGAGAAAACAGAGTGAAACCTAAAAATTCAAACTGTTACTGGAAATGAATGCTTCAACATTGAATAACAAAATTTGGGGAACCAAGTGGGCTTAGTGTACTGATCATTACCTGAAAGTATCATCCAGTTTGGGTGAAAAATATTTGCTGAGATTTCTGGAGATTCATAATTTTTGGAAGCTTGGCAACCCCTTTCAATGAAAGTGTTTCTCGCCTGTCACTGCTTAGGGCTACATCAATCGGAAACAGAACATAGAGATAGAACTTGAAACTAGTTAATTGTGTCAAGATTCAAGAAGCTAGCACAAACCGTGTTTGATTTAGAGTTCCAAATACATCTATCAATATAGGAGAAAACAGAGTGAAACGCCAAAATTCAAACTGTTACTGGAAACGAACGCTTCAACATAGAAGAACGAAATTTGGGAACAAAGTGGGCTTAGTGTACTGATCATTACCTGTAAGTATCATCCAGTTTGGGAGAAAAAATATTTGCTTAGATTTCTGGAGATTCGTAATTTTTGGAAGCTTGGCAACCCCTTTCAATGAAAGTGTTTCTCGCCTGTCACTGCTTAGGGCTACATCAATAGGAAACAGAACATAGAGATAGATCTTGAAACTAATTAATTTTGTCAAGTTTCAAAAAGCTAGCACAAACCGTGCTTGATTTAGAGTTCCAAATACATCAATCAATATAGGAGAAAACAGAGTGTAACCTAAAAATTCAAACTGTTACTGGAAACGAAAGCTGCAACATTGAAGAACGAAATTTGGGGAACAAAGTGGGCTCAGTGTACTGATCATTACCTGAAATTATCACCCAGTTTCTGTGTAAAAATATTTGCTGAGATTTCTGGAGATTCGTAATTTTTGGAAGGTTGGCAACCCCTTTCAATGAAAGTGTTTCTCGCCTGTCACTGCTTACGGCTACATCAATAGGAAACAGAACGTAGAGATAGAACTTGAAACTAATTAATTGTGTCAAGTTTCAAAAAGCTAGCACAAACCGTGCTTGATTTAGAGTTCCAAATACATCTATCCATATAGGAGAAAACAGAGTGAAATGCCAAAATTCAAACTGTTACTGGAAACGAACGCTTCAACATAGAAGATCGAAATTTGGGGAACCAAGTGGGCTTAGTGTACTGATCATTACCTGAAAGTATCATCCAGTTTGGGTAAAAAAATATTTGCTGAGATTTCTGGAGATTCGTAATTTTTGGACGCTTGGCAACCCCTTTCAATGAAAGTGTTTCTCGCCTGTCACTGCTTAGGGCTACATCAATCGGAAACAGAACATAGAGATAGAACTTGAAACTACTTAACTGTGTCAAGTTTCAAGAAGCTAGCACAAACCGTGCTTGATTTAGAGTTCCAAATACATCTATCAATATAGGAGAAAACAGAGTGAAACGCCAAAATTCAAACTGTTACTGGAAACGAACGCTTCAACACAGAAGAACGAAATTTGGGGAACCAAGTGGGCTCAGTGTACTGATCATTACCTCAAAGTATCACCAGTTTGGGTGAAAAAATATTTGCTGAGATTTCTGGAGATTCGTAATATTTGGACGCTTTGCAACCCCTTTCAATGAAAGTGTTTTTCGCCTGTCACTGCTTAGGGCTACATCAATCGGAAACAGAACGTAGAGATAGAACTTGAAACTACTTAACTGTGTCAAGTTTCAAGAAGCTAGCACAAAACGTGCTTGATTTAGAGTTCCAAATACATCTATCAATATAGGAGAAAACAGAGTGAAACCTAAAAATTCAAACTGTTACTGGAAACGAAAGCTTCAACATTGAAGAACGAAATTTGGGGAACCAAGTGGGCTTATGCCGGGGGCCAGCCCCGGCGGGGTCCAGGGAGTCCCGAAGGAGGAGTGGCGTCGGCGAAATGATGAGACAGGAGTCGTTCCCTTTGAGCAATCTTCAGAGAGAGAGCTAAAGCTGCTTTCTCTGGGTCCCCTTTTTATTACAATTTTTCTCATCATTATAGATTCACAATACGTCATTGATTATATAACTTAAAACTTTGCCAAGACATGACATTTCCTTAACCATGATTGAGAGCACACCGATCTACATTCTTTTAGGATATGACCCCCAGCCATACAATCATCAAAGTACAGATTCATCAATAAAACATGTCACCAATTTACATCCTTCAGATTTTCCCAAGATTTACTATTTTTCCCAAGATGTTATTTCCTTATTAACTAATGTCAAACTACGTAACCAGACTCTAAGTCTCCTAATTAATCATTAACCTAAAGTACACCTGCACTTTATTTTTAATCTAAAATTCCCATCTTAAAAAGTCCCTTTAAATCTTATATTTAAAATGTCCTAAAGTTTATGAATCATCCTTAAAGTATATCAGAAACCTATATAACTAAAGACTTAATAATTTCTAAACTTAAGAATCTAAATAATATTTTTAACATTATTCTAAAACTGTGTCTTATAAAGCTATTTTAATTAATTTCTAAATTTATTCTCATAAAACTGGTTGAGCTGCTTTCTCAGAGAGTTTCTTTTGTTTCTCAGTCAAGGTACACTAGTTCTCAAAGAATTTGTTTCTCAGTCAAGGTACACTAGTTCTCAAAAAGTTTGTTTCTCAGTCAAGGTGTACTAGTTCTCAAAGAGTTTGTTTTTCAGAGGATGATTGTTGTCTGTTATTAGGTTTGTCCACAATGTACTAAGATAGAAGAATAGCCTTTTATTTTGTCCTTGATATGCTGAGGGGTGGGTAGCAGAACAGCTTCCAAGGCATGAACAACCTGTTCTGTTCTAGCCATCTGAAATTTAATTGTTTGGCATTTAACATACTCATGCCTCCTGTGAGAAACATAAGCATGAAAATGCAAAGTCCCAATTACATAAAAAAGGGTCTCATGGTTTCGGTTACCCACCAACCAGTGTGGCTTTGCCAGCATTCATCCTCACTGTGACCCTGTCAAGAGAGTGGGAGAGCGGCTTTGCCAACACTTTTTCTCACTGTGACCCTGTCAAGACAGTGAGTGGTGGATCGCCTTCACCAGGCTTAGTGTACTGATCATTACCTGAAAGTATCATCCAGTTTGGGTGAAAAAATATTTGCTGAGATTTCTGGAGATTCGTAATTTTTGGAAGCTTGGCAACCCCTTTCAATGAAAGTGTTTCTCGCCTGTCACTGCTTAGGGCTACATCAATCAGAAACAGAACGTAGAGATAGAACTTGAAACTAGTTAATTGTGTCAAGATTCAAGAAGCTAGCACAAACCGTGTTTGATTTAGAGTTCCAAATACATCTATCAATATAGGAGAAAACAGAGTGAAACGTAAAAATTCAAACTGTTACTGGAAACGAAAGCTTCAACATTGAAGAACGAAATTTGGGGAACAAAGTGGGCTCAGTGTACTGATCATTACCTGAAAGAATCACCCAGTTTGGGTGTAAAAATATTTGCTGAGATTTCTGGAGATTCGTAATTTTTGGAAGCTTGGCAACCCCTTTCAATGAAAGAGTTTCTCGCCTGTCACTGCTTAGGGCTACATCAATCGGAAACAGAACATAGAGATAGAACTTGAAACTACTTAACTGTGTCAAGTTTCAAAAAGCTAGCACAAACCGTGCTTGATTTAGAGTTCCAAATACATCTATCAATATAGGAGAAAACAGAGTGAAACGCCAAAATTCAAACTGTTACTGGAAACGAATGCTTCAACATAGAAGAACGAAATTTGGGGAACCAAGTGGGCTTAGTGTACTGATCATTACCTGAAAGTATCATCCAGTTTGGGCGAAAAAATATTTGCTGAGATTTCTGGAGATTCGTAATTTTTGGACGCTGGGCAACCCCTTTCAATGAAAGAGTTTCTCGCCTGTCACTGCTTAGGGCTACATCAATCGGAAACAGAACATAGAGATAGAACTTGAAACTACTTAACTGTGTCAAGTTTCAAGAAGCTAGCACAAACCGTGCTTGATTTGGAGTTCCAAATACATCTATCAATATAGGAGAAAACAGAGTGAAACGCCAAAATTCAAACTGTTACTGGAAAGGAACGCTTCAACATAGAAGAACGAAATTTGGGGAACCAAGTGTGCTCAGTGTACTGATCATTACCTGAAAGTATCATTAAGTTTGGGTGAAAAAATGTTTGCTGAGATTTCTGGAGATTCGTAATTTTTGGACGCTTGGCAACCCCTTTCAATGAAAGTGTTTCTCGTCTGTCACTGCTTAGGGCTACACGAATAGGAAACAGAACATAAAGTTAGAACTTGAAACTTCTTAACTGTGTCAAGTTTCAAGAAGCTAGCACAAACCGTGCTTGATTTAGAGTTCCAATTACATCTATCAATATAGGAGAAAACAGATTGAAACGCCAAAATTCAAACTGTTACTGGAAACGAACGCTTCAACATAGAAAAACGAAATTTGGGGAACCAAGTGGGCTTAGTGTACTGATCATTACCTGAAAGTATCATCCAGTTTGGGAGAAAAAAATATTTGCTTAGATTTCTGGAGATTCGTAATTTTTGGAAGCTTGGCAACCCGTTTCAATGAAAGTGTTTCTCGCCTGTCACTGCTTAGGGCTACATCAATAGGAAACAGAACATAGAGATAGAACTTGAAACTACTTAACTGTGTCAAGTTTCAAAAAGCTAGCACAAACCGTGCTTGATTTAGAGTTCCAAATACATCTATCAATATAGGAGAAAACAGAGTGAAACGCCAAAATTCAAACTGTTACTGGAAACGAATGCTTCAACATAGAAGAACGAAATTTGGGGAACCAAGTGGGCTTAGTGTACTGATCATTACCTGAAAGTATCATCCAGTTTGGGTGAAAAAATATTTGCTGAGATTTCTGGAGATTCGTAATTTTTGGACGCTTGGCAACCCCTTTCAATGAAAGAGTTTCTCGCCTGTCACTGCTTAGGGCTACATCAATCGGAAACAGAGCATAGAGATAGAACTTGAAACTACTTAACTGTGTCAAGTTTCAAGAAGGTAGCACAAACCGTGCTTGATTTAGAGTTCCAAATACATCATCAATATAGGAGAAAACAGAGTGAAACGCCAAAATTCAAACTGTTACTGGAAAGGAACGCTTCAACATAGAAGAACAAAATTTGGGGAACCAAGTGTGCTCAGTGTACTGATCATTACCTGAAAGTATCATTAAGTTTGGGTGAAAAAATGTTTGCTGAGATTTCTGGAGATTCGTAATTTTTGGACGCTTGGCAACCCCTTTCAATGAAAGTGTTTCTCGTCTGTCACTGCTTAGGGCTACACGAATAGGAAACAGAACATAAAGTTAGAACTTGAAACTTCTTATCTGTGTCAAGTTTCAAGAAGCTAGCACAAACCGTGCTTGATTTAGAGTTCCAAATACATCTATCAATATAGGAGAAAACAGAGTGAAACCTAAAAATTCAAACTGTTACTGGAAACGAAAGCTGCAACATTGAAGAACGAAATGTGGGAAACAAAGTGGGCTCAGTGTACTGATCATTACCTGAAAGTATCACCCAGTTTGGGTGTAAAAATATTTGCTGAGATTTCTGGAGATCCGTAATTTTTGGAAGCTTGGCAACCCCTTTCAATGAAAGTGTTTCTCGCCTGTCAGTGCTTAGGGCTACATCAATAGGAAACAGAGCATAGAGATAGAACTTGAAACTAATTAATTGTGTCAAGTTTCAAGAAGCTAGCACAAACCGTGCTTGATTTAGAGTTCCAAATACATCTATCAATATAGGAGAAAACAGAGTGAAACGCCAAAATTCAAACTGTTACTGGAAACGAACGCTTCAACATAGAAGTACGAAATTTGGGGAACCAAGTGGGCTTAGTGTACTGATCATTACCTGAAAGTATCATCCAGTTTGGGTGAAAAAATATTTCCTGAGATTTCTGGAGATTCGTAATTTTTGGACGCTTGGCAACCCCTTTCAATGAAAGAGTTTCTCGCCTGTCACTGCTTAGGGCTACATCAATCGGAAACAGAACATAGAGATAAAACTTGAAACTACTTAACTGTGTCAAGTTTCAAGAAGGTAGCACAAACCATGTTTGATTTAGAGTTCCAAATACATCATCAATATAGGAGAAAACAGAGTGAAACGCCAAAATTCAAACTGTTACTGGAAAGGAACGCTTCAACATAGAAGAACGAATATTGGGGAACCAAGTGTGCTCAGTGTACTGATCATTACCTGAAAGTATCATTAAGTTTGGGTGAAAAAATGTTTGCTGAGATTTCTGGAGATTCGTAATTTTTGGAAGCTTGGCAACCCCTTTCAATGAAAGTGTTTCTCGTCTGTCACTGCTTAGGGCTACACGAATAGGAAACAGAACATAAAGTTAGAACTTGAAACTTCTTATCTGTGTCAAGTTTCAAGAAGCTAGCACAAACCGTGCTTGATTTAGAGTTCCAAATACATCTATCAATATAGGAGAAAACAGATTGAAACGCCAAAATTCAAACTGTTACTGGAAACGAACGCTTCAACATAGAAAAACGAAATTTGCGGAACCAAGTGGGCTTAGTGTACTGATCATTACCTGAAAGTATCATCCAGTTTGGGAGAAAAAAATATTTGCTTAGATTTCTGGAGATTCGTAATTTTTGGAAGCTTGGCAACCCGTTTCAATGAAAGTGTTTCTCGCCTGTCACTGCTTAGGGCTACATCAATAGGAAACAGAACATAGAGATAGAACTTGAAACTACTTAACTGTGTCAAGTTTCAAAAAGCTAGCACAAACCGTGCTTGATTTAGAGTTCCAAATACATCATCAATATAGGAGAAAACAGAGTGAAACGCCAAAATTCAAACTGTTACTGGAAAGGAACGCTTCAACATAGAAGAATGAAATTTGGGGAACCAAGTGTGCTCAGTGTACTGATCATTACCTGAAAGTATCATTAAGTTTGGGTGAAAAAATGTTTGCTGAGATTTCTGGAGATTCGTAATTTTTGGACGCTTGGCAACCCCTTTCAATGAAAGTGTTTCTCGTCTGTCACTGCTTAGGGCTACACGAATAGGAAACAGAACATAAAGTTAGAACTTGAAACTTCTTAACTGTGTCAAGTTTCAAGAAGCTAGCACAAACCGTGCTTGATTTAGAGTTCCAATTACATCTATCAATATAGGAGAAAACAGATTGAAACGCCAAAATTCAAACTGTTACTGGAAACGAATGCTTCAACATAGAAGAACGAAATTTGGGGAACCAAGTGGGCTTAGTGTACTGATCATTACCTGAAAGTATCATCCAGTTTGGGAGAAAAAAATATTTGCTTAGATTTCTGGAGATTCGTAATTTTTGGAAGCTTGGCAACCCGTTTCAATGAAAGTGTTTCTCGCCTGTCACTGCTTAGGGCTACATCAATAGGAAACAGAACATAGAGATAGAACTTGAAACTACTTAACTGTGTCAAGTTTCAAGAAGCTAGCACAAACCGTGCTTGATTTAGAGTTCCAAATACATCTATCAATATAGGAGAAAACAGAGTAAAACGCCAAAATTCAAACTGTTACTGGAAACGAATGCTTCAACATAGAAGAACGAAATTTGGGGAACCAAGTGGGCTTAGTGTACTGATCATTACCTGAAAGTATCATCCAGTTTGGGTGAAAAAATATTTGCTGAGATTTCTGGAGATTCGTAATTTTTGGAAGCTTGGCAACCCCTTTCAATGAAAGAGTTTCTCGCCTGTCACTGCTTAGGGCTACATCAATCGGAAACAGAACATAGAGATAGAACTTGAAACTACTTAACTGTGTCAAGTTTCAAGAAGGTAGCACAAACCGTGCTTGATTTAGAGTTCCAAATACATCATCAATATAGGAGAAAACAGAGTGAAACGCCAAAATTCAAACTGTTACTGGAAAGGAACGCTTCAACATAGAAGAATGAAATTTGGGGAACCAAGTGTGCTCAGTGTACTGATCATTACCTGAAAGTATCATTAAGTTTGGGTGAAAAAATGTTTGCTGAGATTTCTGGAGATTCGTAATTTTTGGACGCTTGGCAACCCCTTTCAATGAAAGTGTTTCTCGTCTGTCACTGCTTAGGGCTACACGAATAGGAAACAGAACATAAAGTTAGAACTTGAAACTTCTTAACTGTGTCAAGTTTCAAGAAGCTAGCACAAACCGTGCTTGATTTAGAGTTCCAAATACATCTATCAATATAGGAGAAAACAGATTGAAACGCCAAAATTCAAACTGTTACTGGAAACGAACGCTTCAACATAGAAAAACGAAATTTGGGGAACCAAGTGGGCTTAGTGTACTGATCATTACCTGAAAGTATCATCCAGTTTGGGAGAAAAAAATATTTGCTTAGATTTCTGGAGATTCGTAATTTTTGGACGCTTGGCAACCCCTTTCAATGAAAGTGTTTCTCGTCTGTCACTGCTTAGGGCTACACGAATAGGAAACAGAACATAGAGATAGAACTTGAAACTAATTAATTGTGTCAAGTTTCAAGAAGCTAGCACAAACCGTGCTTGATTTAGAGTTCCAAATACATCTATCAATATAGGAGAAAACAGAGTGAAACCTAAAAATTCAAACTGTTACTGGAAACGAAAGCTGCAACATTGAAGAACGAAATGTGGGAAACAAAGTGGGCTCAGTGTACTGATCATTACCTGAAAGTATCACCCAGTTTGGGTGTAAAAATATTTGCTGAGATTTCTGGAGATCCGTAATTTTTGGAAGCTTGGCAACCCCTTTCAATGAAAGTGTTTCTCGCCTGTCAGTGCTTAGGGCTACATCAATAGGAAACAGAGCATAGAGATAGAACTTGAAACTAATTAATTGTGTCAAGTTTCAAGAAGCTAGCACAAACCGTGCTTGATTTAGAGTTCCAAATACATCTATCAATATAGGAGAAAACAGAGTGAAACGCCAAAATTCAAACTGTTACTGGAAACGAACGCTTCAACATAGAAGTACGAAATTTGGGGAACCAAGTGGGCTTAGTGTACTGATCATTACCTGAAAGTATCATCCAGTTTGGGTGAAAAAATATTTCCTGAGATTTCTGGAGATTCGTAATTTTTGGACGCTTGGCAACCCCTTTCAATGAAAGAGTTTCTCGCCTGTCACTGCTTAGGGCTACATCAATCGGAAACAGAACATAGAGATAAAACTTGAAACTACTTAACTGTGTCAAGTTTCAAGAAGGTAGCAGAAACCGTGCTTGATTTAGAGTTCCAAATACATCATCAATATAGGAGAAAACAGAGTGAAACGCCAAAATTCAAACTGTTACTGGAAAGGAACGCTTCAACATAGAAGAACGAATATTGGGGAACCAAGTGTGCTCAGTGTACTGATCATTACCTGAAAGTATCATTAAGTTTGGGTGAAAAAATGTTTGCTGAGATTTCTGGAGATTCGTAATTTTTGGACGCTTGGCAACCCCTTTCAATGAAAGTGTTTCTCGCCTGTCACTGCTTAGGGCTACATCAATAGGAAACAGAACATAGAGATAGAACTTGAAACTAATTAATTGTGTCAAGTTTCAAGAAGCTAGCACAAACTGTGCTTGATTTAGAGTTCCAAATACATCTATCAATATAGGAGAAAACAGAGTGAAACCTAAAAATTCAAACTGTTACTGGAAACGAAAGCTGCAACATTGAAGAACGAAATTTGGGAAACAAAGTGGGCTCAGTGTACTGATCATTACCTGAAAGTATCACCCAGTTTGGGTGTAAAAATATTTGCTGAGATTTCTGGAGATTCGTAATTTTTGGAAGCTTGGCAACCCCTTTCAATGAAAGTGTTTCTCGCCTGTCAGTGCTTAGGGCTACATCAATAGGAAACAGAACATAGAGATAGAACTTGAAACTACTTAATTGTGTCAAGTTTCAAGAAGGTAGCACAAACCATGTTTGATTTAGAGTTCCAAATACATCTATCAATATAGGAGAAAACAGAGTGAAACGCCAAAATTCAAACTGTTACTGGGAACGAACGCTTCAACATAGAAGTACGAAATTTGGGGAACCAAGTGGGCTTAGTGTACTGATCATTACCTGAAAGTATCATCCAGTTTGGGTGAAAAAATATTTGCTGAGATTTCTGGAGATTCGTAATTTTTGGAAGCTTGGCAACCCCTTTCAATGAAAGTGTTACTCGTCTGTCACTGCTTAGGGCTACACCAATAAGAAACAAAATATAGAGATAGAACTTGAAACTACTTAATTGTGTCAAGTTTCAAGAAGCTAGCACAAACCGTGCTTGATTTAGAGTTCCAAATACATCTATCAATATAGGAGAAAACAGAGTGAAACGCCAAAATTCAAACTGTTACTGGAAACGAACGCTTCAACATAGAAGAACGAAATTTGGGGAACCAAGTGGGCTCAGTGTACTGATCATTACCTCAAAGTATCACCAGTTTGGGTGAAAAAATATTTGCTGAGATTTCTGGAGATTCGTAATATTTGGACGCTTTGCAACCCCTTTCAATGAAAGTGTTTCTCGCCTGTCACTGCTTAGGGCTAAATCAATCGGAAACAGAACATAGAGATAGAACTTGAAACTACTTAACTGTGTCAAGTTTCAAGAAGCTAGCACAAACCGTGCTTGATTTAGAGTTCCAAATACATCTATCAATATAGGAGAAAACAGAGTGAAACCTAAAAATTCAAACTGTTACTGGAAACGAAAGCTTCAACATTGAAGAACGAAATTTGGGGAACCAAGTGGGCTTAGTGTACTGATCATTACCTGAAAGTATCATCCAGTTTGGGTGAAAAATATTTGCTGAGATTTCTGGAGATTCATAATTTTTGGAAGCTTGGCAACCCCTTTCAATGAAAGTGTTTCTCGCCTGTCACTGCTTAGGGCTACATCAATCGGAAACAGAACGTAGAGATAGAACTTGAAACTAGTTAATTGTGTCAGGATTCAAGAAGCTAGCACAAACCGTGTTTGATTTAGAGTTCCAAATACATCTATCAATATAGGAGAAAACAGAGTGAAACGTAAAAATTCAAACTGTTACTGGAAACGAAAGCTTCAACGTTGAAGAACGAAATTTGGGGAACCAAGTGTGCTCAGTGTACTGATCATTACCTGAAAGTATCATTAAGTTTGGGTGAAAAAATGTTTGCTGAGATTTCTGGAGATTCGTAATTTTTGGACGCTTGGCAACCCCTTTCAATGAAAGTGTTTCTCGTCTGTCACTGCTTAGGGCTACACGAATAGGAAACAGAACATAAAGTTAGAACTTGAAACTTCTTATCTGTGTCAAGTTTCAAGAAGCTAGCACAAACCGTGCTTGATTTAGAGTTCCAAATACATCTATCAATATAGGAGAAAACAGATTGAAACGCCAAAATTCAAACTGTTACTGGAAACGAACGCTTCAACATAGAAAAACGAAATTTGCGGAACCAAGTGGGCTTAGTGTACTGATCATTACCTGAAAGTATCATCCAGTTTGGGAGAAAAAAATATTTGCTTAGATTTCTGGAGATTCGTAATTTTTGGAAGCTTGGCAACCCGTTTCAATGAAAGTGTTTCTCGCCTGTCACTGCTTAGGGCTACATCAATAGGAAACAGAACATAGAGATAGAACTTGAAACTACTTAACTGTGTCAAGTTTCAAAAAGCTAGCACAAACCGTGCTTGATTTAGAGTTCCAAATACATCTATCAATATAGGAGAAAACAGAGTGAAACGCCAAAATTCAAACTGTTACTGGAAACGAATGCTTCAACATAGAAGAACGAAATTTGGGGAACCAAGTGGGCTTAGTGTACTGATCATTACCTGAAAGTATCATCCAGTTTGGGTGAAAAAGTATTTGCTGAGATTTCTGGAAATTCGTAATTTTTGGAAGCTTGGCAACCCCTTTCAATGAAAGAGTTTCTCGCCTGTCACTGCTTAGGGCTACATCAATCGGAAACAGAACATAGAGATAGAACTTGAAACTACTTAACTGTGTCAAGTTTCAAGAAGGTAGCACAAACCGTGCTTGATTTAGAGTTCCAAATACATCATCAATATAGGAGAAAACAGAGTGAAACGCCAAAATTCAAACTGTTACTGGAAAGGAACGCTTCAACATAGAAGAATGAAATTTGGGGAACCAAGTGTGCTCAGTGTACTGATCATTACCTGAAAGTATCATTAAGTTTGGGTGAAAAAATGTTTGCTGAGATTTCTGGAGATTCGTAATTTTTGGACGCTTGGCAACCCCTTTCAATGAAAGTGTTTCTCGTCTGTCACTGCTTAGGGCTACACGAATAGGAAACAGAACATAAAGTTAGAACTTGAAACTTCTTAACTGTGTCAAGTTTCAAGAAGCTAGCACAAACCGTGCTTGATTTAGAGTTCCAATTACATCTATCAATATAGGAGAAAACAGATTGAAACGCCAAAATTCAAACTGTTACTGGAAACGAATGCTTCAACATAGAAGAACGAAATTTGGGGAACCAAGTGGGCTTAGTGTACTGATCATTACCTGAAAGTATCATCCAGTTTGGGAGAAAAAAATATTTGCTTAGATTTCTGGAGATTCGTAATTTTTGGAAGCTTGGCAACCCCTTTCAATGAAAGTGTTTCTCGCCTGTCACTGCTTAGGGCTACATCAATAGGAAACAGAACATAGAGATAGAACTTGAAACTACTTAACTGTGTCAAGTTTCAAGAAGCTAGCACAAACCGTGCTTGATTTAGAGTTCCAAATACATCTATCAATATAGGAGAAAACAGAGTAAAACGCCAAAATTCAAACTGTTACTGGAAACGAATGCTTCAACATAGAAGAACGAAATTTCGGGAACCAAGTGGGCTTAGTGTACTGATCATTACCTGAAAGTATCATCCAGTTTGGGTGAAAAAATATTTGCTGAGATTTCTGGAGATTCGTAATTTTTGGAAGCTTGGCAACCCCTTTCAATGAAAGAGTTTCTCGCCTGTCACTGCTTAGGGCTACATCAATCGGAAACAGAACATAGAGATAGAACTTGAAACTACTTAACTGTGTCAAGTTTCAAGAAGGTAGCACAAACCGTGCTTGATTTAGAGTTCCAAATACATCATCAATATAGGAGAAAACAGAGTGAAACGCCAAAATTCAAACTGTTACTGGAAAGGAACGCTTCAACATAGAAGAATGAAATTTGGGGAACCAAGTGTGCTCAGTGTACTGATCATTACCTGAAAGTATCATTAAGTTTGGGTGAAAAAATGTTTGCTGAGATTTCTGGAGATTCGTAATTTTTGGACGCTTGGCAACCCCTTTCAATGAAAGTGTTTCTCGTCTGTCACTGCTTAGGGCTACACGAATAGGAAACAGAACATAAAGTTAGAACTTGAAACTTCTTAACTGTGTCAAGTTTCAAGAAGCTAGCACAAACCGTGCTTGATTTAGAGTTCCAAATACATCTATCAATATAGGAGAAAACAGATTGAAACGCCAAAATTCAAACTGTTACTGGAAACGAACGCTTCAACATAGAAAAACGAAATTTGGGGAACCAAGTGGGCTTAGTGTACTGATCATTACCTGAAAGTATCATCCAGTTTGGGAGAAAAAAATATTTGCTTAGATTTCTGGAGATTCGTAATTTTTGGAAGCTTGGCAACCCCTTTCAATGAAAGTTTTTCTCGCCTGTCACTGCTTAGGGCTACATCAATAGGAAACAGAACATAGAGATAGAACTTGAAACTAATTAATTGTGTCAAGTTTCAAGAAGCTAGCACAAACCGTGCTTGATTTAGAGTTCCAAATACATCTATCAATATAGGAGAAAACAGAGTGAAACCTAAAAATTCAAACTGTTACTGGAAACGAAAGCTGCAACATTGAAGAACGAAATGTGGGAAACAAAGTGGGCTCAGTGTACTGATCATTACCTGAAAGTATCACCCAGTTTGGGTGTAAAAATATTTGCTGAGATTTCTGGAGATCCGTAATTTTTGGAAGCTTGGCAACCCCTTTCAATGAAAGTGTTTCTCGCCTGTCAGTGCTTAGGGCTACATCAATAGGAAACAGAGCATAGAGATAGAACTTGAAACTAATTAATTGTGTCAAGTTTCAAGAAGCTAGCACAAACCGTGCTTGATTTAGAGTTCCAAATACATCTATCAATATAGGAGAAAACAGAGTGAAACGCCAAAATTCAAACTGTTACTGGAAACGAACGCTTCAACATAGAAGTACGAAATTTGGGGAACCAAGTGGGCTTAGTGTACTGATCATTACCTGAAAGTATCATCCAGTTTGGGTGAAAAAATATTTCCTGAGATTTCTGGAGATTCGTAATTTTTGGACGCTTGGCAACCCCTTTCAATGAAAGAGTTTCTCGCCTGTCACTGCTTAGGGCTACATCAATCGGAAACAGAACATAGAGATAGAACTTGAAACTACTTAACTGTGTCAAGTTTCAAGAAGGTAGCAGAAACCGTGCTTGATTTAGAGTTCCAAATACATCATCAATATAGGAGAAAACAGAGTGAAACCTAAAAATTCAAACTGTTACTGGAAACGAAAGCTGCAACATTGAAGAACGAAATTTGGGGAACCAAGTGTGCTCAGTGTACTGATCATTACCTGAAAGTATCACCCAGTTTGGGTGAAAAAAATATTTGCTTAGATTTCTGGAGATTCGTAATTTTTGGAAGCTTGGCAACCCCTTTCAATGAAAGTGTTTCTCGCCTGTCAGTGCTTAGGGCTACATCAATAGGAAACAGAACATAGAGATAGAACTTGAAACTACTTAATTGTGTCAAGTTTCAAGAAGGTAGCACAAACCATGTTTGATTTAGAGTTCCAAATACATCTATCAATATTGGAGAAAACAGAGTGAAACCTAAAAATTCAAACTGTTACTTGAAACGAAAGCTTCAACATTGAAGAACGAAATTTGGGGAACAAAGTGGGCTCAGTGTACTGATCATTACCAGAAAGTATCACCCAGTTTGGGTGTAAAAATATTTGCTGAGATTTCTGGAGATTCGTAATTTTTGGAAGCTTGGCAACCCCTTTCAATGAAAGTGTTTCTCGTCTGTCACTGCTTAGGGCTACACCAATAGGAAACAGAGCATAGAGATAGAACATGAAACTAATTAATTGTGTCAAGTTTCAAGAAGCTAGCACAAACCGTGCTTGATTTAGAGTTCCAAATACATCTATCAATATAGGAGAAAACAGAGTGAAACGCCAAAATTCAAACTGTTACTGGGAACAAACGCTTCAACATAGAAGTACGAAATTTGGGGAACCAAGTGGGCTTTGTGTACTGATCATTACCTGAAAGTATCATCCAGTTTGGGTGAAAAAAATATTTGCTGAGATTTCTGGAGATTCGTAATTTTTGGAAGCTTGGCAACCCCTTTCAATGAAAGTGTTACTCGTCTGTCACTGCTTAGGGCTACACCAATAGGAAACAAAATATAGAGATAGAACTTGAAACTACTTAATTGTGTCAAGTTTCAAGAAGCTAGCACAAACCGTGCTTGATTTACAGTTCCAAATACATCTATCAATATAGGAGAAAACAGAGTGAAACGCCAAAATTCAAACTGTTACTGGAAACGAACGCTTCAACATAGAAGAACGAAATTTGGGGAACCAAGTGGGCTCAGTGTACTGATCATTACCTCAAAGTATCACCAGTTTGGGTGAAAAAATATTTGCTGAGATTTCTGGAGATTCGTAATATTTGGACGCTTTGCAACCCCTTTCAATGAAAGTGTTTCTCGCCTGTCACTGCTTAGGGCTACATCAATCGGAAACAGAACATAGAGATAGAACTTGAAACTACTTAACTGTGTCAAGTTTCAAGAAGCTAGCACAAACCGTGCTTGATTTAGAGTTCCAAATACATCTATCAATATAGGAGAAAACAGAGTGAAACCTAAAAATTCAAACTGTTACTGGAAACGAAAGCTTCAACATTGAAGAACGAAATTTGGGGAACCAAGTGTGCTTAGTGTACTGATCATTACCTGAAAGTATCATCCAGTTTGGGTGAAAAATATTTGCTGAGATTTCTGGAGATTCATAATTTTTGGAAGCTTGGCAACCCCTTTCAATGAAAGTGTTTCTCGCCTGTCAGTGCTTAGGGCTACATCAATCGGAAACAGAACGTAGAGATAGAACTTGAAACTAGTTAATTGTGTCAAGATTCAAGAAGCTAGCACAAACCGTGTTTGATTTAGAGTTCCAAATACATCTATCAATATAGGAGAAAACAGAGTGAAACGTAAAAATTCAAACTGTTACTGGAAACGAACGCTTCAACGTTGAAGAACGAAATTTGGGGAACAAAGTGGGCTCAGTGTACTGATCATTACCTGAAAGAATCATCCAGTTTGGGTGTAAAAATATTTGCTGAGATTTCTGGAGATTCATAATTTTTGGAAGCTTGGCAACCCCTTTCAATGAAAGAGTTTCTCGCCTGTCACTGCTTAGGGCTACATCAATCGGAAACAGAACATAGAGATAGAACTTGAAACTACTTAACTGTGTCAAGTTTCAAAAAGCTAGCACAAACCGTGTTTGATTTAGAGTTCCAAATACATCTATCAATATAGGAGAAAACAGAGTGAAACGCCAAAATTCAAACTGTTACTGGAAACGAATGCTTCAACATAGAAGAACGAAATTTGGGGAACCAAGTGGGCTTAGTGTACTGATCATTACCTGAAAGTATCATCCAGTTTGGGTGAAAAAATATTTGCTGAGATTTCTGGAGATTCGTAATTTTTGGACGCTTGGCAACCCCTTTCAATGAAAGAGTTTCTCGCCTGTCACTGCTTAGGGCTACATCAATCGGAAACAGAACATAGAGATAGAACTTGAAACTTCTTAACTGTGTCAAGTTTCAAGAAGGTAGCACAAACCGTGCTTGTTTTAGAGTTCCAAATACATCATCAATATAGGAGAAAACAGAGTGAAACGCCAAAATTCAAACAGTTCTGGAAAGGAACGCTTCAACATAGAAGAACGAAATTTGGGGAACCAAGTGTGCTCAGTGTACTGATCATTACCTGAAAGTATCATTAAGTTTGGGTGAAAAAATGTTTGCTGAGATTTCTGGAGATTCGTAATTTTTGGACGCTTGGCAACCCCTTTCAATGAAAGTGTTTCTCGTCTGTCACTGCTTAGGGCTACACGAATAGGAAACAGAACATAAAGTTAGAACTTGAAACTTCTTAACCTTGTCAAGTTTCAAGAAGCTAGCACAAACCGTGCTTGATTTAGAGTTCCAAATACATCTATCAATATAGGAGAAAACAGAGTGAAAAGCCAAAATTCAAACTGTTACTGGAAACGAACGCTTCAACATAGAAGAACGAAATTTGGGGAACCAAGTGGGCTCAGTGTACTGATCATTACCTCAAAGTATCACCAGTTTGGGTGAAAAAATATTTGCTGAGATTTCTGGAGATTCGTAATATTTGGACGCTTTGCAACCCCTTTCAATGAAAGTGTTTCTCGCCTGTCACTGCTTAGGGCTACATCAATCGGAAACAGAACATAGAGATAGAACTTGAAACTACTTAACTGTGTCAAGTTTCAAGAAGCTAGCACAAACCGTGCTTGATTTAGAGTTCCAAATACATCTATCAATATAGGAGAAAACAGAGTGAAACCTAAAAATTCAAACTGTTACTGGAAACGAAAGCTTCAACATTGAAGAACGAAATTTGGGGAACCAAGTGGGCTTAGTGTACTGATCATTACCTGAAAGTATCATCCAGTTTGGGTGAAAAATATTTGCTGAGATTTCTGGAGATTCATAATTTTTGGAAGCTTGGCAACCCCTTTCAATGAAAGTGTTTCTCGCCTGTCACTGCTTAGGGCTACATCAATCGGAAACAGAACGTAGAGATAGAACTTGAAACTAGTTAATTGTGTCAGGATTCAAGAAGCTAGCACAAACCGTGTTTGATTTAGAGTTCCAAATACATCTATCAATATAGGAGAAAACAGAGTGAAACGTAAAAATTCAAACTGTTACTGGAAACGAAAGCTTCAACGTTGAAGAACGAAATTTGGGGAACCAAGTGTGCTCAGTGTACTGATCATTACCTGAAAGTATCATTAAGTTTGGGTGAAAAAATGTTTGCTGAGATTTCTGGAGATTCGTAATTTTTGGACGCTTGGCAACCCCTTTCAATGAAAGTGTTTCTCGTCTGTCACTGCTTAGGGCTACACGAATAGGAAACAGAACATAAAGTTAGAACTTGAAACTTCTTAACTGTGTCAAGTTTCAAGAAGCTAGCACAAACCGTGCTTCATTTAGAGTTCCAATTACATCTATCAATATAGGAGAAAACAGATTGAAACGCCAAAATTCAAACTGTTACTGGAAACGAACGCTTCAACATAGAAAAACGAAATTTGGGGAACCAAGTGGGCTTAGTGTACTGATCATTACCTGAAAGTATCATCCAGTTTGGGAGAAAAAAATATTTGCTTAGATTTCTGGAGATTCGTAATTTTTGGAAGCTTGGCAACCCGTTTCAATGAAAGTGTTTCTCGCCTGTCACTGCTTAGGGCTACATCAATAGGAAACAGAACATAGAGATAGAACTTGAAACTACTTAACTGTGTCAAGTTTCAAGAAGGTAGCACAAACCGTGCTTGATTTAGAGTTCCAAATACATCTATCAATATAGGAGAAAACAGAGTGAAACGCCAAAATTCAAACTGTTACTGGAAACGAAAGGTGCAACATTGAAGAACGAAATTTGGGGAACCAAGTGGGCTTAGTGTACTGATCATTACCTGAAAGTATCATCCAGTTTGGGTGAAAAAATATTTGCTGAGATTTCTGGAGATTCGTAATTTTTGGAAGCTTGGCAACCCCTTTCAATGAAAGAGTTTCTCGTCTGTCACTGCTTAGGGCTACATCAATAGGAAACAGAGCATAGAGATAGAACTTGAAAATACTTAACTGTGTCAAGTTTCAAGAAGGTAGCACAAACCGTGCTTGATTTAGAGTTCCAAATACATCATCAATATAGGAGAAAACAGAGTGAAACGCCAAAATTCAAACTGTTACTGGAAACGAACGCTTCAACATAGAAGAATGAAATTTGGGGAACCAAGTGTGCTCAGTGTACTGATCATTACCTGAAAGTATCATTAAGTGTGGGTGAAAAAATGTTTGCTGAGATTTCTGGAGATTCGTAATTTTTGGACGCTTGGCAACCCCTTTCAATGAAAGTGTTTCTCGTCTGTCACTGCTTAGGGCTACATCAATAGGAAACAGAGCATAGAGATAGAACTTGAAACTAATTAATTGTGTCAAGTTTCACGTAGCTAGCACAAACCGTGCTTGATTTAGAGTTCCAAATACATCTATCAATATAGGAGAAAACAGAGTGAAACCTAAAAATTCAAACTGTTACTGGAAACGAAAGCTGCAACATTGAAGAACGAAATGTGGGAAACAAAGTGGGCTCAGTGTACTGATCATTACCTGAAAGTATCACCC
Organism: Spermophilus citellus; assembly: GCF_964194105.1. Classification (NCBI taxonomy): domain Eukaryota; kingdom Metazoa; phylum Chordata; class Mammalia; order Rodentia; family Sciuridae; genus Spermophilus; species Spermophilus citellus. Next base: position 40,322,893 of record NC_138193.1, on the reverse strand, counting down.
AGTTTGGGTGTAAAAATATTTGTTGAGATTTCTGGAGATCCGTAATTTTTGGAAGCTTGGCAACCCCTTTCAATGAAAGTGTTTCTCGCCTGTCAGTGCTTAGGGCTACATCAATAGGAAACAGAGCATAGAGATAGAACTTGAAACTAATTAATTGTGTCAAGTTTCAAGAAGCTAGCACAAACCGTGCTTGATTTAGAGTTCCAAATACATCTATCAATATAGGAGAAAACAGAGTGAAACGCCAAAATTCAAACTGTTACTGGAAACGAACGCTTCAACATAGAAGTACGAAATTTGGGGAACCAAGTGGGCTTAGTGTACTGATCATTACCTGAAAGTATCATCCAGTTTGGGTGAAAAAATATTTCCTGAGATTTCTGGAGATTCGTAATTTTTGGACGCTTGGCAACCCCTTTCAATGAAAGTGTTTCTCGTCTGTCACTGCTTAGGGCTACACGAATAGGAAACAGAACATAAAGTTAGAACTTGAAACTTCTTAACTGTGTCAAGTTTCAAGAAGCTAGCACAAACCGTGCTTGATTTAGAGTTCCAAATACATCTATCAATATAGGAGAAAACAGAGTGAAACCTAAAAATTCAAACTGTTACTGGAAACGAAAGCTGCAACATTGAAGAACGAAATTTGGGAAACAAAGTGGGCTCAGTGTACTGATCATTACCTGAAAGTATCACCCAGTTTGGGTGTAAAAATATTTGCTGAGATTTCTGGAGATTCGTAATTTTTGGAAGCTTGGCAACCCCTTTCAATGAAAGTGTTTCTCGCCTGTCAGTGCTTAGGGCTACATCAATAGGAAACAGAACATAGAGATAGAACTTGAAACTACTTAATTGTGTCAAGTTTCAAGAAGGTAGCACAAACCATGTTTGATTTAGAGTTCCAAATACATCTATCAATATTGGAGAAAACAGAGTGAAACCTAAAAATTCAAACTGTTACTTGAAACGAAAGCTTCAACATTGAAGAACGAAATTTGGGGAACAAAGTGGGCTCAGTGTACTGATCATTACCAGAAAGTATCACCCAGTTTGGGTGTAAAAACATTTGCTGAGATTTCTGGAGATTCGTAATTTTTGGAAGCTTGGCAACCCCTTTCAATGAAAGTGTTTCTCGTCTGTCACTGCTTAGGGCTAAATCAATAGGAAACAGAGCATAGAGATAGAACTTGAAACTAATTAATTGTGTCAAGTTTCAAGAAGCTAGCACAAACTGTGCTTGATTTAGAGTTCCAAATACATCTATCAATATAGGAGAAAACAGAGTGAAACGCCAAAATTCAAACTGTTACTGGGAACGAACGCTTCAACATAGAAGTACGAAATTTGGGGAACCAAGTGGGCTTAGTGTACTGATCATTACCTGAAAGTATCATCCAGTTTGGGTGAAAAAATATTTGCTGAGATTTCTGGAGATTCGTAATTTTTGGAAGCTTGGCAACCCCTTTCAATGAAAGTGTTACTCGTCTGTCACTGCTTAGGGCTACACCAATAGGAAACAAAATATAGAGATAGAACTTGAAACTACTTAATTGTGTCAAGTTTCAAGAAGCTAGCACAAACCGTGCTTGATTTAGAGTTCCAAATACATCTATCAATATAGGAGAAAACAGAGTGAAACGCCAAAATTCAAACTGTTACTGGAAACGAACGCTTCAACATAGAAGAACGAAATTTGGGGAACCAAGTGGGCTCAGTGTACTGATCATTACCTCAAAGTATCACCAGTTTGGGTGAAAAAATATTTGCTGAGATTTCTGGAGATTCGTAATATTTGGACGCTTTGCAACCCCTTTCAATGAAAGTGTTTCTCGCCTGTCACTGCTTAGGGCTACATCAATCGGAAACAGAACATAGAGATAGAACTTGAAACTACTTAACTGTGTCAAGTTTCAAGAAGCTAGCACAAACCGTGCTTGATTTAGAGTTCCAAATACATCTATCAATATAGGAGAAAACAGAGTGAAACCTAAAAATTCAAACTGTTACTGGAAACGAAAGCTTCAACATTGAAGAACGAAATTTGGGGAACCAAGTGTGCTTAGTGTACTGATCATTACCTGAAAGTATCATCCAGTTTGGGTGAAAAATATTTGCTGAGATTTCTGGAGATTCATAATTTTTGGAAGCTTGGCAACCCCTTTCAATGAAAGTGTTTCTCGCCTGTCAGTGCTTAGGGCTACATCAATCGGAAACAGAACGTAGAGATAGAACTTGAAACTAGTTAATTGTGTCAAGATTCAAGAAGCTAGCACAAACCGTGTTTGATTTAGAGTTCCAAATACATCTATCAATATAGGAGAAAACAGAGTGAAACGTAAAAATTCAAACTGTTACTGGAAACGAACGCTTCAACGTTGAAGAACGAAATTTGGGGAACAAAGTGGGCTCAGTGTACTGATCATTACCTGAAAGAATCATCCAGTTTGGGTGTAAAAATATTTGCTGAGATTTCTGGAGATTCGTAATTTTTGGAAGCTTGGCAACCCCTTTCAATGAAAGAGTTTCTCGCCTGTCACTGCTTAGGGCTACATCAATCGGAAACAGAACATAGAGATAGAACTTGAAACTACTTAACTGTGTCAAGTTTCAAGAAGGTAGCACAAACCGTGCTTGTTTTAGAGTTCCAAATACATCATCAATATAGGAGAAAACAGAGTGAAACGCCAAAATTCAAACTGTTCTGGAAAGGAACGCTTCAACATAGAAGAACGAAATTTGGGGAACCAAGTGTGCTCAGTGTACTGATCATTACCTGAAAGTATCATTAAGTTTGGGTGAAAAAATGTTTGCTGAGATTTCTGGAGATTCGTAATTTTTGGACGCTTGGCAACCCCTTTCAATGAAAGTGTTTCTCCTCTGTCACTGCTTAGGGCTACACGAATAGGAAACAGAACATAAAGTTAGAACTTGAAACTTCTTAACCTTGTCAAGTTTCAAGAAGCTAGCACAAACCGTGCTTGATTTAGAGTTCCAAATACATCTATCAATATAGGAGAAAACAGAGTGAAACGCCAAAATTCAAACTGTTACTGGAAACGAACGCTTCAACATAGAAGAACGAAATTTGGGGAACCAAGTGGGCTCAGTGTACTGATCATTACCTCAAAGTATCACCAGTTTGGGTGAAAAAATATTTGCTGAGATTTCTGGAGATTCGTAATATTTGGACGCTTTGCAACCCCTTTCAATGAAAGTGTTTCTCGCCTGTACTGCTTAGGGCTACACGAATAGGAAACAGAACATAAAGTTAGAACTTGAAACTTCTTAACTGTGTCAAGTTTCAAGAAGCTAGCACAAACCGTGCTTGATTTAGAGTTCCAATTACATCTATCAATATAGGAGAAAACAGATTGAAACGCCAAAATTCAAACTGTTACTGGAAACGAACGCTTCAACACAGAAAAACGAAATTTGGGGAACCAAGTGGGCTTAGTGTACTGATCATTACCTGAAAGTATCATCCAGTTTGGGAGAAAAAAATATTTGCTTAGATTTCTGGAGATTCGTAATTTTTGGAAGCTTGGCAACCCGTTTCAATGAAAGTGTTTCTCGCCTGTCACTGCTTAGGGCTACATCAATAGGAAACAGAACATAGAGATAGAACTTGAAACTACTTAACTGTGTCAAGTTTCAAAAAGCTAGCACAAACCGTGCTTGATTTAGAGTTCCAAATACATCTATCAATATAGGATAAAACAGAGTGAAACGCCAAAATTCAAACTGTTACTGGAAACGAATGCTTCAACATAGAAGAACGAAATTTGGGGAACCAAGTGGGCTTAGTGTACTGATCATTACCTGAAAGTATCACCCAGTTTGGGTGTAAAAATATTTGCTGAGATTTCTGGAGATCCGTAATTTTTGGAAGCTTGGCAACCCCTTTCAATGAAAGTGTTTCTCGCCTGTCAGTGCTTAGGGCTACATCAATAGGAAACAGAGCATAGAGATAGAACTTGAAACTAATTAATTGTGTCAAGTTTCAAGAAGCTAGCACAAACCGTGCTTGATTTAGAGTTCCAAATACATCTATCAATATAGGAGAAAACAGAGTGAAACGCCAAAATTCAAACTGTTACTGGAAACGAACGCTTCAACATAGAAGTACGAAATTTGGGGAACCAAGTGGGCTTAGTGTACTGATCATTACCTGAAAGTATCATCCAGTTTGGGTGAAAAAATATTTGCTGAGATTTCTGGAGATTCGTAATTTTTGGAAGCTTGGCAACCCCTTTCAATGAAAGAGTTTCTCGCCTGTCACTGCTTAGGGCTACATCAATCGGAAACAGAACATAGAGATAGAACTTGAAAATACTTAACTGTGTCAAGTTTCAAGAAGGTAGCACAAACCGTGCTTGATTTAGAGTTCCAAATACATCATCAATATAGGAGAAAACAGAGTGAAACGCCAAAATTCAAACTGTTACTGGAAAGGAACGCTTCAACATAGAAGAATGAAATTTGGGGAACCAAGTGTGCTCAGTGTACTGATCATTACCTGAAAGTATCATTAAGTTTGGGTGAAAAAATGTTTGCTGAGATTTCTGGAGATTCGTAATTTTTGGACGCTTGGCAACCCCTTTCAATGAAAGTGTTTCTCGTCTGTCACTGCTTAGGGCTACATCAATAGGAAACAGAGCATAGAGATAGAACTTGAAACTAATTAATTGTGTCAAGTTTCAAGTAGCTAGCACAAACCGTGCTTGATTTAGAGTTCCAAATACATCTATCAATATAGGAGAAAACAGAGTGAAACCTAAAAATTCAAACTGTTACTGGAAACGAAAGCTGCAACATTGAAGAACGAAATGTGGGAAACAAAGTGGGCTCAGTGTACTGATCATTACCTGAAAGTATCACCCAGTTTGGGTGTAAAAATATTTGCTGAGATTTCTGGAGATCCGTAATTTTTGGAAGCTTGGCAACCCCTTTCAATGAAAGTGTTTCTTGCCTGTCAGTGCTTAGGGCTACATCAATAGGAAACAGAGCATAGAGATAGAACTTGAAACTAATTAATTGTGTCAAGTTTCAAGAAGCTAGCACAAACCGTGCTTGATTTAGAGTTCCAAATACATCTATCAATATAGGAGAAAACAGAGTGAAACGCCAAAATTCAAACTGTTACTGGAAACGAACGCTTCAACATAGAAGTACGAAATTTGGGGAACCAAGTGGGCTTAGTGTACTGATCATTACCTGAAAGTATCATCCAGTTTGGGTGAAAAAATATTTGCTGAGATTTCTGGAGATTCGTAATTTTTGGACGCTTGGCAACCCCTTTCAATGAAAGAGTTTCTCGCCTGTCACTGCTTAGGGCTACATCAATCGGAAACAGAACATAGAGATAGAACTTGAAACTTCTTAACTGTGTCAAGTTTCAAGAAGGTAGCACAAACCGTGCTTGTTTTAGAGTTCCAAATACATCATCAATATAGGAGAAAACAGAGTGAAACGCCAAAATTCAAACTGTTCTGGAAAGGAACGCTTCAACATAGAAGAACGAAATTTGGGGAACCAAGTGTGCTCAGTGTACTGATCATTACCTGAAAGTATCATTAAGTTTGGGTGAAAAAATGTTTGCTGAGATTTCTGGAGATTCGTAATTTTTGGACGCTTGGCAACCCCTTTCAATGAAAGTGTTTCTCGTCTGTCACTGCTTAGGGCTACACGAATAGGAAACAGAACATAAAGTTAGAACTTGAAACTTCTTAACCTTGTCAAGTTTCAAGAAGCTAGCACAAACCGTGCTTGATTTAGAGTTCCAAATACATCTATCAATATAGGAGAAAACAGAGTGAAACCTAAAAATTCAAACTGTTACTGGAAACGAACGCTTCAACATAGAAGAACGAAATTTGGGGAACCAAGTGGGCTCAGTGTACTGATCATTACCTCAAAGTATCACCAGTTTGGGTGAAAAAATATTTGCTGAGATTTCTGGAGATTCGTAATATTTGGACGCTTAGCAACCCCTTTCAATGAAAGTGTTTCTCGCCTGTCACTGCTTAGGGCTACATCAATCCGAAACAGAACGTAGAGATAGAACTTGAAACTAGTTAATTGTGTCAGGATTCAAGAAGCTAGCACAAACCGTGTTTGATTTAGAGTTCCAAATACATCTATCAATATAGGAGAAAACAGAGTGAAACGTAAAAATTCAAACTGTTACTGGAAACGAAAGCTTCAACGTTGAAGAACGAAATTTGGGGAACCAAGTGTGCTCAGTGTACTGATCATTACCTGAAAGTATCATTAAGTTTGGGTGAAAAAATGTTTGCTGAGATTTCTGGAGATTCGTAATTTTTGGACGCTTGGCAACCCCTTTCAATGAAAGTGTTTCTCGTCTGTCACTGCTTAGGGCTACACGAATAGGAAACAGAACATAAAGTTAGAACTTGAAACTTCTTAACTGTGTCAAGTTTCAAGAAGCTAGCACAAACCGTGCTTCATTTAGAGTTCCAATTACATCTATCAATATAGGAGAAAACAGATTGAAACGCCAAAATTCAAACTGTTACTGGAAACGAACGCTTCAACATAGAAAAACGAAATTTGGGGAACCAAGTGGGCTTAGTGTACTGATCATTACCTGAAAGTATCATCCAGTTTGGGAGAAAAAAATATTTGCTTAGATTTCTGGAGATTCGTAATTTTTGGAAGCTTGGCAACCCGTTTCAATGAAAGTGTTTCTCGCCTGTCACTGCTTAGGGCTACATCAATAGGAAACAGAACATAGAGATAGAACTTGAAACTACTTAACTGTGTCAAGTTTCAAGAAGGTAGCACAAACCGTGCTTGATTTAGAGTTCCAAATACATCTATCAATATAGGAGAAAACAGAGTGAAACCTAAAAATTCAAACTGTTACTGGAAACGAAAGCTGCAACATTGAAGAACGAAATGTGGGAAACAAAGTGGGCTCAGTGTACTGATCATTACCTGAAAGTATCACCCAGTTTGGGTGTAAAAATATTTGCTGAGATTTCTGGAGATCCGTAATTTTTGGAAGCTTGGCAACCCCTTTCAATGAAAGTGTTTCTCGCCTGTCAGTGCTTAGGGCTACATCAATAGGAAACAGAGCATAGAGATAGAACTTGAAACTAATTAATTGTGTCAAGTTTCAAGAAGCTAGCACAAACCGTGCTTGATTTAGAGTTCCAAATACATCTATCAATATAGGAGAAAACAGAGTGAAACGCCAAAATTCAAACTGTTACTGGAAACGAACGCTTCAACATAGAAGTACGAAATTTGGGGAACCAAGTGGGCTTAGTGTACTGATCATTACCTGAAAGTATCATCCAGTTTGGGTGAAAAAATATTTCCTGAGATTTCTGGAGATTCGTAATTTTTGGACGCTTGGCAACCCCTTTCAATGAAAGTGTTTCTCGTCTGTCACTGCTTAGGGCTACACGAATAGGAAACAGAACATAAAGTTAGAACTTGAAACTTCTTAACTGTGTCAAGTTTCAAGAAGCTAGCACAAACCGTGCTTGATTTAGAGTTCCAAATACATCTATCAATATAGGAGAAAACAGAGTGAAACCTAAAAATTCAAACTGTTACTGGAAACGAAAGCTGCAACATTGAAGAACGAAATTTGGGAAACAAAGTGGGCTCAGTGTACTGATCATTACCTGAAAGTATCACCCAGTTTGGGTGTAAAAATATTTGCTGAGATTTCTGGAGATTCGTAATTTTTGGAAGCTTGGCAACCCCTTTCAATGAAAGTGTTTCTCGCCTGTCATTGCTTAGGGCTACATCAATAGGAAACAGAACATAGAGATAGAACTTGAAACTACTTAATTGTGTCAAGTTTCAAGAAGGTAGCACAAACCATGTTTGATTTAGAGTTCCAAATACATCTATCAATATTGGAGAAAACAGAGTGAAACCTAAAAATTCAAACTGTTACTTGAAACGAAAGCTTCAACATTGAAGAACGAAATTTGGGGAACAAAGTGGGCTCAGTGTACTGATCATTACCAGAAAGTATCACCCAGTTTGGGTGTAAAAATATTTGCTGAGATTTCTGGAGATCCATAATTTTTGGAAGCTTGGCAACCCCTTTCAATGAAAGTGTTTCTCGCCTGTCAGTGCTTAGGGCTACATCAATAGGAAACAGAGCATAGAGATAGAACTTGAAACTAATTAATTGTGTCAAGTTTCAAGAAGCTAGCACAAACCGTGCTTGATTTAGAGTTCCAAATACATCTATCAATATAGGAGAAAACAGAGTGAAACGCCAAAATTCAAACTGTTACTGGAAACGAACGCTTCAACATAGAAGTACGAAATTTGGGGAACCAAGTGGGCTTAGTGTACTGATCATTACCTGAAAGTATCATCCAGTTTGGGTGAAAAAATATTTCCTGAGATTTCTGGAGATTCGTAATTTTTGGACGCTTGGCAACCCCTTTCAATGAAAGTGTTTCTCGTCTGTCACTGCTTAGGGCTACACGAATAGGAAACAGAACATAAAGTTAGAACTTGAAACTTCTTAACTGTGTCAAGTTTCAAGAAGCTAGCACAAACCGTGCTTGATTTAGAGTTCCAAATACATCTATCAATATAGGAGAAAACAGAGTGAAACCTAAAAATTCAAACTGTTACTGGAAACGAAAGCTGCAACATTGAAGAACGAAATTTGGGAAACAAAGTGGGCTCAGTGTACTGATCATTACCTGAAAGTATCACCCAGTTTGGGTGTAAAAATATTTGCTGAGATTTCTGGAGATTCGTAATTTTTGGAAGCTTGGCAACCCCTTTCAATGAAAGTGTTTCTCGCCTGTCAGTGCTTAGGGCTACATCAATAGGAAACAGAACATAGAGATAGAACTTGAAACTACTTAATTGTGTCAAGTTTCAAGAAGGTAGCACAAACCATGTTTGATTTAGAGTTCCAAATACATCTATCAATATTGGAGAAAACAGAGTGAAACCTAAAAATTCAAACTGTTACTTGAAACGAAAGCTTCAACATTGAAGAACGAAATTTGGGGAACAAAGTGGGCTCAGTGTACTGATCATTACCAGAAAGTATCACCCAGTTTGGGTGTAAAAACATTTGCTGAGATTTCTGGAGATTCGTAATTTTTGGAAGCTTGGCAACCCCTTTCAATGAAAGTGTTTCTCGTCTGTCACTGCTTAGGGCTACATCAATAGGAAACAGAGCATAGAGATAGAACTTGAAACTAATTAATTGTGTCAAGTTTCAAGAAGCTAGCACAAACTGTGCTTGATTTAGAGTTCCAAATACATCTATCAATATAGGAGAAAACAGAGTGAAACGCCAAAATTCAAACTGTTACTGGGAACGAACGCTTCAATATAGAAGTACGAAATTTGGGGAACCAAGTGGGCTTAGTGTACTGATCATTACCTGAAAGTATCATCCAGTTTGGGTGAAAAAATATTTGCTGAGATTTCTGGAGATTCGTAATTTTTGGACGCTTGGCAACCCCTTTCAATGAAAGAGTTTCTCGCCTGTCACTGCTTAGGGCTACATCAATCGGAAACAGAACATAGAGATAGAACTTGAAACTTCTTAACTGTGTCAAGTTTCAAGAAGGTAGCACAAACCGTGCTTGTTTTAGAGTTCCAAATACATCATCAATATAGGAGAAAACAGAGTGAAACGCCAAAATTCAAACTGTTCTGGAAAGGAACGCTTCAACATAGAAGAACGAAATTTGGGGAACCAAGTGTGCTCAGTGTACTGATCATTACCTGAAAGTATCATTAAGTTTGGGTGAAAAAATGTTTGCTGAGATTTCTGGAGATTCGTAATTTTTGGACGCTTGGCAACCCCTTTCAATGAAAGTGTTTCTCGTCTGTCACTGCTTAGGGCTACACGAATAGGAAACAGAACATAAAGTTAGAACTTGAAACTTCTTAACCTTGTCAAGTTTCAAGAAGCTAGCACAAACCGTGCTTGATTTAGAGTTCCAAATACATCTATCAATATAGGAGAAAACAGAGTGAAACGCCAAAATTCAAACTGTTACTGGAAACGAACGCTTCAACATAGAAGAACGAAATTTGGGGAACCAAGTGGGCTCAGTGTACTGATCATTACCTCAAAGTATCACCAGTTTGGGTGAAAAAATATTTGCTGAGATTTCTGGAGATTCGTAATATTTGGACGCTTTGCAACCCCTTTCAATGAAAGTGTTTCTCGCCTGTCACTGCTTAGGGCTACATCAATCGGAAACAGAACATAGAGATAGAACTTGAAACTACTTAACTGTGTCAAGTTTCAAGAAGCTAGCACAAACCGTGCTTGATTTAGAGTTCCAAATACATCTATCAATATAGGAGAAAACAGAGTGAAACCTAAAAATTCAAACTGTTACTGGAAACGAAAGCTTCAACATTGAAAAACGAAATTTGGGGAACCAAGTGGGCTTAGTGTACTGATCATTACCTGAAAGTATCATCCAGTTTGGGTGAAAAATATTTGCTGAGATTTCTGGAGATTCATAATTTTTGGAAGCTTGGCAACCCCTTTCAATGAAAGTGTTTCTCGCCTGTCACTGCTTAGGGCTACATCAATCGGAAACAGAACGTAGAGATAGAACTTGAAACTAGTTAATTGTGTCAGGATTCAAGAAGCTAGCACAAACCGTGTTTGATTTAGAGTTCCAAATACATCTATCAATATAGGAGAAAACAGAGTGAAACGTAAAAATTCAAACTGTTACTGGAAACGAAAGCTTCAACGTTGAAGAACGAAATTTGGGGAACCAAGTGTGCTCAGTGTACTGATCATTACCTGAAAGTATCATTAAGTTTGGGTGAAAAAATGTTTGCTGAGATTTCTGGAGATTCGTAATTTTTGGACGCTTGGCAACCCCTTTCAATGAAAGTGTTTCTCGTCTGTCACTGCTTAGGGCTACACGAATAGGAAACAGAACATAAAGTTAGAACTTGAAACTTCTTAACTGTGTCAAGTTTCAAGAAGCTAGCACAAACCGTGCTTCATTTAGAGTTCCAATTACATCTATCAATATAGGAGAAAACAGATTGAAACGCCAAAATTCAAACTGTTACTGGAAACGAACGCTTCAACATAGAAAAACGAAATTTGGGGAACCAAGTGGGCTTAGTGTACTGATCATTACCTGAAAGTATCATCCAGTTTGGGAGAAAAAAATATTTGCTTAGATTTCTGGAGATTCGTAATTTTTGGAAGCTTGGCAACCCGTTTCAATGAAAGTGTTTCTCGCCTGTCACTGCTTAGGGCTACATCAATAGGAAACAGAACATAGAGATAGAACTTGAAACTACTTAACTGTGTCAAGTTTCAAGAAGGTAGCACAAACCGTGCTTGATTTAGAGTTCCAAATACATCTATCAATATAGGAGAAAACAGAGTGAAACCTAAAAATTCAAACTGTTACTGGAAACGAAAGCTGCAACATTGAAGAACGAAATGTGGGAAACAAAGTGGGCTCAGTGTACTGATCATTACCTGAAAGTATCACCCAGTTTGGGTGTAAAAATATTTGCTGAGATTTCTGGAGATCCATAATTTTTGGAAGCTTGGCAACCCCTTTCAATGAAAGTGTTTCTCGCCTGTCAGTGCTTAGGGCTACATCAATAGGAAACAGAGCATAGAGATAGAACTTGAAACTAATTAATTGTGTCAAGTTTCAAGAAGCTAGCACAAACCGTGCTTGATTTAGAGTTCCAAATACATCTATCAATATAGGAGAAAACAGAGTGAAACGCCAAAATTCAAACTGTTACTGGAAACGAACGCTTCAACATAGAAGTACGAAATTTGGGGAACCAAGTGGGCTTAGTGTACTGATCATTACCTGAAAGTATCATCCAGTTTGGGTGAAAAAATATTTCCTGAGATTTCTGGAGATTCGTAATTTTTGGACGCTTGGCAACCCCTTTCAATGAAAGTGTTTCTCGTCTGTCACTGCTTAGGGCTACACGAATAGGAAACAGAACATAAAGTTAGAACTTGAAACTTCTTAACTGTGTCAAGTTTCAAGAAGCTAGCACAAACCGTGCTTGATTTAGAGTTCCAAATACATCTATCAATATAGGAGAAAACAGAGTGAAACCTAAAAATTCAAACTGTTACTGGAAACGAAAGCTGCAACATTGAAGAACGAAATTTGGGAAACAAAGTGGGCTCAGTGTACTGATCATTACCTGAAAGTATCACCCAGTTTGGGTGTAAAAATATTTGCTGAGATTTCTGGAGATTCGTAATTTTTGGAAGCTTGGCAACCCCTTTCAATGAAAGTGTTTCTCGCCTGTCAGTGCTTAGGGCTACATCAATAGGAAACAGAACATAGAGATAGAACTTGAAACTACTTAATTGTGTCAAGTTTCAAGAAGGTAGCACAAACCATGTTTGATTTAGAGTTCCAAATACATCTATCAATATTGGAGAAAACAGAGTGAAACCTAAAAATTCAAACTGTTACTTGAAACGAAAGCTTCAACATTGAAGAACGAAATTTGGGGAACAAAGTGGGCTCAGTGTACTGATCATTACCAGAAAGTATCACCCAGTTTGGGTGTAAAAACATTTGCTGAGATTTCTGGAGATTCGTAATTTTTGGAAGCTTGGCAACCCCTTTCAATGAAAGTGTTTCTCGTCTGTCACTGCTTAGGGCTACATCAATAGGAAACAGAGCATAGAGATAGAACTTGAAACTAATTAATTGTGTCAAGTTTCAAGAAGCTAGCACAAACTGTGCTTGATTTAGAGTTCCAAATACATCTATCAATATAGGAGAAAACAGAGTGAAACGCCAAAATTCAAACTGTTACTGGGAACGAACGCTTCAATATAGAAGTACGAAATTTGGGGAACCAAGTGGGCTTAGTGTACTGATCATTACCTGAAAGTATCATCCAGTTTGGGTGAAAAAATATTTGCTGAGATTTCTGGAGATTCGTAATTTTTGGAAGCTTGGCAACCCCTTTCAATGAAAGTGTTACTCGTCTGTCACTGCTTAGGGCTACACCAATAGGAAACAAAATATAGAGATAGAACTTGAAACTACTTAATTGTGTCAAGTTTCAAGAAGCTAGCACAAACCGTGCTTGATTTAGAGTTCCAAATACATCTATCAATATAGGAGAAAACAGAGTGAAACGCCAAAATTCAAACTGTTACTGGAAACGAACGCTTCAACATAGAAGAACGAAATTTGGGGAACCAAGTGGGCTCAGTGTACTGATCATTACCTCAAAGTATCACCAGTTTGGGTGAAAAAATATTTGCTGAGATTTCTGGAGATTCGTAATATTTGGACGCTTTGCAACCCCTTTCAATGAAAGTGTTTCTCGCCTGTCACTGCTTAGGGCTACATCAATCGGAAACAGAACATAGAGATAGAACTTGAAACTACTTAACTGTGTCAAGTTTCAAGAAGCTAGCACAAACCGTGCTTGATTTAGAGTTCCAAATACATCTATCAATATAGGAGAAAACAGAGTGAAACCTAAAAATTCAAACTGTTACTGGAAACGAAAGCTTCAACATTGAAGAACGAAATTTGGGGAACCAAGTGGGCTTAGTGTACTGATCATTACCTGAAAGTATCATCCAGTTTGGGTGAAAAATATTTGCTGAGATTTCTGGAGATTCATAATTTTTGGAAGCTTGGCAACCCCTTTCAATGAAAGTGTTTCTCGCCTGTCAGTGCTTAGGGCTACATCAATCGGAAACAGAACGTAGAGATAGAACTTGAAACTAGTTAATTGTGTCAAGATTCAAGAAGCTAGCACAAACCGTGTTTGATTTAGAGTTCCAAATACATCTATCAATATAGGAGAAAACAGAGTGAAACGTAAAAATTCAAACTGTTACTGGAAACGAACGCTTCAACGTTGAAGAACGAAATTTGGGGAACAAAGTGGGCTCAGTGTACTGATCATTACCTGAAAGAATCATCCAGTTTGGGTGTAAAAATATTTGCTGAGATTTCTGGAGATTCGTAATTTTTGGACGCTTGGCAACCCCTTTCAATGAAAGAGTTTCTCGCCTGTCACTGCTTAGGGCTACATCAATCGGAAACAGAACATAGAGATAGAACTTGAAACTACTTAACTGTGTCAAGTTTCAAGAAGGTAGCACAAACCGTGCTTGTTTTAGAGTTCCAAATACATCATCAATATAGGAGAAAACAGAGTGAAACGCCAAAATTCAAACTGTTCTGGAAAGGAACGCTTCAACATAGAAGAACGAAATTTGGGGAACCAAGTGTGCTCAGTGTACTGATCATTACCTGAAAGTATCATCCAGTTTGGGTGAAAAAATATTTGCTGAGATTTCTGGAGATTCGTAATTTTTGGACGCTTGGCAACCCCTTTCAATGAAAGTGTTTCTCGTCTGTCACTGCTTAGGGCTACACGAATAGGAAACAGAACATAAAGTTAGAACTTGAAACTTCTTAACCTTGTCAAGTTTCAAGAAGCTAGCACAAACCGTGCTTGATTTAGAGTTCCAAATACATCTATCAATATAGGAGAAAACAGAGTGAAACGCCAAAATTCAAACTGTTACTGGAAACGAACGCTTCAACATAGAAGAACGAAATTTGGGGAACCAAGTGGGCTCAGTGTACTGATCATTACCTGAAAGAATCACCCAGTGTGGGTGTAAAAATATTTGCTGAGATTTCTGGAGATTCGTAATTTTTGGAAGCTTGGCAACCCCTTTCAATGAAAGAGTTTCTCGCCTGTCACTGCTTAGGGCTACATCAATCGGAAACAGAACATAGAGATAGAACTTGAAACTACTTAACTTTGTCAAGTTTCAAAAAACTAGCACAAACCGTGCTTGATTTAGAGTTCCAAATACATCTATCAATATAGGAGAAAACAGAGTGAAACGTAAAAATTCAAACTGTTACTGGAAACGAAAGCTTCAACATTGAAGAACGAAATTTGGGGAACAAAGTGGGCTCAGTGTACTGATCATTACCTGAAAGAATCACCCAGTTTGGGTGTAAAAATATTTGCTGAGATTTCTGGAGATTCATAATTTTTGGAAGCTTGGCAACCCCTTTCAATGAAAGAGTTTCTCGCCTGTCACTGCTTAGGGCTACATCAATCAGAAACAGAACATAGAGATAGAACTTGAAACTACTTAACTGTGTCAAGTTTCAAAAAGCTAGCACAAACCGTGCTTGATTTAGAGTTCCAAATACATCTATCAATATAGGAGAAAACAGAGTGAAACGCCAAAATTCAAACTGTTACTGGAAACGAATGCTTCAACATAGAAGAACGAAATTTGGGGAACCAAGTGGGCTTAGAGTACTGACCATTACCTGAAAGTATCATCCAGTTTGGGTGAAAAAATATTTGCTGAGATTTCTGGAGATTCGTAATTTTTGGACGCTTGGCAACCCCTTTCAATGAAAGAGTTTCTCGCCTGTCACTGCTTAGGGCTACATCAATCGGAAACAGAACATAGAGATAGAACTTGAAACTACTTAACTGTGTCAAGTTTCAAGAAGGTAGCACAAACCGTGCTTGATTTAGAGTTCCAAATACATCTATCAATATAGGAGAAAACAGAGTGAAACGCCAAAATTCAAACTGTTACTGGAAAGGAACGCTTCAACATAGAAGAACGAAATTTGGGGAACCAAGTGTGCTCAGTGTACTGATCATTACCTGAAAGTATCATTAAGTTTGGGTGAAAAAATGTTTGCTGAGATTTCTGGAGATTCGTAATTTTTGGACGCTTGGCAACCCCTTTCAATGAAAGTGTTTCTCGTCTGTCACTGCTTAGGGCTACACGAATAGGAAACAGAACATAAAGTTAGAACTTGAAACTTCTTAACTGTGTCAAGTTTCAAGAAGCTAGCACAAACCGTGCTTGATTTAGAGTTCCAAATACATCTATCAATATAGGAGAAAACAGATTGAAACGCCAAAATTCAAACTGTTACTGGAAACGAACGCTTCAACATAGAAAAACGAAATTTGGGGAACCAAGTGGGCGTAGTGTACTGATCATTACCTGAAAGTATCATCCAGTTTGGGAGAAAAAATATTTGCTTAGATTTCTGGAGATTCGTAATTTTTGGAAGATTGGCAACCCCTTTCAATGAAAGTGTTTCTCGCCTGTCACAGCTTAGGGCTACATCAATAGGAAAAAGAACATAGAGATAGAACTTGAAACTAATTAATTGTGTCAAGTTTCAAGAAGCTAGCCCAAACCGTGCTTGATTTAGAGTTCCAAATACATCTATCAATATAGGAGAAAACAGAGTGAAACCTAAAAATTCAAACTGTTACTGGAAACGAAAGCTGCAACATTGAAGAACGAAATTTGGGAAACAAAGTGGGCTCAGTGTACTGATCATTACCTGAAAGTATCACCCAGTTTGGGTGTAAAAATATTTGCTGAGATTTCTGGAGATTCGTAATTTTTGGACGCTTGGCAACCCCTTTCAATGAAAGTGTTTCTCGCCTGTCAGTGCTTAGGGCTACATCAATCGGAAACAGAACGTAGAGATAGAACTTGAAACTACTTAATTGTGTCAAGTTTCAAGAAGGTAGCACAAACTGTGTTTGATTTAGAGTTCCAAATACATCTATCAATATTGGAGAAAACAGAGTGAAACCTAAAAATTCAAACTGTTACTGGAAACGAAAGCTTCAACATTGAAGAACGAAATTTGGGGAACAAAGTGGGCTCAGTGTACTGATCATTACCAGAAAGTATCACCCAGTTTGGGTGAAAAAATGTTTGCTGAGATTTCTGGAGATTCGTAATTTTTGGACGCTTGGCAACCCCTTTCAATGAAAGAGTTTCTCGCCTGTCACTGCTTAGGGCTACATCAATCGGAAACAGAACATAGAGATAGAACTTGAAACTACTTAACTGTGTCAAGTTTCAAAAAGCTAGCACAAACCGTGCTTGATTTAGAGTTCCAAATACATCTATCAATATAGGAGAAAACAGAGTGAAACGCCAAAATTCAAACTGTTACTGGAAACGAATGCTTCAACATAGAAGAACGAAATTTGGGGAACCAAGTGGGCTTAGTGTACTGATCATTACCTGAAAGTATCATCCAGTTTGGGTGAAAAAATATTTGCTGAGATTTCTGGAGATTCGTAATTTTTGGACGCTTGGCAACCCCTTTCAATGAAAGAGTTTCTCGCCTGTCACTGCTTAGGGCTACATCAATCGGAAACAGAACATAGAGATAGAACTTGAAACTACTTAACTGTGTCAAGTTTCAAGAAGGTAGCACAAACCGTGCTTGATTTAGAGTTCCAAATACATCATCAATATAGGAGAAAACAGAGTGAAACGCCAAAATTCAAACTGTTACTGGAAAGGAACGCTTCAACATAGAAGAACGAAATTTGGGGAACCAAGTGTGCTCAGTGTACTGATCATTACCTGAAAGTATCATTAAGTTTGGGTGAAAAAATGTTTGCTGAGATTTCTGGAGATTCGTAATTTTTGGACGCTTGGCAACCCCTTTCAATGAAAGTGTTTCTCGCCTGTCACTGCTTAGGGCTAAAAATATTTGCTGAGATTTCTGGAGATTCGTAATTTTTGGAAGCTTGGCAACCCCTTTCAATGAAAGTGTTTCTCGCCTGTCAGTGCTTAGGGCTACATCAGTAGGAAACAGAACATAGAGATAGAACTTGAAACTACTTAATTGTGTCAAGTTTCAAGAAGGTAGCACAAACTGTGTTTGATTTAGAGTTCCAAATACATCTATCAATATTGGAGAAAACAGAGTGAAACCTAAAAATTCAAACTGTTACTGGAAACGAAAGCTTCAACATTGAAGAACGAAATTTGGGGAACAAAGTGGGCTCAGTGTACTGATCATTACCAGAAAGTATCACCCAGTTTGGGTGTAAAAATATTTGCTGAGATTTCTGGAGATTCGTAATTTTTGGAAGCTTGGCAACCCCTTTCAATGAAAGAGTTTCTCGCCTGTCACTGCTTAGGGCTACATCAATCGGAAACAGAACATAGAGATAGAACTTGAAACTACTTAACTGTGTCAAGTTTCAAAAAGCTAGCACAAACCGTGCTTGATTTAGAGTTCCAAATACATCTATCAATATAGGAGAAAACAGAGTGAAACGCCAAAATTCAAACTGTTACTGGAAAGGAACGCTTCAACATAGAAGAACGAAATTTGGGGAACCAAGTGTGCTCAGTGTACTGATCATTACCTGAAAGTATCATTAAGTTTGGGTGAAAAAATGTTTGCTGAGATTTCTGGAGATTCGTAATTTTTGGACGCTTGGCAACCCCTTTCAATGAAAGTGTTTCTCGTCTGTCACTGCTTAGGGCTACACGAATAGGAAACAGAACATAAAGTTAGAACTTGAAACTTCTTAACTGTGTCAAGTTTCCAGAAGCTAGCACAAACCGTGCTTGATTTAGAGTTCCAAATACATCTATCAATATAGGAGAAAACAGATTGAAACGCCAAAATTCAAACTGTTACTGGAAACGAACGCTTCAACATAGAAAAACGAAATTTGGGGAACCAAGTGGGCTCAGTGTACTGATCATTACCTGAAAGTATCACCCAGTTTGGGTGTAAAAATATTTGCTGAGATTTCTGGAGATTCGTAATTTTTGGACGCTTGGCAACCCCTTTCAATGAAAGTGTTTCTCGCCTGTCAGTGCTTAGGGCTACATCAATCGGAAACAGAACGTAGAGATAGAACTTGAAACTACTTAATTGTGTCAAGTTTCAAGAAGGTAGCACAAACTGTGTTTGATTTAGAGTTCCAAATACATCTATCAATATTGGAGAAAACAGAGTGAAACCTAAAAATTCAAACTGTTACTGGAAACGAAAGCTTCAACATTGAAGAACGAAATTTGGGGAACAAAGTGGGCTCAGTGTACTGATCATTACCAGAAAGTATCACCCAGTTTGGGTGAAAAAATGTTTGCTGAGATTTCTGGAGATTCGTAATTTTTGGACGCTTGGCAACCCCTTTCAATGAAAGAGTTTCTCGCCTGTCACTGCTTAGGGCTACATCAATCGGAAACAGAACATAGAGATAGAACTTGAAACTACTTAACTGTGTCAAGTTTCAAAAAGCTAGCACAAACCGTGCTTGATTTAGAGTTCCAAATACATCTATCAATATAGGAGAAAACAGAGTGAAACGCCAAAATTCAAACTGTTACTGGAAACGAATGCTTCAACATAGAAGAACGAAATTTGGGGAACCAAGTGGGCTTAGTGTACTGATCATTACCTGAAAGTATCATCCAGTTTGGGTGAAAAAATATTTGCTGAGATTTCTGGAGATTCGTAATTTTTGGACGCTTGGCAACCCCTTTCAATGAAAGAGTTTCTCGCCTGTCACTGCTTAGGGCTACATCAATCGGAAACAGAACATAGAGATAGAACTTGAAACTACTTAACTGTGTCAAGTTTCAAGAAGGTAGCACAAACCGTGCTTGATTTAGAGTTCCAAATACATCATCAATATAGGAGAAAACAGAGTGAAACGCCAAAATTCAAACTGTTACTGGAAAGGAACGCTTCAACATAGAAGAACGAAATTTGGGGAACCAAGTGTGCTCAGTGTACTGATCATTACCTGAAAGTATCATTAAGTTTGGGTGAAAAAATGTTTGCTGAGATTTCTGGAGATTCGTAATTTTTGGACGCTTGGCAACCCCTTTCAATGAAAGTGTTTCTCGCCTGTCACTGCTTAGGGCTAAAAATATTTGCTGAGATTTCTGGAGATTCGTAATTTTTGGAAGCTTGGCAACCCCTTTCAATGAAAGTGTTTCTCGCCTGTCAGTGCTTAGGGCTACATCAATAGGAAACAGAACATAGAGATAGAACTTGAAACTACTTAATTGTGTCAAGTTTCAAGAAGGTAGCACAAACTGTGTTTGATTTAGAGTTCCAAATACATCTATCAATATTGGAGAAAACAGAGTGAAACCTAAAAATTCATACTGTTACTGGAAACGAAAGCTTCAACATTGAAGAACGAAATTTGGGGAACAAAGTGGGCTCAGTGTACTGATCATTACCAGAAAGTATCACCCAGTTTGGGTGTAAAAATATTTGCTGAGATTTCTGGAGATTCGTAATTTTTGGACGCTTGGCAACCCCTTTCAATGAAAGAGTTTCTCGCCTGTCACTGCTTAGGGCTACATCAATCGGAAACAGAACATAGAGATAGAACTTGAAACTACTTAACTGTGTCAAGTTTCAAAAAGCTAGCACAAACCGTGCTTGATTTAGAGTTCCAAATACATCTATCAATATAGGAGAAAACAGATTGAAACGCCAAAATTCAAACTGTTACTGGAAACGAACGCTTCAACATAGAAGAACGAAATTTGGGGAACCAAGTGGGCTCAGTGTACTGATCATTACCTCAAAGTATCACCAGTTTGGGTGAAAAAATATTTGCTGAGATTTCTGGAGATTCGTAATATTTGGACGCTTTGCAACCCCTTTCAATGAAAGTGTTTCTCGCCTGTCACTGCTTAGGGCTACATCAATCGGAAACAGAACATAGAGATAGAACTTGAAACTACTTAACTGTGTCAAGTTTCAAGAAGCTAGCACAAACCGTGCTTGATTTAGAGTTCCAAATACATCTATCAATATAGGAGAAAACAGAGTGAAACCTAAAAATTCAAACTGTTACTGGAAACGAAAGCTTCAACATTGAAGAACGAAATTTGGGGAACCAAGTGGGCTTAGTGTACTGATCATTACCTGAAAGTATCATCCAGTTTGGGTGAAAAATATTTGCTGAGATTTCTGGAGATTCATAATTTTTGGAAGCTTGGCAACCCCTTTCAATGAAAGTGTTTCTCGCCTGTCAGTGCTTAGGGCTACATCAATCGGAAACAGAACGTAGAGATAGAACTTGAAACTAGTTAATTGTGTCAAGATTCAAGAAGCTAGCACAAACCGTGTTTGATTTAGAGTTCCAAATACATCTATCACTATAGGAGAAAACAGAGTGAAACGTAAAAATTCAAACTGTTACTGGAAACGAACGCTTCAACGTTGAAGAACGAAATTTGGGGAACAAAGTGGGCTCAGTGTACTGATCATTACCTGAAAGAATCATCCAGTTTGGGTGTAAAAATATTTGCTGAGATTTCTGGAGATTCGTAATTTTTGGACGCTTGGCAACCCCTTTCAATGAAAGAGTTTCTCGCCTGTCACTGCTTAGGGCTACATCAATCGGAAACAGAACATAGAGATAGAACTTGAAACTACTTAACTGTGTCAAGTTTCAAGAAGGTAGCACAAACCGTGCTTGTTTTAGAGTTCCAAATACATCATCAATATAGGAGAAAACAGAGTGAAACGCCAAAATTCAAACTGTTCTGGAAAGGAACGCTTCAACATAGAAGAACGAAATTTGGGGAACCAAGTGTGCTCAGTGTACTGATCATTACCTGAAAGTATCATCCAGTTTGGGTGAAAAAATATTTGCTGAGATTTCTGGAGATTCGTAATTTTTGGACGCTTGGCAACCCCTTTCAATGAAAGTGTTTCTCGTCTGTCACTGCTTAGGGCTACACGAATAGGAAACAGAACATAAAGTTAGAACTTGAAACTTCTTAACCTTGTCAAGTTTCAAGAAGCTAGCACAAACCGTGCTTGATTTAGAGTTCCAAATACATCTATCAATATAGGAGAAAACAGAGTGAAACGCCAAAATTCAAACTGTTACTGGAAACGAACGCTTCAACATAGAAGAACGAAATTTGGGGAACCAAGTGGGCTCAGTGTACTGATCATTACCTGAAAGAATCACCCAGTGTGGGTGTAAAAATATTTGCTGAGATTTCTGGAGATTCGTAATTTTTGGAAGCTTGGCAACCCCTTTCAATGAAAGAGTTTCTCGCCTGTCACTGCTTAGGGCTACATCAATCGGAAACAGAACATAGAGATAGAACTTGAAACTACTTAACTTTGTCAAGTTTCAAAAAACTAGCACAAACCGTGCTTGATTTAGAGTTCCAAATACATCTATCAATATAGGAGAAAACAGAGTGAAACGTAAAAATTCAAACTGTTACTGGAAACGAAAGCTTCAACATTGAAGAACGAAATTTGGGGAACAAAGTGGGCTCAGTGTACTGATCATTACCTGAAAGAATCACCCAGTTTGGGTGTAAAAATATTTGCTGAGATTTCTGGAGATTCATAATTTTTGGAAGCTTGGCAACCCCTTTCAATGAAAGAGTTTCTCGCCTGTCACTGCTTAGGGCTACATCAATCAGAAACAGAACATAGAGATAGAACTTGAAACTACTTAACTGTGTCAAGTTTCAAAAAGCTAGCACAAACCGTGCTTGATTTAGAGTTCCAAATACATCTATCAATATAGGAGAAAACAGAGTGAAACGCCAAAATTCAAACTGTTACTGGAAACGAATGCTTCAACATAGAAGAACGAAATTTGGGGAACCAAGTGGGCTTAGAGTACTGACCATTACCTGAAAGTATCATCCAGTTTGGGTGAAAAAATATTTGCTGAGATTTCTGGAGATTCGTAATTTTTGGACGCTTGGCAACCCCTTTCAATGAAAGAGTTTCTCGCCTGTCACTGCTTAGGGCTACATCAATCGGAAACAGAACATAGAGATAGAACTTGAAACTACTTAACTGTGTCAAGTTTCAAGAAGGTAGCACAAACCGTGCTTGATTTAGAGTTCCAAATACATCTATCAATATAGGAGAAAACAGAGTGAAACGCCAAAATTCAAACTGTTACTGGAAAGGAACGCTTCAACATAGAAGAACGAAATTTGGGGAACCAAGTGTGCTCAGTGTACTGATCATTACCTGAAAGTATCATTAAGTTTGGGTGAAAAAATGTTTGCTGAGATTTCTGGAGATTCGTAATTTTTGGACGCTTGGCAACCCCTTTCAATGAAAGTGTTTCTCGTCTGTCACTGCTTAGGGCTACACGAATAGGAAACAGAACATAAAGTTAGAACTTGAAACTTCTTAACTGTGTCAAGTTTCAAGAAGCTAGCACAAACCGTGCTTGATTTAGAGTTCCAAATACATCTATCAATATAGGAGAAAACAGATTGAAACGCCAAAATTCAAACTGTTACTGGAAACGAACGCTTCAACATAGAAAAACGAAATTTGGGGAACCAAGTGGGCGTAGTGTACTGATCATTACCTGAAAGTATCATCCAGTTTGGGAGAAAAAATATTTGCTTAGATTTCTGGAGATTCGTAATTTTTGGAAGATTGGCAACCCCTTTCAATGAAAGTGTTTCTCGCCTGTCACAGCTTAGGGCTACATCAATAGGAAAAAGAACATAGAGATAGAACTTGAAACTAATTAATTGTGTCAAGTTTCAAGAAGCTAGCCCAAACCGTGCTTGATTTAGAGTTCCAAATACATCTATCAATATAGGAGAAAACAGAGTGAAACCTAAAAATTCAAACTGTTACTGGAAACGAAAGCTGCAACATTGAAGAACGAAATTTGGGAAACAAAGTGGGCTCAGTGTACTGATCATTACCTGAAAGTATCACCCAGTTTGGGTGTAAAAATATTTGCTGAGATTTCTGGAGATTCGTAATTTTTGGACGCTTGGCAACCCCTTTCAATGAAAGTGTTTCTCGCCTGTCAGTGCTTAGGGCTACATCAATCGGAAACAGAACGTAGAGATAGAACTTGAAACTACTTAATTGTGTCAAGTTTCAAGAAGGTAGCACAAACTGTGTTTGATTTAGAGTTCCAAATACATCTATCAATATTGGAGAAAACAGAGTGAAACCTAAAAATTCAAACTGTTACTGGAAACGAAAGCTTCAACATTGAAGAACGAAATTTGGGGAACAAAGTGGGCTCAGTGTACTGATCATTACCAGAAAGTATCACCCAGTTTGGGTGAAAAAATGTTTGCTGAGATTTCTGGAGATTCGTAATTTTTGGACGCTTGGCAACCCCTTTCAATGAAAGAGTTTCTCGCCTGTCACTGCTTAGGGCTACATCAATCGGAAACAGAACATAGAGATAGAACTTGAAACTACTTAACTGTGTCAAGTTTCAAAAAGCTAGCACAAACCGTGCTTGATTTAGAGTTCCAAATACATCTATCAATATAGGAGAAAACAGAGTGAAACGCCAAAATTCAAACTGTTACTGGAAACGAATGCTTCAACATAGAAGAACGAAATTTGGGGAACCAAGTGGGCTTAGTGTACTGATCATTACCTGAAAGTATCATCCAGTTTGGGTGAAAAAATATTTGCTGAGATTTCTGGAGATTCGTAATTTTTGGACGCTTGGCAACCCCTTTCAATGAAAGAGTTTCTCGCCTGTCACTGCTTAGGGCTACATCAATCGGAAACAGAACATAGAGATAGAACTTGAAACTACTTAACTGTGTCAAGTTTCAAGAAGGTAGCACAAACCGTGCTTGATTTAGAGTTCCAAATACATCATCAATATAGGAGAAAACAGAGTGAAACGCCAAAATTCAAACTGTTACTGGAAAGGAACGCTTCAACATAGAAGAACGAAATTTGGGGAACCAAGTGTGCTCAGTGTACTGATCATTACCTGAAAGTATCATTAAGTTTGGGTGAAAAAATGTTTGCTGAGATTTCTGGAGATTCGTAATTTTTGGACGCTTGGCAACCCCTTTCAATGAAAGTGTTTCTCGCCTGTCACTGCTTAGGGCTAAAAATATTTGCTGAGATTTCTGGAGATTCGTAATTTTTGGAAGCTTGGCAACCCCTTTCAATGAAAGTGTTTCTCGCCTGTCAGTGCTTAGGGCTACATCAATAGGAAACAGAACATAGAGATAGAACTTGAAACTACTTAATTGTGTCAAGTTTCAAGAAGGTAGCACAAACTGTGTTTGATTTAGAGTTCCAAATACATCTATCAATATTGGAGAAAACAGAGTGAAACCTAAAAATTCATACTGTTACTGGAAACGAAAGCTTCAACATTGAAGAACGAAATTTGGGGAACAAAGTGGGCTCAGTGTACTGATCATTACCAGAAAGTATCACCCAGTTGGGTGTAAAAATATTTGCTGAGATTTCTGGAGATTCGTAATTTTTGGACACTTGGCAACCCCTTTCAATGAAAGAGTTTCTCGCCTGTCACTGCTTAGGGCTACATCAATCGGAAACAGAACATAGAGATAGAACTTGAAACTACTTAACTGTGTCAAGTTTCAAAAAGCTAGCACAAACCGTGCTTGATTTAGAGTTCCAAATACATCTATCAATATAGGAGAAAACAGAGTGAAACGCCAAAATTCAAACTGTTACTGGAAACGAATGCTTCAACATAGAAGAACGAAATTTGGGGAACCAAGTGGGCTTAGTGTACTGATCATTACCTGAAAGAATCACCCAGTTTGGGTGTAAAAATATTTGCTGAGATTTCTGGAGATTCGTAATTTTTGGAAGCTTGGCAACCCCTTTCAATGAAAGTGTTTCTCGCCTGTCAGTGCTTAGGGCTACATCAGTAGGAAACAGAACATAGAGATAGAACTTGAAACTACTTAATTGTGTCAAGTTTCAAGAAGGTAGCACAAACTGTGTTTGATTTAGAGTTCCAAATACATCTATCAATATTGGAGAAAACAGAGTGAAACCTAAAAATTCAAACTGTTACTGGAAACGAAAGCTTCAACATTGAAGAACGAAATTTGGGGAACAAAGTGGGCTCAGTGTACTGATCATTACCAGAAAGTATCACCCAGTTTGGGTGTAAAAATATTTGCTGAGATTTCTGGAGATTCGTAATTTTTGGAAGCTTGGCAACCCCTTTCAATGAAAGAGTTTCTCGCCTGTCACTGCTTAGGGCTACATCAATCGGAAACAGAACATAGAGATAGAACTTGAAACTACTTAACTGTGTCAAGTTTCAAAAAGCTAGCACAAACCGTGCTTGATTTAGAGTTCCAAATACATCTATCAATATAGGAGAAAACAGAGTGAAACGCCAAAATTCAAACTGTTACTGGAAAGGAACGCTTCAACATAGAAGAACGAAATTTGGGGAACCAAGTGTGCTCAGTGTACTGATCATTACCTGAAAGTATCATTAAGTTTGGGTGAAAAAATGTTTGCTGAGATTTCTGGAGATTCGTAATTTTTGGACGCTTGGCAACCCCTTTCAATGAAAGTGTTTCTCGTCTGTCACTGCTTAGGGCTACACGAATAGGAAACAGAACATAAAGTTAGAACTTGAAACTTCTTAACTGTGTCAAGTTTCAAGAAGCTAGCACAAACCGTGCTTGATTTAGAGTTCCAAATACATCTATCAATATAGGAGAAAACAGATTGAAACGCCAAAATTCAAACTGTTACTGGAAACGAACGCTTCAACATAGAAAAACGAAATTTGGGGAACCAAGTGGGCTCAGTGTACTGA